>NW_026775546.1:10000000-10624700 GCF_031216515.1 Neocloeon triangulifer
AAATGTGGAAATATTTCTTTGGTTTAGATTTTAGAAAATCGCAATTTATTATTGCTGAAAAAAATGAAGCAGAAAAGATTAAAAACTAGCCTAAATTTGAATTTAATTTTAGAGATACTTGAATTTCCATTGCTTGAAATTAATAAAAACCTATAGTAGATAAAAAAATGACCTCACTTAAATCTGACGCTATATTTAAGAATTATTTAGATTGGATATTCAGACCTTTTTAAAGAAAATTTTCAATTTTCAATTTTATACATATAAAGGAAGAAAATATTTTTTCCCTGTTCTTATAAAACGATTTTTTTTACAACGTTACGAATATATAAATTTTTTTATTTTTTATTTTAACTACATGTTATTCAATTATTTTAGATACACAGAATTGATTTATTATTATTGTTTTGTGTAAGTAAAAACTGGAACTGTAGTTCAGTTGATAAAAGATAATTTGTTTAATTTGTCTCTTTATGTGGCCCTTCTGTTTGTCATTGTCGGTAAACACGCGAATAAACAGGGCAACCAAATTGCGGCTCTCAGGAATTAGTGGCCGAGGGAGCGCGGTTTTCAGTCTTGAGACATTAGGGTTGATTTTATGGTGGCCATTAGCGAGTTCTTTCTTTCCTTTCAAGATGATCGGATGCCCGAGGGCGGCGCCAGTGGCGGCTGCAAATTTCCCAGAAAAGCAGTTCGCAGCATCTCGCAGGCGTTGGCCCGATTCCAGAATTCAAGCGACGACGCTAATAATTCACTAACCGGCGCACGAAACGGACGGACGTGCTGCAAATTGTGTTACTTTTGCGCTGCAAATCTGAAATTTGAGTGACGGGGAAGGAGATTTGGCCGAAATTGTTTTATCTTCCTTGACAACTAATTCAATTTATTGTGAGTGCGGATAATTCTATTTGAGTTGAACAAAGGGAGAAATGACTAGAAAAATCAATAACTTTTGTTTATAGAAGAAATGCAGAGAATTTCCTGTTAAAAAATAAACCACAAAATTTCATTAAATCTGTTTGAATTAATTTTTTAAGTGATTGCAATTTTAAACCAACTAGTTTTAAGGCAATGGAAATAAAAATTTTATTTTTTTTTTATTTTTAAATCTTCTGCTAATAAAATTTGAGCACAAAAAGAACCAAGTCCATTATTAAAAACTCACGCCTGTCGATTTGAACAATAGTTTTGTCCTTTGATTTGGTGGCTGGGCACACTCAATGTCAAATCGCTTCACGCGGGCTGTTGTTATGATTCGACCGATTGTGTACGTGCGTATTGCGAAAAGGTCGACGCACCTGACTAGGAGGTGTCGATTGTTGCAAAGCGGCGAGTGCAATTGCTCTCGCGATGTGGCAACAAGGTGGCTCGCCTTGAACCTGACAATCCACGACGGGGCTTGCTTGAGTTGCTCGGCGCGGCTCCGCACGCTCTTTATCTGCACAAAGAAAGAGAAGGACGGGCTACGTGCTTGCATACGAAAATACTACGGCGTGTTGTTATGAAAGAGAGAGACGATTGTGATAATAATAATGCGATTGTTCCAGGTGTTGGAATTGGAACGACGACGCCCCTTATTCTTATGCAATTACGCGCGTCTCTCCGGCCGTGATGCTATTTTAAACATCCGAGACATTTCACAAATGAATTTCATTAATTTTTAAATATATTTGTAATAATATTTCAAATAATGTAAAATTATTGTTTTTAAACAAATTAAAAGTACTGGTGAAAAACCATAACAATTTAAAAAATTTAATATCTTAGGACAATTTGATTTTTTTTATAAACTATAATATCCTCAGTGCTATGGAAATTAGTGGCTCTTGCGACAAATGGGGTGGATTTTCCCCGCCGGCTGTTTAATCGATATAACCATCATCGCCGTTGGTCAGTTTTTGGATGAATGGCGCTGTGTAATGAATTGCAGGGCGTGAAACGGCCACCGTCACAGTGACAAATCGAGGAGGGCGACGAACGATCATAATAGCTGGGCTTTGATCTTTCAAATCTGCCACACTGACCTCCAATCTGAGACCAATCAATCTTTATAGATTGATTCTCCAGCTCATGCAAATGTGGTGAAGAATAATTTTTTACCCTAAAATTATATTTAACTTGAAATTTAAACTTGTATAAAGAGAGAGAAATTCAACTTTATCCATCCACTTTGTTTTTCTTTTGCCAGCTCTGCACGTACTCCACCTTTTCAAAGCCCTTTAGCCTCTCTTTTACGCGCTGCCTTTCGTGTATAATGTATGCGAATACATTTAGTTGGCAACACGGCTGCTCTTTAGCTCCCTCAGGGCGACGCACCTGCACTCACAATCAGTGGAAATCTGCTGCTGCCTCTTCTTCTTTCTCCGCTACCAGAATATTTCATTCTGGCATAATATATATATTTTAATATTTTATCTTTTTCGTCCCGGAAGATGAAGGAAAGCGAGCATGTCTCTGGCGGTCAGCCCCGAATTTGAATATTTAGAAAAGGAATTAAGAGGCCTGGGTAGAGTTTCATCTCCGCGAGTGCTTTTCGTGCTGCGAATGCAAATGGAAGTGCGGCCGCGGTGCTCCCATTGCGCGAGTGAGGAACAAGGA
Source organism: Neocloeon triangulifer (assembly GCF_031216515.1). NCBI lineage: Eukaryota > Metazoa > Arthropoda > Insecta > Ephemeroptera > Baetidae > Neocloeon > Neocloeon triangulifer. Next base: position 10,002,599 of record NW_026775546.1, read on the forward strand.
AATTAACGGTTCATTCTGGCCGAGCTAAAATTAGAGGAGGAGGCCACTGTCTGCCGCCGCTGCTCCAGCAGCGAAATGTACTTTGTGCACACACACGCGTGCATATTCATCACAGTTTCGCGCCCAAGCTAAAAGCTCACTTCGCTTTAAAAAAAGCTAGGGGGTTGAAAAGAGCTCACTTGTTTTTTTAATTGGGATTATACGGCTCCACTGAAATGCAAATTCTTTTTTAAAGGTCACTTTTCTACATGAATAGGGAGAGCAATTTATTTTTTTCAGCCTGGAACATTTCTAGATTGTGGAGTTTTATTAAATTTAAATAACAATTTTAAAAAACGCCACAAAATAAAATTCAAATATTATATTTTAAAATTCTCTAATGGACATAAAAAAGATTTCAATACTAAATCTGAGACATTTAATATAAGAAAACAAATCAGTATGATATTTTTTAATAACAAACAATAATGGCTGTCTGATTTTTCTTTTTGGCAAATTTCACGATTGAGAAACTTTTATTTCTAAAAATCTTCTGTTTAACTCCTAATCATTAAAAAATGTAAAATAATATAAAACTTTACAGATAAAAATCATCAGTGAAACTTTTATGGTCCGACAAAAATGCGATATTGTTGTAATAAAAAAGATTCTTGGAGGAAATCTATCTTTTTGTCGGTTTTCTTGTGTGGAATGTGAAATTGGACCTCTCATTGTCATCTTCAGGGAGTTCTTATTACAAAGAACCATTTTCGTGACGCACTCACGATCCATATTTCCTCTTTCAGAGTTTCGCGCAATCCAATTATTTATCAAGCACTTACGAAACTTTCCTCCTCGACCGTTTATTTCCATTCTTCTTTCAGACGCCATCCATCTCCTTTCCGCCTAAGCCACTTTTCAAACAAACTTTCAGAATTATCCCGACCGTCAATAATTACAGAATTAAAAAATTTCTTGCGAAAAGAGCTCTTTCGGGCGAATCGTTTGGGAGGCGCGCGAGAGAGATGATGCGGTATTGATCGTCCATCCACGGCAGCCTCCGCGCGTTTGTTTCTCATCTCTCACATATATGCCTGACACAAGCAGCCAGCCGGGCCCGTCTAATATTTCCTCGAAACCACCAGACAAGGTGCAAACACCGAGCACGTCCCGCACGAACGCACATATCACATTTATTTGCCACTGTCAATTGGCTTTCTTTTTCTTTTCGGGCGCTCACGATTTTTTTTTTGTCGTTTTATTCATTTCAAATTCTGACGTCCTTTGCTATTCACTTTTACAATTCTATCTCTAGCTTTTATTGCCCGCAATCGAAAAAGTCAAATGGGCGGTGAGCTCCTTTTTTTTGGTTGGAGCAAAATCGCCCACACCCTGCTATTAGCATATTGTTATGTTTAACATGCCGCCTCGAATAAATAACTCAATTTGAGGCAACGGACGTTATTTATGGCGGAGAGCAATCATAGAGTTCACTTGCGGGGGAGGAACATCTGGCGTCTGCCTATTTAAATTTATAAATTTTGTATTTTACAGAAAGCTCACGTGTACACAGCATAAATTTAAAAGCAGACAAATTTGATAACTTTGCTTTTTGACTTTGCAAAAGGTTGCAATTATTTATTATTTGTAAAAATTTGATGCTCCAAAGATAGGTAAAAATGAATTATGAAATCCCTGATATTGTTTAAAATGATTTTTATCAAAAGCTAAATTGTTTTATTTCCATAATTTGTCTCTAGTTGACATTTTCTGCAACAATTAACTTTTAATAACTTATTATAGGCGTATTTTGAAAAATATGTTATCATTTAATACGTAGAAAGTTTAGAAAATATTCTAAATTTTCATATAATTTTGAGTAATTCAACCAATTTAAGTCACTATTTTATCCATCAATAATCAAAACCTTTATTACAACTATTATTTTTCCAGTATTCTCTAAGCATACTTTGTAGAGCTCCCGCCGCTATCTTTATTTTCTTGTTACAAAAAATCAACTAGAGTTCTGGGTGGGAGTTCTGCAAATTCAGCCGAAACACAAAGGCGCTAGAATTTAATTTCAAGGCTTATTAATTTCCTTGTTTGCGCCGATTCGGCACATCTCATTATCCCCAACGGCTGGTGCGGTGTGGTGCTCGGCAGCAAAAAGCGCATCGACCTTTTCTCTCTTTATTATGCTGAAACGTCTTTCGCCAGTCTCGAGGTTCATATAATCCGGCAGCCAGTCGGAAATTAAATTGCAGCTGGTCTTTCGGACAAATATATAAAAATAAACTCTTCTTTTGCAGAGTTTTAAGCAAAAATTTTGGGCATACAATGGAACAACTTCCCACAACCTGAGGCATCGACCGCGAATTTTTTTACATTTTCTCACTATCTTTTGCGTTTTGGCCGCGGTTTTGTGCTGCTCTGATTGTCTCACAGGCAGAAATTTCAATATTCGGTGAAAAGGTCTGCCGCTCTGATTGCCCCTTGATGATGGAAGCAAAAGGAGAAAGGCCAATTGCCTTTTCTTTGTTTAGTGCTGGCGAGCACTTCAATTTTTCTTCCGCTTGCTGACCGAGCAAGTGCGCCACAGACACACAATTACTTTGGTATCTTTCAAGAATCAAAGACGCGATATTATCTTTAATTCAACCACAGATTCACATAGAAAGCGGTAAACAAAAAATAAACTATTCTTTTTCCGTCAAACTCCACAAAAACTTCTCATCCGTCTGGAGCGATTAAATTGAATTATAAATATTTTAAAAGATTTTTAATTTCGCTATAAAATTAATTACGCACAATTCCAAATTATTCAGTATTTTGTATTTTATCAATGTGAAGTTAACTTGGCATGTATCTTCCACCAAAAATCATTTTTTTTTTTTTAATTTTTTCTCGTTTGGCTTCAATGAATTTCACGCCTTAACACCTTCGGTGTTTTTAATTATGCTACAGGCGTCGGTCGCGTGCAAAAGAGATTTATGGTTCGGACAGGGTGGCGAACCTGTTTTTTTCCACGTGTGCAAACGTTGACGTTTTGCACAAGTAATAACAATAATCGCAAAAGCCTCTGTTAGGTCACGTCCATCTGCTTGACACGAAAGTCTGCCTGGCCGAGTTGCATGTCCCGTTGCTCCGACGGCCCTTTGATTGCCGGCGGCAACAGCCTGCTGGCCTTTCGCGGTTAAATCGCTCAGGTCGAAAAAATTGAACCGGTGACCTCGGGAAAATGGTCTACTTAATAAACATTATAAAGTAATTTTTGAATCAGTGATTGGTGAAAGCTCAACGAGGGTTAAGGAAGAATCAAGTCGTTGCTAAATAGGGACAAATTTTTATGTTAATTAAGTTAGCACCACAATTTGCAAGTGCTAACTTGCAAATTGAATGTTTATCCGACATTGATTGAATATTAAAAATAAGAATTTAAGTCATTTTGATATCAAAGTGAGAGAAAATCGGTAAAGTAGTAGATTTTTTGTATAAGTCTGCTCTAAATTCAGCTTTGATGATCTTTCAAGTAAAAAAATACATGAAATTTCTTTTCATAGAAAACAAAGATTATTACATTAAACAATCTTGAAAAATAATTTTAATACAAGTTTTGTTAGATTTTTCATCAAATGTATACTATGACGTTTCTCACGTTCAAATATTCATAAGATTTATTTATAATTTTAGTAGAGCTATAAAATGTTTGTAAAATTTATGAAAAACACGATAACTTTCAAGAGAGGCAGAGATTTGGAAAGTGAACATTATTCCAATTGATTTCCCTGCTCTGTTATTCCGTTCATCGTAAAACTGGGGTAAAAATAGAAATTTTAATGCACTCTCTTTCCGCCGTGCAGGAAAAGACACTTGAAACGCAGTAGTTGGCTTTTTTATTAGAGAGCGGAAGATAATTTTTATACGCTGCAGGAACAAAGTAGTCTCGAGCCGCGCGTCGTCTGGATAATTTGCTCTTGAATTCTCTCACGCCAGTTCCGATTCTCATCGCGCCTTTTGCAGCTCAACTGGAGCAAATTAATTCGCCGGCGCTGGGAAAACTTATCAAAATCTACAACGAGCACTTTTATTCTGTGCTCACGCCAGCCACGCACAACTTTGGCGCGCAGGGTCGCCACCGGATTGTTGTTGTTTGTCATTGACATTTTGGTGCGCGATTAATCTGTACTCTGTAATGCTGGAAGCCAAACAAAGTCGGCTAGAAAAAACAAATGCAAATCCAGTGACCTTCGACTAAAATTTGCGTAACATTTTTCCTTGTTTTACATTATTTATTATCAAATATGAGTTGGAATTCCAATTTTATTTATTAAAAGAAATGACATTTTGGAGCTCTCATTTTTTCCCAGTTGGAAAACCAATTCTCTTTTCAGCCGAGCAGAACAAAAGTCGCCCCCAGTGTCGGCTCCTGTTATTCACGAAACGTTCTCGCCACTTTTTCCGTATATTTCAGACAGACCTACGGCAATGAATTCCATCAGCGCAAGAGAGGCAAAGGGAGAAGGGGGCGAATATTGACCTCTTTCTGCACGGCACAGCCAACACTTTTCCCCGTTTTTGATTAGACAGCCCCGTCAGTCAATCAACATCAAGTGGGCCTTCGAGGGTGTCCTCTGAGGATGAACGTCACGTACCGTGCAAGACGTTCACAAAATATGTATGATGTCCCAAAATAATCCGAGATCAGCATTTAACATTTAATTATAGATTTATTACAAAAGCGTAATAATTTAATAAATCCTATTATTTATACGGGCTACAAATAATCTAATTGTGAGTCTGGGGCGTCTGGGCAGAAGAAAAAAAATGATATTTGCGGAAAATAAATTGCGAAGAATTTCAAATTTTGATAAAAAAAAAATTCAGCCAAACATTAAGCGATGATTCTACCTTGTTTTTTGTAAGCTGATTAGCTTAAGTCTGTTTTAAAATTTAAAGTTTGTGAAACAGTAACTATTACAATTAGTGAAATATTTAGTGACAGCGAAAATTGGTCACCTTTGTAGTGCTTCAGTTTGCTTGTGGTTTTACTCGGCTTTCTAAATGATTAATTTGTGGTCGTTAAATTTAGCCAATTATTAATTTTCATTATGAGTTGACAGTTTTTATAAATTAAGAAGAAAATTTTAGAAAAGTTGACAGTTGGTTTCTATTAATGCAATATTTAAAATGGAAATTACAGAGAAATTAATAATTTTTGTACGTTTTCTTTGAAGTTAATTTAATTTTGTGTTATTGCGTCTGCATGATTTTATTAAAAAAAATGGCCTAGATTGTCGGATACAGTCTAATCTAGTCGCTATAAAAATAGTTTCTCCGCTAAAAAATACAAAATTTATGACGCGCATTTAATGATTCCAGACGTCTACAAGCATCAGAAAAATATTCCATCCAATAAAATTTGCAAGTTCATGAACATATTCTTATAATAACCTGTGGTTTTCATCAGAATTTATTTGTATTTTTCTTAATAATTAATGAATTGATTCATAAGGTTTTGAGCAAATCTATTCTTATTTTAAATAAATTTCTCTGGGTTAAAACAAAAATTTTCAATTAATTTTTTTTTTAATTACTCTGGTAAAACTTATCAACTGGATTAATTGTAATTGTATTATCATTTTCCTCCGCATTTGATAATTTTTAATGACATTATTTATTCAAAAGCAGTGCGGGGCCGTTTTTGGCATCGTCTCTCCGCGACGAGCAACCTGAAAACACAAGCCAAGGAGGAAGAAAAGAGCGGCGTTGCCAGGTCGCGTCTCCCTCGGCAGACGATCTGAACCTGGCTCGCATCGTCGGACCCGCTTTTAGCCGCCTTTATCTCTCGCCACGGATTGAGAGAGGAGAAAGAAAAGGAAGGATTTAACGACAAAAAAAAGCATCAACGTAATAACACACTAGACTAGCTGCAGTCAGTGAGTCAGTCTGCTGGCCAGGGAAGGAATCTCGGCGGCCAGCACAGGTGCACGCAGGGTCATGTGCCTCTCTCGAATTTGATAATGCGACCCCATTGTTTCTAATTTTAATCACAATTTTAGAATGGAAAATAAATCAAGTAAAATTAGTTTCATTACTTCCGACTCGCTGGTTTTGAGGCTTGTTTTTGGCAAACTCAGCCGTACTGATTAAATTTTGCGTTGAAAATAAATTCCCACTGAAACTGTTCCACGCAGAAACAAAATATCTATGGTTTTTGGTGATTTTGCGGGGAAACCACCGAGATAAATTCAAATCATTGAAAGCAATTATTTCAGTTAGTTTTTTTTCGCCCATATTATTTTGATAAACGTCATACATTTAATATTCTTTTCTGATTTTAGTAAAACCAAGCAAATATTGCAAGGGATCAATAATTCTGCTTTTGGAATAAAAAATATTACAATCCAAGGGCTCGTAATTGATTCAAGAAATAATTTTTTTTTTTAATTTAAAGAATTTTAACTTCTAGTTTTAATTTAAAAATATCAAATTTTAAAGAAAATTGTATCCCTATGAAACATTCAAAATTCAAATGTTCCTTAATATTTTTTCTTTTTTTAACCCTTTTTGGAATATAAAATTAATTTATTTTAATTAGATATTTATAGGTAGTTATTGACTTCCAAATTCTCCGGCAAATTTAAATCACATTTATTTAATATGCAAAAAATTTATTTTAATTTCTAATACCATTCACTGACGCAAAATTATAATATTTAATTTAGATCTTTGAATTAATAAGTTTAATAAAAAATTTCAAATACAAAATAATATTCTTTCCTACAACTTTTGATAACTACTACAAGCTAATAATATATTTACATACTTTGCACATTAAAATCTTGTAGACAAAGCAAAATCAAACAATTTAAAATGCAGCAAATTTCCACTTCTGTATTTTTTTTTCAATTGCTAAAATGATGAACGCCTACAATTAAATGGGTATTCTAAATATAAATTAATAAATTTAATATGATTTGAAGCTAAAAGATCAGATTGAGTGAAATCTGGGAGACGTTAAGGGGTAGTCAGGTACGTTGTTTAATGTGTCAGGTGGCGCCCGAGGGCGAAGAAGATCCTCACCTGTGTTCATGTTTTGTGTTGTCCGCCAAACTATCCCGTCTTCTCTGGCTGCAGCGAGTATGATCTTGACGGGCAGGTGGTTGTCGGGTCTCGAACTGGGAACTGCACAAAAATACAGGGGGGCACGAACTGCGAGTGTGTTGTATACTTTCCAGCCGTGCCGGGCAGGGCGGAAAGTTGCTGGGCAAAAGGGCACAGGCGGGTCACTCGAAGCACTCGGGTCAACACTGGGACACTGAGGAGCGCCGGTGGCGCCGCCCTATACGAATAACTGCTGCCGATCGACGCCAAATTCGCCCACTTTCAGACGGTGGCGGCTGCGATTCGGCCCGAGTGTCAGTCGGCCGATAGTTAGTCCTGACGTACGCAATCACCAAAAGCTTGGATACACAAGCGGACAAGCAGCAGCAGCACCCAGAGACGGCCTCACTAGCGCCACCGCTACGCCGGCCAAGCGCCCGTGGCGGCCGTTTCTGGAACTACGTGCCCGCCGATTTGAGGCTAGCCTCGCGAGCCAGGCGCTCTTTATTCCGAACAGGCTCGTCTGCGCCTCAGGTTCTCCCTCTCTAGGTTGAATCGCGTATTTCTATCGCTGCAGCGGGAAAGTTTCGTCTCGCTGAGGTTTTCCGCAATTTCCGCTTTTCCGAGCAACCCAGGAATTTCGCGTTCGGATTTCAATGCGGTCGCTTTCTGTGGCTGCTTAATTACAGACGTTGAAATCACTAATTGTTAAATAGGAATTATTTTGCCAGTTCATTTAATTTAAAAGATTAATTGAAGTGTTTTGCGGAAATTTTATGATTTAAAAAAAAAGGAAACTTGAAACTATAGCAAACTAGCAAACATTATGTCCACCGACACCGAATTCGAAGAATATAATTATGCAATGAATACTGTTAAATTTCAATTTCAATCAATAATCAATTCCTGCCACAATTAAACTTTGATTTCAAAATATTAAAAAGCATAAAAAAGTATAATGTATTAGAGTATTTTGAGCTTCAGATATTATGTTAATTACGCATTAAGAAGACAATGATTAAATCATCAACAGAAAATATTTAAAAATAAAAGATGCATTAAAGATTTGTTAAGAACATTTTTTTTTTATTCAAATTTGATAGATCAAAAATAATGTGCTAATTGGTGCTAATGCTAAGCTAAGAATGTTTTGAAACATGCACAAAAAAGAGATTAATATCTCCACACACTTATTGCATTTGGATTTTGCAAATATTTAAAATTTAAAAAGGGATCACGGACGCTACGCAATTTGTATTAATTTCGTTTATTTGTGGTGCAAACTCACGTGTATCCTTACTGCACTTTACAACGTGAACACGAATTCGCTCTTTAGCCCTGCTGGTTTCCCACACTCATATCTCTTAATTCAAACACATGTATGTGCTATGGCTGCGTATATAAGGTGAGGACATGTTTAATGGGGGTAATGATAATAGTATAATTAATCATTTCAACTGTAAATAATAAAACTGGTACGTAATTAAAAATAACTGAGGCTGAATTATTAAAGTTTATACTTTTAAAATAATAATTTTGACTGTAAAAATCCTCAGTGATGATTTTAGTTCAAGTTTTAAAGGAAATAGATCCATCACTTTTAAAAATGGTTTGTTTTCTAGAGTTTTCCAATTAAAAATAAACTGAATTTTCGAAGGAAAAAAACTATATTTTTTCTAATCCGTTAGAAATTAGGTATAATAATTATCTCAGCGTAAAAGGAGAGGAAGAGAAAGAAGCGCATCTCATAATATTTTTTTTTAAAGACAGTTTTTTTTTAAAGGAGGAACCCTTTTACCAGCAACGATCTCCAGAGTTTGATTTTTTAAGATGCACAATGGACCAGCAGCACACTTGGCTGCGCTCTTGATGCATACACGGCGGAGAGGGAGAATAATTTAAAGATACGCGCATTATATATTGAGAGCAAGCGAGAGTGGGCCTGGTTGCTTTTACATTATTATTTAGCGCGACAGTTGAGCCGGAAATGGAACGTAATTGAATTAATGAACCAGCAGCATAGAGGGGCCAAGAGAGAAGATTGACACGGGATCGAGATGGAAAGTAAACATGAGGAGAAGCGCAGAGCTAGGTCAAATGTTTGAAAATTTAAAATCTAATCAGGGATTGAAATTTCATTATAAAAGTTAAATTGAAAGGATCACCATAAATTAAATAAATTACTCCAGAATCCAGACGAGATATTTTTTAAAATTCATTTCATATTCATTTGAAATTAACAGTAATTTAACTTATATTTTAATATATTATTTAAAAATAAATTAAATTTCAAAGAAATTTAATTAATTAGACCAATGAAATTGAAATTGAATTTTGCTCTTATAAAACTGATGGTCTATATTTGGGTGTTTATGGTTCTGATCCTTTCAGCAGCAAATGGAAACGCTCTCATAGTTTATTAGATCTTGTGCTTGTATGTGTGCGTTTGCTGAACTTGGACCACACAACTCCAGGTGTAAATTGTGTTTGTACGAAAATCTGCTCCGTGTGCTTTGCCAAGATGAATCAATATGGTGCGTGGTTGGTTCTCTCCTCCAGACTTTCTCGTCGCTCTTTCGCCCTTCTCACAGCAAACACCACGCGCGCACAAAGCAAGCAAACTATTATAGGGCAAAACGTTGCAAATCAAAATTTACTCACGCGCGCTCTCCAGCACAAAGCGCGTGACGTCACCGGGGCTCGTTCATTATGCATTTCGGGGTTGGAACCCTTTTCCAGCGTGCGACCTCGTCTGTCATTAATTTTAGTCCGCACCGACTGCTCTTTTCACTGTGAATTGAAAATGAAAAGCAAACACTGCAGAATGAATTATTTTGTGAAATAAATAAAATATAAAGCTCATTGCCCAAAGCCAAATAAATTAATGATCTGATGATCTTTATTTCCAAAAATAATACATTTTTACAATTGATTTTTTTCTAAATGAATAAAATTTAATTTTTTTTTAAGATTTGACTCAATTTTACTTCTTAAAACTTAAGGAAAATATCTAATTTTTAAAGGCATTAAATTTAGCAATTTATTTCATTTTTTTTTATTTATCCCTGATTGTAATTTTTTATTTTTCTATTTTAATGCAGTTTTGAACAAATTTTCAAGCAAGTGATTCTGATAATTCTTTAGAACTTACTTTCTTTTTGAAAAAAAAGAAAATGTATCTTTTACAACAAACTCAATTTTACCTTCACTTTTAAAAAGTTGCAACAGTGAATCAGTGACTAATTATCAGTCGTTCAAATTAATTATAGTCTTTTCGGATGAAATGCTATTCAACCAGGTTTTGTATAATAATTATTCAGGCTTTTTAAAATGTGGAAGAATTGAAAATTAATAAAACTTCTCTTCGAGGTTTGAGGATAAGTCACAAATGAACATCAAGATTTGTTTTTCTTTAAATTAAAACAAAATCTGCTTTAATGCACAAAGCAAAAAAACATTAAAGCACAAACATCAAGGCAAAAACAGAGTGAGTATTTTAACGCTTTGCGCATGTTATGTATTTTTGTTTGCGAACTAGGCACGCACAAAGTGCTGAATTTGCTCACTTTGCATGAAATAACACACCACCAAGGGCTTCTCTATCACTCCCTCTCGTAACCGTAAAAATATCACTCAGCATAGCCGAGCCGTTAAGACGGCAAACCATAACACACGCGCTGCGTATTTACGAGCTTGCGAATTTATTTATTATCAACGAATAAAGCATCACGGACCAATGCACAAAATTAAAACGCGCCACGTTCCTTCATTTTTCTCCGTTCTTTTAAAACACTTTTCTCTTTTTTAGCGGAAGTTTGAAAAAATATACGAAATTCACCCTCTTTTGAAAAAAGTCAAGTAAGCCTCGCGAAAACAACTTGGGAGAGAAATGTGTGCATGCGAAACCTAAAACGACGACGAGGCTGCTGACTGACGTATGACAGGACGAAAAATGAAACTGCTGTGTCAACAAGCAGCAAACCTTACTTTTTTATTCCAGCGTTCCGAGCTCCCCATTCGAAATGAAAAATCTTTACTTTAAATTGATTGAAATATAAAGAGAATAGCAAAACATTAATTCATAAATTTAAGTTTTCTAAATTTTTGAAGATAAAACTGTATCATTTCATTTGTACGTTTTGAGATAACCATATAAAAAAGTTTCATGAAAAAAAAACGCTACCATTTTACATGATTGTTGTCTGAATTTTGTAATTCAACAAAATGTTAAAAATGTTTTGAAAAAAAAAAAGAAAGTACTTTAGTGCTTTTAAATAAATTATTGTAAGAAAAACTGCACTTTTGAAAGGTATGCAACTTTACTGACATCCAAGTTAAGCAGGTTGCGTCGTGAATTTCTACAGTCAAGCTAAATTATTACTTTTTCATTCACATGACTTCTAAACAGGGTCTGTACAAGCAAAATCCATTTCGGTATCTTCACGCCTTTCAGCGTCACCCGATCTCTCGCAGTCAAACGCGTACGAAAAGAAAATTCGAAGAGGCGGGCATGCCTTTAATTCAAACATCGGAGAGCTGCAGCTCGAGTGGTCTTTCACAAAGCGGCAGAATTTCATCACCGTGGGCGACTCTGCGAACTACATCCCTTTGAATTCATCTCACGAGAGAGGGTGGAAGTTGAATAAACTTTCCTCCTCGTTCCCTCGACGCGACATCAGAAAACCACCCAATTTACTGGGCACACACAGCAGAAGTAAAACGAGACAGAAAAAAAAAAAATATTGCCCAAGATAAAAAGTTCCGTGTCTCTCACTCTCCGGTTTCCAGCAGTTAATTATTTGGCCAATCGATATTGCTACAATACAGAAGAGAGAAAGACGAGAACTCGTGTCAATCCAACTAATTTGACACTGCCTCAGGATAGAGAGGCTTCAAAGGCGCGATTTGCAGAGAATATGGTATGCTCTGGCAAAACTAGGAAATTTCAAATTTCTTTATTTCACTGAAATAATCAGAAATAATTTTTTTATTTGAGAAACCTCTTGAAAAAGAAAGAAAGAAATTAAGTAGTAATAATAATAATAATTCATGCTCAATTTATATTAGAATTTTAAACTCTAATTTAAAAAAAGTCAAAAAGTGACAGCGGGAGGAATGAAAAAAAATATATTTATTCAAAGGAATACCACACATAAAATTATTAATCATTTTTTTCATTACACCAACTGCTACATTCAATATAGAAAATTTAAAAGGAAATTTGTCTGATTGTGAGAAATAATACCGAAAACTTCAATCAATTTAAGAAAATTAAAAATAATGTTGGAAGAGTGACTTTAGATTTAAAGAATTTAAAATTTACTAATAACTGATATTTCGAATTCGATAGTCATGTGGTAATGGTCAGGATGCTTGTCTTTATTTTTCAAGATTAAATCTGAAAACGGAATTCATTTTGTTATCGAGATTTCTAACTAAAATTTTGGCATCAGAATTCAATTTCAAATAATTAATTTTCTTACAGTTAGTTCATACATATACTACTTAAAGAAGATTTGCAAATCAATTTGGAGAATTTTACTGTAAAAAAATATGTTCAAGGGGAAGCGGATTGATTTTCAACGGATCTTATTTTATTTCAAATTCCTTTTATATATTACAAGAAATAAATAATCTTCACGAAACTTGTCTTTTCCCTACAAAATAAAATAGGATTATGCCCAATCAACATTGTTTTATGTATTATTGACGCCAAGCTGTTGAATTAGCTAACGCATCTGCTGCTTGATTGTTCTCGCAAAGTTTGCACAAAGCATTAATCCTTTGGCTTTTCCACCCTGTGCTATGCAAGTGGAACGTTCAAATATACAAGCTGCATGACGCAACAATACATTGTTTCAAATTAGAAAATGAACTCGCACTTTGCATACATATATGTAACAACTTTGCTTTCAAGTCGATTCTACAAAGTTGGCGTTGACATACAATACGAAAGCAGTTTGCCATTCAAATAAAAATGTTTTACCAGCTTTGCTTAATGAGCACCACAAGGCGGAGAGGAGCGGAGGATGGTGCTCAAAAGGGTTCAGCCGTGCTCCGACGGAGGGCGTCCATATTGGTATTCTTGAACCCAGTCTGCTTCAGCTTTTCTTTTTACTATCACAAAATAAGTATCTTATTCTAAATAAACCATTATTTTAAATTTTATTTTTTTAATGTGGTTTTTAAATTAATTTATATTAATATGCACTACAAAATTTAATAACAAAAAATTAAATTTCTGTTTTTAAAGTTATTTAACAAAAAAAAAAAAAAAATCTGTACAAACCTTTTTTCAGATGACATGAAAATATCAAAATTTACGTAACCCGTAAGACCGACCCAATAGCCTAATAAGCTCACGGGTGCCATAAGAAAAAAAAAAACGTAACCCATTTTTCCTGGTATTGAGCTACAGGCTAGCTGAAGATTTTAATTGGATAATAGAAAAAGAAGCATAATTTTAAAATTATAATGTGAAAGTATAAAAGAATAAAATTTATTTATTTCTACTGACTAATTTGTGCTACAGGTTGGTTACCTTTTGAAACGTCAGGTCAGGACTAGTCGAAATTACGATAGGATATTTAAAATTTATGGACGGTAGTACATAGAAAAAATATTTTAAGAAGTCTAATTCCATTTTTTGGTACAAAGGAAGCTTATGAAATGAAACTATGATAGCTTAACAAAAGAAAGAAGCATCAGCCGTACAGCACACTTCCAAGGGATAGTAATTTTACAAACTGCACTTTGCCTCTCTGTTTGCAATTAGCAGAGTCGTTGCCAAGGGAACGATTTATCTTAAGCCGACCTAATTAATTGTCGCGATTGAAGCGCTTGCTTGCTAAGTCGTTATGGAGTTTGAAAGCAATAAAGCTTCCATCTCTTGACTTTATTCAAATGGCATGCATTCAAAGGAGATTCTCATTTCCAAAAAATGCAATTAAACGCACTAGATTAGAAAAAAATAATCTTATAAAATGGTTGATGTTTCACATCCGTCGTCAACAGATTCGCTTTTGGACAAGCACCTTTGCTGCAAGTGGACGCAAAAAGCAATTTGATTGATGATTTGTAGTAGCATGGACGCGAAGCAACGAATGGCCTGCTCTTTTTATCTTCAAACTCACGCTCGAAGACATCAGTAGTCTGAGGAGTTTAAGCTTTTTGCAACCATCAAGACCTTTTTCCCGGAGGACGGACACCATGTTCGCTTGATTGAATACGTTTTTCATTCTAATCCATCTTTATGATGGGGGATTTATTTCTAACTTGAAGCTAAGATATACGCGTTATTCCAATGTTATAAAAAAACAATCCTTAACAACATTGTAAATTTGAGTTAAATTTGGTTTAAGGAAAAATAATCGAGTTTTGCGGTGGTGTTGCAAAAAAAGAAAGTATTATCTAGAAAAGCATTTTCAGTAGAAGACACTTTTACATGGCATGCGTGATGCGAATATCCATCTCAAGAAGATCCTTGTAAGTATGCAGCACATCAAGTTAGGGATAAAAAATGTAAAACAAGGGGATAATGGGTTGGCAGATAAAGGATGCGTTATCTATCCCAACGAGGCCGCTTTAGGAAACTGCTTATTCCGGACCGGCTGATTTATTTCCAAGACACACAATAAGAAAGTTTAAAAAAACAAGTTATAAAAATAATTAAGCTTTTGAATTTAATTTAATTGCAGGCCTTTATTGTGATAGATTTGATGAACATAATTTCAATTTTTGAAGCATTTAAAAAAAATTTAATATTTTATTAAATTAAAAGTCGATAAAAACTTAGAGAAGATTGTTTCAACGCTTTATTTTCCATACGGGAAGTTTTTTTTATATAATTTATGTTTTTTTTTCTGGAACGGAGTGCGAAAAAGAATTAAGAGAGCAAAAACACTCGTAAGGAACGAAGGGGACGTTTTTGGAAACTCTGTATTTTTTGCCACTGCCATCAGATAACTGGTGAAAGATAAAATAGAAAGTCATCCGTCAGCTTTTATTCGCGCTGAGGCCAAGCAAAAAAGCTCCGCCAAACACAAGACTTGTTTTTTTTCTCTGCAAATGTGGTGCCTCACGTGGTTATTTTCTTATGGAGTTTTTGGGCGGACGCTGGAGAAGGAAAAGAGAAAAAAAGCACGTATAATATATATAGAAAGCGAAAAGAGTTGAGCTATAAAGCTATAAATATATGGAGGAGCAAAAAATCACCCACAACGATTGAGAGCCACGCTCCCAACACACGCCTGTAAATCATTTCTGTTCCATTGTTATTGAATAAACTCTCGCTTATAGGGTGAAACTGATAGCTTTCTTCTGTTTTATTTATCAACTATCATTACATTTTTTTTGTAAAAGAAATAGGAGAGAAAAAGGGAAAATATTCTATATGAGAATAAGTGCTTTATTATAAAATATGATGAAAAAACGGTCCTTAAACAATTTAAAAGGAAAGAAAATATATTATAATTTTTAATAAACAAATAACTCACAAATATTATGAAAAAGAGTTTTCCTAAAATTTTTATAGAAATTGAACAAGGCTTTTGGAGATCTCACCATATAGCATAACAGCCTATTTGTAAACCGCTTTTGAATTGGCTGAGTAACTCACAAACTCTGCCTGATATATAAACTGCACGCGATGCTTGCGAATATCAAGAATTAAAAGGCGTAAATATAAAATTTGTGTCAGTTGAATTTAATCTTTGATCCTCACAGATGGGAAATTGGTGTGCAGCTTATCATTCTATTACGCGGAATTATTGATAGCATTGAAAGCTAATTAGCATTTTGAATAATGCAGGTTTTATTTAATCGGCAGGCACTTAAGAAATTTAATTAAAATGCTTTTAGTGTTATCAAAAAACGCCGTAACACAAGAGCCAGTGATTAATTAAAAATATTACATTTGTAAAGATGCAACTTGCAAAAAAATTAACACGAAGGATGATTTTTACATCGAATTGTTTGTTGAATTAACCAAAAAGAAAACACGTTAATCATTGTGATGGATTGCAAGTGATTGAAGTGGCTTATCTAAAAAGCTTTTCGTGTTTCACTGAATGACTTTGGATTGCTGATATGGCTCACTGCGTGAACCAGTTGAGACTACTGTAATTATAAAAAGCACCGACACGGTTGATGCGGTGAGCACTTTTAATCTAGAGTTGAAGAAGATCATCTTTGGGGCAGCTCAAACAAAATATGAGGATAGCGTGAGTATTTTTTTATACGATTAAAATGAACTTAAATAATTATATTTAGTTGCAAAATTGTGTTTTTTCTTCAGTATTTCACTCTGTTCTTAATTAATCCCCAGATTTGTGGCAGCATTTGCCTGCCTTGCTTTGGCATGCGTTTGCGATGCTTTTCCAGCGCCAAACTGCAAAGAGCGAGAACTTTTAAGACACGGAAATGGCGGTAACGGCGGAGGAGGTGGAGGCGGCGGCGGAGGAAGCAATGGAGGCAGTGGAGGTGGAAATGGAGGCAATGGAGGCGGCGGCGGAGGTGGAAATGGAGGCAATGGCGGCGGCGGCGGAGGTGGAAATGGAGGCAATGGGGGCGGTGGAGGTGAAAACGGAGGCAATGGAGGCGGCAACGGAGGAAACGGAGGTGGCAATGGTGGTCATGGAGGCGGCAATGGTAGTGAATATCCAGACGTACCAACCATTGATCTTCCAAAAGCTCCTGAAAGATTTAATCCAAAATTAGAAAGAATCTGTTGAGCTATCAAAACACTTGTTTCTTACATGAACTTGTTTTGCCTCAATAAAATATATTTTTATTTAAATTTTAATCCAATTCAGTTCATCTTAAGTCTTTCATTAGTGAGATATTGCTTTAATAGAAGTCTTAAAATTTAAATTTAAAAGTAAAACTCGTATCTGAAAAATAGAGTTAAATAGAAATTTTTATTTCGGACAATAAGAAATAAATTAATTTTAACATAATTGTTTTAATGCCTTCTATATTATATCTTTGAACAATCACTGCGCATCTCGTCTGCTTTTGATGTGCAAATTTGGTGTGTACGCTAGTCACACTTAAATATTTATTTTCAAAACGTCAAGGGAAACAGAGACTCCTCTCAAGTGTAATTTATGGCGCATTTACCATTTAGGCGTCTTGAAACAGTTATTTACTGACTGAATATGCGTGTCTAACGTGTTTGCGAGACCAGCCGATGTTATTTGCCTTGTATAAAAGCAATAAGCTCTCAGAGAAGGCCTATTAAGATAACAAAATTACACCATTGGGAATTTTCAAAGAGTATGTCTGTAATGTTCTAAAAATTAGCTTTAACAAATTTTTCTTATAAAAATAAATTAAATTTAATAACAAATAAAATAAATTAGAAAAGAGTTTAGTAATCTAATTAACAGGTTAAGGCTCAAGAGGGCCGTAAGGGTTGGCAGGATTGTATTTTTTAAATTTTACTGTATAAAAAAAGGCAAAGGTAAGAGGCTCTCTTTATAAGGGTCCTGGCTGTTTTGAATAGGCCCTCGTTTCCGCGCACTGCACACTACTCTGGTTGTTGCCCGTGTGTGACATAAATTCAAATTACATGCAAGTGCGTGTGTGTATAAACAATGTTGGGCGCACTTCGTAAAATAGCTGGTGGCTGGCTGGGTTGGCGCATAAACTCGGAAATACGGCACATTTATCCCGAGATCCTCTAGCTGCGACTATTTGCATGCATACAGAGCAGACCTTTTTTTATTTTCAAGGGTTCACGGCCGTAAATAAATAAAAATATAAAAACTGGAAGACCTGGATTTTTTATGCAAAGTTGAGCAAAATACCCAGAATAAATTTTCGCAAGAGCCAAGTGAGTTAATTTTTCCTTTTGCTGCAAGATAATTTCCCGAGACTTTGCTATTCAGCCTGCAATTTGTCGAGTATGCAACCTGCTCGACGGTCGTGTTTACCACAAAGTCTACCCATTTACTTTGTGCGAAGTCGCTGAGTCGAGCCAACTCTCTTTCTGAAAACAAACCTCGATAAAGTTCCACTTTGATTTAATTTATCGGCTCACTTATAAGCTCTTTGAACTTTGGCATTTGCCGGGATGTGATTATAATCCGTGTGTAAATTGAAATTCCTAAGGATAACAAAGCAAAGGGGCTTAATTAATATAATTATATAATTTTCACTGCTTTAATTCAGACTCTCTCAAACACAAAGCCAGTTGCTTTTGGAAAATTGATTTCTTTGCAGGAGCGATAAATCATAATTTCGGGCGGAGGCAAAACTTGTGCATATACCTCTTATCAGTTTCATGAAATATGGCGAGCGAATTTTCTTCGTGCCCCGAATGAAAAGTAAGCGAGCCAGAGATAAAATAACCTAGTGGAATAATGAGAAACATGCCCACAAAATTAATGTCCCGATTTCGTACCCCTCCCTTTATTTTGATTTAATATGGACTACGCATTAATCAACCATTTTAGAGCTGTTAGGAACTTTTCAGAACGGTTCGAGTGAAAGTTATTTTACTGTTTTATCTGTTAAATATGCATCTCTTATTTAAATTTAGGTTGTATTCTATGTAGCGGAATACAAAATACAAAATATAATGTAGTGTATACTAAATATTATTGAACGTTGTTTATTTTTCCAATTGTTTCATCACATTGCTTATATTAATTTTTTTAAACAATGTCAACAATGTGTTTGAGAAAAAGGAATTAATAAAGAAAATGGCAGCACTACTAGCAAGAACTTTGCTAAAACGACCCCTTCCGCCTCAGTGAGCCTTGGTTGACTTACAAATAATTTACTATAATATGACGCTTGGAATCTTCAAAATTTTTCCAATTCATTAAAATAAACTCGAAGGGTAAAGCGCACGATATTAAAAAAAAACTTAAAAAACCGGCTTTTTGAGTGAATTATTTTAAATTGTTAGCTATTACAATTTTTACATTAACCATATAAAAACTAGCTAAACAACAATTAAATCAGCATTTTACATGAGCATTTATTTGATCCAGACTGTGGTGTTTTGCGTTTTCTCAGGTTCCAAGCCCAATTCACAGTCGGCCTTTTCCGACTTGTGATCCGCCAAGCTCATTTATTTCAATTTGCTCGACCTGTCCGCTCGCAAGAGATAATTTCGCAGTCCCTCTGAGAGAGAGATGCTGAACATCAAGCAAAATAAATTCTCGCCCCAGCTGCAACGTACAGCCAAGGAAAGAGAGATAGAGATAGAACACAGCACACACACACACACACACACACACGTGTCTCCAAACCAAACAGGGTTTCTCTATGATAAATGGTTTTGAGAGCGAGTGCGGCGGGCACACAACCCTCCTATATTCGCCGAAACTCTCATCTGCCCAAAGCTCGCGAAACTGCTGCTCTCGATAATGTAAATTGCTTCCAACGACAGTGCGCCGAGTTTGGATTTGTTTCGCTTCAGCCCGAAGCTACATAATAACGAGGTCGAGTTGTGTTTGGGTGCTTCGGTGATTTATTGAGACGCATTTAGGCAGCAACAAATCGTTGAAAGTTTAGTTTGACCATCTACATTTGACCGCTCAATGAGAAATTTCAAGCTTTCTGAATAGCATTCGAATTTTTCGGTTGTTTTCCATTAAATTGTATGAATAAATTTGAATTGGAGTTTTTGTCCTACTAAATCTTTTCCGGCTTTAAAAAACCGCTCAGGTCTAGTTCCTGCTAGTATTGCTAGACGGATGGCAGGCAATGCATAAACAATTAATAATTATCATAATATTATATTTTTAAGATAAGTCACAATTAATTATTATCAATTAAGTACCACACAACAAGATAGATTATTGATCAAGGCATTTTAAATTTTAAAAATAAACCATTTGAATTTTTATGGAAATGGAAAACAAGTTAAGTTTTCCTATAACCCAAAATGAAAACCAACAAAATATCTTAATGAAAATTGCATATATCATAACAGATTTCCTTTTCAGCACAAACTGTTGGCAAAGCTGCGCAAAACTCTCTCTCAACTTCTCATAAATAATAAATCCGTCTTTCAGTGCCAGACGTGCGTCTGCAGCCGCGAATTTACAAGTGTTTCGCCGCGTCTTAACACACTTTGCTCGCAACTTCGTCGTGCAAATAATGAGATGCATAAATTGCAAAGTTGATAACGCTCGCTCGTTTTGTGAGCGCGCGCGCGGCTGTAAATTATACCACCACTTTATGCACGGCGCAGTCGGCATAACTCACAGGGGCTATTTTGCTCGCAGTTGGCTGCTCGTCTGCTCGCTGCATTTGAATTTATTCGGGCTCGGGGGGAAATTTATGCGTCCTACATGAACGTCCTCCATACACGAGACTAACCGACCAACACACTCACGTATTGGAACAAAGTAAGAAGTGCAAGTGCACTCTTTACACTCTGCCGTCCGAAACTGCCTGCAAAAACGGAACGTGCTGCGGAAAAGAGACGCTCCGCTGCCGGCGTGCTTTGAATATTTATTGGTCGCTTCAGGATCCTAGATTTTCCACAAATGTGTTTCCTCACTGATGAGGAAGGTTTTGCTCCAAGAGAAAGAGAGGTGAAGAGGACAATAGTCAAATTTAAACCAGATTTTACATTTTTGATGCGCCAAACACATTGAAATTTTAAATTATTATAAATATTAATTTTTAATTTACCAGCAAGACCCAAGAATGAGAAATTCATTAAAACAAAAATTAGTTAAATTTAGAGCGAGGGGACAAAGTTTTTTTTTACTAAAATGGAAAAAAAATATTTGTAAATAATATTAATCAATACTATATAATTTAAATTTTAAAAGGAAAAAAAATCATTCTATTGTTTGTTTTCAGTTAATTAAAAAACTTACTTTTTAAAACAGCGACATTGAGGAGAATTAATTGAAACAATCATGATGCAAAATAAAAATATGAGACGTGTGCTATAGATGTATGTTAATGTGTCATGCGAATTGAGCTGTCGTTTGAGCCACAGACCTTTGGGAAAGGACATTCGATTCCTCTTCAGCCGCGGGATATTGCACAGCCCGCATAAAACGAGTTCGATTTACAGCGATGGAGAGAATGGTCGTCGGATATTAATTTGTTATTTAATTTAGTTTCTCTTGGGTGCAGAAATCGATCCCCACCGGAGAAGACGTATCGGTGTTTTGTGCTTTACATTTTTTTTGCGATACAATCCCCTCGATATTTATGTCACACATATTATACGCTCGCACAACAGCAGCATTTTCATAATGTCGCTCTGCGGTGGTGGCTGCGACACACATTCGCTCTATTGCCTGCGCGTGTTTTTTGCGACACTCCAAACTAATCGGCTCTTTGATAATTGCAAATGTGCTGGGGGGTTTAATTACACCCTGTTAGCATCAGGTATGAAATGCGATATTATTGGAATGTCCTATTGTGTTGGCAGTATTTCTAATAATAGACAATATTTCAAATAAATTATATAAGCAGAAAAAAATATCAATAGAGAGAATTTCAATTTACATTAAAAAATAAAAAAAAAATTATGTTATATAATATTTATTCTTAAACCAAATCTGAAGACATGAGCTTTCATTTTAATCTGCATGCTTTTTATTGTAATTGATAACATTAGATTAAAAAAATAATAATTATAACGAAATAATTAATTACAAATAAAAATTAAATTTTATTTTTATAAATTTATAATTTAACAACGAGAAGATAATTATTTCAATTTTAAACATAATTTTTAATTTCCAAATATTTTGTAAATAGTTTTCTCGTAGAGCAAATTGAAAATTTTATTTTTTTTACAATTTAGAGTTCTTTCAGTTTATAAATTGACTTCTCAAGATTCCAATATTTTTCGATGCGACTTGATGATTTAAGTTTACTATTTTTTGTTAGAATTTTAGTGGTCAGGTAAGCTCCACATGCTCGCGAAGGTGACACTCTTTTGTGTGCACCACTTACTACTTGGCACTCTTATTATTTATCGCACAGCATGCAGGTTTGTGCGTTAAAGTGCAACAACTGTAAAAGGCTGCTTGGCGTGGCTGATTGTGAGTGGGATACGCGCTTTGCATCATTCCGATGCATTTGCTTTGTAATCGCGTTATGCAAGCGCCGCGCCTCGCTAGCCGCGCCCCATCGCCTATCTTCCTAAAGCTTTTTGCGCTCGACAAGTCATCTCTTGGCAAGCGACCCCTGAGAACAAAAACGGCCAATTGTAGGGCGCAAAAAGGGGCCCTTTGAGAACATTAAAAGCTAATTTTCGATCCTCACTCGCTACATCAGCTTTGGAGCTTCTGAATTACGGTCATAAAGATGAAAAGGGTTAAAAAAAATTAATTTTTTGTGTGCTGTAAATTATATTAGATCCCTAGTACAGTAAAATTACAAAATCTTACAAAAAAAATTTACTCTTTATAATTATCATTGTTATCGTAATATTAATAATTACTTATTCCAACAGTGATTTGAAATTTGAGCAGAAAAACATTATTTCATAATTATAGTAGATCAACTTTTATTCCTGTTTACCTTACATTCAGGATTACTGCAGTAACAAATCATATTGTATTAATTAAAATTTTTGCGAAAGTTTTTAATGAAGTGAATTAACACTGTTTTTTTTCAATTTATCAATTAAAAGGCAAACATTTTAAAGCAATTTTTTAAGTTTCTTCATTATTATTTATTTTATTATTTTAATTTCTTTCCACGACCGACCTTGTGCAATAAGGAACAATGCGAGTTGCAAAAACCGCTTTCAGATTAATTATTATTCGCGCCGATAATTCGTGGGTGGTGCCCTTGACGATGTGGTGCCGATCGAAATCGAAACTTCACGCCTGGACCCTTTTGTGTTATACCTCACTGTCATCATGGTGGGCCTTTCCTCTCTGATATACGCATACGTGACGTGAAGTGGGTCAGAGCCGAGTTAGGCGGCGATACCATTTATTTCAGGCTGTTTATCACGCTGTTCCAACTTAGTGAATTGAATCGGATAGGCAGCTTTTTGCATCCCACATGAACGGCGGGCACGCCCTTTGCAAGGCCCGCATGTTATGAGCTTTATCGGACATAAACACAAACGATGCAACCCTTTGGAAAAAAGAGAAATAAATACGCATTAAATTTGTTACGGGTGGACGACGCATCTCACAGGAGATTATGGCTGTGTGATGCTGCATGAAAATTACGCCGGTTTGAAAATTATTATTATGCATTACATGCACCGCAGCAGAAGAGGTTGCGCAAATATATTATTACTGTACTTTGCGCCGCGGTTGCTGCTGGGCGTTTGATAAAAGTGATTCGCCCTGGAGTGCAGTCGAGATTAAACTTGTAAATTTTTAGTCCTTGCAAGTTAGTGGTGCTATCTTATACTGATTGCTAAAACAGAAAAAAAATTACTTGAAGACACATTGTAGGAAAAAATCTAATAAAATTAATGAAAAGGGAATTTAAGGCAATGAAAATAATAAATGTTTTCAGTAAGTTGCAAACCAAAAATCCTGGCTTAAAGCGAATTTATAAAATTAAATTATGATATGATTTACAACTGTCTCACAAAGTTTATCTTTTCAAATTCAAGCAAAAATTATTTGTATACAAGAGACGATATTAGGACAAAACCCACATAATATTGCAGAGAAGTGCGGGCTTAATCAAGGTCGCTCACGTTTTAATGCTATGGCTATATTAATTGCAAACAATTAAGCAACTGATAATATAAACTAATACAGTAAATATTCGTTTTAAAGTTTTTTGATAATGAAAAATAAAGTATCTCTGAAAAATCTCTGGATTTTCGGGGATTCTCGATTGACGACATTTGAACTTTTTATTGTTTTATTTTATCTATTTTTTAATTAAAAATCAGTTCCATTTTTTCAAATTATGCAGTTTTAAACAGATTAGAAGACTAAAAATACATTGTATTTATTAATTTGTTTAAAAAATTTAATAATGCTTGATTTGCCCTTGTTTCTTCCCTTTGTTTATTCTGAGAAATTTGCAATTTTTTACTTTTTGTTCGCTCTCTTTATCGTGAAACGTGAAGGGCATGCATGAATACGGAGCTGCAGAAATTACGGCCAAATTATTTTTTCCACCTCCCGACCCCTGTTTTGCATTTTATGAGCGCGATCATCGTCATTTCCTGATCGCCGCGCATGGATAACCAATACACACGCGAAAACAAGATGAACGAAAATCACGCGCAGCACTGCACACACGATCGTAATTTATGATGCTTGCCAAAGCATGGTTTGTTTTGGGGCTAATGATGATAAAAAAAAACAGTTGTAGCACAAACACTCACGTGTGCGTGCCATTCACTCTGTTGGCGGAGGCAATCAATTTACCAATTTGAGCACCCATGGACATCCGGCAATAACGGAAGGCGCTGGCTGGAAAATGCAAACAATCAAATTATTTAGGGTTGAATGAACAAAAGCAGTGATGTTTAATGAATAATATTTCAATGAAATTCATAATTGAATTTGTAAATCAACATTATTTAAGGCATCAGCCAATTATTATAGCTCAAAAAAAAAAAAATTGTATCAAATTTACATATTCCAAAAATTGTTAATAATTTTTTTTTCTTATTAAATTTCAATAATGAGAATTGTAACAGTAAACATTCAATTAAAAATTATTTTAAATTTAAACTCTTTTTAAATTTGTACTAATTAATAAAATTGGATAACATGGTTAAGAAAACTGATATCAGTTTTCATTTGTTTCATTTCCAGATGTAAGTAGTTTTTAAGATTCCGTTTATTATTTTTTTTCTATGAGGTGAGTTAATTATATTACTTGAAAAGTAATTGTTGGACCGAACGGCAACGGCACCATAACTAGTTTTATAAGAAGTTTGCTAATACTTCCAAGATCAAATAGATCCCATCCGCCGAAGTGAGCCTCATTTTCGGTGAGACATTTTTTCATCCAGAAATTAATTATTTTTTTCCCCTCATCTTGGAATAATTTAATTGTAAAAACGTGACAAATAAAAAAAATTATTTTATTCCTTCCCTGCTTCGAGCGTTATGAAACTTTCAATTAAACGGGATAGGTATTTTACATGCAAATTGCATTGGCCTGTGGTGGAGATTAATTAAAATTTAAAATACATGTCACGAGTTGCGACAGCAAAACATATTAAACTCGTGATTGAAGTGGTTTTATTTAAATGCTGGTTGAAAGCACATGCATGTTGCTGGGCGCATAAATAAAAATAAAAGAAGAAACGCTTCCAACAAAAGCGCAACGTGCATCACCGATATTACTTCAACTTCATGCTGAAATGCACGCAGGAGCCAAGCACCTGAGAAAATGTCCGACAAGATTACGTAATGTGCATCAGGAAATAATGAATATTTAATTTCCATGCTTCGTTGAGGTCGCCAAAATAAATATATACATACGTGCAATGAGCACCGAGGAAATTCACTTTGCTGCCTACATCACGTTTCTCTTCAAAAATTCTGATTTTTTGATCCATGTTTTTATGTATATGCATTAATTAGCTCAAATTTTAGGCAAATAATCTGAAATCTGAATATTATACTGAAAATACAGTTCTTTTTTTTAACTTCGGAAGTTTGAATTAGGATTTAGGAAATTGAATGCAACCAATTGCAACGAAACGTTATCGAGTGCAAACTAATAACGAGAATTAATTTACCGTATTGCATATTGCAGGATTATTATCAAATATTTTATTACAATAAAATTTCTTAAAAATATATTATTAATAGAAAATTATTGAACATTTTTAGTTGGAAAAAGTCTAATTGAAAAAAAAATTGTCGAAAATATATCAAAATTTGTTATTTTTGTAAAAATCAACAAAGGTAGAAAATAAATAAATAAAATATTTAATAAAACAAATTTTTTAAACTGTCAATTATGAACTGTATGTATAATGTCAATTTTCAGCGAGCTTTACTTCTAATAACAAAAGTTTTTCAAGCAGCTGTGGAGACGGACAAGCGTGGCAAAAAATTGAGTCCGGCCAAACTTTTCGAAGAGAGTTAGTCCTGCTGCTCATAGGACATTTTTATATCGGCCGTCTTTCTCTTCTCACAAAATGTTTGTCACAGGCAGCGCTTTTCTACTTAACTCTCTCTGGCAAAGTACAAGAAAATTGCGCTTCATATGTCTTTCGTGTACACATACATCTGGACGGATCAGGCAGAAAAAATGTATCTCTTTTTCCGCACCGTGTATTTCTCATTTTCCTCGTGCAGCTGTCAGGCAGGACGGCGATTTTACACAAACAGAGAATGAAAGAAAGAAGCATCAAGTCCGAAATACATGATGCAAGCTCGAAAAAGTTTTTGTCTACATTTGCGAGACGGATTTGTCCTTTCTCAGTTCTTTCTTGGCAAATGTTTGTTGTTGGGAATGAAATTTCTTCTTTCCGCTCATAAATA
This sequence comes from Neocloeon triangulifer, assembly GCF_031216515.1. Taxonomy (NCBI): domain Eukaryota; kingdom Metazoa; phylum Arthropoda; class Insecta; order Ephemeroptera; family Baetidae; genus Neocloeon; species Neocloeon triangulifer. Next base: position 10,029,103 of record NW_026775546.1, read on the forward strand.
AAAAAACAAAAAAGCATCAAGCTCAAGAGTTCCCCCTGCCACTTTGCAAATTAAATATTTACAAGGGTATTTTTCTTTTCATTTTCTGCTCTTTTTCTGTGAAATTACCGTTTCTTGGATTTAAAATTTCTTACAAGTTGGTGGCAAAAAGAAAAAACAGCAACAAAATTCTCTGCTTTTAGCATGTTAAATATTGCATCAGCTTTTTCCATTTTCTGCTCTCTTACTCCCCGTTTCTTCTCTTATGTATACTAAAAAAATTCTTAAAATAAATAAATTTACTGTGCAGTAAAAACAGCAGCGTAGAAGTTTTCAGATTAAATATTAATATAGACGCTTTAAATTTTCTATGTACTTTTTTCCTCTTCTATAATTCACGATTTTCATTAAGTAAGAAGTTGCTCTCAAACAAGAGCTTGTGAAAAAGATGCCTAGTGACGTTGCCACGCTGGAGAAAAATGGTGTTTTCTCTCAAAAGAAAGCGTACATAGGTACCATGCACTCTGCCAAATTATTTTCCGGGAGATTAATTTTGCGGTCAGGCATTGTTCGCGTAATCAAAAATCTGCCAGAAATATTACAAAAAAACACTGCCAACAAAAACAACTTTGTTTGCTATAGAAATCTGAAATTGCAAAACTTTTTTCATTTCTTTTCAGCTCATAATTTATGAATTTCTTTCTTCAATATTCGCATAATAAATATTGTTTTTCTTGCAAATACTTCTTTCAGCAAAGTACATTAAGAGCTCCTCTACTATAGGTAAGTAAAAAAAGTTTAATTAAATATTAAATTTAAGGAAATAAATCCTATAAGAAACTGATTAAATATGGACCAAATGAAGAAAAAAAAATGGGAATGAGATGACTAAAATTTTGCTGAAATCTTTTAATTTAAATTTTAAATTCAATTTTCTAACAAAACCAGGAGAAAACATGATTAATTTTCACGATGCTTTTACTGAAAGTACTTAATTAACTAACACAAATGGCCAACATTTTTGAAACTTATGTAATCTAATTTTAAGGCTCGTCTGTCTAAATTTTTAACAATTTTATCTTTTGGGCCCAATGTTCGAATTCACTTTGAAATTATTTAAACTACAAATCATAAGAAAGAATATTCATATCTTATCCCAGTGAAATTTTTTATAAACTTTGCAAGTAAATAAGGAGAAGCATTCTATTGGAGATACAATTTTTAATTAATTTAATTATTCAAAAATATTTTGGGTCATTTGCATCAATTTGAGCTTAAAAACATATAACTTTTTCGTGCATTTTTTTACTTTTTACAAGAAAACTTTAGATACGTGTACTGATTTACATATTTTAAATTTGATAGAAAATTTTCTATTTTAACTGAAGGATTTTCTGGATTGATATGGATATCAGTTTGTGGAATCTTCCTCGAGCATTATCGAACTACATAGAAATTAGCATATAAAGACCGTCAGGGCGAGATGTGCTGTCACTAAACAGCATTCACAATTTTTCACGCATTTCCCGCAGGAGAGAAATTCTTGCAAGCATAGAACGCAGAAAACAGTCGCCGCAGACAAATTGCTTTTGTCTGCAAAAACTAGGGACGAGCATTTGCATTTGCAAAAGAGACAACACACATCTCGCCGAGGCACAAATTCCAACACGCGGCCGGCAATAAATAAGGGAAGGAGCGAAAGAAAGAAAGTTGCGCATAAATTCATCAGGCGGCCGTGCTATTTCGGATGTGTCACCGGCGGCCGGTCGGGACTTCGTGTATAGCAGGACGGGCCTGGAGTGCCGTTTGATTTATTAGGGCCGTGTCAACGCAGACCTGCCCGCTCTTCAAACCCCTTTTAAATAAATGCGCCGGCAATATCCATTTTGCGGACGCGCTTCTTGCTGCTGATATGTTGCGTGGAATATTGATAACAGACACGAGTTTGAGAGAGTCCCTCCCGTTTTTCACCAGCCTGATTTATGTCCGCCCTTAAAAGAGGCTCCCTGGTAATGTACTTTTTTTGCTCCGCTCCTAATCTGGTGTTTCGTCACGTGATATGCGTTGTGTGGTCATTTTTCGTCGGAAATGCTCCTTTACGAAATATGAGCAAACAAGTATTTTTTGGAAGAAATTTGTGAATCTTCCCTCCAAAATTAAGCTTATCACCAACTAAAAATATTATAATTTTTATCAAGCATTTAAATTTTGGTGTCTAGAACACCTAAATTTACGATTGCCCACAAAATTGGCAAGTAAAAAATATATATTTTTTTAATTTAATTAAAAATTGACCTTTCAAATTAAAGTTTTAAAGTAGATTTTTCTCAGCTCAATAATAAATTTCGATAAGGCTTCGATCCTTTGAATTACTTGAATGGTAATCAAATATAAAAGTCTATTTAATGTACTAAAATTGTAATGAAATCGAGGAATATTTGCAAATATTATTCAGGATAATAGTTTTTGCCATTTAAGCGTAAAAGAGTTTCCTTTTGCATTATTCATACGAGCTTAATTAATTCCAAAACGATCTCTTCTCCCAGGCGCCCTATTCAATCAAGACGTCAAAGTTGCGGCTCGTCTAACTCTTTCGCAGCATCAGCACAGGTTCATTAAACGCCCTCCACGTTCTCGTCCAGACCGCACTGCATGACCGGTGCCAAAATGCGACTCTCCGGCGCAATTTACGGTCCCAATTACGCCTAACTGGTCCATGCAGGTGAGTGCCTTTTTAGCTTGTAAATATGTATAAAGCAGCCAATGGGTGTGGTAGCGCAGGGCCATTTCATTTATTTCAAGTGCCGAGACCAACCAACGAACCTGTTCTACGCTCAATCTAAAGGAAGATAACAATAAATCTTCCATGCTGTAAAGGGCAGTGAGAAATTAATTCAAGCAAATCCAGAGAAGGTTAAATTAAAATTTATTTAATATAAAATAATTACTGAATAATTTCATAATTTTATCACACATGAAATTTAGAAAAAAAAATTATTGACATTAAACTAAATCAATATTATACTGTTTAAATTACGACTATATTAAAAAAAAAACTACTTGATTGAAACTTATTATAAAATAATTCCCAACTCTTTAGTATCTCTTAAAGCTCTTCAAACTGAAAACAGATTTTCATTTTGGATTAAATTATTTGGTCACTGCCCTGTCCTGGGAGTCTTATGTATAATTGTTCGTCAAGAGTCATTAGCTTTTTGCACAGTTATTTATGCGTGGCCATTAGGTTTGTGTTGTTCGTTGCAAAAGGCCGCTCTCAGCAAAACCAATGACATAATGCGTATTTAATTACCAAGCAAGGAAACAAATGCGCTCAACTGTCTCCCAGAAGCAATCAATATACGAAAGGTGTTTGCTTACTGAAAAATTACACCAATGAAATTTCAATGAAAAAAAGTAGTTTTTCCATTCACGAGGTGCAATTTTCTTTTACAACCAAGAATCCTGAGCTATTATAAAAGTAGAGACGGAGAATGAGTTTATTTGTTCAAGAAGCAGATTTTGTAGTCTCAAAATTCAGTTAAGTCTCTTTTAGCAAGCAATAAAAATTAAAATTATGCAAAAAATTACTCATGGGAAGGAACTCGGTAATAAGCTACAAAAGTCTCGGTTTAATCCAGAAATTTAAAAAATTAGAAAATAAAACCTGGATGTTATTACCGAAAACTTAAAAGAGAAATGTTTCAAAAAATTATTGATAAGCATTGGATTTTTTAAATTAGAATTACTATATTTTCTTAAATCTATCGGCCAGAATGAATTGCAGAGCGGATTAAAAATTCAATTTGGAAAATTTCAACATTCTAGCCTAAATAAATTTGTTTTCAAAAAACCACGTCAAGTCCCTTTGTTACGTCACAGAGCACGTTTGTATTTGTTACTTGTCGCAATGTCAACTTGAATAATTTAAAATTTATGAGTAACAAATATTTAAAGCTACACTTTGCAGTCGGTCATGTTATTGGAGTTGGCAGTGGCGCGGAATGCATCGGACATGCTGATAAGCAATAACATAACTCGCTTCAAACGTGTATTTAAATACAAATCAACTGGAGGGAATTAAGAAGTGTAAACGTTGTAATATTCTCCGTGTCGATATAATGATTGCATAAAAATGAAAAATATCAAAACACGCCCATCCGAATGAAACGAAAAGGTCGTCCGAGCCAGGTTATCCTTAAATAAATTTATGTCGGACGGTCGTAAATTTGCGTTCGAAGAGCGAAATGAAGTATTTATGGCGACCTGTAGAGTAATTTTATGCACAAGTGGAGACTGCATGTGAGATACTCGAATGCACAAACACATATATACGGGTACCCCTCTATCTTTATTCTGACCTTGCCCGCCAGAGATCAGTGACCCTGTTGTAAAATATGCACACACTCGCAGCTCTCGGCTGAATAAACTGCAATTATCATAAATGTGTTTATAAATTTCATAAAAGCACTTGCATGTTGGTTGCACTCACAATTCGCAGCAGATTCGCGGCGTTTTTAGAAGTATTGAATTCTTCTTCGGTTTTATTTTTCCCACAAGCAAGTGCTGAGAGTGCATTTTATCGCGCGTTATGTTCGATCCATCAGCGAAATGCACACACGCGATTCAAGAGGATATTATTCTGCAATGACATGCTGTGCTGAATATAAGGTAGGTTCAATAAAGATGTGTCCGTCGTTATATACGCGATGGATAAAATTATCTGTTGTAAGATCGACTCATAAAAGTGACACCTGAAGGCAGAGGAAATGTTGACGACAGAAGCAGTCATCAAGGCGTTTTTATTGAATTTAATTTTCTTATATCCACTGTCATGTAATTTTCTCACGCAAAGATATAAAAAATTCTAAATTTCGCTTTAGAAATTTGAAGTGTAGTTAAGTGAAATTTCAGGCCAAGCCTTTTTTTAGAAGCTTTTATAAATAATAATAAATCCACCTTAATTAATTAACAGCAGACGCTTCGCTTATTATTTTAGTGGGATGAAAATTGAAAATTTTAAAGAAATTAACATTTATTAATAATAATTTAGACTAGATGCCAGATTATTTTTCTTAAACCAAGAATTTATTGAAAAATTGATAAAAGATCACAGATATAAGATGCATTATTTAATAAATAAATTGACAATCATTACATTGAACTTAAATGGTTGTGTTTAAATACCTGTAAATTAATTCCAAGGAATTATTATGACGCAAAAATAGTGGTTGATAGGTTATAATTTAAGAACATAGAATTTTAATTAAAATTTAAATTATTTTATACATAAAATAACGAAGAATATTTTATTATACAGAAGGTAGCAAAAATAATATCGAAATTGAAAAAAAAATTCACATTGATTTATGTATTTACGTGTATTTAAACCTGTCACGTCAGGTATGCGGTTAGCGTCCAATCAATCAGCGGGACCAAGGTGGGATGGCAAGCGCTGCCCTGCCATGGATAAATTAGCAGCATGAGATCGGCGTAGGAATTAAAATAACAAGAGCGCGCGAGTGCAGATGCTTTCGATTCAATTTATTTACGTGCTGGCAGATAATATGCGAGGCATCTGGTGTTTTAATTGATTGTCCAGATTGGGATACACAGACGTGTGTTTGTGTGTTGCATTTGATGTGGCGGATCAATTTACACACAACAGCGGTGGCAATGACACTGCATAATTGGGCCTTTGAACTTGATATGCATAATCACGTGTCTGATTAATTGGCACGAGTTCTTGGTAATCCAATTAAATTCTAATTGGCTGAATCAACCTAAAATTAATGAAATTGAATTTTAATTGAATAAATTATTTGATAGTAAAAACATGTTAAAAAAATTATTTACTTATTGATCTGAAAATTACTTATACAATTATTAATAGTAATTTTATATAGTTATTTATTTGCTGTAGTTTAAAATTTTACCTGGACTTAAAATTGGATCTCAAAAATTCATCACAAGAAAATTAAAAATAAAAATGGCAAGAAGGAATAAAAATATTAATCTTTAATTTTAAGCCTTCTCTTTTACGGATGACGTGGATTTCATGCATGGATTCTGGCCATTATCCCTTCTCTATTTATTCAATAAGCATGTTGTGCAGCAAAATAAGTCATCCTGAGCCGAGAAGTAATAAATCCAGTGCAAATTAATGAGAGTGGCGCGCGTGTTCATCCCCGAAAGGCGAGGCTGCGAGTGACAGGTCAATTTTTCATCTGCACGTTGTCATCCTGCTTCCAGCATTAATTTTAATTGCGATTTCGAAACGGAAAATGGAGATTCGGCGCTCAACGGAGGAGAACAACAACCTCCTCATCAAATTGCGAAAACACGACGCTGCTTTTTTCCTTGCTCGTGGGAATAAAAAAGGACGCAAATTCGCCGGCAGACATGTTATGTGCAATTTGAATTCTGCGTCTCTCTGCCAAGTTCAAAGGCGACGACCAAGAGAGAGAATTTTTTCCACGCGCGTCTCTCGTGAAACACACAATCAGAGAGAGGTGTTGCTACTTTTTATTGTTATTATATTATATTATTGCCGGCGCGGCTGCTTTTGTTACTTTCAGCGTCGCTAATGGTTATATTGCATCACGCTGGAGCGTCTTGTTGTGCATGTGTGTGGATTACCAACATTAGTTTATTATGGACACGTATACGGCAAAAAGGGCATGAAATGTAAAAAGGACGTCGACCCGACAGAGAGACAATGCGACAGACAAAAAATTATTATTATCTTTTTTAATTTTCAATCTGGCATTCTTTCTTGTTTCTTATTGTAAACCACACCTCTGGCTGTATTATGATATCTGCTCGCATTCCAGTCCGGAATTAATCTCGGCACAAAAGCATTATTTAGTTTTGTTGTTGTTCGCGAATCCATTAGAGACGGAGAATTTAATGAAAATTCCGCAGTGCAATGTCAATATGAATGAGAGCAATTCTAGACGTATATGCAAATTAACTCTGTAAGTAAAGTATAACCTCGGGACTTGAGAGATTTCTAATTAAGTTTGATTATAATTGAACGCAGACTCCTCTGCTGAAAGCTTCTGAGATGTCTGAGATGAAAATCGATTATAAGCTTTTTTACATCAAAGAAAAAATTGCCTTAATTTCTTGTTTTCATTGTAAAATTGAATAATTATGTAATAAAACTTTTCATTTTATTACATTACAAGTGAACTACTAGTATTTTCATTTGTTAAATTATTCAAATTGAATGTTGTGGTCCTGGAAAGTGATTATTTATTAATTTCATTTTGTCTAATCTAAATTGTTGCAGGAAAATTAAACGAATGCGTAAGAATATTATTTATGATTTTTATATTCTTTTGTGCTTATTTTTTAACGCTGAAACTGCAATTTTCGTTGAAACAAGAAGAATTCTAAAGATATGATTTAATTACCTTTTCTAATTCTTTTAATTTAATTTTTCTTTTAATTAAATAGAACAGACAGAGCGGTTGATGGTACCACTCTGTGCTAAATTTTCTGCTACAATGTAAAAAGGGTTTCCACTGTGAAATGTAGGAATTTAATTTTCTACTTGTTTATATTGAATTGTTCAGGCGTTTGACTGATTAAATTTTTTCTAATTTTTGGAAGAAGTTTTTCATTAATTTTCCAAGCTTTTCATCTGCTTACTGAATTACGCTGAATTACGGCAACTTTTTCTTCAATATAGAACTATACATATTTAGTAGAAAAGTATCAGAGGTGTGCATTTTTACTGATATATACATATGTTTTGTCAGAGCTAATACTTTTTTGGTTGTCAAAACAGCAGCCGTTGATTGATCAATTACAATAATAAACTTTTTGAACTCTCATCCATCAAAATTGAGTGTCTTGAGAAAAGTGCCAGAAGAAAACTTTTGCTCTGTTATAACTCACTCGTGCGCGCAATTTTCCACCTCTTATATGAAACGCATATTAAAAGCTCCCTCTTCCGAGCCTTGGTGATTATTTCAACACTGCGCAATTTGCGGCTGACGTGTTATTCCTTTTAAAATAATTTGCATGCAAGATTGACAAGGTTTCGCTGATTATCTCGAATCTTATTGGTTGACAGTAACACAAAAGTGCACTTTGTTTGATTATGTAGCATCAGTCATTTTAGTCTTGACCACCGATAAAAAACCGTCAGTGGCTATTTATCTCGCTTTGAATGGGCGCGTCGATCAAAAGTGGCGCGGCAAGCGTAATTCATATTTTATTTTTTAGCTGTGAATTATAAATTTTTTTCTTATCAAATAGATTTTTTAAGTGGTTGAAAAGTGTATTTAAATATTTTCTTCATCTTCAGAATTGGAGATACAAATTTCTTTTTGAATAATTATATTTACAAATACAATTACAAGTCAATTTGATTTAAGTGTAGTATACCTCATCTCTTTTAAATGCTCAAAATCAATTGGAAATACCTAGAACGGTGACAAAAATACATGACGTATTTTTTAAAGGTGAGACCAACTACATACGTATCGGGCAAAAAGGATTTAATAGAGAGTAATTTTTTCAAACCACAGGAAACAAAATAAAATATTGTGAATACTTGATATATTTTATTTACAGTGGGGTTTTATTTAACTATTTTATAAAATGAAACAATCAAAATAGTAAAAAAAAAAACCAAAGACAATTTAAGATTAAAAATAATACTTAAGGCTTTTAAAAGTTTTGAAATAATTTTGAAAAAAACAATATTCACATTTTCTTGCAAAAGTAGAAAAATAACTGTTTTTATCTCACATTATACACCATTGTATACCATTTAACATAATCAAAATTGCACAAGATCTTTTGTCGGGATGTATATTATTTTTGAGTGAATTAAAAAAATTAATCAAAAAAACTTTTGCAGACGAAGCTAGTTGAAAAATATAGAAGGTCCACTACGGATTATGTACCATTTAATTTCACATATTATCGTACTGTTTTTGCCTGTGCAATTTTTCTTCTCAAAAGTAAATGGCCCGTAGTTTCCTTGAGGCAATGGCGCGACGAATTTGCAATAAATTCTCGTAAGTAGAGGGAGGTTTTGCAAATTCCTGGGGCGCACAAGCAACGCTCGACATGCATCGTCATTTTCCACACCGCCGGCTAGATTGCGACCGCAGTCATCTTTTTCTTATTTGCAGCTTGTATTACACGGCCGTGAATGAGGAACAGTATAAACGTGCACCTTTTGCGCCGGGAATAAAAATTGAGTCGCACACGTTATTGGCCATAAAAACACAGCCTTGCGTTGGAATAAATAATGCACACGAAGACCACACTCGGGAAACGATGAAAATAAAAATAAGAGTGAAACAAACGGAGAGATTTCATTTTGAACGAGAATATACGAGTAAAACAAAACTGATATTGCCCTGTTGATCTTTTAAAGAAACTATAGTTTTATTGCAACAATTTCGAATAAAAAATTAAGCAGGCTCATTTTGATCTATTAATGATTTCCTGTAACCATAAAAAATTAAGTTTAAAGGCCATCATCAGAGGTAACAATAATAATAACAGGTAATGGTAATGTTAATTCTTAATTTCAAGGAAATAAAAATTTCATATGACCGACGCTGAAAATATTATTATTAAATTCATTTTTCTCTGTTGGTAAAAAATTTTAAACATTGGGAAAACAGAAGAAAGGGTTTCCAACTAGATGTTGCAATTTACCTTGAGAGAAATGTCAATTTCCTTGTCTAGAAATAAAAAATAATTGGCTTTTTAAATTAAAATCAATTTCCAGGGGGAGAGAATTTAATAATTTAGATTACAATTATTTTGTTTGTGTATGCCATTAATTTCTTTTTGCTTGAAATTTTTGCCGAGCTAAATAATTTTTTTGTTTACGCAGTACTTGAAAATCAATTTATTATTAATCCCTCCTGCGCACGGACATTTTTCTCCCGTTTTCAGAGAACATCCTAAGCCAAGCACACAATACGGCCAGGCGTTAGGAAAAAGCTGCTTTCTGTCATTTGTTATGCAAACACGGCCGAGATGGGTGCGTGTACGTGACAATTCGCCGAAGAGGGAAAAATGGGCGAGGCTCAGCCACTTTTCGAAGCATATAATACACAAAGGGAAGGACGCCAGGATAACGAAGCGTCTTTCGCCGAAGTGCACGCGGGGCCTCTCTACGGACGGATTGTATAATGTTCACTATGTACTTTTGGTTTCCGGTTTCGTCTGTCTCGAGAAGTAAAGCAGGGAAGTGTATAAAAATTTGATTTTGTTTTAGGAGTGCTACATAAAATTGTGACGGTTGTAAAATAAAATGTAAAATATTATTAGACAATTATTAGACAGACCAAATATATAACTAGCGATTCTGCATGAAAAAGTACACAAGGTGATATCGAAATTAATAAAAATAAGTCTAAAAAATAACACACAATTTTTCAGCCTTAACAGGACAAATTAAAATTCAATTGCTTGAAATTTTTCCATATTAAGCATCAAACATGGCTAATTTATTTTTCTGAAATATTTGTATCTGTATTTCAATATTTTCAATCATCAGCAAAATAGAACACAAACACAGGGCGAAGCACTGAATTATTATTTTTAAGTCTGATTGCTTTACAATTTAACATGTGACATTTATATTGATTATTTTGGCTTGTGCATTTTTTGTTTTAAAAATGAAAGAACTCTCATAAATTTCTTAAGTTTAAATCTAATTTTCAATAAAATAATTAAAATAACATAAAAAATGTAAATTATATAAATGTTTTAAACAATTTAAATTAAATAAAACCGAGTAAAAAATAAAAATACTTGATTTTAGGAATATATAATTGTGTTGCACTTAGTTGGAAATTTAAAATTTTGTTGCAAGTTCAATTTTGATGGATCGCAAAAATAAAATTTTAATTTTTTTTATCAACAAAAAATATCTTTGAATCGTTTTCATTCACGGCCCTTCATACTATTGGAAGTGCGAGATATCGATTTGATTATACAGCGCCTCGGTGTCCAATTACAACCGCATACGAAAAACGAGCGCGCGGAGATTCGACGACAAATTCAGCGCAAGAAAACGAAATCAGCCGATCACATTGTATGTATAGGTATATACGCAGTTCGTGTCCTGGACGGAATAAATCAATCACGCGCCTACGCAGAGGGTGAGCGCCGAGCAGCCCTTATGCAGCCGAGAAGTTTTTTATTGATGCCCTCGGCTGTAACCTGCAGGCCCACTCCATTATGGACAAGTTAACTAGCGAGACGAAGGACTCGCGAGAGGAAAAGTTAAATTGAAAGCGCCGAGTGTAAATTTGCACTGCAGAGAATGTAAGGTGAAAAAACGGAAAATGAGAGCCAGCGTGTCACACTTTCTTGTTAGTCTCATTTGTTAGAAGATAAGAGATGCTTCATAATTAAATTCCTGGTTAATATAGTTATTACTACTTGTAAGTATAATTACAAATAATTATATCTTTTCTGGAGCATAAATCTTTTGGTATCAATAAAAATAATTATTGAAAATGTTAAAAAAGAATTACAACAAATTTTATTACTCATACAAAAATTATTATTTTTAATGAAACTAAATTTTGAAGGATTATTTAAAAAAATCTTACGTAGCAAGGAGCCATTTGCATGATTGTTTTCATATTACGGAAGGAAAATTAAAGACATTAAATTCTTGTTGTAAAATTGAAGACGGCGCTGATCTTTACAACAGAATATGAATGGCAAGTTTTCTGGATTTTAAACTTATTTTACTGAATGGAAAATAAATAAATAGGACGAAATCATTTACTTGAAGTTTACGATTAAATGAAACGTCTTTAAAAATAAAATATATTATACCTCTTATACCTAAATATGAAAAACATAATAACAATAAATTTGTTAGAAAAGCAATTTTTTATTCTAGCGTTTTTATAATAGAATATCAGATTTGCAAATGTTGCAGAATGAAATATTGGAAATCTTTTTACCACCTACCTAATTCTAAGAACTATGAATAGTTTTATGAAAATAATCATTAAAGTGAATAATTATGTAGATAAATTTTTGCTAAATCTCATCAACAGATTCAAAGAAATCAGCCAAGTTATTTAGGTATTTCAATATGCACAATTATGAAACATTTTTAATATTTATAAGGAAAAGTGCATGATTCAAATTATTTTGACCTTGCGAACACATTGAAGTTCAATGACCGGTCTGTCCCTAACTAGAAAATTAATGCCGACGGCGGTTCGCACAAACAGGCGAATTTCCAGGAACGACCGTCGCGTCCCCCTCGCTTCCCGAGCCAATTTGCCGTCCAATGATTGTGCATTATGAACTCGATATCATTACGCAAACGCTTTGTTAGCGTTCGGCATAATAATAATGTAATATGCGGTCACCGCGCGTCTGCACAACAGCAGGTGAGCGTCTTTTTATTACACGTTGCATTATCTGCCGCCGCCGCCGCCGGCATCGACCTGACGCGCGAGATGAGATTTTTCGCCGACAACGCCGACGGCGGATGTGTTATTGGCACGACCTTGGCGTAAGTGTACGTGCGATTTTTATATATTCGGCCCTTTGTGCGGCACCGGCGTGCATTTGGGTCCATTAACATAATATAAAGGCATTGAACGCCATCCTGCTTTTGCCGCCCACGCACGTTCATTTTATAAATGGCAAGAATTCATTCCTTGATCAAGCTTTTATATACGAGTAACTTTTTTTATATCGATCTTCACGGAGAAAAATATAATCAATCAGAATAAATTGAATTGATTTCATGTGCAAGTGAGTTAAAATTTTGATAAAGTTCGCAAAAAATCAAAATGAAACTAGTAATTGTATAAAGATAGGAAATTAACAAATTTATAAATTTTTAATTAAATTTTAAAAGCCCTCCGCTAGGCTCACATGTGCAGAAAAGGCTCCTTTTAGCATAATTCTTTGCAATAATAGAGATATTTTTGTCATTATTTAAATACAATTGGAAATTTTAACCAACCATTGTTGTGAAGACAATTTGGCTATAATTATTGACAATGAATTCTTGGAAAAAAAATTGATTAAACAACCACTTAGGCTTGCTGCGTCAGAATATTTTTTTGATTTTAACTATTAGAAAAATTCTTGCCTCAAAATTCATATTCTCCAACAATTATTTATTTTTCTAAAATAATTTATGTGTAAACAATGTGATTTCAACAATTGGAGAGAATAATGATGATCCATTCTTCAAAATCCTTCCAGGCGTAAATCGAAATATTGTTTATAAAAACTTTAAACTGCATTTGGCGCTAACTTTTGTCATTAATTAATTGGTCAAATCGGCCTGCAACCTGCATATTGAACTTTACCCTTTAGGAAATAATTGAGAATGGAAGGACAAAGGTTAAAAATTAAAAAAAAAAAAAAAATTATTTAAGCTCATAATGCTTGTAAAAATATTCTGATAAAAAAATGTTACTATATATTTTCAACGCATTGTAACGAATTATTGTCTCTTGCAAGTTGTAGATGAAATCATCGTGAGAAGAGAGGGAATTAAAGTTAAACGTCTTTTACCGAATCCCCTTCTTCCTATGCAGTAACCTGCACAATGTAATTTTCTTCAACACTTCGTTCTTCTCTCTCACTGCATGAAATAATAGATAACCTTTGCCGGTTCTTTCTCTCTCGCACACACACACAAAAGAATAATACACACACTGATGATGACCTTGGGCACCGTCTGATTGTTAGTGCATTTTTGAGATTCCCATCGGATGTATTTATGTGCCTGGCTGGAAAATTGTGGAGCTTTTTTGCACATCGCTGAGTGATAAATAAATTTTAAGTGCGCACACTTGATTTTCTGCTCTGTGGCGGCGTTCAAAATGATAAAATTGCAAAAACGCTCGCTCTTTGCAATAACAGCGGGAATATATGAATTATGGATGGAAAAATCACCCATTGTGAAAATTTATTCCATCTTTGCGTGACCTTCGTTTCTTGCTTCTTCTCAAATAATTGAATAAAGTGCTCTTCCTTGTAAACGAAATTTTGTTGAAAGTCAAAGTCAAGTACTGAGTTGACGTTGTGTAATCGCGATTTTTTTTACATAAAATATTCGTATCAATTCTTCTTGTGATATGTAATTATAATTTTTTTAAGTTGACGTAAAAATAAAGCGAACGCCGCGGACCAGTCAGACCCTCCGCCGGAGAAGTAAGTTTAGTTCCCTTCTCGTTTTCTCTTTGCAAATTGATCTATGAGGCTAATGATTAAGTCGAATTTACTTGTTTAACTCGGCCAAAAATTCTAAGTTGGCCATATATGTCGTAAAAAGGTCAATTTGAGATTTTGTTAGAGTGTAGAATTGCAGAATACTGATTATAGATTTTCTTAACCCTTAGCAATATTCTTGGGCTTCGTTTATTTATACCTTTAATCTCGTAAGTGTTTGTCTGCGCCAGTGATTATTTATTGATTAAAAGAATAATCTGCACTCTGTTCACGCGGTACTTATTTTTAACAAAGCTCCCTGCTTTGGCTCCGCTCTTGCTTTTTGCATAATATTCCAAATGGATTCTCTGGAGCTGCGAGACAGACAGAATACGGAATCCCTTGACCAAAGAGGCAGACAATGCCAGTTAAATATTCATGCTCTGCTATCCTCGTCGAGCTTTTGCAGTCGTTGCAAAACTCTGGGTTATTCAAACACATCTAGAATGATTGATTTGGAGAGAGAGGAAAAAATTCGCAGTTTTTGTGGCGCTTTATTGTTGGTTAGACTACGTTTTAAATCATTGAATATACTGATATGGATATTATTTATAAGTTAATGAAGTTTGAGACGAATGAATTAACATTTTTAATATTGGAAAAGCCCGATCTCTTCATTTCCATGATCATCTCCTCTGATCTCCTCGAGTGTCAACTTCTTTTTTAATATTATTTATCTTACATTTTTTAACTTTTTACTTATAAAATATACTTTTTAATCTGCTTAAGTGAAGGTAAAAATAAATACAAATATAAAAGCGGAAGATATTAGCAAACCTTATTTTAAAAACCAAATGCTCAGAACAAATTTTCTATTATCTTATTTCTTCTAATGGAATAGGCTGATCTTTTAAAAAGCCCTCTTGGTTTCATATTTTGTTATGATATCCGCATGAAACAAAATTCTTCTTATTCCACCTCTCAAAAATTTAAAATGTCAATAATGTATCCGCAAGACGAAAATGATAAAATATAAATATTAAAGCAGATCAATCTATCAATTTTCCTTTAATACATAACTAATGCGCAAAACAATTTTCGCATTATCTCTACAAATTTTTCTAATGGAATAGGCTGATCTTTTTTTAACAGCCCTCTTTGTAATCATCTTTTTGCAAACCATAGACTGAGCCTAGCCAAGGACTTCTGAATAATTCATCACTAAAACCAACAACAGATCCATCATACATTGGTCCAAAATTCTCTCTTTGCTGCGCGTCTGATTTGCCAAAATGGGACGAAAATTGACGGATGATCTTTTCGCGACGCCCATTTCTGTTAAGTGTGGACTAATCAGGCATTAAACTGCCAATCCCGCATTTTGCGTAATTTGCATATGTAATTTAGAACAAGGAAACTCGCTTTAAAAATCTTTGCTTTATCATTTAAGCTTCTCTCATGAGAATATTTTGATAATATCCATTTTCTGAAACCATGACAGAAGAGGATCAAATAATACATCATAGTTTTTTCACGCATCACCAACCTTTGTATCATCTCACGCCGCTTGTTGATTTTTTTACACAGATCGCTGAGCACACAATTTTTTCCATTAATATCAAATGCGTTTGTGTGCAAATGGAAGAGCAAAGAGAAATGCCCACTTGTAAATAATTTCACTTGTTCCAGATGAGAAACACGCTCTCAAATTACGTACCGTCTCTCTAGCAATTTCGCGAGAGTGCTCCTCTTCGTCGCTCGAACGAAACCCGGCCTATCTCTTTGCCCTGCGATTTTATGGCTCGCTCAAAATTACACTCGAAAAGAAAACGTGCAGCTCTGTCAATTCGGTGCAACAATTCGCAGTTTTCATTTGTATCGCGTCGACCCTGTAAAGGTCGTTGCTTATTGCACACTCTCTCAACTCGCAACGAACGTGTGCGCCAAATTTCTAATGAATTTTTATGAAGTAGAGCAAAAAACCATCGCGTTCACAAGAGCGATCGTTCTCTTCATGTCGATTTTATTATTATTATTATTTACATCTCTCCTGGTTTCACGTGCTGTTTTACTTTTTCACAGAGAGGAGAAAGAAAATAAAAATAGAATGGAATTATAAAAGCTATTATATATTTTTTAATCATCGCTTGCAATAAATCTTGTCATTAATTTGAGCAATTTGGTGTTTAATGAGTTAAAAGGTTTCAAATTACATCAATCACTTATAATTTATGAAAGTAATTTATGTGAGGTTGTAAAGCTTATGAGCAAACACATATGCTTCATGTAGAGAGTATTGCAAAATAAGATTTCAGTGAAGATTATTTAACAGCAATAAAAAATTTAATTTCAGGAATAACTGAAGAATTTCATATTGGAATATATTTTTGACACAGTTTACAATTTACTATCGAAATTCCATAGGGAAGAATTAAAGTTTATATTGCATACCTTTTTGCAGAGTCAAATAAGCAGAAATTGTAAGAGAGGAGCAAGAGAATTTTGTTTGATAATTTCACTTTAATTAACTCATACACATGCGAAAGAATTTTTGATGCTGCCATTTTCGTACATGCTTTGTGAATAATTTTCTCTCAGAAAACACTGACAAGGCCTTTGTGAGCACAAGTTCATAACATTAATTAAAACTTTTTATTTAATCAAAAGTTAGCACAGCGTCATTAAAAAAGTCAATGATAATAACGAGGAAAGAGTTCTAGCGAAAAAAAATTTATTTGCCCCTTTTATTTATTTTTCCAATGGCTTCTTTTTTTTCTACTGAAAAAAACATTTCTCTCTCTCTAAAACACGTTCTCTATTATATCCTATAATTAAAGCAAAAAATTGTAAAATTTAATAATAATTTTTTTCAAGTATTGATCGTTTTTTATAAAAAACATTAAAATTTTGTTTGGCCAATTGATTTTATTCCATCCCAAATTAAAAAGAGTGTTAAAGGAAACAAAAAATAAAAAATCTGAGCCCGCTTGGTTTTTATCACGATTGCTCTCCCTCCGTCCATTATTTAACTTCAACAAGGCAATTTTAAAACTCGAGCCCACGACGCCGATTTTCATCTTAATTGCCAAACAACCCCTTCCTCCTCTTTGCATCGCACGCTCCACCGAAATTAGATGAACAGCCGAGATTTGCCACCCCATTAGGCAAATAATTTTGTGTGCGTGCAAAAGTGGCACAGCCCGAGACGAGAGCCAAACTCGAGGGGCCGAGAGACGTTGATGGCGTGGCTAAAAAAATGGGTGGTTGAGACAAACTCGGTTTCGGCACCACTGCCAAAAGTGGTGATGTTGTGCGAGATACATTTGCACAAAACTCTCCAGAGGGCACTTTCTCTTCTTTGCAAAAATGCTGCAGGATAAAAGGGCAGCGAAACGCGCGCGGGGCCACAGCCTTATCTGCAATCAGAGCTCTCTGCTCTCTCCCTAGGCGGAAAAGAGAGAAGAGAGCAGGCCGATAATAATAATAATTCACGCGCATTTAAATTTCGCACTCCCCCTTATCAGCCCTTTACGGCTTTTCGGCCGCCCTTTATTTCTGTGAATTGCTATGAGCATAAATACAGTTTCTGGAGGAAAAATTCATTCAAGGATAAAAAGCAAAGTTTGGAAATTTTTTAAACAGAACGATAATGTAAAAAATAAAAAAGCCTTTTGAAGACTTTCATTTTTTTTATGATTTAACAATACATCTTTTTTTGATTGAGAAAATATTCATGAGTGCTGAAATTGTAAAAAGGGAAAATGATATTAAATTATTGAAATTTTTTAATAATAAATCTGAAAATAAAAATTATCAAAAAACAATATTGTTGAATAAATTATTGATTAAAAATAGATTAAAAGTTTTATTTGCATTATTAGTTTATTATATTAAATTTAATTTAAATGCTATGATCCCACGGTTTTTTTTAACTGTAGTTTAGTAGATTTTGATATTATATATTTTTTCATATTAATTTCAATGTTAATTCCAACTTTATGCCTTGGGAAAGCAAAATAGTACAGTATTAAAGAAACAGTGGGACAAAACTCTATTAATTTCTCGTTCGTCGATTTCAATTTCTGCATCAACTATTAAGTAAATCCTCCTTTGTAGGTCATTTTATTACGTCTCGCTTCGCAAGTTGCATTCAGTGAGATGAGATCCACACGGCACAATGAGTAATTTCGTTTTCTGCTGCGTGTGTTATTTGCTCCCGATGCACCGGCGCTTTCTGCAAACGACGTTTCTTCTGTGCACAAACGACAAGCTCGATATATCGCGTTTGTGCACGCAAGTGGAACGGACTTTTGATCTGCGAGATGCAGTCAAAGGGTTGCTTTTGTTAAACCCCTTTAGGCAGACGAGAGAGATGCAGCGCTGAATTGAAATCAACTGCTGCTGGTAGGAAAGATGAGAGAATCAAAATAAGTGCTATACAGTGAGGAAGATTCGATTCATTCAAGCGGAACGACGCTATAATGAAATAAAATATATTAAAATATATATTTATGTGAAATAAATTAATTTTATGAAAATATATTTTAAAAACTGTTCAATTTTTATATTTCCAAACTTCAGTCAAATTATTTGATTTGAATTTAAACAAAATTTGTATGTAGCTTTTTTTACTTAATTTTTTTTCATTATTTTTTTATCATCGGAATTCTATAGCTACCGACAAGTACAAGTACTCTTTATATTTGAAGTTCAATTTAAGGTTCATCTTGAATTAAATCTTGAACAATTTTTGCGAAAATCTTCAGGTTTTCCCACGAGAGAGTTGCTGATGATGGGAAAGAGCCGCAGTGCATTTTGCACGTTATTTTGATTATATATTTTCACTGGGCATGTAGAGAAGTGAAGCTGATTGAGCTTCCTTTCAAAGATCAGTGTCAGCTGGAAAAATGTTGAAAATCGTAAATATCAGATAACGAATACACTCGGCCCTTGCATTGTTCCGGGTTGGCCTTGGATCAAAATCTTCTTTTCGCGATGATCAGTTTGATTGACAGACATGGCGCATCATCTTTCGCAAGGTTGGAGCTTGAGAATAAGCCGCTCTTTCAAAAAGGTGGCCTCTGCGGAGAGGATGTTTTTGTTGAGCGGAAAATAAAACCAAATTTTTATTGCGAAGGAAGTATTGTGTATGGAGAAGAAGAAGACGTAGTTTCAATGTCAAACTAAATGAGCCTTATTCAAAGTCAGCGAGAAGAAAATTGCATAAATAGAATTGGTTAGAAATGAGAAAGTAAAAATTGCAAAAGTTTCTTAGTTAACAATAAATTTTAAGCTATTTTTAATTAAGTAAGACACTTTTGGTTTAAAAACAAATTTTACTTATGTATATGCAAATTTTATAATTAAATTCTGTAGATCAAGGATTTTTATATTCGTTTTTGGCATAACTATTTAAGGCTAGTTTTACAGTAAGGCTCATATTGCTATAGTAAATTAATTAATTAATTGCCGCTCTTCAACAAGATAGCACACTGAAGCAAAAGTTTCTCGGTGGCAGGTATGTGTGCGTGCAAAACCTTTTCGCTCACTCTCGCACAATTATTATTAATTAATGCGCCGGTATGTTGTTTCTAGTCAAGCACACACATAGTTCTCGTTCCTCTCTCGCGCAGAGAGTGCTCGTCTACTTTTAATGTATTAAAATTGCGTCTTTCGGAGAGTGGAGCCTATTCAATGGGGAATATATAGCGCGGCCTAACTAACTAAGAAAGGCTAGTGCGTTTAATTGCGTTTCGTTTTTTGTGAAAACCGTCTCTTGTTCTGCACGCGAGAGAAGTGTGTATGTTCAAAACACGCATATTCACGCATATATGCCACACAAAACGAGAGACTTACTAAATAGGTACCATTTGTTTGAACTGCTGCTCGAGAGAGCGTTTAATTGTTCCTCTGTTAAACGGAGAAAGGCCGGGAAGGCACGTTCTGCTAACAATTATTTCTATTAATTAGTAACATTTAATTTGCCTTATGTTGGTGTTTCCAGACTGGATTTGTAATGATTGTCTACTTTGTAGGAAGTTGTATTTTAATGCAAAATAACTTTCCTTGAGTATCTAAAATTATGATTTCTTCATAAAATTTTTCAAATTTATTGTAGGACAAACTTTATATTTCTTTTTTACTGAATTAATATTAGATATTATTATTTGAGATGATATTATACCCAATTAATTAAATGCATCTTTAATCTTATAATAAATATAATAAAAAATAATTAATGTTTTGCAATAATTAAAAAAATATACAAAAATTAAATTTTAAGTAATCCATTGATTTTGGTTGCTCATAGAATTACTATAGTAATTTATTGTCATTTAATTAATTTATTAAATATAATTTACAACTAGGCAAGATGATTTAAAATCTACTTGAATAAAAAAAATGTCCATTCTTTTTGCACCAAATTGCTCTTTTGTCGCCACGATTATCTCTCACCAATTTGCCCTTTCATTCTCTTGAGACTTCAGATCATCCGCCTGAATTACTCTCTCCTTCACTCTCGGGTCTTATTGTTTCGAACAAAAGTCTAATTGGTTCACATGTATGGAGTGTACTGCACGAAAGTAAGTGCCAACGAAAGTTCTGACCCTAATATCGACGTGCTGGTCGGCGGATTATCAGAGCTTTGGGAACAAAAGTGATTGGGACCAGTTTAAGAGAAGAATAAGGTTTTAACGGCTGTTCGAAGAGCAGTGCGATTAAAACTTCTTGAAAACGTGTGGATCGAGATTTTAAATCCTTTGCAACTAAAGAAGGGATTTGGGTGTTGCTCTACAAAACTAATCGAGCTGAAAATTCAGTTGCTTTGATTACAATAATCGTCGTGGAAAACTTGCCTTAACTCTTTTTTTTTTAGAGACATATTGAATTGGTTTAATTTATTAAAATTTGAGGACGCCGAAGTCAAATTAATAATGCCACTAAAATTAAATATTAAAATTGAAGTTATTCAATTCAATAAATAAATAATTAAATAGAATAAAAAAAAACACGTTTGTAAAGTCTGATTTAATTGCTTAAAAAAAAATGAAATTTAAATTGTTATTTTAATTTTCAATGGGATTTGAATTTTTTTTTTCTTTTTTCATCCTGTTTGGATCCTAAAATATTTTTCTGCATTCATCTCGGTCTGCAAAGCCTCGAATTTATTTTTCATTCTCCCTTTTTTTGACCCAATGCACGCAATCAAAGCATTAAATCTGGACGCAAGAGAGCGTGCGTAAATATTTTTTACAAATCGCCATTAGCAGCCGAGCGCTTTGGCTGACAAATACGCACATTTGGTGCTGCAATAAAACGCTCTCGGTGGGCGTGAATTATTGCCTCTAAAGCCGGTGCCATGCGCGCGAATTTCACGTCGTTTTCGCGCGCGGAGAGGCACATGACAAATTGCTGATGGAGAAACAGAGGAAACAAATGAATTTGATTTATTAAAAGCCACCTTTGTTTGCCCATTATTCAGCTTTTGATGTTTTTGATCCCATCTAAAGCTCTTGTAATATCACAAAATCCGCAAAAATTGTAAAACAACAATTATTATTTTACAGAATATAAAGTTTATAAATGACTTAGGAGAGTGATTCCGTGTATTAAGTTAAATATAATTATTTTTTTTAGCATGAAGAATCTAATTAATGAACTCTCTTTCTCTTCTCTTGTGAGTGCTTTTTAAAAGAGCGAAAAGACCAGTGGATGGTGATTAATTGAGTGGCGAAAAAGTTCTCGAATTTCGTCCCCAAATTAAAGCGCTCTCGGCGAAACCCATTAAAATTAATTAGGACAGCCATTAGCGTGGCGGAGGGTGAAGCGGAGCAAAGAAGAAGTTTTAGCCCTGGAGCGATTTTTTATTTTAAAAAAGTGAAAAATTCTCCAAATAAATATGCGAAATTTAATATGATAACATCATAATTTACATTACTTTATGTATTATATTCCTTCATTATTTTTGAAACCTTTTATAATTTCATAAAATTTAGTTATTAAATCGCCGGAATGATTTCATTTTTTTTTAACGATAATTAGTAAACCGTATCTGATACCTCCTGGCGGTTCCTATAATATGAAAGTTTCACGTGAAAAGAGCCCGCAAAATTCTCCTTTGCCTCTATCTCTACTTTTTTATTATTTATTGTGTAGTCTTTGATGCTCTGAAAATTTTCAATCGTGAGCCATCGATTTTATTATAAAATTACCGAAGATAAAAAATAAGTACATTGCCAAAGGCAAGAAATAATTAACCGGCCGCAAAATTAATTGGAAAGAAAAATCAGAGCAAGAAATCTCGCTGTAGCTTTTAACGAGGGTTCTTTATATGAACTGAAGTAGCGACTGAGTTTATGTAATGATTGCGGGGAGCAACGGGTTTGTTTGATTAGTGAAGCCTTAAACGCTTCCGTGCACAATTTTTCACGATTGATTGATTTGTGCCGATCAAAGATATACTTTCATTCAGACCCTAAAAATATAATCTGGCCTACATTCTTCAACTTTTTGTTTCATTTTTAAGTTTAAAATCTTTCCATTGATATTGTTTTAACATTTGAAAACTTCAAAATTATTCGCCTTTTTTTCTTTCAGATTAGATAATTTTTGTTCTGAATATAGAATGAATTAATAGAAAATACTTTAGACAATTTATCGCATGGTTTAATCAAAATTATTTGAATTAATATCACAATCTAAATTAGATGGGCATTGAACAAAATAAATTTTATAATCATGAAATGATTATCAAATGACGAAATGACTGATTTATTTGAACCATTTGAACTATGTGTAAATCAGTGTAAATGAATCATCCTAGCTTGATTGTGAGTTGTAGACGGAGCCACGGAAATGCCCATTGTCGCGACGCTTGGCCTCTCTGCTAATTGAAATTTGGCTCCTGGCTTGATTGCCACAGCGGCTGGGGCTGTGAAGCGTCCGTCGCCTTCCCTTCAGTCGCTCCCTTGCTTCAGTCCAGTAAACATGCTTTCCCTACATGTGCTTCTGGTGTCCAGCTCTTTTCTCCTGTTGAATCTTCCACCTGTTCTGCAAGGTAAGAACTATAAAAAAAATGTTTAAAAAAATCACAAAAACCTCATAAAATTTTTTATACATATTTAAATGTAAAAAATAGTATTTAAACACAAGAGGTTCAATAGTGCAACATAATTTGTCAATAAAGCTAATTTTAATTTAATTTTTAAACGAATTTTTTTTTATTTCAGGCTATTCTCTAACAGGAATGAGTTTGGAACCCAAAACGCCGACGAACTTCAATCTGAAACTGGAAACTGTTGATTTGATAAAAGGTAAATAAATTATTATTTAATTTGAAAAAAAAATGAATTGTTTGAATTATTTTCAAAAATTTTATTTATCTTAATTTATAATTTATTTATAATTTTAGTTGTGAACAAAGTGCCTGAGAAGTGCAATGAGCCTGTTTTCTCTGCCGACCAGCCCTTGGACAACTGCGACCCTCTCGGAGGCTCTTTCCCAACACACAACCTTATTTGCCAATGTCCCGACAGGAATAGAACTGGCGTTAGGTTGGTGTGTTTTGGAAAATCTTGGAGGTTGTGGCCTGCTGATCACGAAGAATATCCTTGCTGTGAGTCCTTTTTTCAATTGGGCTTTTTTCTTTTGAAATAATTTGTAAATTTTTTCTTGAGCTGGATTAGGTAAAGTTTTTAAATTCAAAGGCTTAGAGTACTCATATATTTAAATTTTATCTGATTTCAAAGAGATAAAATTTCTTAAAATTTGTTGATTTTTGGGACTTTTTGGTGAAGAAAGAATTGGGAAGAATGATAATTTTTAAGGAAATTTTCATTGTTTTTAATTATATGCTTATTATGACCCTTTACTCTTTACTGCAAAGCATATCTTAGTTAAATAAAATTTATATTTATTTTTTTATTTCAGTGATAGTATCTAGACCGGTCTCAACCACCACAAGAGTGCCGTACTTCAAGGGCCAACTCTCGATTCTCGAAGATTTGAAGCACGCCACCAAAGACGCGGTCAAAGACTTTGGCAAAACAATTTTGCACAGACTAGCCGACGGCTTGGTTAATAAAACTTTGACCTAAATCGATTTTCCCGCTTTTCATTGAAGAAACTTTTGTTCGTCTTAATTAATTCAACGGGTTAGGGTCCAGGTTGCTTTTGTTTTCCGATGTACAGAATGTTTGGCAAAGTTTGGCTCTGGTAAATACACACGGCGCATCTACCGAGTCCTGTGATCGATCCTAGGAGGTGACCCTTGAGATTTGTGGCGCACCGAGGAAATGACCGGAGGATTCAGCTCGTTAGCCTCTCTGTGCGTTTGAGGCGCACAAAAAGGTGCTCCATCCTGGCCGTTAGAGTAAATAGAAAAGAGAGTCTGTCTCCATTGTTCCCATTGACACAGTGGAGCTGCAAAATATATTGAGGTTTTCCTGCTCGTTCAAGTTTGCTTTTAGTTTTTTTATTTCCAACAGATATCACATATAAATAGAAAAGAAAAAAATTCATGAAAATCTAAATTTTGTTGAAGAAACAATTTTAATAGTTAGAAAATTGAGAATTTAGTTATAACGAAATAATGAAATTTTTAATATTTTCCTTTCTTTGCTCACAAACTGCTCCAAAATGCAGGTTTTGAAATTACTCGACAAATTTTGCCCAACCGTAGCTCAAGGTTTTGCGTTATTTGACATTTTTAATTGTATCAAATTCAAACAAATTTGGAATTAAATGAACAACCGACGAGCAGGACATAAATCCAAAAGTTTATCGTTCGCAGTGCGTTACCAAAAAGGACCATTCTTTTATCTGGGCGCAGTTCTTTTCAAACTCTTAAATCCAGCCAGCGTGTAATTCACGAAATAATCCAGAGAAGAAAAAGGGGTTGATTCATGGGCAGCCGTGTGGCGGAGTTTTAAAATAATACGCTGCATAAAACAAAGGGAAAAGAAAAGCAGAAAACTGCCGGGGCGGCCAGACGCATTTATAACAGTATGCTCTGCGTACACGACCTGTGTGCGTTGCGAGACGCAAGAGTGAGGACGAAAAATGAAATTTTCCGCTCTGCCTAAAATATGTCGCCTCGAACACTCTTCCTTTTATCTTAAGAGTTTACATCCCGACCGGCGCGTTAGGGCCTTTCTGAATAAATCTCTATTTTTTGCATCGACTGACAGACAAATACCAAAAATATACATGAAAATTTTTTATTTTTTATAAATCAAAAAGACTATTTATTTAAATTTATTTTAGTATTTGTATTATTTCAAAGTGGCATATTTAGGCTCAAATTTTTTGGGAGTGCTAAAGACAAAGAGCGGATCGGGAGCAGTAAAAGGGCGAACAACTTGAATATCACAAAATCCAATTCCGGTAAACTTTGTCCCTACAACAGCCCCTTAACTCTGAGAGCAAGAAAAAGATATCTCATATCTCTCGGCCCAAGGCGTCAAATCAGCAGCGAAACTTGACGGTCTGTAGGGGTGCGAAAAAAGACAGTTGGGGATAAGGAAAAAACAAGGGCGGCGAAATGCAGGATATGAGCCACTTTTAACTTTTTTCCTCGCATTCAATATAAAGATGATTGCTTGGGCCGTTTAAAAAAAGGAGCCATTAACGTCGCCCGGAAAGAGGGAAGATTCTCTCTTTTCCGGAAAGAGCCAAAAATGGGACTGGTGCTTAGTGAGGATTCGCTAAAAGGACGCCGTCGTTTGACACACGCAATAATAAAATGCCTTGTTAGAGCGTGCATTCTTTTAAATCTTCGGGAAATATGGTTCTAAATCTGCACCCAAAGGACCGAGAATTGCCCTCTCTGGTAATTAACTCCCCCATTCATTTGAGGGTTTGCCTCTGCAGGGAGAGAAAAGCAGATTAAAAAAGAGAAAAGGGGCCTGCGTCAGACAAACCTTTCTTTGTTAAATCCTGGAATTTACGATTTTCTTTTTTTTAATTACAGGAAAATGCATAATAAATTTGCCGCCATTCAAAAGCTTTGCTCAAAACATTTTTTTAAGGCTCTTCTTTTTAGCCTTGTTTAGATTAATAATTACTGGATGCTGAAAAAGCTTAGCCGCAGTTAAATCCTTTGCTCTTGTCCTTTCTCGGACAAAAACCCTTTTCAGCCCTCAGAATCAAGTTGAATAAATAGCAGCTATAGCAGCAGTTTGTACAAAAATGGTATGTTGTCACATGCAAAGCCAAATAAGTTTGCTCCCGTTTTTCCTCC
Organism: Neocloeon triangulifer; assembly: GCF_031216515.1. Classification (NCBI taxonomy): domain Eukaryota; kingdom Metazoa; phylum Arthropoda; class Insecta; order Ephemeroptera; family Baetidae; genus Neocloeon; species Neocloeon triangulifer. Next base: position 10,055,504 of record NW_026775546.1, read on the forward strand.
TACTTGTGAAGCCAAATTTCTTATTTTGTTTCTTTTGAACAGTGATAATATATATAAAGTAAACACACATTTTTATATCGATTTTTGTTTATAAAACGAAACTAAAAAGTTTCTCTTTTGAATAAATTTCTCACCAAATTGGGAATTTTATTGTTATAAAAATTTGATAATTGTAACGTTTTGGCCAGTTTTGGCGACGGGAGACCGCAGAAGTTTGTTGAAAATCTCATCAGAAAGCGTGGCCCCTGAAGAACAAACTTGTGAATCTCTTCGCTTAAAATTAGTGATGCGCCCTCTCGCAAAAAGTAAACATTTCCAGCTATATGCACATTTGTGTTTGTTCTAGGATGGAACACAAACTGAGCTTTGTATATAATTTTTGCAATTCAAAGGAAAGGTGAGCGCCAGTTTGCATCCTGTTCCCGCACATTTGCATTTTATCTCTTCGCGACTGGCTCTACTTTGCCTGTTTCTGCATCAAAACGTCTCCCTGATAAGGATTATGCTAATTATTTGCCGGATGGTGGAAAATATTCCTCTCGTTTGCATGCCCATTATTTCCATTAATATCATTCCTATTTTATCATTCAAGCATAGTACAATTAACAATAATTTAAAGTGATTGGTTTTTCTTCAAATTATTTTATAGATTTTAAAAAGATATATTTTAATTACATTTTTTTCTGAAACATTCACTTGCATAAGTTTTGCCTTGATTCAGATAGTTTTTGCTCATTAACAAATGTTAAACGGTTTTTTATACCTCGTCGCGACTTTTCATATTTGTACCTAAAAATCGACAATTTTAAAAGATGAACTAATTGTGACAAAACTTTCATTTTCCTGATAAGATGTGTAATAAAACAGGTATAAGTAGTTAATATTTTAGAACAGGACTGAATTAATATTTTAAAATATAAATTTAAAAAACTCGTCTATAAAATACCATATTGCAGGCACAGAAAAAAATGTCAGACTGTAAATTAATTCAAAACAAATAATAATAATTATATAATAAATAACAGAAAGGTAAATAAATTACAAAATATGAACATATTTAATGATATTATTTTAAAATTTTATAAAGAGCATAACAAAATTTTTTTTATTTTACCATTTTTTTTTAATTATTTCTGGCCCCCATTAATATTTGCAATACACAAAAAGTAATACATTTTTATAAAACCAAAACCAGCAGCCTGCAGGTAGTCTTTTAGGATAACTGCCTTTTTTTATTATTCTTTTTCAACCCAGGTTAATACTGTATATTCCTGCTTATTGTAAAAATTTTCCAAATGAAATCCACTCAGAGTTTTATAATTTATAATCTATTATTTTCTAAAGGAAATAAGATAATAATTTTATTACTATCTATCGCTTCATTTATTAATTAATTTATTTATTTATTCTCCATTTAGATACAATGAAATACACATCAGCTTACATCAAGTCGATACACATAAAAATGTCATTCAACATTGTTAAAAAATCGGCAGTTTGAAACTCGCAAATCCACGTTTAGAGTGGAAAAATAATTTATATGCGTCTTTTTTAAAAGCCATATTAGCAGGCAATCCTTGTTCAACTATTTCATATATTTTCCACTTCCCCATCTTCCATGATAATTCCACATAGAAAATAGGTAATCGAAAAAAGCACCGACATGCAGAATAGACACTCTGGGGTGTCGTGTGTTTATTTTTTCACGCTTTGCGACGATAATTTTCAAAAGCATACACTCGTTTTTCGCTACGCCGTACACTAGAGATTGTACACTTTATGTATGCATGTGTGCACTCTAGTTTTTTTTTCTTTGGTAATACACACACTCCATACATTGTCCCTAGCGACTGCTGGGCGTGCAGAGTGCTGCGTTGGCGAGGAAGCGCAAAAGCGGCTGAAAGGATTTCTCTCTCTCCAGAGCCCGCATTTTGCATTTTATATCATAGTTGGCGGTTTGCAGCTCTTTCCCAACTCGGAATGAAATTGCATTATGCAAAAATATGGAAAGAGCACGTCTCAGCGCTAATGATCTCAAAACATTGGAAATTCTCTTTGTCTGCATGCATTTAATATTGGGTAGTGAAAATGAAAATCTCAAATTCTTGAAACTGTTCCCTCAGGAAAAGCTTTTTGAGATACAAATTCTTTAAAAATTTAAATAATATTTTAAATAATACAAATATTAGTTAAAAATTCCCCCTTTTTTAAAAAGGGCTTATTATTGATTAATATTATTTTTTTTTTTTAATGTGGTACAAAAAACCATTTTTACATTTTATTTTTATATTCAATACAAAGAAAAACCCATTATAACATTGAAGTATTCCAAGCGTTTCTTTTCCTTTTTCTGGGAAAAAGAGAAAAAAAAATTTTTTCAGCCTCTACAAATATTATCACATTAATTAGTTTGATTCAGAATGATATTTACAAAATGGACACATTTACTTTTGGATTAAAAAAAAAAATCATTTTACACCAGTCTAGTGATATTGCTTGTAATTCGTAGTGGAAATTTGCTGCAAAATTTTAACTCTTTGAATGTTATCAATTAATAAATAAGTTTCATAAAAACAATTTACTTAAAGTTTGGTCTTTCCAATATCATAGACGGCTGTAATTTGGGTGTCAGGTTATTACTACAGATGTGACATCTATCCGACGTCAGCCAGGTAGACTTCCTACAGTTTTTTTTTTAAGATACTGATCGCTGCGGTATAGGGTCTTTTTCCCCCGCATGTGTTTACGTGGCAACGTTGGAGAAAATAACTCTTTGCTCTTTATATAGCGGCCAAGGAAAAAATTCAACCTGCAGGAAGCGGGAGTTGTTCGACGGCATGCACAAGATGTGATTCACCCGCGAGTCATTATTATTTTGCTATTTTGTTAGTCTCTTCTTGACAGTGCCCAAAGAAATATATTTAAATTGGAGTTTTTCTCTTTGATTTATGACGTCAAATCCAGTAGATTTTTTCTGAGTGGATTTAGTTGATAAATATTTCAATCGATCCTTGTTGATGTGAGGAAAATATTTCTGCCTGCATTTGATAGATTTAATTAATCAAAAGATGATTACTGATTTTTAAGTATCAAAATAGGCAAAAAATTTAATTGCAGCATAAAAAGTACATAATTAAATGAACCGTAAGAAAAATGCATTTTATCAAAAATTGATGAATATTTTCTATAATGTGCAATAAAAATAAATGCTTGATAATTATTTCTTAACAAGATTTTATCTTTTATCGCGCTTTATGAATTTAACTTTCGTGCTCTGAATTTAGTGTTATTTTTCAAGCTTTTTTCGTCAAGGAAGCGGTAGTGTAAAAAGTGGAATTATAAAATGTATATATTTTATGCATAGTTCTGGACCTTGGTTTTGCACGGTTGTAATAATTTTTGAATTTCATGTATTCTAATTAACGCGAGAGTTCCACCCGGTTTTAATACCCCAATATTCATGATTGGTTTTTGGTTGCGTTGAAATTGCCCACCGGAAAGCAAATCAACCAGGTGGTGCTCTTTGTGCGTAATATTATATTCCACTACCGGCCGCTCGAGTGGGTATACACAACGCGAGTTATTAACCTCCGGAGAACAACAATAATTAGAGTAGCGGACACCTGGAGCCATTTAAAAGCCTACATGAGCTGTAACTCGTTGCCGATGCGTGTTATTTTTGGAATTAATAAAAAAAACTCGCTCGCCATGCCGCAATAGAGACCTGCACAACAAAAAGTGCAAATTTTCCTTTAGAGTTCACTTTTTTTCCAATTCTAAGCTCAACGCAATATTAGAGCATGGCTTAGAGTGAAACAAAAACCCGCTCACTTTGAAAGGGAGGAAAGACGGGTTATTTACAAAAGCGGAGAAGACATACACGGCGGCGCATATATTATTTGGCGCAAAAAATGTAATAATCCTACCCAGCCGCTTCATACAGAGGAACGGTGGAGCAAATTCGTTAAGCTCCGTCCACAATTGAAACTTTAAAAGTTACAAAAGGCACAAAAATATGATTTTCTAGCCTTTTCTTCTCTATTTGAACCTACATAATTTTTGTTCTTTGCTCGACTCCAATTATAAAATAATAACATAAAAATTCCACTTACATGAATTAGGGATTTATCTGCAGAAGTCACAAACAAGTTCTTATGGGTGAATAAGTATTTTTTAAATCTGATGTCCTTAAGTGCAAAATTAAAACTTTTGTCTTCTACAAAATCATTTCAGTGCCACCTTAAAATTAAAATATTAGATAAATCTCATTTGGAAAATTAAAACGGAAACTGGAATATACTAATATACTTAACAACGCAAACACGACAGAACTCTAAAAAAGCACTTGCAAATTAACAACCATCGATATATCATTAAATTTTTTTGTGCTTCAATAGATGTAGAAGATAATTTGCGTTTCTTGACATTATTACGGGACTTGGAGACAAATAACGCACTCAAAGACATTATGATACGAAGAATTGATTGCTAAAAAAACACAACTTTCCTGCGCCCAAAAGAGTGCATTTCATATCTTTTAATAAACTTTTCCATCAGACTTATCTTACTAATTTATAGCAAATCAATAGAAATAGATTCATCAGATCATCGCCACGTCTACGCCATGGACCAAATAAATATTATTTTAAGAAACGTTTTGTAAAATTTTCATAGGTATTGAATTTTCATGTATTGTACCTTATTTTTAGAAAAAACATTGAAAATTAATATTTAAAAAAATAATTTAATATTTTAGAACATAAATAAAAATTAATAACATTATAATAAGAAAAACAAATTCTTTTAGTTAAATAAAGCTCAAAGTTTTAATTAGTTAGATTTTAATGCCTTTTGATTGAAAAAAAGTTGTTCAAAAGGTACCGCTCTCTTTCATCGTGGACCCAGGCTTGACGCGATGAGCATACCTGTCTGCCAGTGAGTCGCGATTGGAAGGAGCGAGGGCGCGCGCAGAGGTTGCGCTGCCGCCGCTCTTGGCGTGGAATTCGAGCGCCGCTAGCCGAGCTTTGGTCGTCGAAGGAAGGTTCAGTCGTTGGTTCAGTCGGTAGTCGCGCCTCGCGGAGTCATCAGCTCCCGCATACCATTTGAAAACTGAGCCGCCGAAAGCAGCCGAGTCGAATTCGCCGCGCCGAAACGAAGTGTGCTCGACCCCAGATGGCCCTCCGAGGGCCCCCAGAGACCCGAGCTTGATCACTGTGTCCTGTGCGCCATAATTATACCTTTGTGTGGATTTTTCCGTGCCGAACAACAGGTTGCTCCTGAGAGGCGTTTGCATCGTTGAGTCAGACACGGTCCCCGAATATGGCAGGTAAGAAAAGCTGCTGACACGAAAAAAGTTTGCTGATTTCGGCGAATAATGTTTCCACCGACAGGAAATTTGTTGGAAATATAACAAGTGGCAAACTAATAGGATTTTTTTTATAAAGTTGTAACATTTATTAGTAGCATTTAATTATTAAAAAATATAGAATAGTAATTTAAATCTTTGATATTTTTTTTGACAAAATATTTGCATATTATGTTTTTGATTATATTCGTTGTAAAATCCAATTTAATATTTGAACTTTCCTCATACCTATCTCGGTTTTGCGCATAAAGTTATAAATGGAAGTGGTTTTGGTATTATTTCTTCTAATTTCCTCTGTTTCGAAAGATCGAAACAGAATAACTCGGTGAGTAATTTTAGGCCGAATTTTGCCGCCAGTGAGGCGGCCAGAGCGCGTTTTTCAGAGCTTTTTCCTTCCAAGAGGCTCAAATTGGCTGCATCGAGAGAGCCGTCCAATGGTTCCGGGGATAATGAGCATATGGAGGAACTAGAGACTCTGAGTAGTGGGATTGACCTCATGCAGCCAGCACTGGCCTTGACGCCGAGCGCGGCCAGCCTTTTTCATTTATTATTCTCGAGGAGCCAGTGTAAAATAGCTCCTCTTGAAAGATCTCTGCGAGATCGCGCGGTGGCCAGACGAAACGGTTCTTTCGAAAATCATCTCCAGATGCTCCAGAATGCACGGAAAACGATGTTTCACTTTCCGCCACAACTCTACTTGACCGCAACGAAAATAATTTCAATTAAATTTTTATTTCAAGGAAAAAGAACTTGATTAGATAAACATTAATAATAGCAATGAGTATTCACATTTAAATTTGGACGACAAAAGAATTATAAAGTTTCTTTTGCTCGCAAATGCAATGTTATGCTTTCTTGACAAACTCGCAAATTATTGAACGTAAAAATTCAAACCGCAGGGTTGTGGGTGGCCTTGTTAAAAATTGAAGAAGAAAAATGGACCATGAAGAGCGAAATGTATTTTTATTTCTGCTTGAAAAGAAATTAAAAGGGTGGATGATATTATCTCAAAATTAATTATTTTTTTTTTCAAAATTATTTCATTATTTTGTGGTTGATTGTTCCGTAAAATAAAATTTAAACAATTTCCATTTCCAATCATTTCCAGTCAAATTTTGTCTTTATCAAAGCAATTTTTTTTTCAATTTAATATTTTGCTAATTAAATTTGCATCTGCTTTAATTGATTTTTTTTCATAGGTTGTTTTCCTATTATGAATGAATTTATGGAAGTGCTGTTGATCATGGATCAATTTGTTGCTTTTTGTCTCCGAATGAAGTTTAGTTGATCCTTACTGATAGAATTCGCAAATATAAACTTCAATAAATTAGGAAATTAATGCATTCACTAAAGAAAGTCTTGAATTTACATTTCACAATTTTTTTCGCCACTTAATTCAGAAAGCACGACGGAACGTTGTGCAAATAGTATGCACTGGGGTACCGAGTGAAAGGACAGGCAGTCTGGCGGCGTGGAAAAAAGAGGTAAAACTTTTCCTGCCTTCTGCTCTTGCTCTTTTCTTGTGGGCACATTCTCTGTGTACCCAGCAGTGTCTTCTGAGAACCACTTTGGAAAAATCAATGATACCGCTGCCGTCTTCAGTCTTTTTAATTTTCCGCCCACTGGGCGAAAAAAAAACGACAAAGGCTTTTTCGCATTGCCTCATCATTTGAAACCTGCAGGCCATCAGCAGTTTCAAAACCAAATTTTGCATTTTAGTCAAAAGGAGGTGCTTAAATTTTGATAAGAGCATTTTCCGCCTGTCAAACATAAGGCGAAGTCTTAATTTGTCATCCGACAGGTTTTAAACGACAATTTGATGGAGGTGCTTTTATGTGCCAAAAAGCCGATTTTTAAAGCCACCATTGGGAAAATTTGAAATATTCAAAATGAGGAAAAAAAATAAGTGTTCCAAAATTTTATTACACTGGTAAATCAAAAAACAAGATATTGGGGCAACAAAGCTCCGTCAGCATAAAAAGGAATTTAAAAGCAAAGTTTTTCCGCACGGTCGACTTGAAATTTTTATTTTGCCCTGCTTTCGACGGTAGTTTATTATTCACATTGGGTTCTGCTTCAATTATGCTAATTAAACAAATGAGCGTTTCCCGTTTTGATATTTGCTCAGCGAAGAATGGTCTGTGGACTGAGAGTTGGTTCTCAATTGAGCTTTGCAAACCTGCCTCCATCCTGCATTCTGACCATGCTAATGAAATTGCCCTTAAAATTAATATTGACACCAAAATTTGTTCGCCAGTGGAAATTTCACCAAGAGACAAGATATAAAATTATTGTTTCCCCATTTATAATTTAGAAAAAAAAAATGATATTGAAAGAAAAACCATTGTTGAGAGGGAAAAATTGAACTGTTGCACTACGAGCAAAAGATGTTGCTTAAACTGCCGAATTGAATTCAAGAATAAAAATAACTGGTGAAAAGGTTTTTGAAATTTTGTAATTGATTTAATAGATTGGCTAGAACTTAAGTTTGATACAAAAATTAGAATGAGTTTTTTTCCTATTTTAGTTTTACGGCGACACTTAAAACAACTTTTACTATGTAACAAGTAAAGCTCCTTTTTAACTCTCCAGCAGTTCTGCACTTAACAACTCTGTACCCATTTCAAGAGGATTTTTAAGCCGAGTATCCTACAAAACGCAAGTGTCTCCCGAGACACTCGGCAGCAGGTGTTTGCAATCGGTTATTCTGCGATCCAAATGACTTGCGCGCATTAATTACCGCACGTCTCGGTACACAATTTATTGCACTCGGTGGTGGACTTGATGCATTTCACACAAACCGAAACCAAATATCCTCTCCTCTTGCAGCGAAAGAGCTGCTCGTATACGTAATCGCATATGTGCATACGTAATGCAATGCACAACAGCATATATATGATTCTCAATTTCAGTGATTGCGATTCTACAAGGAGAAGTTTTGACTCGTTGCCATGCGGATTGCCTCTGAAAGTCGGAATGCACACAGCGTGGTGCTTTCATGGCAACAGCTTGCTTTTTTGCAGTCAAGTTATGGTTAGGAAAGTTTTCATTCACTGCAGTTTGCTCTCATTTGCATTTTGCTCTAGTTAATGAGCAAAAAAATTCATTTGCTATTGCTTTTTGAATACATAATATCTGGCAAAAAAAACGATATTATTTTTATATTTTTTTTCTTCAAGCAGCATGTTTAAATAAAGCTTAAAAGAGATTTTCTTATCTAATGGTGGATAAGAACTTAACAAGATTATTTCAGATTTCTATCTTTTTTCTTTGAAAATTAATCTAGTATTTAAATTTATTCAAACTCTGCAATCTGGTTCAATAAATCGATAAAAATGGATTATTTAAATGGAACTATTATGCATTAATTTGTGCAGATAACATTATTTGAACATTTCCGATCTGTCGTTTGCGTCAGTTTCACATTTCAAAAGCTCGTCTCATGAATAATCAATGCAAGCGATTTATTCATTCCGCCAATCTGCAATATTTCTATATTTAATGTAGATGACAGGGCGGTGACGGTCTTTCGATTTGCATTAACCCCCATCGACCTACAGGGCTGATATGGAAATGTACAGGACATGGGCAGAAAGCGCCATTTTTCGCGTCGACACTAATGATCGCCCAAATTGCCGGCGTAGATGTAATTTATGCCGCTGGAAAATGGCACATTCAATCAATAAAGAGGGCGACATTTTATTTTGAAAGTGCGGAAGGCTAATTCGATATCAGATCGATATCGTGCACATTACGAAAAGTAAGCGGTCTCCGGAGAACAATAAGCACAAAAGTTGAAATATATAACGAACGAATCATGAGTTCGCGATAATTTCCAGCACGTTCTCCGTTTTGAAAGTGACAAACGTACATAATTTTCGCTGACGGCAGGTCGCTCTATTTTTTGTTATTGGAGCGAGCGGAAAAGCACTCGTAAAAAGCAACCAGTCGTTTTTTTCCTCGATGCACTCGGCAAGTTGGAATAGTAGTGCATCCTCGCTTTGTCTCAACACCCAAAGCCCATAAATCTCAAGAAAAGACGCTTTCAAAACGGGCGTCGATCAAAAATACATTTTCATCCCGCATAATATTTTTCTTTCGGAGAAAATTGCTCTGCATGATTTGAAGCCAGGGCGCGCTGGATCTAAATTGCATTTCACGCTCTACCGAGCCCTTTCTGTACATTATGACGGGATGATTGCGTCTTTTTAGACCCACATATTTCAGCAAACTGAACGAGGAATGATCAATTTTTGAGTAAAAAATGTTCCAATTATTGCGTCTTTGCTGCTTGGAAGGAGACGGAAATTATTTGACATGCGAAAATGACTTTCTGGGTGGCATTTCTTTTTCGCCACGCTGAACTGAATCGTAAAAAGGAAGTTGCGATGTTAAAAAATTTTGATTCAATGGCACCAAGGTTTCGATATAAATTTTATTCAAGCAAATGACTTAACAGCAGCTAATTTTTTTTTTTGTTAATTTTCAGGGGGATTTTTTTAAATAAATATTAAGACGTAAAAAAATCTATTAATGAACAACAGTTATTTTAGTATCAGAAATAAAAAAAAAATTTAATTTCCTTAACAAAATTCAATTATTAAAATAGCAGTTATAACAAAATATTAGCAAAATATACTTTATGTTCCTTTCGCGTGTTGTTGACCTTATTAAAATTATCTTAAATCCGCGTATTCAATAATTATCACAGACTGTACAGTTGCTTTGAACGGCACAAAATAATCAATTTTGAAACATTTAACATTCCTGCCTTGTTTTTCGCCATGGGGCTCGTGTATATTTTTTCGTCTCTCGAACCTGACCGCGATTTTGAGCAAAGTGCACAGACGTTCATTTTCGCCGGCTCTCTCGCTCCGATACTACTTGACTCACTTTTTTTAGAAAGGGTTAAAGGAGCGTGCTTTACGGCAAATAATAACACATATAAAAGTGGGCTGAGCCATTATTAAACATTGTGCTATTATCGGCTGCAGTCTGCGTTGAAGTGGGTGAGCGCAGTAAAAGGGAGTGGCTGCTTTGATTTGAATGAAACCGGCTCCTGTTTTGGTATCGGGTATTGAATGAATATTATTTGGAATTTGAATTAAATACAATTATTTCATCAAAATATAATTTAAATTTTATTCTAACAGAAGAGAATTAAATTAATTCTTGTCTTAATGTCGACAGAAATTAATGCAATAAATGCAGACGCGCAATACCAAAATTACAGCAATGAATTTAGAGATTGCGTGCTCGCGCCCCGAGATTAGGAAAATGATGCAAATGCTAATTGCGCCGGCGAGTGGCCAGCGTTCTGGAACGACAAACGCGAGCGGCCCACACAAACACACATTTATTTGTGCTAGCACTGCTCTGTGTGTATTCCGAAAGCAGCACTGCCCCGCCAGAATAACAATTAGTTTTGTTCCGAAACGACGCCCTCCCGCATCATCATTTCTGATTCACCCGGCCAGAAATTTTTTCCAGTAAAAAGCCACTGCGGAACATAATTATCATAGTCAGCTCCAGCCAAGAAGCCAAGAATAATGATAATTATTAAGAGAGTATCCACCAATGATTTGTATTCTAAAGAAGATAAAATTTATTTTTCTTTCCTGCCAAAAGCTTTGTCTTGGAGCAAAATCACTAAATTTTTACCAAATATGAAAGCAATTGAGATTTGAAGTCTGCAACATTTAATTTATATTACTTTTAAATTTATAAATAAAAATCTGTATCTTTAAGGATTAATAAAAAAAAAATGTGTTTCCAGGCAAAGTTATCGCAGTTATGTTAAAAAAATGTAGCTACATTTTTTTTGCGCTAGATGGAAATCTAATTAAACCTAATGAGATACCCATTGTTGTGAGACTACGCATTTTTTGCTTCCTCTAGTGCAAGCTTTCCTGATTAGTCTGACCACACAATACCGCAGAACGCATTATTCTAACTTAAACGCGATATCCTCTGCGGCAAGCGATAATCTACTTTTTAAATTTCCCTTTATAGCAATTATTACTAAAAATTATTTTAACAATATTGATTATTATTAAAAAAAAAACTGTGAAAAAAAGATGAAACAAATAATTAATTACTAAGTGTTTCCTAGAACTGTTCTGACCTCATCAATGACTTGAGGAATGCGCTTGTTGTACTTTCCCTTGAGGCCTAAAAACCGAATCTGGCCAACCTGCAATATTTGTTTCTAGCACGAGGAAATGCGGCTTAACACAAATAACCATTTATAAAATATTTGCCACCAGAGAAAATGTCCCACGTGTGGTTCACTTATTCAAGGTCTGCGTGAAAACTAATTAAAAGGAATTTGCTTTTCTTGGTGAAAATCATTTTCCCCGAGTGTTTGTCCGCTGCTCGCGTAAGAGGAAGCAAAATCCACTTTCTTATTAGGCTTGGCCGAAGCAACCGGCCGAGCAGCGGTTGCCGTTACTTTTGAATATAATCTGCCGGCGCCGCTTCATCTTCGTAAACATAAATCTCTTTTCACTCGTGCGTGAATTGTGTATTGTTATTATTATGAATATGTTTTGTAATGCGCGAATACACTTGGCTGTGCACCATAAATAAAATGATTCTCGAAATGCAAACGAGCCCCTCAAAGCTCCCTTTTGAAATTTATGGTCGGTGCGGAAAGAGCTGAAAGGCGCTTCTGCCTATTTATTCGGAATGGATTTACCTCGCCTTGTAAAGCGAATTTTAATAATATGCAAGAGAGAGAGAGCCAGAGTTTAACTTCTCACGAGAGATGATATAAATTTTTGGTTTCTCCGCTGCTCGTATTGCTGAAACAGGATCCTATCTCATTTGCATTTCATTTTATTCACAGGTTTATATTGTATCGCTTTTAATTTTATTTTTCTCTAACGACGAAAGTTTTCGATTCATTTTACGGCTTTATTTAAATATGGCTGGTAGATTCTCGATTCAAATGAGCCTAAACAGCAGCTTCTCTCTGAAGCAAGTAAAATAAAGAATCTGCAATTCAAATTGCGAATTTTCGTAGTCGACTCTTATTCAAATCAACAACAAGAAATGAGATATGTTTCCGCTGTAAAACTGTGGCAAGCCAGAATTAAATTTTTATGTGTACTTAAATCAGCATAAATTAAAACAGATTATTTTGATTTTCAATTCAAATTAGAAACTTGAAATTCAAATACATACATTTTGAGATTATTTGTAGATTTTTCTGAAATGATTTATTTATCCAATTGTATTAAAAAAAAATTCTCCTCTCATATTTCCTTGACATTCAAACAGTAGGTTTATAATTTCAAAAGGATTTTGGTTTCATTACCAAATCTTCTGATGTTTTGTTTGTTAGTATTATATAAAATAAAAGCATATGATTTAAATCTTTGCTAAAAACCATTACAGTTTTCGCTCCGAGGCATATGCGACAATGTGCAATAAGCCTTGCTTATGGAGCGCGAGTTTGCAGCAAACCTATTCAGGCGCAATTAACTGCATTCACAGAGTCGACCCTTCCGAGTTTGCAGCTCTGCATTACGTTATAGTGTCTAGTAATTCACGTTGCAATTCACGTTTATGCGAACTAATTTCAGTTATCCGTGTTGAATGCGTAATTTATATAATCCCTTTCAAAAAGCTTACAATTTACGTGAAAAATAAACACGTTAAAAACCGTAACACATTTCAAAGAGAGAGAGGAAAAATGCAAATTTTATGGTAAATTTTAAAGTAGCAATTTTAATTAACAGGCATTTCTGAGAAACCAGGAAAAATTCTCCAAATCAGCAAGTGGTACGTTTTTGCTGGATTTTTTTCATTTACAGGAAAACACGCATGCAATCAATACAAGCCATGGCTGATGATAGATGCAAAAACAAGCTTTGTTTTTTTAAAGTTAAAATTGCTCGAAATTATTGGCTTTGCAAAAACGAGATGATCCAATCAGTTTATCGCCATTTTCAGCTGGCAGACGGCGAAAATTTCATTATAGTCATAGTAACTAATTATAGGCGAATACATTCCTTAAGAGCCTGCGGCTGTTGTGATTGTTGCGCAATCCGATACATCAGCCGCCATTATCGGTTTAGCGCGAGATGATGGGATGTGTGCCTGTGTGCAAGAGCAGTTATGAGCCGTGGAAGGAGCAGCGCGTTCTGAATAACAGTTCTATTAGCGACACTCAAAACAAAGAGCGATCGGTTGCTGCGTAAAATTTTATGAACGGGGAAAGGAGGAGGTTAATCGGATCAGTGTCACATAAAAGGCGCGATTTTCCTCCTGATCCGATTTATTTGTCTCGTAAATAAAATGGATTGTGAGAAATCTTATTAAATTAAGCACAAAAAAATTGCATCAAAACTGTCTTCTTGAATTGATCAATGTTTTTCCTCGTAACTTAATCTTTAACATACAAATCAACATTGATAGTAATTCAGTTTGCTTCAAAAATTTTATTTTCAGATTGCATTATTCTAATTTAGAATAATTGTACAAAAGAATGACTTTTCAAGAGGAAAAATTAGTTTGTATTCATGAATTTTAAATTTATGAATATAATTAAAAATAAAATAATCCTTAATTTTACTTCTTTTTTTATAAAATTTGAAACAACATTACCTAATATAAAAATAGTTTATTTTTAACCTTGTCGCTCAACGACGACTTTTCAACTGAAATTTTAATTCTTTTGAAAATTTTGAAAATCCAATTTGGTAGTCAGGTAATTCATGAGCTATTTTTTCCGCAGTAGATTTTTCCTTCCTCTTTTTCTTTGCTCTCACAATCAGACTCCCCTCCGAAAAATAAATAAAATTCTCCTGCGCCACGAGTTTTTTTTATACATATTTTATTTCCACTCCGCGCAAACATAATTAAAATTCCGGCAGCAGCAGCGTTGCGGCTGATGGAGGTTTTTGTTTTCTCGCTGCCTGCAAAAAGTGGGAGAGATCGTAGGAGAGAAGTTTCATTTTTTTTTCAAATCGTCACTACAAATAATCGTGTGTTATGCGTCCTTGCGTTAGCGCGACACAAATTTTCAAGTAATTAGAGGGAAACGTGATAGCCATCTGCAATTTAATCTCGAAAGCGCGTTTTTTATGCAAAAAATTTCCGTACCTAATGTTTTTTTAAATATCCTTTCTTACGAAGTTAGGACGAGCCTGTGATTTTCACTTTCGGCTCCGCAGGCAAATTAACGACACACTGTATATGAGAAAAGACGAGTTAGTTGCTGAATCCCGACGCTTCTTTGAAGTGTGATGAAATTCTGTGGAGGGAACTGCGACGAAGGCACACACATGGCGGATTGGCACTTTTTGTGCGTGACATCACAAGCAGGATTTAGATTAATCTTCCTTTGCATCAAGTTTGATCAAGGGGAGGTATATTATAACTTAAGCTGAAGCTAATTTTTAATTTTATCTTGGTGGTTCCGTCAATTGTGTGATTAGTTTCTTCAGCTTAAAATTGCATGGTATATTTTAATTTGTTTTTGTTCACAGGTGTGGAGTAGGAAAATTTACCTAGATCCCTTAAAATTGGCAAGTCAATTTTATTTAAAATAAAATTGCCTTTTTTTCTCTTAAAGAATAATTTTGTCCTAATAAAAGATTCATACTCCATTGAAATACTTTGAAAACTGTATTACACCAGTTTGATTGGAAATTTGAAAACCGATTTTTGAAGGAAGAAAATTTCAATTTGCGACCTGGCTGCGTCACGAGCAGGCAGTCTCCGTGAAATAACGTCTGAAAAAGACAAGCTCGGCTCACGCAGCTCGTTTCTCTACCGGGCTTACGCGGGTGAGGTCGAATTAATGGCCTCTCCAAACTTCCCAATTTGCGTTGAATGGAAAAGGAGATGGAAGCGTCTGTGCCGATTCATTTCTTTCGCGTTTTCTTTTCATGAGGAAAGAGTTGAAAATATTTCTAGAAAATTTTGGCAGCTCTTCCGGACTGATTTTTTTTTCACTACCACGAAAAGCGAAAGGGGCCGAAACGCATCTCAAGAAAGACTCATTTGACCTTTTGTACACAAACGCAGGCAGGAGAGGAGAAAGAAATTTATATGCGCTTCTTTCTCCACGAGAGCCGGATACAGCTCGCATGAAAAATGACTCAAGAGAGAGAATTCTCTTTTTTATTATTGGATTGGCAGCAAAGTGTGTTGGGAAAGGATGAGTCTATTATGGCGCCTCCTGAGGATTTTGGCCCACGGAAGTTTCACTCGCGGGCGGAGGAGTTGAAAACAGGGCGGTGGTGCTTATTTTTTCATAAAATGTGTCCGAAATGATTCACGCCCTGCTTGTACAATGTGGAAATTAAAAAAATGCTCATAAATCAGCTACTGCTTCTTATAAAAAAATTTAAGATAAGATTTCAAAGTGACGAACAAGAAATAAATATTTCAGATGAGGATGAAAAAAAAAATAAAAATTAGAAATTACAAACAAACACGTGTAATAATTTATGTAATTTTTAGTTTTTTTGGGCTTGTGTAAGGTTCATATTTTTTCCACAAGACAATTTCTATTGAATTCACTTGACCTTTCTTAAAGAAGTTAAGTAGTTGTTTTATGGATTTGACCCCCATACTTAAGATATTGATAAGCTGCTCGTAGTGCTTAAAATATTTAGAAAAGGCCTTTCAAAATCCGGTTCTATCTTGATTGTCTTATTCTGGTGAATTCCACAATTTGTATTCTACGAATAAGTGAACTTTATATTGTGAGAACACCAAAATGGAGAGGGTTTATAACTTTATATAGAACCAGCAAGGAATTTGCATGGGCTTAAGTTGCTATACCGTTTTTGTCTCTCATGGCGCATTTCCACTCCGTAAGTGTGTTTTCTTTCAATTTGATTTGACGCCGACAGCCAAGCAATTCACGTCGAAACCTTTACTCTCGCTTTGTTTTCCCTCCTCCGAGATAGGTTTTTGCCCTTCAACATTCCTCGGGTCGCGGGGAAGCCAATTTTTCCACGCCAAATCGGAAAAGCAGTCAAGTCAGCGCGCGACAAAAGCCGCGACATTATTCCGGTGTGGTGCACGGAAACTGTGGCAGCAGAGCAAAGCAGACAGACAGACGGATGAGTGGTGCACAAAAAATATATAAAATCTGGATCAGGACGCCGACTGGAGCCTCCTACCAGCATAATGGATGGATATATAGAGTTCGCGCGCGCAGACGTCGCGAAATGAGCGAGTACGAAACGCAAACCAACTATCATTATATTTCGAAACGGGTCGTCGTTGTGTCGACGGAAAGATAGATATGTGCAGAAAAGAGCCGGTAAAAAATTTAGCAGAGATGAATGATCCGAATATGAGCTCCTCGCCCGCTTTGTGAGATTTTTGATTACGAGTCAAGAGAAGGTTTTTGGATTTTAAACACATTAAAATGTGATGAGTTGACTTATTAAATTTTTATATTGCTTTTTCTAAATTTGCTCAATATTACAAAAAATTAATTATGCTTAAAAAAATGAGTTAAGGACAAATATTTATCCTCATACTTGAATTTTATGCCAATTCAAACAAAATTAAACTGAAGAAAAACGGGTGTTTTCCTTCTGTGGATTTTTTTTTTCAAAAACACTGTCACGATCTGAGACGATTTTTGATGAAAATACTGAATATAATATCTTCTTTTTCATAAAATTACTGGGTCTTTAAAATGGCTTTTTAATTTATTCAAATTACTATTATTATTTTTTTTAATAAAACAGTTCAACAAAGAACTAACCCATCTTTTCTCTTAATTCTCTTAATAATTTTATTTTTTATAACCTTGACCAGTTTTCATATCACAAATCGAAAGTTTTTGATTTAATTTTCCCTTCCTATATTTGAGCTTTTTTTATCACTCTCGTCCAGCCAAGCCTTTTTTCATACAATGAGCCAAGCAAATAAATATTCTAATCACTTTGCAAGCCATTCAGTCGCAATCGGTTAGAAATCATCTGAATTCCTCGAACCTAACTGGGACAAAAAGCACTTGGAAATGAATGCCCATGTCTCTCTCTCGTTTTGGCACTGGTCCCGATGTGTTTCTATCAGCGAGCACCATCGACGGACGGGGAACAGTAGACTCGGCTGGAATGACAATAACGACGAAGGGAGTGCGAGAGAGAGAGAGAGCGACTCACAATTAGATAATGAAAATGGCCTCGGGCGATAGTGAAATAATCATATATACAAGCTCTTGATTTTTTTATTATGCCAAACACAACTGGCGAAAATTCCGTTTCGTAGTCTGCACTTTCGATTTCAAATTTTTTCCTATTCATAGAGGCAGAGAGGATGAGCCCAAGCGCTGATTGTGCACTTTTTGTTGTTGGCGTTTTGACAGCAGCTGCGAGCGAGTAGCGCATCCCATCAGTCCGCGAGAAAAAAGTCGCTTTACACTCTCTGCTGCAGACAGTCTGACAGCAAGTCAATGATCGGCGGGCCAAAAAATTTGGCGCTGATTTGAGAGCGGCCAATAATTTATTTTGCCGTGTTCGCCAACTTGGTTCTCTGAAACGAGGCAGTAGTTAAGCGGACGTTGCCCCCCAAAAGCCTCCAGCGGATTTGCATCTCTTGACAGTGAGAAGATGAAACACTGAGAAATTTGAATACAAATGTCAAATAATTTAAAACGAAAAAAAAATTTTTATTTTTAATGTGTTCATTTTGTCATCAGGATTTTATTCTATTTAATTTTTACTTAATTATTTTAAATAAATATCACTGTATTTTATTATCAGTATTTTAGTTCATTGTAAAAAGTAATTAATTTAGTTTTAATTTCCTGTTGCATGTTCTAAAGGAATAGAAATTTAAATATCTTAGGCTTTAATCTAGTTAGGAACTTTAATATGCCACATATATTTGCATATTAATTAGGGGTTTATTTTGAAATTTCAATCTTTTTTCCTGCAAATCAGCAAAAATTCGCCTGTGGATTTTAAACTTCGGCAGATCATAGTAAAAAAGATCCAAGAATGTAATGGCAAAAGTTTGATCCTCTCCCTTATTACATCTCTCCATTTTGCGAACGGGTGAAATTCATCTAGAAGAGGAGGGTTATGAATTTCAAAAGGGCCGCATAATCGAACCGCAGCACTTCATTCCGTCGCTGGCGTCGGTCCTGGAGAGAGAATCCTTCCGCCCACGCAAAGGCGAAACGAATTCCAACTTCCATCTGGCAGCAGCTTAAAACTCGGTCCGCCGAGTGCGGTGGCTTCCATTAAGCCGGCGAGCGAACATCCTCATTTTTCAATTAATTCCACTCTTTGCAAACTATCCAGACTGCTCGCGAAAAGAGATACGGCGCGGGCAAAGTGCTCTTTTTCATCAGACGTAAATTTACCGGCCGGCTTTCAGCCCTCGAACACGTAGAAAAAGAAAAAGTTGGCATGCCATGCAAATTAAAACACCTCAAGTTCGCAGAGAACGGCTGAAAAGGGGGTGAAGAGACGCGAGGGCGTGTCTTTAACGCCGTCTTGCCGCTGCCGCTGGTGCTTTGTAATTTGTAGGAAAAGGGTTAAGCACGTTTTCTTGAAAGAAGAGAGTAGACTTAAAGCATAACGTGTTAACTTGTTAATAGACTTATTTTTTTTAAACGAGTTGATAGTTGATAATTACTAATTAAGTTCAAGGTCTAGTATAGAATGATTGTCATTGAAATTTTTTGTGGTAGTATCGAATTTTTTTAAATTAATTTAAATTAAACAAAATAAAATTATTTCTGTAAAACTCTATTCTTGATAAACAAAATAAATTAAAATTACTAGCAAATCAGATGAAGGGTTAATATCTTTTTTCCTTTTTTTATACTGCGTCGATATACCAGTATCTAATCTCGAGATAGAAGAAATCAAATAAGAGGACGTCTTTGATTCACCCCAGCAGGAAGACGAGCCGACCTTGACGGTGGCTTATTATAGCGTCGCACGGTCTGCACTCTTCTTTTTATTTTTTATTATTTTTATCCGGAACCGAGAGCCATCTCCGCGGCTCACGTTTGTCTCCAGCGGTGTATGAAATAATACAAGAAAGAGCCTTGTCCCGATGCTGCTTCCAACCTTGAATTAGACCCAGCGTAAAAAAGTAGAGTGCAATTAGCTAACGACGCTCACGACACGGTGAAAGCATGCATTTCAGATGTCACCGAATTTTTTTTGCTCGATTCGAATCTCGTGCATATAAGAAAGAAAGAAAGAAAGTTTTGCGCACCAGACGGAGCAATACCTTGAAGCATAGAATAAAATTGAAAACTCACTGCACTTAACAACGTGTTATTGCATTTGACGCGAAAATTGCCCCGCTTTTGAAATGGAAATTGGAACATTACCATTCCTTTGTACTTGTGCCAAATGAGATCACACGGAGTGAAAACGAGTTGCAAATTGGATTAGAAATTTTTTTGCAGTCATTGGAAGAAAGGTAAATAAAAAAATAATGGTATGGCATCACAACTCTTTAGTGTTCGAGTGAACGACATTTATTTAAACGCTTTGTCATTGGAATTGAAATGTTTAACTCATTTGCCATGTCCCTTTTTTTCGCTGAAAAATTTTCAAGCGTTTTCTGGTTGAATTCGAACGTTTATAAAAATTTTTATCGTTATATAGATTTTTTTTATTCTGCTTTATAAAAATGCGTTACAGTAAATCTTGAATGAACATTTTATTTTCCTAAAATTCCAAAAATTTTCAGGAAGTTTAAGTGGTACTGCAAAATTTACAGTAGTAAATGTAGAAGTTACAGTTCAAGTCATCATTTCAAATTCCAAGAGAAATAAAATTAAGGGGTGAATTAAAAATAATCAAAAAGGAATTTTTTTCGCCAGTCTAGCAATTGAAATCCTTTCAAATGGACCGCAGTCGAGGAATAAATATAAAGCCTCTGTAATAAAAACGAGGAAAGTGTAATGGCAGAAAAAAGCACTACTTTTTACGACGTTTTTTGATGTCTTTTGCACGACTTGATTTTTTAATTGCGAGTTTGAACGAGTCTGTCCCGAATTCAATTAGGGGTCAAATAATCCTTGCTTTCTCAGTGGAGAACACTAAAGGCCTGGTTTGTATTCGTCTAAATCGTACAACGATCAAAAGCGGCGCTCTGCTGCTTTATTGAAATGTCTCGTTTTATATACAAGTATAAATTCTCCTTTGACGCCAAACGAAAGCAAAGGAGGAAGAAGTTTTCGGCTCGCTCTGAAAACAGACAGACATCCGGGTGTGCGAATCAATTTTGGCAAATTGGCTTTCTGCATGTGAATGATCGAATGATTGCTATAGAAGCACTCGCGGCGCCTATTTCGCGAGACAAGTGCACAGCCGCGAAATAGATTTATTACGTCGTCTGGGCCACATTTTCAGCGATAAACGCGAGACCAAAGTGAGCAGAAACGACGGCTTCCAGATTTAGCTCTCACATAGCAAAATTGAACATCTTTTCTTCTAATTTTTGCATAATAATTATTTGGATTTTTAATAATAATTAAAATCAAACTCTAGGCTATATTTTGATTTTAAATTGTGTCCGATCCGAACAAGTTATAGATGGATACCAAAATTAATTTGGCCTACCAATTTGTAATTTTTTGAAAGCCCTAACAGGAGTTATAGTCATTCCATTAAATTATTTACTTTAAAATTAATAATTTAATAATACAAAAGAGTAAATGAAAATTCGTTTGTCTCAAATCCGGAGAAATTTTAAAAGCCCTCTCCACGCTAACCTTTATGGTAACATGTATTTTATATTTTATTCTTCCAAATTTTGAAGCCTAAAAGGAATTTGCAATAATAAAACAGAATTTTTTTCGTCTTAGAGTTTTCCAAATCTAAATGAAATGAGCTATTTGAAAATATTCTCTTTGCATGCCATGCCACATTTAGCGGGCTTTATTTCCAGAACGTGCCGCGAATGCATCGCCGTCAAAAGTCGCGACCCCAAAAGCGGCCAGAGCTGTTGTGCGACTCTTGAATGGAGCACACACGGCGCGGAATCTGGAATGCGGTTATTTTGCGTGCATGCAAATGCGCGTTTATGCGTATACATTCGCGTGGCAATAAAGTTAAATGATTTAGTGGAGCAAGTGGCTCTGCTGTATTCAGGAGAGAGCCAAAATTTTGAGGCATTCAGGTATTCTCTCTGGTAAATGAATGTAATTTGCTTCGAAGCTCAAAATTCCAAATTTAATCAGCCACAGGAATTCAACAATGGTTTTTCCTTTTGTTTCAGGTATGTGCTGTGTGGCCGACGGAGAGAAAAATTTAGAGGTGAACCGCCTGCCAAAAGCCCGAGCAGGTTTTTGCGAATTTTAACTTTCTTGGATACGCCCCAGACGCATTTGAACGGCTTCCAAACTCATTTATTTTGATTTCTTTATCGTCGTGAACGGCCTATAAAGAGCTGTTAAATCTTATATAAAGTAACCAATCCTTGACACGAATGAACACACAAACGGAAAATTAAGATTGAACAAAAACCGAAAAAAGGTCTCGGTCTTATAAGGTTTTCAAATTGAAATCTTGATTTTCAAGAAAGTGAAAACATTTTTAGTTTATAAAGATGAATTATAAAACAATAGCCATCAACATATTTTTCACTTTTATTTTAATTTGTCAACGATTTTTATTAAACATTGATCGATTAATTTTCTTTATTAATTACTATACATATTTCTCATTTGAAATTTCCTAAAAATGAAAGTACTTTTTGTCCCACTTTTCAACAGCTGCACACACTTGTGTTTGGATAAATTGAAAGGCTTATCTGCACGCGGCCGCGATGCCGCGGGAAAGAATAAATTTCCAGTCCACGTGCCAACGAGGCCGCCGGTGCAACTCTCGAAATCAACTGGAAAATCGTGCTCGCCCATGGGGAAAAGTCTTTCATCCAGACAAACATGTAAAACGCGAATATATATCACAGGGTGCAAAGCAGTTTGCCAAGAATAATTCAAAATCCGGCACACACACGCTTTTTTATTGTCCACGGGGGCGGCGGCGGCTTGATTCGGCATATATTGTTTCCACCCTGTTTGATTCATTCCTTTTTCGCACCCCTTTCCGAGAGAATTTCCATTTTTGGTGTTTTCGCAGCACAACTGCCGAGGCGTGTTGTGGAAAATCACTTTTTGCCCGCGAATCAGGAAAAGAAATCGGCGCCCATTATTCGCCCAAGGGGGGAAATTGTCTCGTAAAAAACACGTGCGCCCCGTTCCGATTATACGACTTTCGGATCAGCCGGCCTGGTGCTCGTTTCCTCAGACTAGATTTCGTGGATTTCGCTTGGACTTTACGACCCAAGTGTCAACACAGACGGATTTTATTTCCCTTTAATAAAGGGGAAATAAATTAAGCGAGACGGCCAGGAAATAATTCATGCCAAAAAAGGACGCAGTAATGGCAATTTTAGAAGCTTTTTTACGACATCTAGAGACGTCAAAAAAAGTTATTGATTGAACTTGCATGTTTTTAGCCTAAAATTGTTAGGAAACAATTTTTATAAATTTATTACAGTAAAATTTTAAATTTGAGCAATTTTTTCTTGGGTCCATCATATAAAAAATTTAAAATTTTCCTTCTTACATTTTTAACCTTTAAAGTATTCCAGTCACTTTTTGTTGGATAATGGATAACATTAATTATAGATTCCAACCATTTAAATTATCTCACTCGCCGATGAGGCCTTCGCCAGAGTTTATTCAGGTCAAGTATATGAAAGCATTTATTAAAATTTTTGAGAATCTCGATTGCCTCCCTCACAAACTATTAACACACATTGTCCGAAACTGGCATTAATTATTATAGCTCATCTTCAGTTTCGAGATTCGCAAACATTTGTTAATTGATGTCCGTGCTCAATAAGCCGGCAATCGAGATTAGGGTAACGAGGTAATGACCCTCACCTTGCGCGAGGCCACAACAAGTGAAATTGGGAGAAAAAAAACCTGCAGTCGGCCGACTGCTCTCCTCTCGTGTTCGTCTTCATCGTTGGCCTAAATTGATCTGAAAGTGAGCGAGTAAAGATGGTCAGAAGGTCCTTTCTACATAATAACCATTTGTGTCTGGCCCAAAAAAGTAATTAATAATTTATAAAATAATAATCAATAATCACCATATGTGCTGCGTTACGAGAGCAAAATAAATATTGTAAAAACTGAATAATTGTTTACATGGGATAAATATTTCCTCAATTATTTCTAACGGCTTTTTGAAGTCTTGTTTGTTAAAAAATAATCACCTTAAATTTTTTACTCAATATGTAATGATGGATATAAAACAACAATATGAGCTCCTCAAAATAGTGCAAAATTTTAAAAACAATTTTTTTATATAAAAAATCTTATATTTATCCCACGACAATTTGCAAAGATCCTTTGCCAGAATTAATTTGAGATCGCATTAAAAGAAGTGGCAGTGATTAGTAATTATGTACATTATTCTAATTAATCCCAGTCATTTTTGATGAAGTACTCGACTAAATGTACCTCATGCTTACAAACTTAAATTTTCATTTCATGAGCGTGTTAAGATAATTCTGTCTTACTTTTAAGCTGGTAAAACCTCATGATTCGTACCTGCAGGTTTTTGATCGTGACTATACATTGAAGGAAAAAACCGGTCGTGACATTCGGACGCCGCAAGCAGCTCCTCTCCGCTTGATTTTTTTGCTATCCTGTTCTGAAAAGTATATAATATGTATTCGTTGCGTTATATAATGAGCGGCAGACCCGTGTGGTGTTCGTTTGTGCGAGCGCAAATCAGGTGTCAGGGCCAATACCACTCGAGAAAGAGCCTCCAATTTGCAGCCAAGACTCATGCCAAGGCGAGAAATACGCAGCTGGATTACGAGGAGAACACGGCGTTTCCATTAAAAAAGAAAAAAGAAATGCACGAGTCAGTCCAAGACACATGACACCGATTTGGCCTCTGAAGTGCAACTTGCCACACTTTACGTAATATTAAGTGGCCGTTAATTTTTGCTATCCACGTTTTTCGCACATAAGTTTTTGATAACGATTAAACCACAATTTCGTTTTTTTAGAGTAAATTCTATTTCATTCAAAACGGATTTTTAAAGTGACGAAGTAGTTGAATTCTAAATTGATTAACTTTTCTTACTAAAATTAATTTCTAAAGTTTCTAGAATAAAATTTGATTAGTTTTCAATCAGAATCAGACAAAAAATATAGTAAAAGTTATAAAAATATAACATGAAAAAACTTTTTTAAAAGTTAAGAGAAATTAGAAAATTTGAGAAAAGTTGATTTTAAGTGTGAAATAATTTTTAAATCAGAATAAAATCAAATTAATAAAAATTTCAATAAATCTAAAATTAAAAATAAATTTAGAGCAAAACATAAACTATTTTTTATTTTTGTAAATAATATTTTTTTTTTACTAAAATGAATTGTAATGATTGACGTTATAGCTGCAAATAAGAAGGCCATTTTGATGGCAAAATCTACCTTGAAAATTCCGTTATTTGTTGTCAAAGGCGACAACTTTTACCAAGTTATTATAAATCTCACACAAAAGCAGCCCTTTCTGACAAGCCAAATGAATTAAGCAACTAACTGTGAATTGTGTTTGGCGAAAGAGCATGGAAATTTTATACCTAGCGAATTCCTCTCCCGCTGAGAAAAATCCAGTCTTCCGCTACTCGAACAAAATCACCTTCTTCTTCTCCGGGTGGCTGAATAATTCGCCGAGCACCAGAATTCCGCATTTGGTTATCAAATTAATTAATCTAATTAAAAACCTCCAAGGCAATTTGGTCAGCGCTTAATTAGCAAAGCGAAATTAGCGTCGGACCGAAATATACGCGTTTCCCTCCCTGAGAAAAGAAAACACGTTTCCGCACTTTTGGAGAGAACGTTGCACTACCCTTTTAATGCGTTTCTGCAAATTACCTGCTATTATCGCGGCCTGCAAATGGCCAGGTGCTCTGCAGCCGTAATTAAATGCGGCAGTGGCGCCAGTGGACAGGAAAAAACGTCGTAATCCTTGGCTCGCAGCATTGCTGGTGCAGCGACCTTTAATTCGATAATTTAACTCCAACGACTGGCAAAGCCAGATAAATTTTTCCATTAGTTTTGTTCGCAACGTTTTTAATCCTTGATTAATTGGACTGGAGTAGCAGTTGTGCGGAAAATTGAATTCACAGGGAAATAATAGATTTGAAAGCTTTTTATGCCTGCAGGAATATGTTATGTTTTTATTTCAAAAGTGTTAATTGAAAGGCGATAAAGCACTAAAATTTTCCTGTAATTTTTGTTTAAATCTTTAAAGCTCCTTTTACAAATATTTATTGATTTTTTTTTTTTTACATTTAAAAGTAAAACAATCAAAAACAGTTTTTTTTAGCAACATAATGTTTCTGAATTTTTTCATCGGCCCTAATTTTTGCTTTGATCGTTTCATGGTACCTCATCTTGTTAAAATTTCTTCACGTGAAAACCACATAATCATTTTTCAAGGATTTTTCTCAATAATTTTCATGTCATCAATTTTTTTTTCTTGGCACTGTAGGAAAAATGTGATAAATATCTCCATTCTCAATAAAAATGCACTGCCATGCGCGTTTCACAATATTTGGCACATTTAATAATTTACGTTTCAATTTATATAAAAGATAAATCAGCAGCTATTGCGCCACACTCTGATGATTTCACTTTTCTCCTTAATGCAACAAAAAACTTTATTGAAAGGCTCTGTCCATTTTCCACTTGCTCATTAGACAAACATTACAAAGGCCTTTTAGCATAAATTTATTTACCGCATAGGGATTATTTTATTCGCACAATTGCGTGGCCTGTGAGATAAGAATTGATGAGCTCATCCCTTCAATTAATCACTTGAGAAAGGTTGCGTCATACCTGCTTGCTCATGGAAGCGTCTATATTAATTTGCATCCACTCTCGCGTTGTCCTTGGACCCTTAAGCATTGCACATTAATTCTTCAAATTTAATGCGTTGTTTGTCTATACCTGAATGTAGAGGAGAAACAATTGTGCGCTCACAAAAGATGTGTGCAGAATACCATCTTGAGAGGAAAGTGGCCTGAAGGTTTTTGCCGATTTTCCTGCGTGACGCAAGCTTGGGCAAAAGTGTTTTGTTTGGCGGCTGACGTCACTCACGTCGTCAAGCGAGGAAAGTGATTTTGCAAAATTTTGCCAGTCAAAAATTTTCTGGTGTAATTTTTTGTGCTGACAATTATTTTTTAATTGCATAAAGAACTACTGGATCCAATTATGATCAAGTTTGATGATAATTTGCAAAAAAAAATGACTAACTTTATTTGCTATTCTGGAATAAATTTTAAGAAAAGGAAACATGAAACCTTTATTTGTTAATATTCGTCTATAAATGCATAAAATGAAATGAAGGTTTGATCTCTTTTGCTTAAATTTATCCAATTTCTGAAATTTTTCATAAGAATTTGTATTATTCTTAGATTTATATTTTAAATAAACTTAATTATTTGTAAATTGTTAGTTATTTCACTAATTGCTCAAATTTTTCTGTGAAAATTGAATTTCTATTGGTAAAAAATTCAAAATTTTAGATTTTTTTTATAATTAAAAATATAAGTGTGTTTGAGCTTTATAATTAATGACTAACTCTAAAATATTTCAAATCTTCGTGCTCTTGACGCCCCAAATTATACTAATTTTCAATGTTTGTTTCATTTGTTTATCGAATACATTTTATGAATTCGATGAATTCAATACACTCTGTTGATTGATGATCAATTTTAGGGAATAAATTCTAACGGTTTATTATTTACCTATATGTTGAGTAAGTCTATTCATGTAAATTTGTTGTAAATTGGTGACTGAATACTTGCTTGAAAGTAAAATTTTGTGCCTCCAGGTTAAATATTTTAAACAAAAGACGTTAGTTTTGAACTGGATTTTTAAGGTTTAAAAAAAAGCCACAATCATCATTTTTACTATCTATCCACCATAATTATAAAATTGAAATATAATTAAAAGCTCCGCAACGCACCAATTTTTATTTATTTTTATTTGGCATATGTTTTATTTTCTATTAAAATACCCCCTTAGTTATTTATGAAGGAAAATAAAAACCGCGCAGAAATGTTCAAACAGCGGCACAAACAAACAAGCCACCGAGCTGCAGGGAGAGCAAAAAGGGCTCATTTCGCAAAAGCTGCCGCAGAATGCGATTACGAGAGAGCGACGGAAACCGAACAAGGTGAGGCCGGCGAATGCAAAACGCCCCCGCACCAGAGAGCGCGCAAATGACCGCAGTCGAAAGGCAGCAGCCGGACGGGCGGACGCGGAGGTTCGGAAAACCACGCCAAAGCTGCTTTTGACAAATATTGAACTTTGTCCATGCTCTCATGCAAATAAGCGCGGCACCGACCCAGAATGACGGCTAAGAAGAAGCAGGTGAATTAAATTGTCGGCTCTCCACGCCACTTACACGCACCCGTGTTCACTGCAGACAAAGACGAAGGCATTTATTTTCTCGCGCGGCAAATGTGCAAATAAAATGCGGAAAAGCGGCGGCGCACGCTAATGAACGGCTCCGGGGTTTACAGGCCATTTAGCTCCGTTAAAAGGGATGAAAATTACAGCCGGTGCATGCCTTGCTCTAAAAGGAAATGCGTTAAAAAAGCTTTTTAATTTAAGATGTTAAGCCTTTTTTTAAGAACTTGTAACAAAAATCTGCAAACTTTAAAATCTGATTTTTATATGGCAACAACATGAGAAGTTTTGAATTAAAAAAAAAAAAATTGGAAGTTCGGTGTAAACTTTAAGGTCAAATTATTTTATTTAGCTAACTATATTGGGATGCTTTCATGTTTCTATGATGAAATTTTCTAAAATATTATACCTAAAAGTAAAATTCAAAAAGATAATTATGAAATTAATATTATTAATATCATAATATGTATTATCTAATATAAAGCATTCAATTCTCGAGGTTGGCCAAAGCTATGATGTTTCAATGCTAATGAAAAAAGTGACCTAAAAGTTAATTAACGTACTGTAATAAAACGTCATACAACTACTCTGGCCATTTCCATAAGTTGTTATTATTGTTTCCTGTTAATTATGCACAAATCAATACAGAAGAGAGAGAAAAATACAATGCAAGATATATATTTTATAAATATCCCCAATTTTTCCTTTTAAAGTGTTTCCAAATTGGAATGTATTATTTATCTTGATATTTTGTGCCTACATTGAAATGCGGATACAAATTGATGGAATAGCTTTCAAATATCGCAAACATTCCCGCATACTTTCCGCAACTTTTTCGAATCGAGTTTCTATCTTTATAGCTTTCTTTCTTTCTTTTGTTATCCCTTCCTCTAGCTCTTTTATCAACGGTGCCTTTCTTTTGCTCTTTTTTTTGTCGGCCAGTCGGCGAGCAAAAGGGATCCTCTCCTCTCCGCCTTCTTGAATTTCAATTTGCTCCTTCGCCTTCAGCATGGCGCAAAAACACACACGCGTGCACACATAGCGAGAAAGGCGAGGCTTTCATATATTAGGGGTGAGATTGCAGGCGATATTGTGACATTTATTGGAAAACTTGTAAAGCAGCCAAACACAAATATCGCTTTCTTGTTCTGTGAGTGCCTTTTCCTGCCCATCGCATATTTATAGAAACGAAATGCTTTGGGAGAAAATGGAATTTAAATTTCAAAAGTTGGCTATCAATAAGAATTAACAAGAAGTAGAGAACGCACCTGAATTCATCTCATCAAAGAAAAGTTAAGCTAGAGCTATTCAAATGAGAATAAATTTATATAATTGAATATTTATAATGTTACTAATATTTGAGATTAAGGAAACATATTAATTTGAGTAACTAGCTCTAACATGAAGATAGGTAAATGCGATTAAGTTTGTATTAAACTGCTTTTTTCAAAATTTTTTAACAATAATAATGTTTATTGCATTTAAAATATTTATTTTTGCGAAATTTAATATTAAAGTGAACTTTGTAAATGAACTCTTTTTAAATTAATTAAATTATTCTCTAGAGAAATTTATTTTACAAATCAAAATAATATCCATGGATCGAATAATCGTCTTTGGGGATGAAATTTTGTGCTATCCTTTCGCAATTTTCTTCTTCGTTTTTTTTATTCTGCGCAATCCATTTCCGAGCTGATTATCATTTGGCGAAGCCTTGTGGAAAACATCCGGAGCACCGATTTATTTCATCTGAGCGGAATGAAGTCGCTCGCTAATTCTGTGTGCAGAAAACTGGAACAATGAATATTGCCGAATTATTGCCCGTGGAGTGGTTTCTTGAGCGGCGGCCAAGCCGTAATGACGCCACGTCGATTCAAGTAGCGGAGGAAAAATTGAACGGTTGGAAATTTCCCGGCCGAGTAAATCACGTCTAGCCAGGAATAAAAGGCGGCAATTTCTCTTCTCGGTTTTGAGAGGAAAAAAGGTGCGCACAGAAAAGAGGAGAAAAAGAAAAGTTGGTGTTTGTGTGTTGCGAATAATGGAATTGGAAACGTGACATCCGGCCTAGAGTGCAGAGCTCGGAAAAGCTATGGCGGGGTAGCAAAGTTGGCAGGCACAAATGGACGCCACGCAAAACTTTTCTAATAGCTATCTTGATGCCACCACAACAGCAAAAAACGCAACAAACGGAGAGTTTGTGGAAAATAATATTCCGAGCTATTTCTGTTTAGTTTCAAAAGCACCTGACTTGTGGCAAAGAGGAAAAATTTGTAAAATGCTTGTGGAATGGAAAGTTTGATCAATTTGATGTTTATATAAGATTTATATACTGTGAATATTACAAATATTTACCTCAAACTTTAAGAAGCAGAAATAAAAAGTAAAACCGAGAAAAATAGCTTGTTTTGCAAATCTGCAGAAACTTTATCATGGTATTTGCTGAATGAGTAGAGGAGGGATTTATTTTCAAACTGATTTTTTCAAGTTTTTAATTTGTGTTTTAAAATTAGGACAGAATGAAAAAAATTAAACCAAGAACCAAAACAATCATCACTTTCAACCCATTATCAAAAGATCCGCTTTTGATTCTCAAAATCCTTAAAAAAGGAATAACTTTTTCAACTGTCCTTAAACATACAAACTCTCCTCTTTATTTGCGAGTCTATTTTCGAACAGAACTGAAAATCGAATGGGAATTCTCTGGAGAGTAAATTTACGCCACTATTTTCGCTCAAATCATTTCCCGCGTGTCAATCTCTCGCCCGAACTCTTATACGCTTTTACGCAGACTGGCTTGACGGTGATATTTCCGCGCCTTTGATTAAACTCGGGCTGAGAGCAGTCGAAAATCACCAGAGACTTTATCGCCGCCGTAAAAATAGATTCAGGGTCCTTCCAGCCAGGGCAGCTTGGGCGGTAAATGGAGCGTGCCGCGCCCTAGCTCACACCAAGACGCACACACTTGTGTAAACTGTACTTGCTACACGCACATGCGGGGCAGAGATCAAAGGAGAGGGGCCTTGTCCTCGTCGCCGACTAACATGCAAATCGAATCATGCCGACAAGAATTAAGTGCCTCTTCCCCCTTGTGGGCCTTAAGCACACATCCGGGCGACCTGGAGCAAAGAGCCGAGAGGTGAATTTGAGTGTAATTTGTCAAGTTTGATTACTTAGCTTTGATTTTACAGTATTGTTCATCACAAAAATTTTTTTTTATATTTCAAAGAAATTTGGTTTATGTAAATTTTTCTAGGGATATTTCTGAAAATGAAGATTTAAGAAGTGAAAAAAGTCGTTCGCAAAATGAAGCAGAGATTTTTTTGATCACGGAAATCAATTTTATTGCTTTAATCTGAATCCATGTTAGTTTCTGGTCATTTAAAGAAGAATGATTTATAAAAAAAACTGGCTCTTTAATTTTTTTTTCACTTCAACTTCAACTGATGTAAAAATTGGATAAAATTCTTCAAAAATGTTACGATAGTTTAAATTTTTGCATTTTCCAAACATTAAAAAAATAACAAAAGGCTAAAACTGTTTATTTTTGGAACAGTCAATATGAGTCAATACTGGCCTACCAGTGTCCTTATCACTCATGTTGACATTTATCCAAATTACCTCACTGAACCCTTTACCAAAGTTTCTAATACTAATTCAATATTGACAAGTCGCATTTGCTCAGAGCAAAACTCGCTCAATTAATTTGTAGGCATTAGCATGATGGACGGGCTCCAAAGTTTCCAACTGCCTCTGACAAAACGACCCTCGAAAATCTCGTGCGTCGCGCGTGTGTATGTAAATCTCGCATGTAATGAAGTCGGCAAAGTTGCAGCGACCGCAACAATGGGGCGCTTTCGGATTCCGATCTACACAATTGCGTCAGACCCTCTGCCGTGACCTGTAATAACATTTAGCGAACCGGCTGCTTTGAATGCGCGCCCAACTTGGGCACAACAACATTTCATCCCTGGCGCGAGGGGAGGGATAAATAGAGAGACGTGCGGTGCCATGTCAAATTCAACTGCTGGAACACAAGTGCGTTGTACCGAGCACGTACTCTCATGTATCTATCCATTATAAATGAGAGCGAATTGTAGTTCCGCCATAGAGTTGCAGATCCGATGCTGCAGCCGGGTGGACTAGACTCGTAGACCGATATTCTGAATTATGTGCCGAGCATTCCGATGGAGCTAAACAGTTTCTTGTTGTATATTGTAACAGGCCCGGACTGAACCGATAGCGAATCAATCAACACACTGAACTGATGAAAATACATACAGGACTAAAAAAATATCAAATTAATTTTGGTTGTTAGAAGAAATTAGAATTGCAGGGAGAAACATAAACGATTTGGTATTGCATAAAATTATAACAAAGTCTTTAAATGGGAGAAAAAGAAATTTTTTAATTTTATTTTCTGTTTTCAAATTTTGCACTGGAACATTGTTTAATATTTTAAGCAATTAATTTATGTTAATATGTAGGGATAATTAATAAAAAAATATGTGCAGTCCGTTCCTAGTTTCCTGCAACAGAAATTAGCGCTTTCCACAATTGGCTCGTTTCTCTCTATAACTCTCTCGGCAGGCAGGCAACGCGCATAACATACAGATGCATTGTATGAGGCATTATACGATTATTCCTCAGTCCCTCGGCGTG
Source organism: Neocloeon triangulifer (assembly GCF_031216515.1). NCBI lineage: Eukaryota > Metazoa > Arthropoda > Insecta > Ephemeroptera > Baetidae > Neocloeon > Neocloeon triangulifer. Next base: position 10,087,978 of record NW_026775546.1, read on the forward strand.
CAGAATGGACTGCCGACATATTAATTAACTCAAAGGCAGAGGGCACAACGAGTCTGAGACTTTCGGACGCCAAGTCTCGTTGGCCTGCCCTCCAATTACGTGGAGAGCGGCTCCAAATTTATTATATTTCCTGATCCCCCTTGATCCTTCTTCTCTTTGTGTGCTGCTGTTTTGCTCGCAGCTAGGGTAGAAAGGGCCCCGCTGAAAATGCGTTTGTTGCGACTTCTTGTGCGCGAGTTCGCGCTTTCCGCCGACGCGCCGGCAAACTGCTGCTTTTCCGACTGCTCAACCAAGCCGGGTGGTGGAAATTAACTGAACAAAGTTAAAGGATCGATTTTAAAGTCGTATTCGGTAATGCTGGTAATAGATTGATGAGGGACAGAAAATTATTCTAAATTGATTGAATTGCAGGTACAAAAATTTAATATATACTAATTCAGTTCCAATAATGTTTCTAAATTGAACTGAACTGCAATTAAATAAAAGTGAGTAAAAGATGAAAATTTTTTCAAACTAAATAATTAATTTAATTAAAAACAATTATTAATTGTATAATCTCAATTTCATTGAGTTAAATTATTACAAAATTTCCCAATACATAAATAAAAAAAAAAATAGTGTATTCTTTTTATGCAAAATATTAAATTGAAAAGAAAAAAATATTCAAGAATGAAGAAAAATCAGAAGATTTAATAAAGGCTCCATTTTTTAAAACTTTTTTGCTCAAAGTTATCATTTTTTAGAGCAGCGACAAGGAGAAGTGGCACTCAAGGAGTCTTTCCTTGAAGTTTTAAACGGGATTTAATCTTCTACATTTTGTTTAAAGCGTCCTTTATTAATTTTTCGCAATAAACAATTCGTCAGAAACGAAAAGCTCGTTTTTCACTTTGATTAATTTTTGTGCAATTAATTTTGAATTTAAAACTCTCTCTGCGTCCTACAGTTTGTAACCCGGTTGCATTGCCTGTATATGCGTTGGTGTTATTTTGTTTCACAGCCTTGCGAGAAGATCAAAAAGATTAAGATTAAAGCCAACTCGCAGCGCTCTTTGAGCTTATTACCAACTGCGCGTCTAATGGATGCAGCGCCTGATTCGCAGCCAGAGTGTGGCAAAGTGTGTGCGAAAGGGGTCAAGTGACCTAGCCAATTGACCGTGCAGCTTCACTATTAGTTGCTAGAGAGAGAAAGATGCATTAATCTCGGCTCTTCTTGCTGAAAATTTATGGCCTGAACCGATAAATGGGATTGAACGAGGCAGCCCGTCCGCGGCAATTCATTCATCCGAGACCATTCGAGGACAAAAAAGAGAAAAATGAGCTAAAAGTTTGTTGGAAATAAATTTTTTCCTCTAATTAATTTTCTGCAAATTTGTATATTTGCTTTTTAAATTTAAATTCAGGCTTAGAATGCACGGACTTGAATTTTAATTGCCTTAAAAAATTAATATTTCAATTCGATATATAATTGTTATCGAACGTTTTTTTTTTTTGTTAAATAAATAATTGGGTAATAATTTTAAATTTAATAATTTACAAGTTCTTTAATAAATTAATAATAATACCTTGATACAAAGGCCGCGCATCAGCTCTATTATGTTGGCCAAAAAAAAGATGTCTTCCGCCCGAGCCATAAGGCCCCATGGCTCTGACGGCAGCCGTGTACCAACATAATTTTGGGATGCGCAGCCTTTGCCTTGATAGAAACTGCACAAATTAGTTGAAATAAAATTTTTATGTGCAAGAATCAAGGATTTTTTAATATAAGTCATGTTCTTAAACATCTCATTTCTGTTTATTTAGTAATATAAAAAAATGCAGACAATTTTTTGCTTTAATCCCATTTTTTTCTCTATTTTGTTGCCTCATTTTCCGCCGGAATTTTTTTAGTAAAGCTGCGCCAAATAAATAAAATTGTGCGAATAGCACAGCTGCTGGCTGACTCTCCTCGTTGTTTTGGCCTCAAGCGAATTTTCTCACTTCCTTCGCTTGTTTGTTCTCGCGGCAAATCGCATTAGCAAGACGATCTTGTGCCTGGCATTTTAAATTAAATCACAAACGAGGAGAGAATGTGGAAAATAATCAGAAAACGAGTTATTTTGGTCACATCTGCGCCGATCTTAGATCCCAAAGTGGGCGAGAGATTGGTTTGAATTGAAAACCACTTGAGCGGAACGTTGCCCTTTCCGGACTAAATCATGTACTACACCTTCCATCTCTGAAATCGCACTATTTCCTCTCCTGCTTTTCCGCAGGGAGGGTTAAAGTAGCGCCACCAAGACGCCTTTTCCTAATAGCGCGAGGCGCCGAGCAATTTTTATCAATTTGGCCGCTCACGGAAAACACAGGAGGCGAATTTAGAAAAACTTGCACGTCCAGGGACTGCGGATATAAATTGGGTTTTCTGAGAGCGTATCGACCGATCAAGCTCTGATATCTTTGGAAAAATCTGGGCATATGACTTGTAAGGTTTTTTCTAAATTAATTTTGTGCTTCCTAAGCTGAAGCTTTTCCATACAATTACAGTTTTGTTTATTGATAATTCCTTAATTTGAAACAAAATTTAAAATTTATATTTAAACCTTTTTTACATTAATTTTTGTTATTTTCAAGCGACTTAATCATTTGAGAATTCAAATTAATTATTAAAATAGATCATTTCCTAGCAATGATGTTTACAAAATTTCAAAATGGTTCAAAATAAATTTTCTGAAAATCAAGTATGAAATCATTTAGCAAAAATCTATCAAGATTTAAATAACTGTTGAAATTTTCAATTAAAAGACTTATTAATAAGAGAAATTAATTACAAGATAGACTATTTATTTATTTATCTTGGCTCGTACTCAATGGAGAAATTTTTATCCGAAAATCCAGAAAGTTTTTCAATATTAGCTTGAGCGCCTTGAGCCCTTCCTCTACGTAAGAATTTCAGTGCTCGTTATGCCGATTTTTTTTGCCATTCAGCTCGCGAATCAGATTTGCCGCCGCCGCCGCCATCGCTTCTGCCTTGAATTAACAATTCTAATTTGTTTGGTGGCGCTTTTCTGCAGCCGCCGTCGGTTCCGGTCTTGCAAAAAGGCGGGGAGAAAGCACCAGGAAGCACTCCATAAATTGGAGGCAGGCGAACATCTCTCTCAACACAGCAACAATTCATTTGCATCCCGACACGTTCGAGTGCTCGCCGAATCGGGCCATCAGATGTTTCGTAACTGTAAACGACATTTGTAAATAATGCAACCCGCTTTACTCGTTTAACCGTCGCCCTTCCGCCCAATTTGTATAACAATCGTTCAAAGTAAATTGTTGACTTTGACACGTACGGTAAATTAGTCGACTCACTTTTCTGTACGGGAAATGAACTCAATTAAAAGTTTTACCGCAGATTTGCTCATCTAACTTAAAACGAGCCAAAACTTTGTAGAATTGGCAAATAATTTCTCATTTACAGAGAAACTTGCCGATGTAATTTTCAAGGCGGTTATTTGGTATACATAGTTGCTCTAACTATTTCCTATTATAAAACTCGAGAAGCAGAGATTCAAGAGTTGCTAAAAGCAGCTAAAAGGAAGGGATAATTTATGGAAAAAGATAAAAAAATGTGAAACAAAATTGGATTGAAATGACAAAAATGTTTTTTTTAACCGAATTGGGGGAATTTAAAATGGATTTTGTATTATTAGGATATAATATAAAATAACAGCACAAAATTTTAGCTTATAATATGTGATGAAATGCCGGCAAGCATTATTTGATTTGCTCCATTGAAAATACGATATTGATCAAAATGAAATTGATAGCACTGTAAATTTTGCTTAAAATTTATCATTTTTTTTTTTAAGCGTACATATGCGTATTTTAAACATTAAACAGCATTAATTTTGAGCTTTATAAATTTTGACCAAATTAATGCTTTGGAATTTTAACTAGATGAATATTTATCTAGTAAATGAGACATTATATTTATAAAAGACAAACAAAACAATTTCCGAAAACATATTCATGAATTATAATAAAAAGTTGAGCCATCGATTTATAATTGGAATATCATTTTGGAATTTATTATCAGCAAAAGAGTAGCAAAACTCGGTCAGGCTGTGCAATTTTGGTTCAAAGCCATACATACGCGTATACCCTCAAGCTTAGCTGCCCCTTAATTACTGGCAGATCAACCACCCTGTGCAAATGCGGCGGCCGTCGGGCACTTAATTATTCACCACGCTGGCCGAGCCCTGCCGTAGTAATTACAAACACCAGATACATGCAGAATCGATTGATCACCTTAATTGCAACACAGCCCAGGGTAAAAATTGCCACTGTGGAGACTACGCCGAGTGTTTGTTGTTGTGCGCAGCTCGATTCAATTAAGGGCGCCTCGACGACTGTCCTGCACGACCGAGATGAAATGAGCCTCTTTTTCTTGATTGCACATTGGCGTGGCACTCAACGGGGGGTTTTCTGCCACCCTGTAATTACGGTCGGAAAATTGTGTTTTTCGCGCTCTCGTTATTTGGCAGAGAATTGGGGTTAATATTACAGTCGTTTGTGACGGAGAAAATTTGAGCAATTTTAACAAAACAAAAAAAATCTAAAAAGGTATAAAATATCTGGTTAATTTTTTTAATATTAAATAGTTAAATTCGGATAATTTTTGGTAAGCATTTAGAGCTTATTTTTACTTAAAATAAATTATAATTTATTTTTTTAAATAACTTTGTCAATTTAATGAATACGAAAAAAACTAAAGTTCATTCTAAATGTGAAAGTTAAAGTGCATAAAAAAAACAATAATTATAAAAACAGAGGAAACTTTCTTAATTTGAGCCAAGTAAATAAGAAATTTTGATTTAATTACAACAATGAGTAACAATGAAACAATGATTATTGTTCAATTCAATATTATTTTCACAAGTTAAAATTCTCTTTATAATAAAAATATTCTGAATTTTTTGTATAGACAGATGGAAGAAATTCTTATAAAATAAAAAAATGAATTGTTTGCTTTGAAATATCAATGTCCAGGTCAGAGGTCAACAGTGGCATGTTGCAGGAGTAAAAAGCCAACTTTTTATGCACGCGCACCCTTTTTCATTGCTGTGCAGTGTTTACACCTCATGAACTTTTTTTACAACTACTCACACACTTTACTCTTTCCTCTAGTTCTTTTTGCTCGTAAATTCTCTATGGGTGCGAACGCAATTATCCTGAGTGTTTGCCGGGAACGCGTGTGCTGGCCATACTAACTCCTTCCCTCCGACCCGCCGAGAATCTAATCCAGCTCGTTAGCACCTCTCTCGGCGCGGTTTGCTTTTTGTTTTTTCTTTCCTCTCCGCGGCAAATTGAATGGAAGGGACAAGAGAGTAACGAGTTTGTCTTATCTGTTACTTCGGTCGCACCATCTATTTGTCTTTATTGCACCGCGAAGAGGGAAACACACGAGAGACACAGTCTCGCAAGTTTCCATAATGGAAGTCCACAATTCACTATCAAGTCACGAACAAAACCAACTCTTTCCAAGCGAGTAAGAAAGTTAAAAGTTGGTACGGATCAATTTGTTGCCAAATTAAGGTTATAAAAGTAAAAACGGGCTGTAAGTTTTGCAAGAAATAATTTGTTTTAAATCATAATTTTATTTTTTTAATGACATCAAGCAAATTATTTTAAAGTTAATACTCGCAAAAGTTTAAGGTTAATATCTAATAACTTGCTTTTGAGAGAGAAATTCCGTTTAATTTAAGATGTAAAAATATCATTTTAATAAGAATTTCAGTTCAGAAGAGTCCCGATAAGATCATCTTTTAAAAGAACAAAACAAAAAACATCTTCTAAGCGAGACACATTTTGAAATCCTTTGTAAGAGAAGAAAAATACGGTATGTTTTATTATTACGTTTGATAATGAGCGAAAAGAATTTTTCGCCCGCTGTTCATTTTATTTTTTGTTTAAATAAACAAACAAAATCTATGAAATGGATATTGGTTCAGGAAATTCCGTCCTTTCTACAAATGTGTTCCAATATTCATAAAATTCGAATTGATACTTTGTATTTCCGGTAGGCAAACTCATTTTCAAGCTTTGGAAACAACAGCCTGCCAGTTTTCGCTTTTGCACGTTTGCACAGCTCTCTACCGCCTTATTTGCCGCGGTTTGCGTAATTGCACAGCGCCGTATTTCACTATTAGGCCCTTCACCGTTCTGCGGAACTATGCGCAGAGCAGATTAAACGCCAGAGAGAGCGAATCGGCCACTGGCAAACAATATCGCCAAACACAATATTCTGCGATATTATTGTAATTTGCGTTAATTTCGCCGCTTGTTTGTCCACGACCATAACATAAACATGCATTAATTCTATATGACGGCTCGTTTTGCGCCAAACATAAAGGACGAATATCAAACTAATTGTGACGCACGTTGCCCAAGGGGACGCGTTTAATACAGATAATTTATGTTATAATCTATCGCAGAATTGCATTAAAGTTTTAAAGCATTTATATTCAGAGTGGTATTGTTAACTAAATATTTAGAATGTAAAATAATAAATTCACAACGAACGAAATAAATATTTAAATGTTTTATTTTGAGACAGAAATAATATTTGGTTTTAATTAATTTTAGTAATTTGATTTAACATTAAAACAGTAATTTGATTTAACATCAAATTATATTTTCTATTAAAATTTTGCCTACATTGCTGTTTATTTTGCCCAAATTTTGTACATCACAATTTGAAAAAAGAAAACACGGAAAATTCAAACCTTCATGGACAAATATGGCGCCAACACAACCAAACATTGTTCAAGAATATCTGAAACAGTCAAGATAAATCTTCTGCTGCAAAAAAAATTAATAAAAAACAAATTTCACAAATTTTTTTGTCTTGCTAACGGAATGGATAACTGTTTTTACTCCAGGGTTGAGATGAAATATTTAACTAAAGAAAATAAAGAAAGACCAAGTTAATATAAACCTGGAATTCTGTTCTGTCTACTGTATAAAAAACAAAGGGATGTTGCGGAGTAAAATCTCCTTAAACGCATTTTGGTCTCTCGGTGAGTTCAAGTGGGCACAAACTTCCCTTCCCTCTTTTGGCTGGTTGCTTTTGCCAAAGTTAATATTACAGAAATAAGTGGCTCGAGTGCGTTTCTCTGCGTCGTCCAACCCTCTGAGAATATTGCAAATACGCGTCAAAAGTTATGAGGGCTTGAGGAATCGTGCGTGCACCCTCGTCACTCCAACTTGGTCTATTAAGTAGGCGTTTAACTCGGCGCCAGTTGGTCTGTCGATTTGCCGGTGACCGAGAAGGGGGCACCGAATTTGCATAGCAGAGGCAAAGTTGATCCAGCCTCAAATTAGAACAGTCCGATGCTCACTGAAAGTAAATAACCGTATCTGTTACAATTAGTTGGAGAGATTTGAAAGACTGCGCACAACTAGAGAGAATATCTTAGTGAATACTATTATTATTTTAATCTTGAACTTCAAACAAGTAAAAAACTACGATATTAAAAAAAGGTTTTTGACTACAGGAAAAGTCTATTCAATTTCCTAACAGTCTTGATCACTCAAAAACTGGATGAAAACAACCCAATTCTATATCGGCAAAATATACAACACCAACCACACAAAAAAAAATGTTTAAACCGGACTTTACAGGCCATAAATACACGTTGGTTTTATTTTGAACATTTTTTTGCTGTTTAAAAGAAAAATGTGTTTTAGGTTGGCTCAAAGTTTTGCACTGATTTTTGCTCTGTGATTTACGCTGAGGCGAATTTCGCGTTTCGAGTCTGGAATTGGCAGCAAGTGAAGCGCAGAGGCTGCTCTTTGTGTGTTGCGGGTTGTCTGCGTCCGAAATCGCAGGCGCGCAGCACTTCGACGGATTATTCCGATGAAAGTGGAATTTATTCATTCGTTGGGCCGAGGCAGCTTTTGTCTCGCTTTTCGCTTTTTATATATTTTATTTGCGCTCTCGTGCCGCCGCCGCCGCCGCTTTTTGCCGTAATGGCTTTTCGGGTATTATGCTCGTGAATTCGGATGACTTTTCCCTCTCTGTGCTTAATCTGCGGATCTGCTGAACGAGAGCAGCGAAAACGAGGAACGATGAGTGCGTGGAGAATTCGTTCGGCATTTGAAAATTGCGTTTCGTCTCGAATTGAGAGGGAGCGTCCGCCCTTTTAGCCCAAGCAAGATAATCTTGCAAACATCAGGGTTTTATATATGCTGCTGCAGAGTCTATTGAAAGCACAATGGAGATTAGGCTTGTTTTGTTCATTCAAAAATATTGCTTTACGGTAAAAAATAAAATAGATAAGCTGCTCAACATTTTTCCCTTTTTATACAGTGGAGATTTTTACTCTTCCTCGGTGGGATTTTTACAGATAATATGAGTAATTTAAATACTTGTTTTTATAATAAAGAATTCTTTCCGGATTCGTTTACGTGAAAAATTAAATACAAAACTTGTATGTGAAATTTTAAAAATTCTGAAAATTATTCCAAACCTTTATCAGTAGCTAACACATAAATTCTTTTACAAAAATAAAAATTACACTGGTAAATTTTTAAATAAAGAAATTTTGAAAAGAAATATTTCTCAGGCAGAAAGAAAATTGAAATTCTCCCTGCGTTTTGTTTTTGTTCTCGATGCCGGTGGCAGGAGTTTCGTGTCACCGGGTCAAAGCGTAGGGATGCGAGAGTGCAGCTTTCTTCCTGAAACTCGAGGTGAATACCAAGCGAGCTGCTTAATAAGTATCAAGGGATTTTGGGTTGCATCCCCTGGCTGCTTTTCTTATTCCCTCTTGGCCAGGGTGACAGATGCTTTCGTCGCGGCTGTCTCTCAACCGGGTGGCAAAACACGCAATTTCCAGGCCACGCACATCGCTGCTGCTGTTTTTGCTTCAAGGGAAAGAGAGAGAGAGAGGCTCTCTTTGCAACTTAAAGCCAAGATGCTTTTTCCTCTTTAGCAACTGTTAAGCTGACAGGGTGATGAGAAAGGCTGCAGGATGCGCACTCTAAAGTTTTGCTCACGAAGCGCTTTTCGCTGGCTGTTGACCATGAATTTTTTAAGCGCTTAATTGGCCTTAACTCTCTCGCCGTTTCTTCTCATTATCATATTTTGGATAGAGATATAAAGTGAAAAAGATGGAGAAGTTTCCATTTACGCAGAGATAAATGTTTTTGTGGAAAAAGATTGATAAATTTGGCTCAAATTGTAGTTCAAACTATTTCAAATTTAGAATCATAACTTTCATTTTTTTTATACATCGATTTATAATGTAGAAAATAATTCAGTTTGAATCTTCAAACTTAAAAAAATTATAAAATTTAATAATAAACCAATTTTTAACAAAATTTCATAACTTACTTTTTCAACTAAGTTCAATAAAAATTAAAGTAAAAATTATTGATTTCTTATGAATTAATGAAAATATTGTTTTCTTAAAAATTAGTACAAATAAACAACTATAACGATCAAAAATTAATTTCTTTAAAGCCAATTTCATCAACAATATTTTTTCATTTTATTTATTGATTCATATTAAAATATCAACAAGAAAAATAGTTATCCGCGTAAAGATTAGAATAACGTATTCCTTTTTTTTGCCCTCCAACCGATTTATTTGTTGTTTGCTTAACACGCTTGGGCGAGCTGCCTAATCATGGGAAACTTTACAGCCGTGTTACTGCGGGATCCTCCCTTTCCTCTAATTCACTTGCGGCTTGGAATTTAATTAAAGGATTATCCCGTCTTGCACAACTCGGGAACCGATTTTTCAAGTCCGTGTGTGCAGCGAGCCGTAATCAGAACCACCTACAGCAGAGAGTGCGCGGTGGAAAGATTTGTCGCAGGGACAGCAGAGCGAAAGCTCCGGCCACCGAAAGTAATTCCTCGGTGAGCTCACGAGAAATTACGACGATCTTTCAATTGAATGCGTGGAGTGGCTAATTGGATTTATTTTTTGCCACGAAATTTACGATTCAATTAAAGAATTCTTAATTGTATAAAATATTTTTAATTTTCCATAACCTGAAACTGTTATATTAAAAAAATAATAATTTTGAAGGCTTGTAATTGATGTTATAAAGTATTTTTGCTTAGAATAAATAAGAAATTACAATGGAAAGACGTGTTGTAGTAATTAACAGAAATTGTTACATTAAAAAACATCAACTTCCTTGTTTTATTTCAATAATATTACTCTCAAATCATTTTTGTTCTGATTTCTAGGAAATTATGAAAAAATAATCCGCCTATAACTGTAAATAAAAAGCTAAAAGTATTTAAATTTTTAATTCTGGTAATTGGTTTAATAATTAATTAAACCTGTCCTCCTTTTGATAAACCCTCTCTAACCTTCTTGTCTTGGACCCAGTGACATCATTTTCTGATTAAATTAAAATCTTCCATGTAAACTTTCCTTCGCATTTGAGGATTAAATCCGACGGCGGGATTTTAGGACGGGAAAATGAAACTGCTGATAAAAACATTGAATTTCACTTTATAATCCCGTTCAAAGGCTCATACGTCGTTCGTTAAAAGGACATGTTATATAAGCTCGCGTAATTCGACCCTTAACATGCTCCTTTGGCGTAATTCAGCCAACTTACATAGACCGGCAATCTCATAAACATGTCAGCGAAGAGAGCGAGCGTGTCCTTTTGCAACGAGATTTCGGAGCCAAAAAGAACGTCACCAAAGCGAGGTTATCCTTCAGTTTATTAAAAAACATTTCGCAGCTACATATTTTTTATTTTTTGGTCGGAGGATTTAATAAAGGCGTATTTCACACGAAATATAAACAAAAGCAGGCGGAATGGAGTTGTTCCAGGACTTGTGTTTTTATTCCTTTGAGCGAGGTCCTTTTCGCTTAATAATTAAGGGCGAATTTCGAGGGTAGAGTGAGAAAGGGTTGCCAGCCCCTTTGAGGAACGCAACACACCGAGCTCGGTGGCGTCACGTCGCCCCAAAAATCAACCCCTCAAACACAAAGGGCAGCGCAAAACAAAGGGCCGCTATACTTACATAAAACCGGCGGAGCGGCGGCGATAAAATTAACAGAACATTCATCACACGCCCGACGAGTTTCGCAATACGGTGCGCCGGGGGTTAGACTTGCGCAGGGTCAAGTTGCCGCGAGCAGTGTAATTATTAAATTTCGGGGGAAATTCGCGCTACGCTGCCGCCTTCATCCATTATCCACCCCAGTGTTTTTACTGTTAATTAATTTTGCACTCTCTGTTTCAGGTATGTGGGCGTCCCTTTCATTTTGGTTTGATGGAATTGTTCATGGAATCGGTGAGACAAAATTTTCAGTTTTAAGGAATAGTTTCTTAGACCCGAATTTGTTTTCTTGTGGCTGTAGGGAAATTAAATTGAAATTGCTCTTTTAAAATTAATCGAAAGGGTTTGTGCATGTAAGGTTCTAAATTCCAAAATTAATTTATGTTTAATGTGGGAAGTGTTTAATTGTGGGTAATTTTTCATCCAAGGGAAGCGTTTTTTGAGATCAACTGAAGTCCGCAGAATCCCTTTTTTTATTTTGTATAATAGTTTTTAGATATAATTTTATAAAATATTTATATATAAAAATTTTTGTGTTTTGGCTCTCAAAATGCACTAATCCTTATGTTTACAAATCTACCTTTTCAATATTTTACGATTCATCATTTTAAATAATTCAAAATATATAAAACTCTTGTTTCAACAAAACATTATTTCCCTTTTGTGTTACAGTTTGTTTTTGCTCGTTTCAATTCAGGTCGTCACCGCACGTGAATATTTATCAAAATCATGATTCTCTCGCTTTTCTCGCCGCGGAAAAATCGATGCGCGTTTTGCAACTCTCACACTTCATCAGGGCACGTCGGTTTGCATTCTCTCGTGATGAATGGGTTCGTTCGCTTCAGTGTCCCCGTTGGAGCGAGAACACATTATTTTTGCTCTCTTTTACGCGAGTGCGATTCCCTTTGCCGCCAAATACATAATTTCCATCTTTTACTGGCCGCTTCAAAAACACATGGCGCAGCTCGCATTACTTTTAATGTGATTCTCCTTGCGCAAAGATGCAGTTCTAAACGCTTTGCATGTCATCTTATAAATTTCACGCTTGGCTGCCTTGACTCATTTTCATTGGAAAAAGACGCCAAGGAGAAGAGGAAGAACGCATAAAATTTCATTACTCTTTTATTGATTCGGAGAAAACATTTCAAATAATACAGAAATATTTAGATAATTCAATGAAAAAGACAATTTTGTAATTACATTCAAAAAATATATAATATGCTACTGTAAATTTAATTTAATTTTGAGCACAAAAATTTACTTAAAAAAAGAATTTGCTAAATTTTGAAGAAATCAGAAATTTGAATTAGTTTATTGCATTGCTCAGTTTCTTTCTAAATAATTTCTACAACTTGAATAAATTGTTTCACTGCCCCTAAGTTGTTTACTTCCATTTACTTCTTAAGAATTGAATTACCCCAGCAGGCAATTACCCATAAAATATACAGCTTTCCTCCATGCCAAAAAATTCAGAAAAAAGTTTTCCAGATTCTTTGCCGGATTTGCTTTTGAGTCTCCGTTGGGTGGAAAATTTTGCAGTTTTCGGCAAACACGGCGCTCTAATCTCTGGACAACAACTTGTAACAGCGACGACTCACTCTCACCATTACACATTTGCATTTCTATCATGGAGGAAGTGACGAAACACGTCAGCCAATTTCAATAAGACGGATTTAGTTGATATTTCTGATTTGAATCAAAACACGCATGATTTATGCAAATTCCGAATTGAATTGCAAAATCCGACACAGGAGTCGCATTTCGCTCTGCTTATGAATAATTCACTTTCCATATTATTTACCGAATCATTTATTTCCATTGTGTTCGTTCGCAATCAGTGCCATTATGTGCCTCAACTGCTTTCACCGAACGTTTCTTTTTTCATTCTTTTCCGTCCTCTCTGATGGAAAAGGATGCGTTCGATTCAGCCTGCCGGGGATTGGAAGACGCAAAGGCATTACTCAATCGCGTCATGCGCTCAATTACACGCCAGCACATGACATTGCACTCTTTCTGCGCCTCAAAAGCAATCTCGAGAGTCAGCCTTTAAAGCCTCCATTCGTCTGGAAATCAAAAGCAACACCAGGGTTTCTGTGCTTGCAACCTGACGAGTTAATTAGCAGAGTTGTAAAATCTCAATTCAATGAAATCAACAGGGATCATTTGATATTTTTTGCTGGTTTTTCTTTTTTAATTGCTGCTAGAGATTTAACTAACTATTGTCAATATGAAGATAATATTAAATCTGCAAAAAAAGGATATTACATTATTACAACTAAATTAAAATGAATAAAAAAGAAACTTTGTAAAAAAGTTTAGGGTTAACTTTTTAAATCAATGTAATCAAAGCAATGCAAAGATTAATTTCAGAGCAGATTTAATAAAAAATCAAAACGAACTTTGCACCGGTTTATTTTATTAGGGAAAAATATATTTCATCTTATGACAACAACAATGAACTATAGAAGAAAACTATTTAAAATTCATAGCAAAAACTTTATTTTATTTTAGTTTGATGTTGTATATTTTCACATAAATAATTACTGTGGGAAAGTATCATCGTTGTGCTATTATTTTTTACTCGTCATCAATGTTTCCTTTCCTTTGAAGAGAATTGAAGTTGTTCCCGAGTTGCTATTCTTGAGTTGGCTTTCCCATCATCGTTGTGCTGTGCAAGCGGAAAATGAGAAAAGCGAGCGAAATTATTAGGCGCTTTATTGCGACGGTTATTATTTTCTTTGATCTTCCTTCTCGCGCAAAATTTAATAATAAACTCTGATCCCTTAGTGAAAACCATCGCAGCTGCGCATTTTTATTTAAATTGAAGCGTGAAGCTTTTCCCTTTCACGGATTTTCGTTTTATTTATGAAAAGCCGAGTGGATTTTTCAAATGCCTTTGATGTGAATTGAAAAACCAACATAAGCATTTTTAATCGAGGTTTTTCAACAAAATGGGATTCAATTTGGCTTCCTCGATTGAGAAGCGAGAGTTTCTATCAGCGAGTTTGGCGCGTAAATGGAATCCTCTTAACGTCCTGCGTCGTTCCACCGTCCCTGCTTTTCGGCTTAACAACACAACTTTCTTTCTTTCTGTTCCACTCGCAAAGTTATACTCCCGTGCTGATTGCAGCTTTGAAATTCCACTCGCGAACGTCGTTATTGTGTCGCGAACATTTTGCCTTTGGGAGAAGAGTTATCAGCTGCTTTGGAAATTGGCACTCGAGACACGAGCCAAAAAAAAGTCTAGAAACATCGCCCTGGGTCCGTACCTTGCCGAGAAAATGTCTTTCTTATTGTCTCAAGAAAAGTAAACCAGAATAAGACTCTAAAATTATATCATGGAATACAAGAAATTGACACAATCCATATAGTTATTGTTATTGATATTTTTGTAATTATTACAATGCTATTAATTTTATAATTTTTCATTAAAAAAACTTTTTAAATCAATCAAGTATACTTGGCACTACATATTTGTTAATTCTATTATTTAATTAGATTTCAGTTATTTTACAGATTATCCGTGAGAGTATTGAAGTAAATTAAGCGAGCAAAAAAATTTAAATTGGAGCAAAGTCAGCCCAAAAAAATTTATTAAATTGTATCACACTTTTTTATTTTTTTTATTTTTACAAATAAGCAGAATCCTCATAACCACATAGGGCTTTCCAGCTACAAAAATTTCAGTTCAAAGAACCTGAAAAAGAAAAACAAACTTTAATAACAACAACAAGCTGAGTTGTGTTTGTTTCGAAAACTTATGTAAGACTAAGCATGTTGCGATGAGTGACCTGGAAGCACCGTTGTCGGCGTTTTATATCAAATAGCCGCTGCAAACCAACGAGCCGCTTGGGTTGCGCAAGGAAAGCGAAGCCACAACGCCGTGTTGCTTGTATCCATTCCTGCTGATCCAAAACACAGCAGTTCAAGGTGCTCAAATTTTCCTTGAAGCAAAAATACCAATGTAAATAATTAACCAAAATAATTTATAATGCTTAAAATAATAACAAGAAAATATCATAAACTGAAAAAACAGCCGGAGGAAATTAATTGTTAACGGAAAAGTGGATGTTAAGATTTTGCCCTTTTTTCAACAGATCCTATTTATCAAAGTCAATAAACTTGAAACGCTTGGATGAGGAAACAGCAATTTTAACACGTACATTACCGTAGTTTACTGAAACTTTATTGCCTCAATTCAAATCTAGAAAATAAATAGAGAACTCTTAACTTTTAAATAAAAAGTCTCTTCTCATTTCACGCAACCCAGGACAAATTTATTCGCATAATTACACTGTCGTGAAACGTCTTGTCAGAAAGAGTTTGCGATGGCGAAATTGAGCTCCTGTCCAAACAAAAATTCTTTCTGCTCGGGAGACTCTTTCATTTTAATTGCAAAAATAAATGACGCGAAAGTCGTTCGGAGCATACGCCTGAAGAACTCTGGAGGAAAACACTGGAGACTTCGGCAAATAATTAAAACTCAAAAGTTGCGCGCTCGTCGCGCGCAAACAATGGAAATTGAAAACGAAAAGCCTTTTTTTCCGGCTCTCCAAAAAGTTTTAATTGCAAAATAGTAATTTCTCTTTCAACCTCAGACAGGATAAGATTCCTAGGCACGGATTTTTTGCCTGAGGTTTTGCTGAAATAAAAATAAATTAGCTCTGGCCAACTTTTGAAATCAGTCCCGAGGCTGCGAAACTTTTGCCGAGATTAATAATTGCAGTGGCGAAGAAGATATTGCGGAAAATTAAGAAAATTCAAACCCCAAAAGACCAATCTGACGGCAGCAGCCGGCGTAAATGGCGATTAGTTCCGGAACTAGGCTCGGATCTATAATAAAATCAAGTCGTCGGAGGTCCCAGCTGCAATAATGAAGTCGCTCAAACTCCCTTCCGAGAGAGAGGGAAAAGCTGCAGGTCGGGAAATTAGACAAAAGAGGGAGTTTTCCAAGTTGGCAGTTGGAGGAGGCGCAGAATTAATGTGAGAAGCGCTGCACAGAGACTTGTATGTGCTAAGCACCGAACTAAGCCGTGTGTTATTATGGATCTTATTTTGTGTATTACATATTTGGGAAAGCACAGCTGTAATAAATTTTCCGCTTCTGACAAGGAAGGCAAGCCCGCAATCGATTTGTGTGAAAACACCCAAATGTATATGTATTTAAATGAATTGTGAATTTGGAGAGAGAAAAAACAAGAGGTTCTTAGGGACAAAAAGTATTTTTTTTTTTAATGGAATATTTTAAATCGCTAATTCTTTTACTGTCAAAAAATTTTAATCAAAGTTAAATTTTAACTAAACAAAAATCAAACTCATTCAGCAGATGGATTTAAAATTTTTAATTTTTTCAAAATGACAGAGAAATTTGATATAGGATTCTAAAACTGTGCAGGATTTTTTTGATGAATTTGCTTCACAGAAATTACTTAAATGTTTTAAGATAAATGAGACTTCTTATTAAATTTTTTCATTTAAAAACGTTTTATAGCTTTGTTTTTCTCGCTCAGTTAATTTGAGAATTCTCCTCAAGTATTGAACTGCAATTCACGTAAAAATTCTTCATAAAAAAAATACGCAAATTCATCAAATTAATTATAGTAACGACTGTGCATTCACTTTCCCCAAAGTAATGAATATCAATTAAAATGGCAAAAGTGGCAAAACATTATCATAAATTTTCCAATATTTTGCACCATCAATTTTAATTAGAGCAATTAAAGCAACTACGGCTGAAATTAAAATACCGCGCCGTCCGCGCTTAATTTACTGCTCCACTAATGTTCTCTCGCAGCAGCCAAAAATCGACACTCGCAAAATTCGCGGCCGTGATAATGGAGAACGATAACTGACCAATATGGCTGGGTTCATTTGCCGGCTGAAAAATTGCCGAACCGCGATTCAATAATTAATACCCCTGAGCGGAAGCCAAATTTTGTCAGACTCGTAGATATAAATTCTTTAATAAAGAGCCGTGCGCTTAATTTATTATTGGCGAGCGCTTCGAGTCGGCGGCAGCGGCGGCGGCAATAAAAAGCCTCCAAAATGCGCACCCGTTTTTTTAATAAACCAGGGAATCGCATTAGCAGCCGTGCGGCATCTGCTGCCAAGAGTAAAAAAAAACGAGCCAGGCAACCCCTTCGGGGGCGATTCTGATTTTGCCCCGTGCCATTAAGTTTGCGATTTATAATGTCATAATACGTAAAATGGAAGGGTTCACGAATCGACGGCGAACTCGACACATCAGGTTTAAAGCCTCCGGGCGGTAGATTTTAAACTTAATAAGAAGAAGTAAACGTCAAGCTGTAATTAAATTTTTTAAATATTTTAGTAGATTTTAATTAAAAAAATAGTTAATTGACTTTTTTATCCCCTTGAGAGTTTATTCTGTGCAATTATTAAATAATGTCCATTGTTAAGTAAACTTTGATGAACATTGATGAAATAAAACGCTGTGATCTTTTAAAAAAGAATAATTTTTAAAATTTGATTTGTAATTTTTTAAATTCTACGACAACTCAACCATGCAATGTCTCTGATATTCATGCGGTGACTTCTGTTTATTTCCAACATATAAAATAATTGACTTCATATAGATGAATAGTCTTTTTGTGTAGCGGTTATGAATGAATGAACATTTTATGCTTGTTCTCTGACATAACAGTAAGAAAGTATAAGAAACATTACTTTTTTTATACCTCTCAACGAGACGTTCACGATGAAATAAAAAGAGTCCATATTTTTCCTGTTATTTTTATCAGCGAAAAAAAAACATCTTTTCTATGGTCCAATTTTATGAAACATAATATTTGTCTGATATGAATAGGCCGCAGACCAAGACCAAAACTGGTTTTTTCAAAGTAAAAAATTTAACTGTCCGGTATAAATTTCCATATCGCGTCAATTCCTTGAATTTTTCCCATCGTATTTGTTTTACTTTTAAATTTTGATAACTTTATTTACTTTTATCCATTTCTAATTGTTGTCCATTTTGAATTTGGAAAAAATCTAATTGTTGGGACATTATTTTTGGACAAAACGGCAAGTATTAAAAAAATATTTCAAATATTTTTTCCAATATGCAAAAATATTTTCATTTTTGCGTGAGCACTTTTGACACACAAAATGCTCTCATCCTTGATAATTAGTCGTGACAACTTGTCAGTTAAACAAATTTATTTCTTTTTTGCTTCTCTCTTGCTGCGACGACCGTGTCACATAATATATCCCGCCAGCTCTTCGTCTGGCCTGCATTAAGTTGTCATGTCGCGTTACAACGGTAATTTATCCTAAACAATGCACCGCGGTTAATAATTCCACTCGACGGGCCAATATTATCATGGCAGAAAGTTGTAAAATTGGCAATATCCTGGCAAAAAAAAAAACTGACGCATCTCTCGTGCTGAGGGCGACGGGTAAAAAGCAAGGCTTGTCATTTTGACAAAGGACAAATTAAAATGACCCGCGGCAAACTGGAATTTTCCAATGCCGGCTCGTTTTCCCATGAAATAAACATGGTGCGCTGCGAAAATGAAAGAAAACAAAAGCAAGAAAAGTCTGCTGATGGCGAACTTGCGCCACGAGGGATTGTTTGGCGCAAAACAAAACAAAAAGCACAATCGAACTTCGTCTCCGTCTTGATTAGATCGATTCTGCTTCCTGGGAGAAAGTTTGCGGATTTTCTTCCAGTGCTGCACTTTGCAACACCCACATTTTCCCACAGAATTGCAGACGCTTTGAATCAAATGAAGCATAAAACAGACCACAGAAATCAATAATCTGGATAAGAAAATTTTGTTTTCAATCCAATCAAGGCAAATGTCATATTTTTCTAAAGGATGTAAGAATAAAATAAATGAAATTTGGAATTTGATCATATTTAATATTTATTTAAAAATCTCAATTTCTATAACAGTTGAAAATAATATTATATAATTTTCTTTTAATATTCGATTTTTAACAAGAAAATCACTTTTTAAACAGTTGTCAAGCTTATAGTTTTTAGATTTTTAAAATTTTCCATAGCTAAATATTTTATTTAGAGACTTCATGCAATTCTAGTTACTTTAAATTCAATATTTTGAGCAATTTGTCTTTTTTCTTTGAACATTTAAGCTGCCGTGATGTTATTTGAAATAAATTAAAAATATAATCCTTATTCTTAACATATCAGTAAATCACCAACTATAAAAATTTTTAGACTTTTTGCTTAAAAAAAAATCTTAAATTGACGACTTTAAAATAAAAATTTAGCCGCTTTAGAATTTTTCTCAAGTTATTTATTTTATTTTTTATAAGAATAAGCCATATCAATTAATTATAGACTTTTCCATCGGTCCTTAGAACTTTAGAAAACGTAATTACTGTGATGAACCTTTTCGAAATCACATCAACACAAAGTGTTAGTTTTCCCCAAGTCTTGCGTCACGCGATCCTCACTTGATTAATTTCACCTCCCATTTGGCTCATCCTGTATTCCGTCGGCGTCCGTAATTATAGCAATGAATAAGTGGCACATTAATGTGAAGGACGTCTGCGTGCGTTTTCGGTTTCATTGCACGCACAGGCGAATGGTTGATAGAGGATCTGTTGCCACACTTATCATCTGCCGCCAACCAACTCTCGCCAAATAATAAAAAAAAAAAAAAACAGAAACGATTGAAAAGTTTGACATAAAAATATTATAGGACAGCCGCTTGTATTTTATTGCATGCGGCCCTGCTTTACGACTGTGAGTTTTGAAAGAGAGACGGACAAACAGACGCTTTCTAGACGATCGTCAATTAACACCTTTTTTGCAAATTATACGGCAGAGGGAAATTTTGCCTTCTAGCAATAAGCAAAATTACAAACAAAAGAAATAAATAGTAGGTATTGCAAGAATTAACCACAGTGTTGAAGAAGTTTTATTCATAACACTTTTAGTAAAATAATAAATTAAGTTTTTAAATATTAAAATCAAATCTATCTAGAGAGTATTAATTATTACTTATTTTATCATTTTGAACAATTGATAATATTTAATTATGTGTATTAAAAATATTTTTCAAGATTTCGTTTATTTGTCTTAATTGAATTGATATTGTTTAATTTTTGTCAATTTTTTTATCATTTATTTTAAACTGAAAATAAATCATGTTTAAATCAAAGTTTTTTAATATTCATAAGTAAAGTTCCTTTATCAATTATCTAAAGGATAATCTTCTGATAAATTTCCCTGAATTCTCCCCGGCTAGCTATCTTTGGATCTGACCTTTCTGACCTTTTCGATCGTCTGTCTGCCGAAGGCACCAATTTTTTTTCTAAGATATCCTCTTGCTAGCTCTCCATTATGCTAATGAGCCTTTGTAAATAATTCTCTTCTGCTGAACAAACTTATTGGAAGCGAACATCTCGTCGAAAACGAATCAAATTGTAATTACCCCGGACAGGAAAGTCACGGACGATGAATATTTTGATAATTAACCTCAAATTCAATTATTCAATTTGAGATGACCTTTTTGGAAAGCGGTTGAGGACTTTCCGCTTGCAAAATTTCGACCACAATTATGAATTTTACGCACTCCTCTTTATTTTCGGCAAACGCTTCACGGTCGAGTAATCATTGTCAAAGCTCGTTGAGTAAACACGCAATGGCGGCAGTGACGTGAATAATTGAAATCCCAGTGCGACCAGTGCATACACATATTTTCGGGCCTCCGTGGATAATTTATTTTATTAATGCTGAAAATTAAAACATTGTGCACGCTTTAATTAACTTACCTCCCATTGGAAAATTAAAAAAAAACCCTAGATAATAAATCATTTTACTGACAAGAGCAGAGTCAAAGTCACAATGAGGCAAAAATTTAATCAATGTCAAGTGCCGAAAGTTTCTTCGCGAGGGAGGCGGAAGTTTTGACGTCTAGGAGTTGTGATTTGACGCAAATTGGGTATGAAATGTGCGACTGGGAATTTCTCGGCCCCATTTGATTTCGCACGTTGGTTCGCAGGGACGGGCCTGGGGAATTGGCGGCGAAGTAATTGACTCTTCTCAACCGACAAGGCTTTTCGTCACTGTTTGACCTTTGCTAATTGAATCATGTTGACCTGCTACAACGCATCAATTTGTCACTTTTGTTTGCTTCCTGCCTCTTCCGAAAGGCAAATACGAGCAAGATTTTACTCCGAAAATATGATTTCTGCGTTAGAATCATCATAAAATTTTTTTTATTCCATCATTTTCACTAAAGCTAGAAAGAAAACTATTTATTTTGTGCAAGAATTTCACGGTCGAGATGGTGTTTAAAATGAATTTCAATTTTTCCTCAATGCGTCAATCGTTTCATTTAAATAATATATAATAAATAATTTTCCTATGAAGCAATAAACAAATCTTAAAACTGTCGGTGAAAAAAGTAAAATATAAACTTTCCAGTATTACTAATTGTAAGATGGAAATAATTATAATTCAATTTTTCCAAATTTTATTATGGGAAATACTCGTTTCATTGTTCTTAATGAAAAGAATAAACATATGTAATTTTGGTGCAAAAAATTGCACACTTTTTACTTTTGACGAAAACTAAAAGCAGCAGTGTCTGCAGGCGAAACGAATTTAATTCGAGGTGCGTGGGCGAGCAGCAAAACACCGACGGCATTTTTATTCCATTTGGTCCCGCGAGGTCTGCAGTGCCGTCGTCGCCCTGCCATCCCTCAATAAAACTGCCGACCCGCGGTACATGACGGGGTGTACGTGCTCCCTACGGACACCATCGTCATTTTTATTTTTTCCGCGCCGCGACGCCAAGCACAACAGACTGTGTGCACGCCGGTGAGCTTTTTTATTATTTAGGCCAAAAAATTAAATCCGACGTGAGCCGGACGGACGAAATAAAAATCCGCCCCGGCAGTGCCACCGACGAGTGCAAATAAATTTTTTATTTGCTGTGCGGCGAGCGTCGGCGGGCCAAGGCGTAAATCATTTTGCACGTGTGCCGCCCACACCTTCATGAAAACACTATTTTTCCGCGTCGTTGGTTTTGTAACTGTCCAGAATAAAATATTTTATTTATTCAATCTCCTTAAGCTTTAAATAATGATAAAAAGTTTGACAGTTTGGAACTTTGCTATTTAAATCTAGATGGCTATATTTTATATTTTTGTTTTCTTTTTTAATCAATTCAGAAATTTCCTAATAATTTTTCTTCACTAAAGAATAATGATTTATAATTTATTATTAATGTCGTCCTTCTCAAAACATTGGAAAAAAATTGAAATTTTCATATCTAACAATAAATAAAAACCCAAAACAGCGCTACTTTACATAGTGAAATACATAATTATATTTTTATTCAATTTTAATCGATTATATTAATAATTTATTTTTGTCTTTTGCAACAATTTTCAATGGAACTTGATTTGTTGCATTCTATCATTTTCTTTAATTAAATCTGTGAGTGGCGTAGTTTTAATGAATAGCAAGGTGCAATTCAAAAGTAATTTTAATTAAAAAAGCCAAGGGCTGTTGAGCAAAGCGAGAAAAATAATCTGCAGCCTTTCTATTCTATCCTTTATTATAAACATTTTATTGCCACGTGAACTGCGTAGTTAGTCGTGCAGGAGGCTCTCATTAGCTCGCAAATTAATCTTGCACGCGCAAAAAGTTTATTAATGTCGCGGCAGCAGCCAGGGAGAGAGAAAAAAAATGGGTTTTTTAGAGCCTCTGCTCGCTAGCTTTAGCTCCAGGGATGAATAATTTCCAGCAATTTTTGGTTCAGAATAGACCTGTTTACCTCTGGGAATTTTTTGGGCATTGAAAAATTGTGAAATATCTGATTATATAATAAAAAAAGGTTGGATAAAAGTTGATTAAAAAATTAATGAAATTAAATAATTCGCAGGAAAGTTTTCAAGTTTTTTGTTCATATAAAAATTTATAGATGAAGCATAAAAAATACTCTGCATTGAAAACTTTGGCTCGTATAATTTAATTTTATTTGTTTAAAAAATCGTCTGGCTGCGTTGAAACTTTTGTTCCCAACGGTCATGAAAATGGAATCAGAGATAAAATGCGCAGGAAATCTGAATGGGATCGAAAGCACTCGGTTCGAATTGGAATTGCGAGCATGTGTGCTCGCCCTCATATCACTTTAATGGAGGTTGCATGCGCCCCGAGTGCTGCTCTCGCGTTTGTTTGCAAAATATTGCTCGGTCATGATAATAGCAATAAAAAGGGAAGGCAAAGAAGGAAAGAAAGAAACTTGGACCAACAAGTGTTTAATTTTATGACCCACAAAACTGTTTCATCCGGGCCAAAACCATCTGGTGCATGGCAGTAGAATGTGAGCTACGCAGATTTCAAAAATAAAACGCAGATGCGCTCGGCTAAATTTGCAATAAATATTGTAGATTTTCATTTTCTTATTTCAATATCTATACATTTTTCAATAAAAGTTAAAACAGGCTTGGTTTTAAACAAGAATATAATTACGCAAAGAAATATTTTTTTTTTATTATTTCATCTGAAAATCAAATTCTCGGTTATTTCTGCTAATAACAGGATAAAAATTTCAGTCAAAACTACACAAACGAGTAGAAGAAGTAAACAACTTTTAAGTTTAGATGAAATAATTGCCATAAAAATAACAAATTAAAAATAATAAGTTTTCAAATTTGTGTAAATTTCAATTGGCTTTTGTCACCAGCGAAATGGAAGCAATTAAACTCAAAAATTACTCCCTTCTCAGCAAAATACCGTCGCACAATGCAAAGCTACAAGGGCCTACCTTGATACACGTGCATGCTTTTGCTTCTTGCTTTTTGTCGCAGGCAGCGAGTGCCAAACTCCCCACCGCGAAAACACTAAAACACAGCGAGTTACTGCGCCACCGAGCTCTGCTAATTGAATTTTTTACACCACCTGCTGGTGTCGGCTTTGAAATTTCAAGCCCCAACATGATGAAAAGTCCTGAAATATTATCCAAGTGGAATTGGACTGCGTCAACTTCACAGTTCGTTTTGTTTCGCAATTTCCACGAGAACTTGTCAGAGCTGCGCATTTCATTTATTATTTTTTTCAAATACATCCAAATATATACATAGTTAGAAATTTAATTAAATATGAATCTAAATGACAGTTCTGAAAAAAATGATGTGATAGAAATCCTTAACATACATTCATTAATTTATTTGTTGCGTACATAATTCATAAAAAAATTCAATCAACATGATAGATTGATTCTTTGAAAATATAGCAGTTGGAATTTCTTTAACCAGAGTCGCCATAGTTACCATTGCGATGTCACTTTTGTTATTTTTAAATTGAAATAAACCCCTGTCCAATCAAATTGCATTCCATTAGAAAACCTTATTTTTCAGAGCGTTTAGAAATCTTTTTATTAAAAAACATGAAAGAAGAATAATTTTTCCATGATTGAAATAATTTCACATCATTTTTTTAGTTAAATTTTTATTGAACACGTGATTAGTAGATGAAAAAAGTCATGCAATCCGAAAATCTGGTGAAAATTCGTTACCAAACTCGAGGATTGTGTTCCACGCTCAGTGCGCGAGATTAAATTTTTCGCCCGGCAGACCGGATTCATCCTCTTGTCAAAGGCAATCCCTCCCACAATAAATCAGCCCGGCTCCGCGCCGAAAACATTTTTAATCCATTTTTTTGGCCGCACGTTTTTCGAGTGCGTTTTATTTGCCGAGAGTGAGCTGTTGAATAATTCTGGCACTGCAGGATGGAGAGAGATGCTCCCAGTGATAAATCATCTCGCAGTGTGAAAATTTAATATAAATAAATACATAAATACAGAGAGCGTCTGTCAGTCCCACAGAGGAACAAATAAACTGCAGGCGGCGTGCAACGGCGTGATGAATTAGCGAAACTCTAATAAACAGGAAATGAAGCGCGATTTCTCGCCGACAGCAGGCGGTCCGCGCTGCCAATCCGATTTTGCACCCTCGCCCGCTGCTGGTGATTGAATTACCCTGAGGGCGGAATATGGCAAACAATATAAGGAAGCTGCCTTGCTTCCTTATTGAAATATTCATATTTTTATATTTTGATACTAAATATTTTAAATTTTTCCTCTCTGCGTTGGTAATTTAGCTAGTGTGGAATTCAATTTTAAACGAGTTATCTGGTTTCGAAGAATTTTGTAAATTAAAAATCAGAAACAATTTATATTAATTCTTCAGAGAACTTGGTTGGTTATCCAGCTATTTCTTCATTTATCTGGAATTTTTTCAGATAGGCAACCTGTGTTGCATGAAAGTCATGCAGGTTGCATCTTCAAATATCATCAGGCGTTTTACTGGGTATCGATTTAAAACAAAAACAACAAATAATATTAAGGGAAAATTTCTTTTAAATCTAAACTGAATGACATAATTTCACATAGTTTTTTTGATTTCATAATTTTAAATTGGTTTAGGAATATTTGGAATTGATAGTGATAGTATTAGGGGTGAAAAAAATTAGAAATTTTTTAAGAATTGTTATCAATTTATTAAATTTTATCTCAATTATAAATATTAAGTTTTTAAAGAGCGATTAAATTAAAATTGTTCTTAATTTTTGTTGCAGGTATTCGTTGGAGACAACATCTGGCCTCGCGCAGTCTGCGCAGGGTTTCGACCTTGCTGCTCGCGTGGGCGGCCATGGCCCTGCTACTTTTCACCCTGGTCAGCAACGACGTTAGTCTACAAGGGTTGGTGATGACGCCGAAGAGTGCGGCGGTTAACGGCCGCCTTCTGCTGCAGCAACCACCACCACCGGTGACCGCCGACACCTCGACCACCGAGAACCTGCTCGAGTTGGAGCCAATGGTGGACAGGTCTCCGGTCAAGAATGAAAACGCCATTGTCGAAGAGGTTAGTTGACAATTTAATTTATTTTGAGCTGCAAGTAAAGTCTAAAAAATATTTCTTTTTTTACATAAAAAAATGAACTAAAAAAAAAATTAGATAAAAATCAATTTAAATGCCAATTTTCATTTGCAAAGTTAGACCAACTAGGCTAGTTATATTCTGCAAAAATATGTATTAATATTTTAAATTTTCAAATAATATTATTTAATTATTTTATTATTCAAATACTTCTGTAAATTTGAAGGTACTTTTAGTCTTTCTTTCTTTTCATTTTTTTTAAATAAAAAAATTGTATTTGACCACAGGTGCAAAGAAGTTTGCCTAGCCTTCCGCTCGACTACTGGAGCAAAACGGCCAAGAACAAAGTTGGCCTCTCGAAAAATGGCACCTGCGCAAGGTACCCGAGTCCTTACGAACTCGAGTTCAACAACATCTACTGGCAGACCCTGCGGACGTCAAACGGCACCTTCCAGTTGTATGGAGCTTATTACGACAACAGACACTTCAGCCGCATCGGTCCTGCGGTCAGAATTCTAGGGATGCTCGACCGCATCGAACCCAAAGTCAAGACTTACTGCCAGTTTTGGTTCGACGACCAAAAGGAACCCGCCATCATTGAGGTTAGAAATGTTCAAAGACTTCAATCTTAAATCTGAATTGAAGAAAAAGTTTAAAACTTAATTTGAAGAAAACCAAAAGTTTATAATTTTATCAATTTTTATAAATTTATTTTGAATTTTTTTTTTTTTAAGAATCTCTCTTATCAACTTTTTTCTGGAAATTTGTGTCCAGGTGATGGAGTATAAGTACATTTGGTACAAGAAGTGGGGCAACTACAAGCAGGGC
Source organism: Neocloeon triangulifer (assembly GCF_031216515.1). NCBI lineage: Eukaryota > Metazoa > Arthropoda > Insecta > Ephemeroptera > Baetidae > Neocloeon > Neocloeon triangulifer. Next base: position 10,114,747 of record NW_026775546.1, read on the forward strand.
ATCCTGCAGCCCTATCTGATCGCCTGCAAATTGCCCCCAACCCACAAAACTCGCGTTCCGGTGTCCGTCTCGCTGGTGGAGCGGCCGTGCGACAACGCCAACAACAACCTTAGGGTCCTTTATAACACGCCACCCGGAGGCCAGAAAAAAGGGTTCGCCGTCTGCGTGAAGGGGCTCGACTTTTTGCATGAAGACCTCTCAGTAAGGCTGGTCGAGTGGATCGAACTGCTGCACTTGCTGGGCGCTGACAAGATCTTCATGTACAAACTGCAGGTAAAAATAATTTTTATAAAATAATTTAGTTTATTCTGTAATTTCAAAAGTTATAGGTAATAATGCGATTTTTAATGAAGTTAAAATTATTTTTGCTCAAAATTTAATTTCCAAATAGGTTTTTCTGGAATTTTAAAAGTATTTAATATTTTACCTTTTATAATCTTGAAGAAAATTGATTGATTTTTTTAAATCCAAGGTACATCCAAACATCAGCAAAGTTCTCGATTACTACCAACAAGTCGGCAAGGTCGAGGTCACTCCACTGACCCTGCCAGGAACTCTGCCCAACATTCCTGGTTTCCAGCACATGTATCTGACAAAGAAGGTCAACCACAAGAGGCAAAACGAACTCATTCCTTACAACGATTGTCTCTACAAGAATCTCTACATGTACGAGTACATTGCGCTGCTCGACGTAGATGAGGTTAGTTTTATAAAGTTTATTACAAAGAGTAGTGAACAGAATGGAAAAGTGGAGTTTTGCAAAGCATAAAAAAGTTCATCAATTTAGGCATAAAAATCAAATTACAAAAAAAAATCGTTTAGTTGATTTATGACTATGTTCAAATCTGACTTTTGTAGATTTAAAAAAAAATCATGATTATAAAAATGAACTGGTAAAAAAAAAATCAAACTAAAATTATGCATAGAGTGTACTTTGATGGAATATTATTTTTAGATAACAAAAAAAATTATTAATAATTTAGTTTATAATTACTATTTTAAATTACACCATTTTTTAATATTAAACCAAATTATTTATGTATCTTTATTTTACTTGCTTTTATAAAAATTTGTTTGCAGAGGCTCAAAATTTGTTCATTTTAACAATTTAAAATAAGTTATAAAAATAAAAATTTTTAATTGAAAAACACTTTTTACAACAATTTTTTAACGTTTGGCTTTCTTAATATTTTTATTGCTAATTATTTTGTATTTCTTCTTCAACTCAGGTGATCATGCCGATCAAGTCGATGACCTGGCACCAGCTGATGAGGGAGGAGGTGATGCCAAAAGCGTTGGCGCTGCGCAACGAGACGCGCGCCTCGTACAACGTGCGCAACGTCTACTTCCTGGACGAGCTGAGCCACGCGCACGGCTGGTTCAACAACATCCCCCGTTACATGCACATGCTGCAGCACGTGTACCGCAGCAAGAACTTCACCAAGCCAGGGCAGTACGTCAAGTGTTTCCACAACCCTGAGCGGGTGCTGACGCTGCACAACCACTTCCCGCTGGCCTGTCTCGGCTCGGGCTGCACGTCCTACCCCATCAACACGACCGACGCCCAGCTGCAGCACTACCGCGCCGACTGCGTCAAAACGCTCAAGAAGTCGTGCATCGAGTTCCGGCAGAACTCGACCCTGGACACCACCATCTGGAAGTACACGGACAAACTGGTGACGGCCACCACGGACGCCCTGCGAAGGCTCGGCTTCTTCCGCTCGTCCTTCACCTCCTGATATCTGCACTACTTCCTTGTCTGAGGAAAGATTTGAGTCTCTCTAGACTGATCGTGGCTCAAAAGCCATGTTACTCGAATTGAACGAAAGGCCCGGCCAGGGTTTTTCACCTTTAGTCACAAATTCAATGAATCAACAAGTCTGGCCGAGCCACTTCAATTTTGACAGGGTGACCTCTCTTGGTGATTTTAATTAGAAAATAAATTACAAAGGAAATTGTGGAAACATTTGAGAAAAAAAATAGTGGAAATTTTTGGTTGCATTTTTGTAATTTGTGGAATTGGATTTCCAGAGCCAAAGTTGAAATTCAAAGTATATATAAAAAAAAAATATAATGAAGTAAAATATAATTTTGCCACATTTTTTTGTTTCCTTTGCAAATTTAAAGAAAGGCTGGAACTAAATCTTTGAATTGTGTTAAACCTCAATTTTGACCTAGCAAAATTTTTTTTTTAATATTTAGAGGAAAAATGGAAAATTAAATTTTTTGTCTCTGAATGAAATTACTAGAAATGCAACCAAAAATTGTATGGTCACTTTAAAAAATAAAATTAAAAGCAAAAAACACAATGATTTAAAAAAAGTGACATTGTATCAAAATTGCTGCTATTTTCAAATGTTTTTTCTCTAATTGGGATCTAGGCCTGTCTTTTTTTAGAATTCTTAGACTTGTTAGATTTTTAACAAAAAATATCTGTTAAATATGAAACAGAGAAATAAGATTAGTGACAGTAAAATGTCAACAACAATCTTTCGAGAATGATAAATCGCTGAAAGGTCCCTTGTCATAGAATTGTACAGAATTGGACAGAAAACGCCATAGCATCTTTCCATGTAATATAATTATACACAGAACTGTAAGATAAAATGTCTCTCTCTTCTGGTGCCGCGTCCGGAAATTTCCCCCGACTGTGCTCAATGTAATTAAAGGACCTCGAGAGTGTGAAAAGGGGACGCCTAATTTGCAGCCTGGCAATATTAATTACGGCAGCAACAAAACGCGCCGGTCTGCATCTGACTGCTTTTGATCTGCTACACGCCGGCGCCCCACATTTGGGCAGATGATAATTAATTTCCGCCTGGGAGTGATAGAGAGCCGAGGTATATATTTAGCGCGGTATTAGAATTGCATATTTGGCGCTCACCCCTGTGTTTATAATCTGGTACGTGTTGATGGATGGCGCTGAGTGAGAGTGATTGTTAGTTATTAAGTCAACTGTGATATAATTACTTATTAAAGGCTTTTCCGAAAGCCACTACGGAATCGTTTTCATGCATAAACTCTATCGTTAATTAGAGTTTGCGCACTCTGATGTTGACCCAACTGATGATATTAATTAAAGAAAACTTAATGTATAACTGGAAAATTTGTTTTTGAAGTTCACGTTTGATTCTAAAAATTAAAAATAATCGTTTTAAAAACATTAATTCAAAATTAAACAACAGGTTGATCCTGATATATTTTTAAAATTTTGGCACACTTCAGTCTTAAAATAATGGAGTTGTTGTAATCTAAAATTTGATCAATTAATTGAAAAAAACGGAATGAAATTAATTTTTTTTTTAATCAAACGTTAAACTTTAAAAAAAAAATCCCTTGGAGAACCTTCGGCTATGGAACTTTCTCGTTGTATATTTAAGAGGCAATTAAATGATCACGTTTCCCTGTCAGTGTGTTTTTAATAGGGAGATTTTCGGTCAGAAAGAACAATTGTGATAGAAATATCGGCGACTACGTAAATTTTTTTGTGTGCCATTGCAGAGTGTTGGTGATTTTGACACAAAATGAACGAATAAATCGAAACTCAGAATCGAGTATTTTCATAATGAATAAAAATAAATCAGACATTTGCCCGAGAGGCGAATTTCGAAATGCCAAGCTACTGTCAAGCAAGAAGTGTATAGTGTAATTTTATTTATGTGTTTCAAAGTATATCATATAAGCATTATCCTCAGATTGTACAGAAGACATTATGAAACACTAGTTCCAATAAAAATGAAACTGTTGAAAAGAGCTTCTCTTTTTCTTTTATTCCACATGCTGAAAAAAAATATTTAGCCCGTCATTGTCGCGCACTTTATTACCCCCCGGCTTAGGAAATCAAAAGCGAGCTATATACGCAGGGTTGAAAAGGGTGTTGGGAACCAGAGGACGTGTGTAAAATTGAGTCTGCCGCCCGTCGCGCGCTTCATATAGTGTATTTCATTTCAGCAGGGGCGAAAATTGCTTTGGGAATTCGTGATCCCCGTGTCATAAGCCGGAGCCAAAAAAGGAACAAGACCACTGCATAAAAAGTTGATCAATTTGATGCGCAATTTTTAGCAATAATGAAGTTCGACAAAATTTTATATTTGATTGAAAAACTTTTGTAAAGAAATTAAAAAAAAATCATTTATGTTACAATCGGAATCTAGATTCAATTATAAGTTAGAAAATTCCTAGGAAAATCATTTTCTAAGCTTAGAATTGCTTGCAATTCAATATTTCCTATTACATAGAAAGAAAGCATGTTTTTATAATGTTGAATTCATTCATATAGAACGGTACTTTTACAATATGAGACAAAAGCATCCTATTTTTCTCAGTCTATAAAAAATCATTTGCTTGAAAATTTGAGCAAATTGTCCTTGTAAAACAAAAATCAAAATTCTGCGCGAATAATAAAGCCCATTTTATCATTTTTAAATGATTAAATAGTAAAATAAACCCAAAATTTAAAAACATTTCAATATGTGTAATCTTGTGCATAAAAAATAAATGCTCAATCCATTTATAATAAAATATCAAACACTCTATTTTTATGTAAGAAATATTAAATAATTGGTTCAAGTCAAAGTCTCACACTAATATTTCAAATCAAAATGGTAAAATTTTCTGCAATTTGCAAAAATATTTTTTTTTTAATTTCATAAAAAAATCATTTTTAATTTGAATTTGTGTTTTTGTTTTTCTTTTTATTAAAAAAAATGATTTTAAAAATTCCAAGTAGGTTCAGTATAATTTTATTTGAAAGAATTCAAATTCAGAGCAGATCTGCTGAACATGGTCAAAAGCGAATTCGAGGGCCAAATCATCGGGCGTAATTGAGAGTTGAAGCGCCCACGCACCCCATTCTCTAATATATTTTTAATTCACTGACTGAATATTAAGCCGTCTGTGCACCCCGCGTCGAGGGAGGCAGCAGCCGATGACTGGCGCATAATTGTGTGGTACGAAAGCGTAGGAACGTCGACGTGCTCGACAGAGGCAAATTAAATAAAACGGAAAGGCATCAGCGAGAGTTGCTGAAACGAATTCGCTCTTCATTTGCACTCACGTACTGTTAAATTTGCAACGAGTGGCGGCGTCGCACGGAGCGGTAAATTAGACATCATTGGAACAGCGCTTCCCCGTGTACTGCAAGTCGCTTTGAAAATAAAATTAATTACAAAACTACGTGTCTTGCGGATTTCTGATATAAAAATTATTTAGGAATGTTTTTATCAATTTTAGCGTTACAATAATTGTGTAAAAATCATTTTCCAAAATATAAAAATCAAGAAAACACAAAAAGACAATAAAATGTTAAAAGTGTTTAGAACTTATAAAATTATTGTTTCTTCTTAATATTGTTTGGCAAGTAAAGGGTTCAAAATATTGTTTAATTTGAAAATTATTCAATTTTTTTATATGCAAGGCAGAAAATTAAATTAAATTTGCTGAGTATCACTAAAAATAGCGTATTTTTTAATTTCCCACTCAATAATATTTTCATCTAATTAAATCAATGACCCACCAAGTGGTATTCATCAAAAATCAATCTAAAATTTTCCTTCTCATAAATTTGCTGTCATAGGTTTTTTCATGCATCACCAATTAATTTAATAAAAAGCAGGTGATTTGGAAAAGTTACTTTTGAATTTTAATTATCATATACTTTACAAATTTTTCAACTCACTTTGTCGCTACGTACCTGCAAATCTATCTTGCTTTTGTAATCAATTATAATTATAGGCTAATTATATAATTATGTTGATGTGCAATTAAGTTTTGTTAGTGTGTATACCTTTTTCTTTCAATTAATGGAAAATCGGCAGAAATTGTGACCATTGCATGCACACAGTATAAACACTATGAGATCTATAATTTAAGAAAATTTCAATAAACAAACTTTGCAGCGAATACACCATCAAACGAAACAAAATAATCTGGGTAAATTAAGTTAAAAACGAAACAAATTTTCCTCCCTCAAAGTTGGCAACATTCTATTTACATTGGCACATTAATTATGAAGAAATATAATTTAAATAAAAAAAAATTGAAACAAAAACTTTTCTTTTCAGCCGAATGAGTTGTCAAGCGTGAACCTTGGACGCCCATAGTTCTAAACGTTAAAAAATCTGATTATGTGTGTCACCAATTCAAAAGCTGCAATTTGAAACACCAAAATTTCAGGTGAATTTTCACTCGGTGATGGGCGTCGGGTCGGCAACTCTGCCCATGAAAAGCACGATTCCGCTGCGATAGTCCCAGATGAAGAAGAGGAAAGGGTGGTCAACCTCAAAGTACTTGTCACCAAATGAGCCTATCCGTTCGAGACCGGTTGCCGTTGCGGCTGCTGCATCTGCGCCGCTCTCACGAATTTCCAGAATTGTCCTGAAAAAATTAAAAGTTACCATTTTGTAAAAAAAGTTCCAATAAATTAAAAAATAATTTTTTTGTTCAATTAATTTAATGAAACAGGAGACCGTTTTCAGAGATTTGGAGCACTTACAATTAGTTTATTTTTAATCCTAACAACTTTTTTATGTAGAAATGTAAATTGCAATGAAATTTAAATAAAATATATTAATTAAAATTTTATTAAATCAATTAAAAAATACCTCTTCTGAAAATCTGAAAATATTGAATGAACAAAATTTTGGAAGTGGTTTTACGGATTTGTTTTACCCTTCTGGGAACAACAACAATAAGTTTACAGATTTTTTTATTCAATTAATTTGATTTACTTGTGTGCAATGTCGCTGATGTGAACGCTGCGCTCGTCAGACATGCCGGAAAAGTCAGCTTTCGTCGCAGAGAAGATGTCTGTGACGCCCATTCGCACCAACGCCTCCACTAAGTTGGCGCTCTGGGACACCCGGAAACGAGGAAGCCGGATGTTCACCATCTCGTCCTGAAACAAAAACGGCACTTCACTCTCCGCCCCAATAGTTTCAAGATAATTCAGTCTCTTCCTAACGCCCAGCACTATATAATTTCACAAAACAAAAATATTATCAGAGTTCAGTTTAGTTTATTAATAATTATCATAAAATCGATATATTAGAGTTTTTAACAGTAAACAATTTTATTTAATTCAAACATTTCTAAATGACTAAGATAATTTAGCCAGCCTTGTTTATTTTAAATTGATATCAACATTATTTTTTAATTTGAAAAGTCTCCGTTTTGAGCGAAATGATGAATGGTGGCCCGGTGCGAGTACGGCACACACCACTTGGTGCAGTGACCCCTCAAGCCCCTCGTGTCCTTGTGTGGCCGTTTACACACTCCACGCATTGGGCGGACGTCTCTTTCTTTCTCTCTCTCTCTCTCTCTCTCTCTCTCTCTCTCTCTCTCTCTCTCTCTCTCTCGCTCTATCCCTCTCTCACATAATATACACGACGGTCTCTCAGATAGGCAGATAGACCTCCCACCGCGCCATAAAACAAAACGCGTGTAAATAATTAAGAAACCAGTATATGCCTCCTTTTCGCTTTTCGATTCCGGGTCGAAAATCTGCCACCTACGCACACACCCATCAACAACCGTTTCAGTTATTTTTTTCAGGCAACGCCACTTTTGTCTCTTTAAAATTTAAAACAATGAAAAAACAGCTCTTTGGTTCTTTCTGGTGTATTTTTTAGGCTCACCTTGAGGGTGGAGAAAAGCGCCTTGATGGTGTCGGAGGACATGTGTTCCTCGAGTCTGGCCAGACCTCGGTCCAGGTCGTCCGGAAGCAAAATGAACAAACTGATGCGACGCTCCTTGAAGGGGATTTCCAGGACTCGGCACTCCAGGTCTTGACTGTAGCCCAGCGGCAACTTGAACTTGCCGATCATCATGGGAATTTCAAATCTTTAAACAATTAAAATAGTAATTGTTAATTGTTTTATACACATTTTTAAGGAAATTAATATAACTTTTTTTTATAAATTCACGCTGCTATATTATTGTATATGTTCCTTATTATTTTTGTATCCATCTTCATTACAATAAAAAATAATGTCATGGTAGGATTACTTCACTCCGGAACAGGAAATGATTAAAGGCCGCAATTCTACCATTCATAAATCTTAATTGTGAATCAGGGAAAAACTTGAATGAAAAAAAACACGCGACATTAAGGTGTTAAACGAGCAAAAAATTTCAACGATCCTTGTCTAAATTAATTGGTTTTTCACCTAACGTATTTTAAATCATAGGCAATTAAACAGTTTAATTAATAAGAAAATTTGGAAACCGGAAATTTATAATTTATTGTAAAAGAATCTATTTAAGGTCGATTCTAGGATAAAAATAGAGTATTTTTCACAAAAATCAGAGCTGCTTTTAAATTTGCAACAGCAGAATATACAAGATCTCCTCAATATATTTGACTAATTCTTTCAGTTTTAAATAAAAAAAATTAAATGCCCCTAATTCTTAATTCTAAATTGTTTTTTTAATATTTAAAATTTAAATAGAAAAATCTTTAGTCACTTTTGAATAAAGAAAGAAACGTTGACGTCGGATCCTCAGAGAGAAGGCATTGAAATTTCGCACGTGTCGGCGATGACGCAAAAGTAATTGCGGCGTGCTGAGACAGACTTTTCACATTAAAATACTTTCGCATCCGAGGAGGAAATTAAACGCGGGGCATTAATATGTAGGGAGGAAACGTCTCTTCTTCTTCTTCATTCGTTCGCGGAATAAAAGCCGCGGAATTGAGAGTTAGAGCTGCAGCATTAAATATATCCTCCGTCAACGGTGGCGGGGTATTAGTAATTTGGCCCGAGGCGCGACACCCCGTGCATGCCTGATGGAGATTTCCTCCGGATATCCACGCATTCATCAATCACTCATTTCTCATTGATGAACAATGCCAATCTCGATTAGGATCCGCCGCATATTTTTATTACATTTGCACAGGAATGCATCGATCTCATCTCCCAAGACGCCTCTCCCTTCCTTTTCGGCAGAGATGCAATCGTATCACTTTTCAAAAATTGTCACCTCTCGTGACAGCATTTTCCTGATCAAAATTGTGTTCTGATCACATTTTTGCTCATAAAAAGCCAAACCAGAATCCTTAGAATAATTTGCAATTTTTTCACTCCAAGTTTTGCATGATCGGGAGAGTGAATTTTTTACTTCAAAAGTAACTGAAACACATAATTCGCTGTCAAAAATGTTGAATTTATTTCCAACAAACTAAATTAAATGCATTATATTTTGAGTAAATGAGGCCAGAAAATTGTGTTGACCTGACAGAGGATTGATTCAACCACCACTGATCGGCCTTGACAATGAAATTCTTCTCCATAATTTCAATTTTTAAATAATCCTCATTTATAATTGTAAACTTTGATATTTAAAAAATTAAAAGTTACTAACCTTCTTTGAGAGTTGATGTAGAAAAGCCCCTTGGCAAAAGTGTGCGCCTCGTCGAAGCTGAAAAGCCATCGCGCCCTCATTGCCAGCGCGTTGACCAGCACGAGCTGCGTGTCGGCGGCCAGCGTCTTGGTCAGCAGTTGCTGGATCCGCTGTCCGGTGTGCTGCGAAACCCAGTCGTTGATGTAGTTGCGCGAGCCCTCTTCGTCTCCGGCAAAGTCCAGCTGGTCCATTCGCGTTTTGTAGAATTCCTCAAGGGCGCGTTCATAGTACGAGGACACGCCGACGCCCGTTTGCCGGAACACGCCGTTCGCCAGCAGCACCGTGTCGTTGTAATAAGAGTCCTATATATTTAAAAATAAATTTATAATTGATTTTTCTTTTAAACCTCTTTAATTTAAAGTATAAAAAGCAATGTTATATTTTGATAAAAAAAAAGAGCAACAGTGGAAAACGAGGGAAAAAAGTATTAATTTTAATTAATAACAAATTCATCAAAAATTACAAATTTTGAAGTTCATATAAATTAATTTTATTTTACAAAACTTTTTCTTATTTTGTTAGAATGAATATGAGAAGAATTTCAAAACTACATCAAACAAAATTAAAGAAAACAATCCAACAAAACAACAAAAAATGCAAATAAAGTTCAAAATTTTTAAATTTTTCTCAAAAATTTTTATGGCACTTGATTTTGAAACTAACCTGGAAATTCTCGAGCACCAGTTTGAACGCGTTGTGGACCTCGGCATAGCTGAGGTTGGTGTAGTGCAAAGCCTCCCTGAGCTGCCTCGAGGTGTCCGAGCTGGCCCCGGCGCCGAGGAACAGCATGGACAGCACGTTGTAAATGGAGTAGGGCGAAAAGAGGACATTCTCGCGGCCGCCGGGCGCGTCGATCAAGTGGCGGTACAGGTCGAGGGAGAACTCGAAGTGCGCCCGCGAGAGCCGCTGGACGTTGGTGCCGTAGGCCAGGCCACTCTGGGGGCTGGCCACGTGCACCAGCAGGGCGGCCGTGCTCACCAGCCGACACCAGCCCATCCCTCTCACCTCGCTCTATAGCGTGCACCTGCAACCCAAGACGTATTCAATTTTTATAATTATTGTGATGAAAACAGAATATTTAATAATAAATGCAATTTGTTATCATCTCCAGGCTTGCGAATGTTTAATTGTTAATCAAATAATAAACGACTAATTTTTTCAGTTTAGAAAAAATTTCATTTTTTAGCTTTAGAAGTAGAATATTTGGTGACACAATAGCAATGTATTCTTTTTTTTATAAAATTGTTTTTACAAAATTTTCAATAATCACTTGGTTTTGAAGTATAATAATATATTTTTAAATGCATCATTCTTACGATTTTTGTGTTTTTATTATGATTTTAGATCCATCAGTAGATTGATAAAAAAAAATTCAATATCATTAGTGATGTCAGGTGATGAAGATTTTATTTTTCGTTGTTTTTTTTTTAAGTATTAATATTAATTATAATAAATCAATAACGTTTTTGCTCACAAGAATTGGGAAAAAAAGCTCAAATCTGAAATGTCCATGTTATACAATACCTTTTGATTTTGATCCTTTTTATTATTATTAATTTTATTCGATTTTAACGCCATTTAATTAATTTTTCATCTACTATAAACAATTGTTTTCTTTACTTTGTATTCTTCCGTACAGTTTTCAAATTTCCAAAAAAAAACTGTTTAAATTGATTCCCCAACTGAAGAATAAAAACTGCGAAAGCTGAGCATTGATACCTTTAAATCAATTAGTTTATTCTCTCAAGTCAATACATGCAGGAAACATGGAATTGCATTGGGAGAAAATTGGCAGCCAGAGCTGGTAAACAACGCAAACATTTCAAAAAATGGAAGCTGAATCTTTCATAAATAATTTTAAATTAAACAAATATAATTTATAATTGCTATATGGGCAGCAATTGCCTTTGTGATAGATCAATAAACACAATTTGCAACTATATTCATTAAAAATCTATGAAATTGCCATAAATCTTGTCAGGCAGGTTGCATTTGTGCACCTATACAATATTATGAGTTATTATGGCGAAAAAAATAAAATTTAGCATCTTCTCTTGCACATTTGACCAAATTATATTGCAGCCTTACTAATTTTTTTAAGTAATTACATAACCTCTTTGCATGTCGCTCTAAAAATAAATCCACCAAACGGGGCAGTAAAAATAAATTTCAAGAAAATCAGTATTGAAAAAATATCAGCAGCACAGCGATTAAGAAAGAATTAAAAAAGGCGCTGAAACGTATTTTCATGCAGCAGAGAAGAAAAGCGGTCGGCGCGGTGAGTGAATGATAAAACACGGGGCACCAAATACGCACGTCCTCTTACTTAGTCTGAGAATTTATATATAATATATTTATATTAAGCTTCCAGATGTGTCGCGAAGTAGAATTAAAGCCGAGCAGGTGCGAGAGAGTTACAGAGGCGTGGGTAATTGATTGCAGGGACCACACATCACCACCGCGCCCTGAAATGGTAATGGATTCGCGAAATGTGGAGCGCGATTCTGCTGAAAACGGGCTCCGTTTCGCAGAAAGCCGCCTATCTGATTTACTTACTGTAAATTCGGCGGCGCGCTGCTTTGCATAAATTAAGAATCAATTTATACAAAAGTGATGTTTTTTCTCGCTGATATACATTTAATGCGCCATTCGAACAGGTGCGCGAAGTTAAGATTTTTTTTTTCATTCTTTCTTTCTCGCCGCAACGTAATATTGATCTTTTCTCGGCGATGACGACTAGTTTTCGTTCGGCTTTTTTATCTGCACACTTTCATTCACTCGGCTGACTTTTATCTCGCGCCGAGCATCTTCTTATTATGAAGTATATGTGAACGAAAAGCCGTGTTTGCAGGCAAGAGAAGGCGAGGAAAAGTGCTCGAGGGGGCCACGGTTTACAACTTCAACACTTTTTTCAAGCTCAAGCATTATTTCTATTTCACAACGTATTTCTTTCACAATCTTAAAGTAGTATAATGATTTGAAGAGGAGAGAAGTTACTCAAAAATTTGCTTAAATTATTAAAATTAAAACTTTTTTTTTTAATTAATTTTGATGCACTGTACTTGAATACAAATTGTCTTGCATATATTTTTTTTTACAAAGTCCCCATATGAATTGTAGGTAATTAAAATGAATCAAAAAGACTTTTCCACTGGTAGAAATAAAAAGCCAGATTTTGAACCATAAAAATTATTGCCCATTTCCTTGATCAAATAAAAACAAAATTAAATTGGACATGAAATAGAAGAAACAATTCTATACAAATTGATATAAAAAGTATAATAAACTTTTCAAAACTCCGAGACTGGTTCTTTCTGCACATCAATTACACCGGGCAGACTTTTATGAGACCAATATTGGAGGCTGCAGGTGTTTTATATATTCATTTTCCGATATAAAAAGAAGGAGCAGCGCAGAAAAAGACAGAGGAGGCGGATGGCCGGCCGAACGCGGTCGATAGCCATCGCTTTTGTGTGCAACTACACCCTCTCGCTCTCTTCTTTCTTGTTGCTAGGTAATTAAATTAGCAGCGGCAGCCGACGAGGAGACCGGCAGTTTATAATCCTGCCTACGTAAATACACATGCAGATATAAAATTACAGGCGAAAATTGTCGGCGCGGTGTCCCTTTGTTTCTTGGTGGTCGATTTCGCATTTTATTTTATTTTCTACTTGAGATGGCAGCGAGAAAGAGCGATGGCGAGGTCGTCCGGTTTGCCTCTCTTTTTTTAAGGTTGGTCAGTTTTATGAATGAAACCCCCTAACGCACGTCGCGGGACCCGGGGACTAACTTTTGCATTAAAAGTGTGTGGACTTAAACACCTTAAGTTTGAATTCAATTGCATTAGTATAAAAGTGCACGCAGTTCAGAATGTTAAATATAACATTGCATTGAGGAAATTTTAAATATTTTCAGCTTAAATTTGACTTTGTTGTAAGAAAACTATAAAAAAAAAATGCATTTAATTTTATTAAATTGGTAATGTGTTGAAACGTAAAATTTTTCAGGTTTTATTCGGAAGATTGATTATTGATTAATATAATTAAGAAGATATTGTTGCGGCTATTATTTTTATTGCAAAACAAAATTGGTTTAAGATTTAAATTTTACAGTAAGTAAAAAAATGTTCGCTGAAATTTTGAAGCTATAATATATGATTATATGAAGATGGGTTAAAAAAATTCATTGAAAAAAGCTTGATTTTTTGTTCTAGATGTTCTTTAAATTAATTTTATATTATAAGGAAAAACAATCGTCATTTTAGTACAAATCAAGCATAAATTTTCCATACTGATTAAATGTTTTTTTCAACAAAGATTGCAGATAACCCTAACAAGAAAATAAGACTGTAAAGCTCTACCTATTTTTTTTTACTTTTTGCATTGAAACTCTACAACTCCTCAATGAGTTTCAATTTTCAAACTGCGATCTTTTCAACAAAGTAGTTTCTTGCAATTTTAATGTAAATTTTACTCAATATTTTAAAATGTTTATTTCAAAATTCTTAATATTCTTTTATCGCACATTCAACACAAGAATGATGTAATATGCAAAGATTGCAATTAATTTTTAAACATTCCATCAAAAATTTGAATGGATTTTAAACATTATGATTTATTTGTTAAAATTATGTTTTCATCTCTTTTATTTCAATTTTCATGAAAAGAGATAATTTCTAATTACAAATATATGATTAAATTAAAATTCGAAATATAAATTCTATTTTAAATTTAAAAAAAATGAATTTTTAATTAGTTATTGAGATGAAAGTTGAAAAATTAAGGTATAAAAGAGCATCTCTCGGCGCAGCATGTAAAGAGAGGAACACACAGGTTGTTGCTTTTTCTCTCTTCAGAGAGGGAGGTGCGCGCTGTCTACCTGCTGAACCTGATGCTCTTTTTATTGTTGTCTAGTTAAACGGCCTGGGATAACCTTTTAAATTGCATAGGCGGTAATATGGGGCGTCAAAAAGGTAAACACACAATAAAAGCGCAGTTTACTTTTTTACATCATCAAAAGGAAGAGCGTAAAAAGCAGCGAGTGCGAGAGCAAGAGAGAGAAAAAGGCGCAGGCCGACTGCTCTTGGCGCGGAGCGAACACGGAATATTATCAAGAAAGAATAATAAAGAAAGAAAGAGAAGCAGCGAGCAATAGCGAGCGGCGGCACCCACACGTTGTTTTTGTTCTTTCTTTTGGACGAGAGCGCTTGGCACAAAAAAAAAAATATACACAAAATACAAAGAAAAGCGGCGGCCAATAAAACACCTATGAGAAAATCAGCAACATTAAGAGATGGAACAAAAAACTGCAGCGGCCTCTCTTTCTCCATATACGTCCATGAGACAGAAACTTAAAACTATTTTTATAAATTTTTGAATATTTAATTAATTTGAACAGTAAAACTGAACTTCTATAGTGTCGTGAAAGAGTAATTTTACTGCACTCAATCTCATTTAATATGGCTTTATAAAAATTTATTAATGAAAAATAGCATACATATAAAATTATTTTATATTTATATTAATGCATCACAATTGCAATAAATTTTTAGTCATTATATTTTTTTATACATTCTACTTTTTGTTAAGAAACTTGACTTTAGTAGAATAAACAACAATAGAACTAAACAAATTGAGAAATGAATTTTTTATATTATATTTATAATAAAATTGCAGGTTGAAAACTTACGTAAAATAAGTTCCGCAAATTTAACCTGTATTTATAGTTAAATTCATATTTTTTTTGAATAAATCAAGCAGATTTCCATTTAACTGTTCAGATTAAGTGTTGCTTTTACTAATTAGATGCTGAATAAACATTTCAAGTAAGAAACTTATCAAATAAAATTAAATTCTTCAATTCTGAACATTTTTGTCGATTTTTGTAATAATTCGCAATTGTTTTTCGCAAGCAAACACAATACAAGAGCTGAAATTTAAAATTTAATTTATTGTAAAATATTAATGATTTCAATCAGCAGTCGACTTACTGCCCTGTAGCTCGCTATTATTAACGCGTTAAGTAAATGAAAATTAAATGAACAATACGTAATTATTGCTCTTACCAACCTGCGATTGGGAAGGTCGTGGAGATGGAAAGAGTCGCGGGCAGGGACGAATCGGCTGCTCCCACGCTGAGCGAGGCTGCACTTGGACTGGCCCCGTGTGCGCCTCGAGTGTGCGACTATGGCTCCTCTCTCTCCCTCTCTTTTGCTCTCTTCCTACCCTGCCCCGCACTGAAGGAGCCGCGACCTGTTCGCAGGTGCCACCCTCGCGCTGACCTTCCGTCGAATTGGAGCACCGACCCACAACTGCGTGCTCACCAGCCTCCTTTTCGAAGCCGCGGAGATTTCAACGCCTGCAGCTCAAATGGCAATTTTATACTTTTTTATATAAAAACGTCAAAGTTAATTTGCACATAATTTATTTAATTTACATTCATTATAGACATTTCATTTTTATCAAAATTGAAACAAAGTTATTTACAGAAAGAAGTTATGTAAATTCTGTTTTGATGCAAAATTGAAATTATCTTTAATTCTAAGAAAATTTTTCTTTCCTCTTATTTTTATAGGCTTGATTTTACTTTATTTCCTCTATCTCAGGAGCTTCATTGAATTTACAGATCATTTGAACTTGGTGGGCAATTCAGTTCTCAATATTCCGACGCAAGGTCAAAGTGTTTGGACGCACGAGGGCGGGAAAATCGCCCTCTATTCCCACGGTCGTTTAAGGTCATGATTCTCTTTCTTTCTCTCTCAGATTTATTATTGTCGACGCCGATGAACCGCTGCTTTTTCGTTCTCTTTCTTTTACTCTCCGAGAGGCACGAAATGAGTTCAGCTTGCTCTATCTCGGCTGCAGAGAGGAAAATACTAAAGTTTAAAAAGCACAGCGGCGCGTGCCTTATGGGCATCCTAATGCGCTATATAGATGATGCGCCTTATCGGTTATCACACATCTTATGGAAATCGTTTTTCTCTCCTCTCAGCTGGCCCCATTCACACACGCTTTGGTGCGCCTTTTTTTGACATATCAACCAGTTTTTCGTATATTACGCTCCCACTGGAACGCAGAATTAAATTTAAGATATTCTCACTCTTTCTCTTCTCTACATGCTGAATGAACCAAAATTTAAATTTTGAAGGTTTTGAAGCCATAATTTAAAACGAAAGATTGGTGCAAAAAGAACACATTAAAATTATTGGTCAGTCGTCAATCAAGGCTCATTTGGGAACACTTCTGAAGAAGATTGCTTAGTTTTAACTGATTTTATAGCTTTTAGCGAAATTCTTGCTAAAGTCGCGGAGCTGTTTTATTAAACAATTAAATTGTTCACTCCCACGTCAATTGTTTTGTATCTATAGCAATTGAGAAGAAAAAAACAACAATAATGCACGCAACTATAAAAAAACCATTGCGGAAAAGAACTCCTTTTTGGCATAATGAAATCAAATCCTTGCAACAATAGAAGTCGATCTTTCGACTTTTGGAACATGGGAGATTTTGTTCCAAAGACTTCATTGAACTATGCAAATTAATCAATCGTCAAAATCCTTACACATATTCAAACTTAAATATATAGTTTTAAAATAAATCTGCTTGAAAGTTTTGGCAAGCAAACATATAAAAGAAACAAACTTCATTATATTTGTAAACAACTTGACACACAATTAAAGCCCTGAATTATTTATTCTGGCCATTTCAGGGTCAATGTCAACTATTTTTGTTTAAACTCCTTAAACACCTCTTATGGTCAGTTTTGTGAAACAGTAGAGTGAATATTTTTTACTTTTTCTTACTATGAAAAAGCAATATTTGCTAAAAAAATATTATAATTAATCATAAAATGGTAAAAAATTTATATACACAATAATCCTTGTCCAGTCAGGGTCTTCTCGGAAGACAAAAAGCACGCACTTTTCAAATCCAACGCACGCCCTGTGCTATTGGATCACAAATCGTCATTTATATAAATATATATTATTGTTTCTCGAGCGGCGGCGGCATCACGCACACGTCGTATAATATGAGATGCGCGTGTGTGTCGAGTCGACTAACCTTCTGCCACGTGAAATTGTTCTTATATGAGCAGCACGACGACATTGTCTCCTTTGTGCAGGGGCAGCGCACAGCAGCAAGTCGACCGTCGTGTGATCCAGCCATCAAAGAGTCTATTACGCGACGCGAATGCAAATCAAGGCGCAAATAATTGTGCAGCTGCTGACGTGTGCATGCGACGACACCAGTGCCAGCAGAGGATGTGAAGACAGCAGCAGCGTCCGCTGTGACTGCAACCTTGCCCTCAACTGAAAACTCGACAGAGGCTTAAATTTTTCTTTCTAGCAAATAAGTGCAAAATTATAAGTTGCAGATAGTAAAACACCCTTATTGTATTAATGAAAACTGTCTCAAATCTTAAACCCGGGAAAATAGCCAAAATAGTAATTGAAGCTCCCAAAATATAAGTTTCAAGTGAATTTAACTTTTAATTGACGAACACAAAATTTATTAATCCCAGTTTTGAGCCATTTCATAATGAGGCTCGTAATTATTCTTGTTTCAAAATGACATAGAATCTGCAAAAGTTATTTTATAAATTCTCAACAATTCTTGATAATTCAGAAGTTTTTCATTCAGATTCGCCACTAATGCGATCTCTATGATCCATATTTACAATTTCAAAATGCAGACTTTAGATTTTGATTTTAATTCAATTATTGGTTAGATTTGTTGCGTAAAAAAGTTAGTTCAGTTAATATGTTCCTACAAAGGTTTTAGATTTTCCCACACTTTCCGTATACATTCAGTGCTCGTATTAATATTTGTTGTATAAGTTTGCAGCACGTGC
This sequence comes from Neocloeon triangulifer, assembly GCF_031216515.1. Taxonomy (NCBI): domain Eukaryota; kingdom Metazoa; phylum Arthropoda; class Insecta; order Ephemeroptera; family Baetidae; genus Neocloeon; species Neocloeon triangulifer. The sequence goes on from NW_026775546.1 coordinate 10,132,993, forward strand.
CGGTCTTTTAAACTTGGACCAAAATAGACGAGACGTTTTGGACGACGTGCTCGGGTAATCGCGCACAAGGGCATAAAAATGCAAATGCGGAGCCATAAAATCAAAAAAGCAAGTTCAGTAACTCAAATCTCATGAGCGCCAGGAAGACGATTTTGATTTGTGGTACGACACTCATATTAGCAGAGGGTTCGTCTCTCGGCGCGATCTCTGGTCCCTTAACTGGTGCCGAGTGTTGTTGCTGCTTTATTATCGCGAGGCGGCCGCGGGCGCTTTATTTTTCTCGCCACTTTTTATAATAGTTTCTTTTTTATTTCTTTAATATCAGCAAAGACTGCTTAATGGTTAGCAAAAAGGATTAATGTCCGATGAAGGCCGTCGAGTCTGTGCACGATCAGTATTGTAGATAAATCGGGGGAGAGCCTTATTAAAGCAGCCGTGGCGAAGACGCGAGAGAAGAAGAGCCCCCCGATGTATGTAATGTAATTGTGAGTACATGCGCGTTGTGCCTCCACATGTACGTTTGCATTCAGCTTTTAAAACACGTTTATTGAGAGCTTTTATTCACCGCGCGCGAGAGAGTTGGTGTGTATGATGCAATTAATTATGCATTGGAAGACAAGGGCACCGGACGCTCTGCTGACGTGAAAAGTCTGCAACTCTCAGAGGTGTGAAAGTTTTTTTTCATTTTGAGTGAACGGAGAGTTTTATTAAAACTTGCAAAGTTTTGACATGATTTGGATTTTATTCAAAATCTTCTTAAAGACAGAGAAGTTAAAAATTGAGTTTTTAAAAATTACCTTTTATGGCTTTAATTGAAAATTACTCGATTTTTTTGTTCAACCAAGATAATTCAATTCTAGTAATTTTTTAACGCTCATAAATAATTAAATTTAATAATTTTTTTCTTAATTTTTTTTCTCGATATTCTTTTTGCAAATTGATGAGATTAAAATTGAAAAACTTCTACGCATAAATAAATTAATTTAAAATATTAGTTGCAAAAATGAAGTTTATTGGTGTATTTAATTGGAAATTAAATTTTACCAGATTAGACTTCTCTGACTTAGGTGTTCTTTCAGTTGTTGCTTTAAAATTGTTCAGTATGAAAATTAACACACACAAATAATCTACCTTAAACCCAAAAGAATTGCTAATTTCTTTTTAAGACTCATTAAGATTGTAAAATAGGTTTATCAAAATTAATACCCAGGTCGTGATTGCTGTATCCGAAAATAAAATAGCATGATACTATTTTTCTCTTGTGAAGCAATTGACAATTATGGAATGTAGCCTGCAGTTACTTTAAACATAATTAAAAGAAAAACTAAAATTTCCAAATCTGAATAGAGGAGAAATATCTAGATCAATCTAGATAAAAAAAACTCTGTAAAATAAAATAGATGTAGGCTTAAGTACACAGAGATACATTAATGAATAAAGATTTCTTGATAATTTTTACAATTCAAGAAATTTTTATTTTACTTCTATTTAAAAAAAATAATAAATAAATAAAAAGTTGAGCATAGTAATATAATTTCTTTTGCGCCTTCATCAGAAATAGCATGAATTAAATTATTCAAAAAATACAAAGCAAACACAGAAAACTGTTCATCCTGTTTATACCCTTAAAATTAATCGGTCACGTGTTAAGTGAGAATCCCATTGTTTTGACGGCGCTTGGGTGCATTGACTTCACCTCAGGGGCATGTAGTGAAAAACCGAAACAAACAATATTAGATAATCCCGAAAAGGCAATAAACAGACCTCAAAATTCGCAGTCTTTCCTGACCTTTGCGGTGCGTCCTATAATGACAAAAACGTGTGGTTACAGAATCGACAAAATCTATCCCTAGCATCACCTCTTCTTATTTTTACCGGCGGCAAATCTTCATCACGCCACGGAAATAAAAGTTTACATATAAAACAAATCATCCAAAGATGATGGAAGAAAAAATTAGATGGAAAATCTAGGAGCGATCTCTGATTCGCACACACTCTCTTCTGAGAAAAAGCCCAAGTTGGGGGCAATAAAGGAGTCTCTGTTGTGCTGCGATTGCGGGACAAAGGTATATAATATTAAGGTGGTTTTGAGCCGGTGCTGTGTGCTTTGAGGTGGTCACGGGGCCGCCAGCCAACCTCTCTAATTTTGTGAATGGAGCGGCGGCGGCGGCGGCCACTTGATCCATCCATGAATAAAAGCTTTGATCTTTATCGGCGCGGTTTGTTCTGCTGGTTGGTTGCTTCGAGATGCTCTCACCGCCCTGTTACTGCCGAGATCCAGGGGCAAATCGCCGGAAAATCTCTCTCTCATAAGTTGGAAGATGAGAGAGCGAGTCAAGGCCACCGACCGTTCTTTTTTAGGAAAAAACCTCCCCCTGAGCGCCGCGTACTCTCAGTTTTTTCATACGTTATAGCACAGGTTGTTCCCAACTCTCATCGTGTGAAAAGTTGCTGATGTTATAATTTACAGGTGCCCGAAGGTGGGCATTTAAAAGATATATTGGTCTCGTTTTGGCTGAAGTCGTTTGTGCGCTTGAAAGAAAAATATATAATGACGTTAAGCTCGCGGTAATAAAGACGTTCACAATTTTGGCAACTCTTTAGAGTGGCGACGAGCATTTCACGGTGCGGACATTTAATCTCATCTGTAGCGATCAAAATCAAGTTTTTTTCTTGGTCTAAATGCTGCTGAAAATCAAAGTCTTCCATTTATGAATATGTATGCGTGTGTTCTACATATATAAATTTCAGTAACACACTGAAATGATTAAAATGGATTTTTGTTCAAAATTGATTTTAAGTATGTATAAAAAAAAAATATCATATTGTAAAAATGATGTAAAAGTGTAGTGATTGACAGATAATAAATTTGTTTAAGGGCTTAAAAAAGCGGCAATTGTTTCATTTGTTATCAAAAAATATTGTGATTCGAAAATAAAAAGAGTTTGATCAAATTTATTGCAAGGATTTAAGTAATGCATGCATAATTATGATGTTTGTGTTTGTTCATTTCAAGGAAATAAAACGTCGTGTTACAAAAACAAGTTATGAAAGCGTCTCGTGTTCAAAAGGTGCCAATTTGCAATTGTAGCTTTCGGCAGAAAATTTCTTATTTATTTTTCTCCCTGCCCCGCTGTGGTTTATGCATTTTTTAGTATAATGAAATCGTCTCTTGGCCACTTGAATACATAATTATATAGCATTACGGTAGGCTGTACCAGCAGTTTCCTTTCCTGATTAAACGAACTCTTATTTCTCTGAATAACCACAATCTTAAATACTTGCAGCCTCAATTGCTCATTATTAGCTGCACGCACCAATGACAAATTTAGCAAAATTTATTTCCTTTTAAGCATCACACGCTATAAGATGTCAAGAATCGAGATGAATGATTCAGGCACGCAATATTATAAAAACAAATCTGGTCATTTCGAATTCTGAGAAGCTTGTAAAAATTTGTTTTGGCACAATATTTAATCGCCATTCTGCTCATCTAAAAATTACACATGTATAATAAATATATAATGCATAATATATTTTTAGTTGAATGACGAACATGGTTAACATGATAGTTTAGGGGGAAAATATTCTTGGAGAGTGGTCTGATTGTAATTAATGAGCGAGAGATGAAGCTCTTTCAAAGCCGCCGGGAAATCCCACCAAAAAGCGTGCACCTGCTTCGGAAAGGCCACGTGTGATGAGAGAGCAAAATCGTATCATCTCTTTAAATTTTCATGATTCACAGATTCACAGTGGCACGAGGCATTAAATTATTAGTTTACCGACATCAGTTGTCCATACTCCATAGAATGGTTAATTTAATTGGCTCCAAATTGACCGACTATTTCCCTCTTTTTGTTTTAATAACTATCAAATTTGCAAAATCTTCTTCTCTGCACTTTATTTTAACTATTTTTTTTTTTTAAATCAGTTATTCTTCTTTACATTATTTAAGGTACATGTTTCTAAATTAATTAATTTTTTGAAACAATTTTATTTTTTTAAGTATTTATTTATTATTATCATATTGTTATTAAATTAATATAACAATTGATTATTGTCAAAAAAGCTTTAATATTCATTGGGACGAAATAATGCTTCAATGAGTAATTTTTTAATGATTTTTATAAATTTCAAGTTGGAGTTTGACCTAATTTATCATAATATTTATGCTTATAAAATCGTGTAATCACTATTTTATCAACTGCCATGATACAAAAAAGAACTGTTGTATAATTATGTTTGTTCAGCGCACGTGTCCATTTGTGTTGTGTGCGGGTTTGGTGTGGGTTATTCGATTCACCTTTCATCGGTCAGCACCACAAGTCATTTTTCTTGTCGGCGCCAGGAGAAAGATGCATCCTGTTTACCTTCCAAGAAAAAACGAGTGAAACGATGCTGAAAAATATATATGCGATCATCTCATCTTTATGTCACTGCCGATTTTGGTTGTATCATCTCTGGCCAACACGCCGCCTTTCATTTCATTATTTATTACAATTCGTTTTTTGCACCGTTTATTATTCTCCACTTAACGCATCGCAACATTGTGTGTGCATCCGCTAATTTGCGAACTGCATCAAAGCAGGTACCACCGACGAAGACGTCAATCTGGCAAAAAATGGAAGAACAGAGAGAAAATTGTTTTTCTAGCAGGGCAGGTTGCTTATATAACCTACCAGTAAAAATTAATTTTGAAATTGTTGAAAACTTATAATTATTCAATCGACTTCTTCTATTCTCGATCAAATATATTTTCTAAATTCAAATTTTGAGAGAAGAAAAAGATAATTACAGAAAACAAATCAAATATGGAGCATGGAATTGTGAAAGAATTTTTTTTTTATTAAAAGCTAAAAATTACAAAAAATTTTGATTGGTTTTTTAAATTTTTTATCGTGAATTTCTGATTTACCTGTATGATGAATTTATTTTATGTGTATTTCTTTGAACATTTTTCACATCCGCATTGCGGTAATAAAATTTCCTATTCCGTGTTAGAGCCGGAGCAAACCTGATAGGCAGAAACAACAGAGCAAGAAGTGTGTCCACGTATCACATAATTTATAATGCACATGTGAATAAAATTAGTCAAATGATGTTGTCCCGTGTTGAAAATCGAATATAAAATTGCTCGTAAAATTCGGCATTATAGAGTTGTCAGCGAGTTATTGCCACGTTAAAAACGGAATAAAGTGAATTTTATTCAACCGTAGCAAGACACTTTGTCCATTCTTTAGGATATTCCAACATTGTTGCATCCTTTTCATTTACATAACGTCTAGAGAGCTGTGTATAGCCGGGTTCACACTGGGGCCACACGCATTTCTTTTAGTGTCTCCATCAGCGACGTGGCGAATCCCGGTTGATAAAAATTGCTTAAAAATATAACCACTTATTTTTAATCTGCACTTTATTGCCTCCATTATAAAAATTATTGCCATAACATGCATAAATGCTGGTCATCGAGCTTTTTATGAAGTACCACTGCATTCCATGTTCAGTTTTTTCAAGAGCAACAAAGTGCTTGATTAATGATTTAATTCATTTCGTTACCTATATATTCGAGCTATGTACAGAAGAATAAATTATTCACATATAAATGAGCCAAGAGAAACTTCAAGTAATAATATAACGCTGAATTTTTTAGTTGAATATAAAAATCCCCTAAAGAATATAAATTATTTCTAGACAAAATTTTTAATTGCAACACGCAGTTATATTCTTAAATTATGCCAAAAAATTTCTGATTCGGAATTATGTGATATAATAATTTAAAAATTATTTAACTATGGTCATGAAATAATGACGTTTAAATATTTCTTTGTTCATTTTTAGTAGTAAAAAGTGATTAAACACTCGTCTGAAAATTTTCATAAAAAAAAATTGAAGAAAAAAAATCATGGGTGCTTTCATCTCATATTTTGTTCACATTTCTTTACAGTTTTGAGCAAGAATCACTCAAAAAACTCATTTTCAATGATCGAATTCTTGAGATAAATCAAAATTAAAGAGATTTAATGTAATCCGAAACTATTTTTTTTTTTTAATGTAGAAAAAATATAATTGATCGTCTTAAAAATCCTTTCAGCCAATTTTTAGGTGACATATATATAATATTATAACTCAGAAAAAGTGATTAAAAAATATTATTGCTGTTCATATTACTACGTTTAATTAATTAATCATGCTTGGAGCTTAAATCACTATGCAATTTTACATAAAGTTTATATGTCGAATGTTGAATGTCTGGTTGCAAGAATATGCTCAAGCGCCTACTGTGTATGCAACCTGCCGAGCTCGGCTCTTTTCCACACTTGTTACTGCAGCGCTCCAAGCGGCAAAAAATTGAAACAACAACAGGAACAAACAAAATAAACAAAATTTGCTGAGACAAAACACCGGTCTCGCTCGGGGTTTTTTCAAATTTTCTGCTGAAAATGAGCTCAATTTTCCATTTTATATTCGACGAGGACGTGACGGGATACAAGATGATTATCGTGAGTGGTTTGGAAAGGAAAATCAGCGCTTAATTACATAATTTTGAAATGTCAATTTTTTTTTAATTTTGCCATGACTTGTCAATTTTAGCCCTTCGGAGATGAAACTAATTGGATTTGTCTTTTCAGCCGTCTGTCTCGATTGGCAACGTGGGCCAGTTGGCCGTCGACATCCTGATCGCCACCGTGCGGCCACAGAAATGGGCCGTGGCGTGGCACCCAGCCCTTGTGCCGATCGTCGGAGGAGACCCATACGACTATTCCACCAACGAAATCGCCACCGCCTGCGAACGTGAGTGTTCAAAATGAATTGTTTTGATACTGATTTGTAAACTTATGAGTTTAAGTCCCGTTAAACCATCAGGATTAACTGGATTTAAGTAAACAAATGGGGGAAATCTGAGAAAATGAATTATTTTTAGGATTAATATATAATTTAAGGTTATGATAATTAATATTGTAAACTTATCAATGTTCTATCTAATTGTAAAATTGATAAAGTGTCGCTTAAAAAAACATACAAATAATAATAATAATATGCGGTGTTCAATTTAAGTGTACGTCTCCAAAGAGAACAAGTTGGTTTTTCTTCAGCTCAGATCACCTCTGGCTAAGGTATGTGTCCTAATTAATTTTGTCTCAAGATTTACATTATACAATTATTATAAATAAAGGAGCACGGGAAAGACTTTCTGGAAAAGTTGGCCGACTGGACCAAGGAGAGAAAGTTCAGTGAAGTCCTGATAGCAGCATCTCTGGCAGCTCACGAAAGATTTGGACCTCAGCTTACAGGCCAACCTTTCAGATACCTGACCACTAGTACTCAGGTTGATCCTGCAATGTTAGTTTTTATAATTAAGAGATGTTTTCAAATTGGCTGACACTTTTGTCTTCAGTTCCAAGTGGGGACCTGCTTTGGAAAAAAAGCAGTTCGATTTGATCGGAGGTGCAAGTGAGGACTATGTCATGATTGGTTCTGGTTTTGCCAAGTTGCTCTTTAAATATTGGTTGGTGTTTTCTAAAATTTAATTTTTTTGGGAGGAATTAATAAATTTGATTACTTTTCAGCTCTTCGAGAGGAATTCAAACTTCCGTTCTGATGAAATTCTGTGACGAAGGCTTTAATGACACGGATGCTAATCAACTTGCCAGTTTCATGAATTCTTGGGCCAAAGTGGTAATTTTATTTTATTTTAATTTTACTTTCCAGTTATTTACTGAATCATCATTCTTAAGGTTCCTCCAGAATCAAAATGGAGACTCCCACCATCCTGGAGCCACCTTGTTGGAAATGGTCCTCCATTGGGAATGTTTTAAAGAACCAAAAGTCTTGGATTTAAAATGTATTGTGCGGAACTTCTACTTTCGATAAAATAAATTGATTTCTTGTACGAAACACAATGAGTGTAAAATTTCAGTCCAGAACAGCCAGTCTCAAAATGATTTTTAGTGAATCAGTTATTTTTCAATACTGGTTTCTGCAAAAATATGGAAAATCAAACACAAAAACAATAGCATAAACTTTGAAACTAATTCTCTATTTAAGTGGTGTTTGAAATCTACCACAGAAACAACTTTAAGAAGAAAACATGCAAATAATTGTAAGTTTTTGTTGAAAAATATTGAAACCTGAAAAGGTAAATGATCCTTTAGCACCAAAACGAGGATTGTTAATTGACGAGCAGCTTTCATAGTTTTTTTCTCACAATATTTGAACATACTGATTTATTTAATTTTTGTTAATCCTCTAAACTACTATAGAATCATAAATTTCAGTTTCCACTGCAACGGCAGTAATTAAAAAGTACTCACTTTCAAATTAAGCGTTTGCAAGAAAATTGGGTTTAATTGCACTCATTTTTAATTCTGAGAAAAGCAGTAACTCTCCCACATAGAGTGAATTTGCATCTTTGCGCTCATTGTAGAGTCCATTGCTCTTTGGTGCACACAGTTGGCAAAGTTCACGCGCTTTCTCTCCGCAGTAATCACCGCGCGCCGTCTGTGTTTGCAATGAAGAGAGCGAGCGAGTCGAGGATCATCTCAAAGCAAAATGATCCATGAGCAGCCAAAACGAGTGAAAGGTCACGCTCGGTGTTCTATAGAAAAAAAATAATCAGAGGGGAAAATGAGCTGAAATCTCGGAGCTGCAGAAAGAAGGGTCGTGACCTCCCATTCAACTCCCACACGCGACTTACTTCAAGTTGATCAACTTGAGTTTGCTTTTGTCTTCGCTCGATTAAAAAAAAATTATATTTAAAAGAAAATAAAGCATCTTTAATTATTATAAATAACAGTTTTTATGCCTGTCAGACAAATGTAAATTTAGTGGACGTGAATGAGGACAAAGCAGAGAAATTGGTTATGAGTGTGCATAACAATTTAATTTTACTTTTATCAAACTTTCAAGTGCATAATTAATAATAATTTTATGCTCTTTTATCACGCTCTAAATCTAGAGTTCTATGGAATTTTATTGCGAAATTCCCAACTCTTTAAAATTCAATTTTGAATTTACACTTATGAGTTCTTTTCTCTCATTTAAAATTCCAAATCATCTTTTAATTTACAATCATTCTTTCCACGTAGTCTGTTCTGATCGACAAAAATTTAGTTTTAGAGCAATGAGGAAGAAAGCGGGTCAGAGCCAGATCAACTGGTTGTGAATGTTCACTTGTTTGCTTCTAAGTGATGCTCACATTCGGTGCCCGAAGCAAACGTATGTATTTAGTAATTTAAGTATTTTTGTGTACTCAAAAGTTTCTCATCATGAAGATAAACCACACAGTCGTGCTCAAAGCTCATTTTCTTCTCGAAGGTTATTTGCCTATTTGGGCTAAAAGCTATAAAAATGCAAAATCTGAAAATATTGTTGTCAAAAATCATTATTTGAATAAAAAAATTGTTAAATTTAATAATTTATTGGTTTAAATTATTTTACTGTCATTATTATTTTGTAATTAAATTTTTTAAATAAAATATAAAGATTTAAAATAATATTATGTGCAATTAATAATTAAAAATTGAGCAGGTATTTTATTTAAATAATATATTGTGTCTAATCATATTTATTGAATGGTATTGAATATTTTTAATGGTAATGATAACAAAATATAGCATGAGTAATTTTTTCACAAATTTTCAAGTGAAATTTATCTTTTGAGTCTTTTGATACAGTTCAATGACCCGAATGACCATTTCATAGTGTTTAATCAAGTTCGATTGATTTTTCACGCCAAATTTGTCAACTGGAGTGCATCGATCTGATCAATCGTGCGTCATTTGGACCAGTCGCGATCATTCTGCACCCGTTTAAAAAGTGTGCCGTGCCGAGAGTTGATGACGCCTACTAAGTAAAAATAATACGGAGCAGCTCTCTGTTGTCGTCGACGTGAAAATGAGTTTCCTCCTCCGAGTGCGCCGCGACTACTGCGCGAATTGCGGGCGTCAAAATCCCCGGCACGACGAGCAAAATTGAATGCACTCGCCGCCTTTCTCTCCGACGGTGAAAAAGCCCAGGGTTTCCGACTGCCACTCCAGTCTGCCGTAGAGTGCAGATCATACAACTTCACATTTCAAAGTCGCACCATGGAGAAGGCGGACTCTATGGCCACCGTCAACATCAAGGAGTTCCCCGACAATGTCTCCTACACCACAGAAGCGCCTCCCGTGAGTTCATTTTTCTTTGTTTTAAAAATTTAAATTCAAGTAATTCAAATTTGTCTCCTGAATAAACGTACACCTCAAATAATGGAACTAAATTTGAATTAAAAATGATTCTTTTTTTATGTTCCCTAACAAAATTTGGCTAAAATTAGGATGATTTGATTTCGCAATATTTGTGAATACTCATAGTTAAAAATAATTACTGAAAAATGTGCTTCAGTATTAAATTTAAAACTGTTTAATCTAGTAATTTTATCAATAATTGTACAACACAATAAATACCATGAAGTAAATTTTTTAAATTCAATAAAAATAAATTGAAACTGTTATTTTGTTTCAGTGGTTATTCAAATTGCCATAGTGAATTATAAAGCAATTTTCTATAGCTCCATCCCTAATCTAAAAGTAATTTCAGTTTTTCATGAATTATTCTTTTCTGTGTTGATATTATTTGCATCTCTCTTTTTGTCACATTTTTCATTTATTTCGAAACCAAGTCCTAAAGTGAAAGTTCATGGAAATTTTCTGTTAGGTTTTTTACTATTCAAATAAGCAAAGAAATACGTTGATAAGTAAAAAGTACAATTGCATCCGGAAATTGCATGTCGGAAACGCGCTTCGACGCACTAAGTTCAATGAAACTGATTTTTTTCCATCCGTTTTTAATTATTGCCTCGGTGCTAATCAAAAACGGAAGCAAATGAAATCAAAACAATTTCACCCAAGAGCAAACATGTCAATTTCTAACTGCCGCGAAAAACAGTCATCAGTGAAAGGCTCTCACTCGAACCAAATAAAACAAACGGAGCGCCGCTCTGGAAAAAGAAAGACCGCTCAGAATCATCCACCGTCACGCCGCACGGTGACATGCACCTAAACGGCACACCGAAAATGAGGCGAAAGAAAGGTCTCTTTCTTTCTCGGCGCAGCTTTGTGCGCTCCAGTAACCCATAATGGGAATTTGTTGCCGACTCAATGGTAACTGCATAAACACAGACACATAATGAAATGGCTTTACTTTTTTAATGCTTTTCTACTAAATAAAAACAAACTGACCGAGTCTACATCCAAAATTATTCCAATTAAAATTATGTTAGCTTACAAACATTGGGAAAATACCTTTTTCTGATAGTGATAATTATAAATCATTATAATTGAATTAATATTATCCTGAAGAATAAACCTTTACTGGTTTCTAAAACGATTTTTGCTTATTTGAAGTAAAAAAAAATTGCTTCTGCATTAAAGCCAAATGCACAGTTTTGAAATATGAATTCTTCAATTATAGTCTTAAATTTTATCCATTTTACAAAGAAAAAAAAATTATGAATCAAAATAGTCGAGTTTTGGAGAAAGATTTAATTGTGCAATTTGACTAAATATTCTTTTGCACAGCCCTTCTTTAAAGTAAATTAAGTTAAACCTCAGATTGTATAATCAGAAGTAAAACTGAAATTATTCTTTACTTTCTGAGCTGAGCAGGTAGGGCATGGCCTTGTATTTTTCTGCCCTCACTTCCAGAGAGAGCCGCTGAAACCCAAAGCCACTTCTGTTTTGCACAGTCACTGAATACTATATTTGTATAGACTCTGAGTGTCAAGTAACTTTTCACGCTGCACGTGTAATTGCAAAAAGAAACTCTTTAGAATATCATGCATTGAAATTGGAACTGTTAACCTCGTTGACTTTAAATGATATAATTTAATTATTATACGCAAAATGTGGTGCAGTGGATCAATACTATTGATCTGAATGACCCGGCTAATTAAATTACGAAGTTGCGAATGCGAATATCAAATATATGAGAGACTGCAAATGCTCGCCAAATGTGGGACAAGACTGTAAGTTGTTTATGTTTTTCACCGAGAGTTTACTTTTCGCCTTAGCAACCAGAGAGTAGACGTGCATACAAAAAAAAAAATTTGCACGCCACCTCTGACATTGAAACCGCAGCCGACCTTTTAGCAGAGTGATTTCAATGCTTTTAGTACAGCACTGCTAAAGCATCCTTTGCCCACTCTATAAAAAAGATATGAGATGGGTTTTGCAAAAAAAAATGTAGGCAACCTCAACGCATTTGTAAAACTTTTCAATTAAGTAAAAAAATTCAGAATTATTTTCTTTTTCAAAATAAATTAGATTTTTTTTTCAATTTAATTCTGGTAAAAATAACTTGCTTTAACATCTCTATTTCTAATCAATCTTTATTCAGAATGAAAAAGTCATGCAATATAAATTAAAACTTATATGTACATATCGTTTAAATTTAAAACGAATTGGCTTTCACTTTAATTAATGCTCTATTTGGAAGCTTTTAAATGCACCACTTCAGAAAAATGTCATTCTGCTTTTGCCACTGTACAATTTTTAAATGGTTGAACATTCATTATTTCTAATTATACATTAAAGTGGTTTTCCACTTCCAGTAAAAGAGGCCCTCATCACTCTCGAATGGGATGATTCATGTCATCATGTCGCAATGACAACTTTTCCCTGCTGACGTTTTTGAAAGCCAGACAGTTTTTGGACAAACCGCGTAATCATCGCCTAAACCGCGATTACAATTTAACGAGAAAGCAACCAATTATAATATAGAAGCCTTCCAGAAGTTTGGATGCTGAAAATTATAGATGCTGCGGTTTTTGAACATAAATTAGGGCTGATTGTATTATTGCGCCATGAATATTTCCGAGGACGCATAATATAAAAACCAGCATTTTTTCTCTCAAATTGATACCATCCTGCCGATGTTAACCAACTGTGTGGCAATTGGAATTAAAAATGCGTGCCTCGCCAGCCGTGTCCACTCTACAATAAAGACTGACGTCCATTTGCAACAATGGGAATGATGATAATAGAGTATGGAGACTGTTCTCGGTGCCGCTGACCCGCAAAATGCACTTTTTGCAATTCGTCTAACTGCAAAATGAATACCAGAATTCCTGTAGCGTTTCAGGATATATAGTTTATTTAATACAATTAATAATTTGATAGGAAAGTTAAATTATTGTTAACATTATAACTTAAATAATTATTTACTTATCTTATTTATTGTTAGTTGCTAATATCACTTATTTGTGAAAAATTTTACTTTTTTATGTAATGAGATATTTTTTTTTATTTACCTTCCAATTAAAATGTTTTTAGTTTATATTTTTTCAAATCAATAAAGCAATATGAAAGTATTTCAAAACCTGGAAAAAGAGGTTAAAGACAACATTTTTTATTATGAAGTTGTAACAAAAGGCTGTTAAATTTTACACGCTACATATGAATACGTCTGTTATATTATAGCCTGACGTTTTGTGTTGCCTTTTTTGTGTGGATTCGTGCACTACTCATGGTTATATTGTGTTTCCCTGTATTCATTTGACTGTTAAATCGAAATTTTCACTTTCACTCAAACACATGCGATCATCTCTGGTTGCGAAGCCCGCAGCAGAAAAAGGCAAGCACAGTTCATTGTACCCACAATCACCGCGTCGAAATATTTACGCGATAATAATGCAACCGAATTATTGTATTAGATTTCTCGCAAGCCACGACATGTAACAAACAAACGGAAGCAGCAAAAAGCTCCGAGCTATTGAGTCAGTTTCCCACAAAGAGAGATTTATTTATTCTCGGGGCAAAAAAATATTCACCATTCTAGAACAAAATTAGAAAATTGAATTTGCTGAAGGAAACAATTATAATTTTTGTTTCAATTTTATTGTCATAATTTGTTTCCTAACCTTATTTAAAAAAATGATAATATCTCTGATTCTTGAGCATTGAGCATAATTTGAAATAAGATTGAGATTAGGATTTTCCCGTCCCAGACGTGGAAGATAAAATTTTCATTCTCAGTTCAAATTAAAAACAGTGAAAAATGAAATAGTTCCTATATTTAATAAAAATCCGGATTTATCTGGAATGTAAATATTTTTAAATTTCTATCGCAATTTCTGTGATTGTAGTTATTTTTTCAAGCAATGAAAATTTTAAGTCGACAAACTCTTAAGTACATTATGTCTATGTCGAACAAGGTAATTATAACAAACTAAAGGCGGGCCCATCTTTCAAGACGCAAGAGAAAGCTGTGACCTGTGACAAAATAACTGCTCTTCCACGCAATTTTATCGCAGTCACTGCTCTCGTTGGCAACACCTTTTTGCTACACTTTTGTTCATTCGAGCGGAGAGAAAATGCAAAATTAAATTTTCGTAATTCCTCTGAATTATTTACGATTATTTCACAAAACAATGAGACGCGTGTGATTTTTTTTTTTTTTTTTTTTTGTCGACCTTTGGCCACGAAATTATTATTTAATGCATGTGTGACATGACAAAAGTTACGGGTGCGTGGCACGCCCGTTGAGATTTCCCACAGTTATTTCGTCAAATGCAGGTAGTGACGCAAAATATTTGAATACAACTACAGTGTGAAATTTTGTGTCTCAACAAACTATCGGCTTGAAAATTACAATTTTGGTAATATTTATTTTATTTATAAATATTCATTAAAAAAAAATTCAGAAGTTTTTATCAAACTTCATCCGAGTGAAGGTTAATTGAAATAGAATACAATTATTTTTAAGCACTTTAAAATTTAGGAAAGCCTAGGGTACAGCATTATATTTTATATGATGTATATTTAATTTAATACAAAAACCCATCCGGAAAACCTTGAGTTGAGTCTTAATTATCTATCTTAATTAACTCTTGAAGTTGAGAAGGAAGCTTCAGTTTCCTCATCCAATTGTCACATGTCATGCTTTTAAATACACAAGGCTTGTCCTTCTTCAAAGTACGTGTTTTAGTGGTCGTCTGTTAATTTAGAAACGTCCAGCAAGTGTGAAAATATTACCCAAGCCTTGGATAAACTTTTGCTTTGTGCGAATATGACACCTTTGTGGAGAAATTAACCTCTCTCATTCGAACAAAGCAAACAAACCCGAGAGTGCGATTTCGAGACAAAGCAAAAAAAAAATTGTTTTCACTAAATTTTTGCTAGAATACTTCTTGTTTATTCACAGCTGTTTCGTATACTAGCTAGGCCGTGAGAAAATGAGTAAAAGTTTTCCAAGCGTGCTCTCGTAGTCATTTGAGCATCAAGATTGAATTAATAAAGTCACAAAAGCGCACCGCCATTGTATTAAATAAATTTGCAGCAGATTGAGCTTGGTTACTTTTGTTGCGAGTGAATGTATTTTTTTGGGTCCCCTTTGCGGTCGCTGATTAATGCAGCTTCAATTCATTTAAATTCACTACCGCGGTGACCCAGATGATAAAAAAGCGCGTCAGCCAGCAGCACTTCGCTCAATTAAACTCGCAACAAAATCACACACGCATAATAGCAACAGCCGACAAATTTTTAATTCTAGAAAGAACCCTGCTGCAGTTCATTCACTCTTATTAATTTACAAATAAAGAAAAGTTTTTCTTTCAAAGTTGTAAGAAATTAAGCTTAAGACAATTTCAATTTAAATAAATTTCTATGTCAAAATTAAATTAAAATATCTTTAACAAATTTTTAATATCAAGTTAACCGTCAAATTAAAATAAAGTAAGAAATGAAATTAAAATATTCCTTAAGTAACAAATAATTTTTTCTCAACACAATCTTTGCGATTTAAAAATCATTTGATCTATTTACCTTGTTCTAAAAGTATAATTTGTTCTTATTTATTTTTACAGGCGTACAAACAACCTCGTGCAGCCGCAGTGCAAATCACAAAGATTATTGCAGTCACAGTGATTGTGGCCTCGGCGATCATCGGAGGCTGCATCCTCGCCTCGGCCTGGATCCAGAGCCGCGCCACCTGCGAACTTCTGATGATGGAGCAGCAACTCCAACAGGCCCAGGTATTAACGTTTCTAATCATTAATATTTTTTTTTGTCATTTTATAGCCCCCAATTAAATAATAAATTTGTCGGCTCAAAATTAAAAGCTGGGAAAGAAAGTTTGCTGATTGATTGAAACAATTTGTGTTGCGGGTGTTTGTTTTTTGTTAAGACTGTTCTCTTCTCGTGCCTCAAAGTTAGTTAGCTTGGTCGTGAGCAGCATGATGAGAGGTGCACACAGCCTTTCACTAGAGCGCCCATCACGAATGACCCACTTGGAGAGCGCATCTTGCTCGGCAACATGCACACAACGTACTCGCTCGGCACTTTGTTAAATTGCGACCACTCACCGGGTTGGCGAGTTGTTTTCCGATCGAGTCGAGATAACTGAAATGTGTGTCGCAATTACATATTTGGGAATAAATGCTAATTATCGCCAATAAAGGCGCGCGAAAGTGGAGCAAACTTTTCTCTGTCTCATTAAAAAGAAATCAATAAACTTTAATAATTACGTATCTTAAGAGATTGTAAATCAATAAATATTCAATGAGGAAAAAAGAATGCTAAAAGTCTTGTTGAAATTTAATTTCCAGCAGCAAATGATGGCAGACAACCCTTCGTACCAAGCTCTTGTGCAGGACAACGCCGCCGAGGAGTCCAAAGAGTCGTCAACAACCACAGAACGCGCCTCTGAAGAGCAAAATAACTCGCAGCAACTCCCCGCCAATAGACCCAACAGACTTCCTCTGCAGTTGGACTTTGACGAGTTGGCTGGGGTAAGAGAAATAATTAAAATATGATGGCTGCACCCCTTGAATTTTTGAATTAGGCAACTTGCTCAACGCCTACGCAGATCAAGTTGCATAATATAAATTTTAGAAATTATTTTTTGTAGATTTACTATTATTTGTTATTAAAAACTCATATACTATTTTTCAGTTGATTTATTTTTATATATTATTTTGAAGCAAAAATATTAATTTTCCTTGCACAATTCTGCAGGCGTTGATGGACAACAACCAGAGAGCACACATGAACTGCGTAGTTGAGAAACGCCGCTCCGAGGAGCTTGTGGACCACGCACCGAGGGAAGTGAGCCTCCCCTTCGGGCTCAACCTGACTACCCCACCCAGGCTGGAGCATCTCACCGGCGAAAAAATGGTCATCTCGTGTGAAAGTGGTCGTGCCCAGGAAAGGTAAATTATTAAATTAAAAAAAAGTTTAAAACTTATAACATTTAATTATTTTGGAAGGTTTTTTAATAATGTAATCATATTGTTTCTAGGCACATGCCTCCCCCTCCTCCTCCCCCACAGGCTGCTTCTGTGCCGCTGATGATTCCTCTGCCCGGTGGTCCCATTCACCTTCCAATGCCTTTTGCCCAGCACATCAACAACCAGCAAAACAACGATCTGGGTGACTCTCACCCTATGGAACACATTGAAATGATCGTTGCCCACCCAATGATGGACCATCCCCAACCTCACCATCCCCGTGGACAGCCCCAGATGAGAGAGATGCGTATGGCCATTCTCCCAGACGAGCCCATTCCTCAAGAGTCGATGAGACCTCACTGTAATATTTCCAACCTTTGTATGAATTTCTGACTATTTTTTAATTATTCGTTTTTGCAGATGTCCAGCCGAGGTCTGTTCCTAGCCAACCCGACTTCCTGAAGAGAACAAAGCGTTGTGCTTGTGACTGCAACTGTTAAATATTAATCGCACATATTTTTTTCTCTTTAAAAGTAACAATATCCAGGCCAGATCTTTCAAAGTTTGATTTTTATAAATAGAGTGCTGTAAATGATTAACTACGAAATAATTTTGCTTTTATTTCTGAGGCTAATTTAAGTTTTGACAAGCATTTCCCCATGTGATTTGAAAGAATATGGCAAAAGTACTGAAGTGTCTGTATTACCTGAAAATAAAACAAAAATCTGGGATACAAAGATGGTGACTTAATTATTTATTAATATCTGCACATGCTATTTAAATACAAAAATACCTGCGCATTTTTTTCTAAACAAAGTTTCAAGATTTAAAATTTTGCTTCCAAGATTTGAGCAAAACTTTAAGTGGCACGACACCAGGAATCTGCATTGCACATAACATCATTGTATAAATTCAAATCATATTTGTAAATTAAATAAAAAAAGATCACGCATATTTGGACGGGTCAAAACTTTTAAAAATAATGTGGTATCTTTGATCTTAACTAAAACAAGATTCTCAAAAATAAATCCAATATAAATTGATTATAGTGCTATAATTCATTGCAATTGATGTAAACACAAATCAAGAGCAAAAAGCAATTTGATTTGTTTCAGCAGCTTCTTAAATCAGTCATAATTCTTTTGTCTAGTTGCTTTTGCTATTTTTAATTCTATCGCTAATTCTAATTTTTATAAGAGGTGTCTCAATACATGCATACAGATCTAGACTGGAATGTTGAGTTGACATTACATACTTGTCTTATACAAAGGCTTTAAAAATGCGTAAAATTGCATAGCATTTCCTTGAGGTCAACTGGAAGATTTTCCTAAAATTTTATGAGAATCCTATCCTGCTCATTTTGTCATTTGGAGGTTTCGATGTCAGATAAAAATGGCTCGTATTGAAAACTACTCCGTAGGGAGAAACTCAGATGGTGCTGCACAGTTTATTGGAATTAAGTTAGATTAAGGAAAACAAAAATTTGCTTACCATTGGGTAATCCAAAAGGCAGTGGAAAGCTTCGACGAGTTGCTCAAACGAGGGCCTCTCGTCAAGATCAACTTGCCAGCACTGCAGGAGCAACTGGTAAAGTTCGTCTCCCACATGCTGAAGTTGCGGCAAAATGAGACCCCTCATTATCCTGGCAGGCAACTCCCTGTTTGCAATTTCAGGGTATGGCGTCCCTCCAAGAGCTAGGGCCTCCCATGCTAGACAGGCAAAGGACCAGACATCACTCTTTGAGGTAAAGTGCCCACTGCGGAAAATCTCCTGGGCTGTCCATCTCGTCAAATCGAGTGGGCTCTGAAAAAAGAAATTAACACTCCAGCTTTAAAAGTGTATAATTCATTATTACCTGTTGGGTTTTGCAATATTCAGATAATCCTAGGCCACTGATTTTTGGATTGACTCCATCTGCCATGATGACTTGGCTGGCGCACAGTTTCTTGTGGAATATCTAACAAAAAAATCCATCATCAGTATTTAAAAAAAATTAAATAATGATTATCACATTTTTTCCTTCCAAAAATTTCATCCCGTCTGCAATACCCAACAAAGTGTTCAAAATGCTGTGCTCTGACAAAGAGCAGAATCGAGTTAGGGAAGCTTGCTGTTCAGGAGAAGAATGTTCGAGAATCCGGGACTCCAGAAGAACATCTTTTAAAGTCGCTGGGTGGTGTTCAATGGCCACATAGAGTATTTCAGGATGTTCGCAAGTTCCGATGAGAGAAATCAAATTGTCATGAGTTCCTGGGCGTACCAGCATGTCCAGATCTTTTAACATTGATTTTCGGTCGTCCTTTGACATCAAGACATCTTAAGGTATAGAGTTAAATAAATCAATTAATAAAAAATTTCTCTATAGATTTTTACCAGCAATTGAATGAATTGCAACTGGGACAGGAAAACCTTTATGATTAACAGTTCCTTTGAGAACTGAGCCATATTTTCCAGAACCAAGCAGGTCGTTTCTTACTTCCAAATGGTTTACAGGAATGCTCCAGATTTTAGCTTTTAAAACTTCCAAGTGATTTGTGCGTTCGTCCTCATCTTCAGGAATGTAGCCATTATGGATGTATCCATTACCCTCCTAGAAACAAAGTTTGGAGGAAAAACTAAATTTTCCAACTATTTTCTTACCACTTCCAAAATGGGTCCTTGTATTGATAGCTCTTGGTTGTCTGGCAAACGGAGACGTCGTTGGTGAACTCTGTGCCTCATAACAAAGTAGAATATAACTGAGAGGATGAGCAACACACTGAAAAACGCTATAGCAAAGGAGAGAACCATGACCATCATAGATGGAGTCGTATCCATTTTAACTGTGAATATAAAGATGACTTAAATTAATCCTTAATTCAAATGATTTTTTTAAAAACTTTAAGCTTTTAAAGTTCTTATATACCTGGCCCAACATCAAGGACAATGACTCCGTGTTGCTCGTGAGTTGCGTGTGCAAAACTGGATTTGCGGACTCCGTCTTTTAAACTGATCACGGCTAAACTTATGTGAAAGTGGCCCTCAGGCGCAAGAGGAGCATTGTAGTAACCTCCGTAGAATTTGCCATCCCCGACAACAAATTTTGTGTCCAAACTCTGAAAGAGTCATGCAATGCAAAAATATAATAATTCTTTAATAACCTTTTAGAATTCTCACATTTGGATTTAGTTCTGCAGTTATATAGTAAGGAATGTTCTCTTTTTGGGCTAAGGCATAAGCAAAGAGTGTTGATTCATTGAAGGTTGTAGGGACAGTTTCGTCTAATACGATCACTTGGTATGCAGAAACAGGCCCATTGCGATTTTTGGCTGGAGTGATTTCGATTGTTATGGAATTTTCATCCTGCGATAACACCTTGGGTACGTCTGGTTCATCTGGCTCTGAGAACAAAAATCAATTTTATTTTCACAACTAATTTACAAAAGTTTTATTTTTTAAATATAGACAATCTTTTCAAAAGCAATCGAAAGCAATAATAATAAAAAAAAAAAAAAAAAAAATACCTCCAATTTCTGTCCACACTTGGTTGACAGCAGGAACACCAACTCCATGCCCAGAGATTGCGCTGATGGACAAATTGTACTCAGTTCCTGGGTGAAGAGGAGCTAATTGGGCTCTAGAGGTGTTTCCTGCGTACTCCCACTCCATAGGAGGCATTTGTATGGAGAAACCTTGAAGGTAGTTTAAAAAGATGGTGTATCCAGTTATTGGTCCATTTGATGCTTTAGGACGCTTCCAATTTACTAGGATGCTTTTTTCGGTAACTTTGACTACTCGCAGCTCTGGAGGTCCAGGAACTTTAACATATAAAAGTATATTATTAATAGTTTGGCCAAAAAAAAAACACCGTTAATATTAAAAAAAAAAAAAAAAAACAGGTGGCATGTACAATTTCAAAAAATTTCAAAGCAGCAAAGCATGCGAATTATTTGAAATTGAAAAAAAAGAATAACAATAAAATAAATTGTCATATTTTTACCTAATTGACCAGTGGCATAAACAGAGATGGAATTTGACCCTCCACAAATCTGTGACGAGTTTCTTGTGCAGTGAGAGGAGCAGTTGCCTGGTCCAGTGTCTTCGTAATTTGAGCTGCAAAAGCAGGTGTCTCCATTTTTCAAGCTTGCATATCTGTAAAGAAATAAATATTTATTAAAATTTTAAATTTTTTACAATATTTACCCATAGTACAGGTTCAGGCAGTTTTTCAAGCAATTTTCAACCGTCGATGAAGCCGACACGGCAGGTATTTCGTAAAATTTGGCTTTGAGTTCATTTCTGAAGGTATAGCAGCCAATCTCATGCGGTAGGTCTAGAGGTAAATTTCAATTAATTTCCATTCATATTTTAAAAAATAAATAAAAATGTTACTTTCTGTAGCAGTGCCTAAATGCAAGAGGCAGCAAAGGCTGAGAAAAGTAAAGAAGAGCCGGCAAATATTACTTTCCATTTCAACTTCTTTCGGTTTTAGTGCTCCATTTCTAAAATTACACAAAGAAAATTAAAAACCTCGATTTTGAAATTATTAGTTAGTAAATTTAATTTTCTGTGAACTTCATCTATTTTCAGTCAGACATAAAATAAATATATGAAATATGTGAGTCATGCTTTTTTTAAAAATGAAAATGAGCTATTAACTTAGTATTTTGGTTTGAAACAAAATCCACGATCTGGTTAACAAGACGAAAAATCTGCAGCAAAATACAATTAAAATGATTGCTATTCTGGATTTTCGGCTTTTCCAATTTGAGAAGAAAGTTAAAACTTGGTAACATCGAACATAATTTAAAGCCTTGTGGACACGCCCTTGGAAAAAAATTGATTTCCAGTTAAATTAAATATGTAAGGAATCTTTTAAAAGGTGTCAAAAAATTTATCATTTTTAAGAAAAGATCTATTGAAAAAGAAAACTTCTCACGGTTTAGTGCTGCTAGGGGGTGAGCGGACAAGAATAAATTCATATTTCACGGCTGAAAATAATAAATTCCCAATAAAGAAAAGCCGGGGACGCGTGAACGATTCCCTTGAAAGGTAAAGCCGCAGCAACAATAAAAACAAACCGTGTTGAATACGATTGAGGCGTCCTTGAAACTCGAGGTGGGTGCACTATCGAATTGAATCCACCCTGGGAAAACAGGTGTTGCTCTCGGCAGCCCCCTTTGTTCTCTCTTTTGAGGCTTCTTCCTCCTTTTCAGCGGCCGAACACCTGCGTCCAACACGAATCTCTATGATGTATCAAAAGTATTGTGTGGTGACGTCACGGCCAGCTACCAAAACATTCAAGTCTGACCAATGAGAGATGACTTTCCAGAGAGCCGACCAATCAGAGAGCGGATCTGCGTTTAGCCATGATGGCCGCTTCTAGAACGGCGCTTCGCCGCCAGAGGCGCTGGTGTAGCAAATCTTGAGATGTTTTAGGAAGAACAACACCTTGAAT
This sequence comes from Neocloeon triangulifer, assembly GCF_031216515.1. Taxonomy (NCBI): domain Eukaryota; kingdom Metazoa; phylum Arthropoda; class Insecta; order Ephemeroptera; family Baetidae; genus Neocloeon; species Neocloeon triangulifer. The sequence continues at coordinate 10,155,633 of NW_026775546.1, forward strand.
CACAGCATCCCTGCGAATTCATCGCGTTTTGGCCGATTTTCGGTCTTCTGGCGGTCGTTAGGCCCAAAATGGCTCTGGTTTCGTACAGTTTGTGCAGCTAGACGGACGGTCCGTCGGTGATTCGTTGAATCCCGGGTGGTTTTGAGCTGGGAAGGTGGAAAAATGTCACAGACAGCTCGGCGGGGCATCTGATCAAAAGGACTCCTAAGATGGCGCCGTATTCTTGTGTTTTCTTCACTACTCGGACACTTGTGCTGCGGTGGCTTTTGTTAGTCACCGTGTGTGTGCTGGTGGTTGCAACGACGGCGGCGCCGAGTGGCGATTCCTCGCCTGCAGCGGCGCCGGCCGAGCTGGAGACTGCCCTGAACACGACGTTTGACGCCCACATTCCGCCCGCCTCTGCTAACGAGTGTCCGGGCGTGTGCGTCTGTGTCCTCGACTATGTACAGTGCGGACAACTCGGAGATAGTATGATCCCGGACAACATTCCTGAAAGTGTCAAAGATTTGTAAGTAAAAATTTGCAAAATTCCTCTTGATTAAGGGGCAACTTGAGGGTGGCTCTTACAGAGGCGCCACAACCTCTTGCCTTAACATCATGCTTTTGTATGCATGATTTATTAAGGCCTCGTTATTCACATCAATCAGAGACATTTTATTAATTATTCAAAAACACTAAAATTTTAATAATGAGAATTCAAAATTGGCAAAATTATGTCATTTTTTTTGTTTAAAATGCACGATTATATATTATTCATTTTGTATTATTTATTGTAATTCGTGATAAATTATGAAAAATGATGTTATTATTTCATATGAAAAATGATTTCAATGACGTTTGTTTCAGGCGACTGAGTGGAAATGGCTTTGACATTATGCCAATTTTTCCCTACCTCCCCCAACTGAAAATTCTGGATATGTAAGTGAAAATAATTAAACACCAATTTTAGGCCATCTTAAGATTATGTCTCTATGATATAAAAGAGCGATTCTGTCATCCTTCATAAAAAAGCAATTCAAGTTAAGAGCTATACAGTATTATCAGCTCATTAAGTTGTATACTGAGATAGATAAGAAGCAAACAAAGGAGTGCTCTTCAAACTCGATATCATTAATTCAATCAAATAATTATATATTATTTGCTTTTTTCAAAAACTTCTCAAATAATTCTAGTCATAGCATTATTTATTCAAGCCCAATTTGATGCTTTTGAGTGGTCTAGACATCTGTCATTATTATTTTATTTGTATTTCATTTCAAAGCTATAAATAATACCCGTCCTGGCGTCAGGTTAATGAAATGCAATAATTATAATGGGTCTGGTTTTGCAGGAGACACAACAGACTGAGAAGTCTCTCCAAGGAAGACTTCACTCCCATGCCGTCTCTAACCGAAGCCGACTTCAGCCATAATGACATCAGACTCGGCTCAGACTCTTTTCCTGCCAACTTTTCATTGCAACGATTGTAAGCATAAGCATTCCTTATGATGCTTGAATCATAACTTCACTATTTTTATTTTTTAATCTAGAAACCTCAACAAAAATCAAATAAAAAATCTGCAAGGAGGCTACATGGACGGGTGCTCCAGTTTGGTCAGACTTTCAATATCGAGAAACCAAATTTCTCGAATCGAGAAGGGCTTTTTTGCCACTATGGCCAATTTGGAATCACTGTGAGTTAAAAACCATATTATCCTTAGGAATTCTACTAAATTTTGTACATTTAGTGACTTAAGCAACAACAGAATCAATGAAATTGAAGGCATCACTTTCAAAGGACTTTCTAAACTCCAGCATATGAATTTAAGAAGAAATAAATTAGAGGAAATGCTTGATGGCGCTTTTTACGAGTTGAAAAATCTCAAGAAATTGTAAGTCACCTTGATGAAATTTGTGTTACCTTGTGTATGTTAATTAAACTTTTCTATTCAGGCAACTTGACTACAACGGTATTCCCACCTTACGGAAAGCTTGGCTTTATGGATTACCCTCTCTCCAACATCTGAATTTGTCAAACAACGAAATTTCCTTAATTGAAACTGATGCTTTTGAGTTTTGCTACGACCTGCATGACTTGTGAGTTTTTATAAATTCAATTAAGTATTTTCTCTACATTTTCCTTTAAAGGGATCTTTCCAACAACTTGCTGACCTCACTAGGCCCTCATGCCTTTAAACATCTGTCGAAACTGAAGAGACTTGATTTGAGTGGCAATCACATGTCGGATATAACTGATACTGCTTTCAGCAATTTGCCAAGCTTGGAAATTTTGTATGTTCATTCAAAGTCACAATGTACTGAAAACTAAGTATTTTGCTTTCCAGGATTTTGAAGGAAAATCTTCTAGCCCACGTTATTGAAGACCCGATCGGTTCATTCAAGCCCCTGACTGGCTTGTTGATGCTGGACCTCTCATCAAACAACATCACAGCATTCAACCCTAAATCATTTGAAGGTCTGAGCCACTTGACACATCTGGACCTTAACGACAATCCAATCAAAACGATTCAAGAAAAGGCCTTGGATGAAATGCATCGTCTAAAGTACTTAGAAATGAACTCCCAAGACCTTTTGTGCTACTGTAACCTTGACTGGCTGCCTGAGTTCCTGGTCAGCAAGAGCTTGAAACTGGATCTGCGCTGTAAACATCCGCGGGAGCTTCGAGGCGACCTAATCCGTCAACTCCGACCACTCAGTTTGCCATGCGATGGTTTTCCCAAGCCTGCCATCATCGAAGAGCCACGCTACTTAGAAGCTAAAACTGGGGACAACATTACCCTGACATGTCGAGCGTCCGCTCCTGTCCAGGAGTTGATGAGGTTTCAGTGGAAGAAAGACAATATTGTAATTTCTGCACACAAGGGCCAAGTTGACGGTGATTTGGAGAGCTTGGATGAGAACTGGCAGCAACAGTCTCTACTGAATTTGAACAAAATCAACTCTTCTGACGCTGCGGTTTATCAGTGTATTGTTTCGAACGACTATGGAACTACTTTTTCATCCAAGGCCAAAGTGAACGTCTTCAGTAAGTTGCTCATTTATCTTTTATTCTGAAAATAGTCGTTATTTAAAATTCAGCCTCACAAAATATTTTTAGAGTTCTAATCAAAATTCTGCATCAATTGCCCTGATACAATTTTCTCTATTACAGCTTTGCCTGTTTTTCTAAAGAGACCACAGAACTTAACGCTAAAGGCAGGAAGCACAGCTAGACTTGAGTGTCATGCAGAAGGCGAACCAAAGCCAGAAATTTCTTGGAACAAAGATGGTGGCAGCTCTTTTCCAGCCGCTGCTGAAAGAAGAATGCACGTTTTGCCTGCTGACGTAACTTTCTTCATTGTGGATGTCAAATTAAGCGATTCGGGAAGTTACAGCTGTTCTGCTGTAAACAAAGCAGGCAAAGTCACAACCGATGCTGTTCTTACAGTAGTTGGTAGGTTTAATTTTAAACTATGTCGTCGTCAGAATACTCAAATGCATTTATTTCAGAACCACCTGTTTTCATCAAACCTATGGAGCACAAGGATGTCACCGAGGGGGAAACCACTGTCTTGGAATGCATGGCTGGTGGCCACCCTAAGCCAAAACTAAGTTGGACTAAGGACAGCCAGCCGTTGTTAGCCACATCTCGGCATTTCTTTACTGCTGAAAATCAACTGCTAATCATCGTCAATTCTGCAAAGACTGATTCCGGCAACTATCAGTGCGAAATCGCCAATTCTGCTGGCACTGAACGAGGCTCTTCCCGCCTGACCATCATTCCAAGTAAGTTTTATAAAAAAAAAATTGATTTTTTTCAAAGAGACTGAACAATAATTGAAGAATTTTTTTATTTAGATGAAATTCTTTGTAAACTATATAAAAAACTCACTTTTTGCAGGGTCGGTTACTATTGCAAGCAGTCAGTCCATTTACGTGTATGTGGTCATCTCTGTGGTGTGCTGCATCGTGGTGACCTCTTTCTGCTGGGTGGGTGTCATATACCACACTCGGACGCGCCCAAGCGCCACCCCCACTCCAGCCCAAGCATCACTGTCATTGGGACCGGTGGTGTCGTCTGCACCTGTAATCATGCCTTTCCATGATGTCGATTCGGAGAGCAGCAAAGACAGTGGACACGGTGACTCGGCGCGGCGGAGCAATGAGGAGTTGGCCAAGGGCTACTCAAGTGGCTCCGACGTTGATGAGCAGGCCATTGAGGAAGACGAGGAGCCTGAGTACGTTTCTCGGAACGAAGTGGTGCCCTCAATGTCCACCTTCAGGCCGTACAACTCTCCAAGACAGTACAATGGGGCGGCAGATGACTATGCCTCTCGAGAGGAGATTAGGGCGTGCATTCCCAGAATGGTGTGACTGAAGTGACTTTTTTCAAATGATTTTTTTTTTTTTCATTTTCCCCTTTGTTGACCAAAAACGATTTTGTTGGTTCTTAAGTTTTGCAAAAGGGAAGGCGTTGAGCTTTTTGGATCTCAAAATTTTTGCCACAATCCAACGGAAGTATTATTTTAAATGTTAAAAGTCTACCTCACGTCTCTCCCTTTTCCATCCTTTGCAGCAACCGTCATCGAGTGAAACCAAAAAGAGAATGAGGACGGTGGTTTTTCTTATTGAGGGCCATTTGTGATGTAATGTGATTACCTTATAATTTAAATCAATGCAGCATACCTAATGTAAATACGTGTGCAATATAACCAAAATAATATATTACAAGAAATATTCAATTATTAACTCTTAGGAATCAGTCAGAAAGACTTGATCTTGCTGTAAAGCAAGACGGCCATTATTTTTATTCTTCCTCCTTTGTTTCTTTGCCCCTAAAATCAGGGTGTGAACCGGAACTAATTCGAGCACAAATTTTTAACTCTTTATTTCAACGAGCACAATTCAGAACAAGGGCAGCTTTTTGCCTCTGCATAGATTGGCCTTAAACTCCACATCGGAATGCCTTGTCAAAAGTAGACTACAATTTGTTGCGAGTATTATACTTATTGAGAAGAATAATGCTTGTTTTCAGTTGCACTGTTCCTCTTTAGCCTTATAAAGTTTTTGAAAAAAAAAATTATAAATGCTGTCAAGGTTGTGCCTGACGAGAAAGATTCTGTGCCTGATTTTTTACTCTGTACTTTTTCCATCCCCAGAATGGCTTAATTTATTCTTCGCAGCTTGAAGGCAATTTTTTTTAAATTAAATAAATGTCCTACATGTAGTAGGCTGAAAGAAGCCTATTTAGAAACAAAATTATTCCCAAATTGGTGCTATTTCAAAATCAAGATTTGAATTTTTATAAACATCAAACTTACATAAGATGAAGTAAGTTTTTTTTAAGTTTGAGTGCAATAATGAAATGGAAATTATTAACCGACTGTATGTATTCAATGTTCAACATTTATCTAAACAATTTAGCCATGGCAAACCCTATTGTTCTTCGTAAAAATTCACAATGTTTAGAGCGTTCGGCAAAAACTTTTATACTACTTACCATACTTTGATTCTATTATGCTAAACCTACTGAAAGGAATAAAAAAAATGAGCAGCGTGCTTTTGGTACCTTTCTAGATTTATAATGGCAAACTTAAGATCTTGAAAGATTTAGGAAAAGTCCATGTGTCATAAATGTTAGAGCCATAAATAATATACTTTTGAGCCCCAATATCGCTATTTTGTTAGCCGAAGTTGAAAAACTTGATGAATTACAAGACTCATTTTTTAATTGTACGTTAGGATATTGATGTAATGCATGACTCTTATGTGTATCTGTATCAGTGAATGTGCATTTTGATTACTAGGTGTATGTTGTGGATGGCAGAACGTTGTGTAGTATTTCATTAAAAAGAAAGAAACAGTGACAAGAGAATGAAGCATTTTCTTTGAAACCAGAAGAACCCTATCTTGTTGGTTTGGGGAACTGAAAATTAATAATCAGACCTGAAAATTTAAACAAGAAGATCATTTTGAATTTTATTCTTCAATATATGTACAACATGAGATTTTGGATTATTCCATCTTATTATCAGTATTTTGAATGATTCAACACACCTTAGTTTCAAACTGCATTCTTTACGTGAATTTAACAGATTTTGGCAGTATGCGAGATGGGAACTGACCTCGCTCTAGAGCATTACAAAATTCTGAATTATGAACAGCAATAAATATTTACACTAATATATTTTTGTTTTGCCTCTCCGACTCGAATAAGGTCCATTCATACACAGATTAAAAAAAAAAAAATTGGCCAAAACTTTTTGTCGATATTTTAAAACTTTTGCATACAACATGTAATATACTTGAATTCTCTCCTCTTTGCTTTGGGAGAGAAGTAAAATAATTAAGAGGTATACAGAATTTTTTTATCAATATACTATTATCATAAAAAAATGGCACTGTTGTCATTTGATAAGAAAAAATATTGCAGCAATTCCCTTGGCGTTAATTTTCAATGCTATTGAACACATTCTATTAAGAAAAAATGCAACGTGATATATCTCACTATTTTTGGCTTTCTAAATACATTAATTAAATTATTAAAATATTGCAAACACAAGTACCATTAGGGAATTGCGGCTGAAAGGGCGGTGTGTAACTTTTATCGCCTCTTCTGAAAGCTGATATACAAACAACACACCTAAAAGATATCATTTTTTGTGACAGCAATTAATAAGCAACACCTACACAATTACCACATGATTATTCTTCTCAAAATATAAAAAATTTCTATTTTTGGCGCTTTTACAATTTCCTTGGCAGCCCCTCCGGCAGGTTAAGTAATTCTGGCGGCTCTTTCAACTTAATTTTTGCAACGACATAGTTCAGTATATAAGTGTCCTGGACAATCTCAGTATCTTTTAAATACAGAATAGTCTCTTGTCTTTGTTTCATTCATTCCATCCAATCATATTTACTTTTTTGACTTAACCACAATATACCTCTAAACACAGTAAATATATTGACAATGATCGTATATAATGAGAGAATAAATCTGACTTGCGCGATCATTTTGCATCAAAAAGTCTGTTTTTCAAATCTTCACTCAAAGAATTTGCTTCAGTCGCCAATGCTGTTGCGCACGGCTTGGTAGGAGGCAGAGAAGCCCTTGCTCACAACCGAGTCGTCCGTCCTAAAACGCAGGACCATCTCTTCTCTGGTTGAGTAAATGTCCTCTGGTTTCTGATAAAACAAAATAAATGGAAATGAATTTTATTTTAAAAATAAATTAATTAAAATAAAGATTTGATTTAAACTTACGTGTGGCCCACAGTATTTGTCAAAAAAGTGGCCGGAATCTTCATCAGCAAACACCTGCACCGAGTCATACGAACAGTCGTTTTCGTCCTCGAGCTCAAAAGTGATGAACTGCAGCTGCACTACGTAGCCCGAAGGCGCCTTTATTGTCCACTCACAGTCAATGGCGTTGTCATAGGTTTGGTCCCCAAACTTTGTGTGTGAGTAAATGTGCTGAACGTCTGTTGTTGCGCGCAAAGTACCTCCGCAAACTAAAATTTCAACATTTTATTCCTTTTAAAGAAATTGTGATGAAATTCTATTATTATTAAAATATTTTAATCCAATTGTGTTTCTAATAAATTTTCTGGAGAGAAACCTCACCAATAACACAAAAACACACATGTTGAATTATTTTTACCTGTCATGTGCTCGGCCAAAAATCCCTTTCTCTGCACCGAAGCGTCAGACTTGAAGACCATGTACAATTCATTGCTGCTTGCCACAATGGGGTGCGGAATTTTGGAGCCGCAGAAGCGACCGAGAGTTTGCGAATCCTCGCCTGGTCCATCGTAGAAAGCGACGTTGTCATAGGTGCATTCCTGGTGCGGCTCGATCTCGAATTCTTTAAATGCCTGCATGGATGCAAGAAATAATTGTTAAATAGTGGTTTTCACCCAATTATTTGTTGAAGGAAAAAATACATGAAATAAATTTGGTTTGAATTTTATTTTTGCTATATGAAGTTTAAAATTTAAATATTTTTATAACCAACCAATTTTATTCTGTGACCCGGCGTGGTGGAGAACTTCCAGACGCACTCCTTCTTGCTAGGGTAGTACTCGGGGTAGTTTGGACTGTGGATGTTGCCGTGCGGGCTGTCTATCTCATGCTTGCATCCGCCTTCTTTGCACATGTGCTGGTCATCGTGCAGCATGAAGCCGTTGTAGCAGCTGCACTCGTACGACCCGATGAGGTTCTTGCACTCATGTTGACATCCTCCATTATTCACCGAGCACTCATCCATGTCTGCAAAATGTTTATTTTTTTGAAGTCAGTGACAGATATTTATATATAAAAATTGAATATTATAAAAAAAGAATGTCCAAAGATCGGATTGTAACGCTGCATATTTTTAGAACTGCTGATAACAACAAAAATTCTAAAAATATATTTATAAAATTTTCATGATAAAATTGTAAAACCGCAGCAGTTTTACTCTGTTACTTATTATTAAATTATTGAAATGAAATAATTGCTTTTTAAAATAAAAGATATCTTTTAATTCAAACCATAAAAAGGCCAAACCTGTAAAAAATACGGCAGCAAATCCAGTTTTCTGCACAGAGTTGTCGGTGGAAAACTCAATTCGCATTTTGTTTGTCTCGGAAGTGACCATTTCAGGACGGACGTTTCCGCAGTAGACACCGTGCGTCCGAGCGACGTTGTTGGAGTGGATACTTTGCACCTCAACGTTGTCATACTCACAATCGTGCTGAGAGAAATTTTGGTTAGAAGAAATTGCAAAAAATAACTCTGAAAAAACCTCACATTGTTCCCTTCCAAGTCGAAGTGTGTAAAGTTCAAGGTGATCTTGTACTGCGGAGGCGCGTGGATTTCCCAAGAACAATGCTTGTTGCTGGGGTAGAGTGCCGGGAAACTGGGACTCGTGATTGTTCCATTGGGCACAGCAAACAGTCCTCCGCAAGCGTCTACAAATTGCCACTGTTAGAGCGCGCGCCTTTCAAGAAAAAACAAGGACCCTCACCAATGCAGCGTTTGCCGTCGGAGTGCAGCTCGTAGCCTATTTTACAGGAGCAGTAATAGCCACCTAGAGTGTTGATGCAAATCTGCTCGCAGTCTTGCTCCGTGCTTGTTGTGCACTCGTCAAACTCTTCAAAAGTAATTGCGCAGCAATTAGACACAAAATAATAATTTCAGTGTAGGTTTCAATTTCTTTCAGTTTAAATCTATAAATTTAATATCTTTTTTTTTAATTATTAAAAAATATTTATGAAAAATTTCCCCATTAAAAAAAACAAAATGGTATTTATTAAAAAATATAATATGTTGCAAGAATTGATTGCAAATCTTACCTTTCATAAATGTGGCTGAGAAACCAGCTTTCTGCACAGAGCCATCCGAGACAAATTTGATCCACAGTTTATTTCCGGTGGACAAGATTTCAGTGGGTAGTTTGTGTCCGCAATATTTGCCTATCAGGGTTGAGTTTTCAAAGGAACCATCCCGCACCTCTAGATAATCATACACGCAGTTATCATGCTTCTCGATCTAAAAACCAACATTTGGAGTAAAATTTAATTTTGCGAATTTTCATAATTTTTGGTCATAATTATAGTATATTATTTGGAGTAAAAATTTAAAAAAAATCAATGCCAATTTGACGTTTGCAATTTTTCTTATGTTATTCCAATACTCAGTCGCACGGGGACACCCGTTTTCTTTTCTTAATCCTCAGCAGCAAGTTTATATACGTAAATGCCGTAATTACTGGTAGCGTTGTCTGGCAGACAGAAAACAACTCGAGTGACACATGCAAAAAACCGAGCTCTCGTCGAGAGGCCATGCAGCCTCAAGAGGTAAACCTCTCCTCAAGCTTGTCAAGGGTGTTGGTGCACCAGCTTCTGCCTTATCACCAGACAAAGCCACCACTAAACCGCGAGACTTTATTCAATAAAAACGTCCAAATGCATAAAATCGAGACGTACAAGCACTTTTTACAGCCCCTTCCTAAGTGAGTACTTCTCAAAGAAAAAAAAAACATTTTCCTAGTTAAGATGAACAGAAACTCATTTCTTTTTTCTTGCCTAAGTAAGAATTTATGCTAGGGACGACGCCAATTATATACATTTTTGTGCATTCTGGCGGAGGAGAGAGAGAGAAGAAGGCAACAGATGAAAATGCTACAGAGGAAATTGCAGCGGAGGGATGTTTCACCCTCTTCCTCTCTCACTCTCAGGCGATCGCCGCATCCCCCAATACGCCGGGGCTAATTTAAGACGCGTCCGTCCGTCCGTCGCTTCCCACATCTAAAAATAAGAGTCGTATTTTTTCACTCCACTTGCCTCAAACGACTGGAACTTGAGCGCCACCTGGAAGTTCTCGGGCACCGAGATGCGCCACACGCACTCCTTCAGGGCTGGGTAGTCTTCAGGGAAGTTTGGTGACTCTAGGTGGCCCTTTTCCATGTCCAGGTCGCCACCACACACAGCTGCAGACATTCAAAGAATTTCTTTTCTTATTTATTTTTTTTTATTTTTTCTTAAAAAATCTTTATTATAAAATAAAATTTTATTTTAATTCATCAGTTTTAGATTTGGTAAAAAAAGTGAACAGAAATGAACCTTCATAATGCGCCTGGAATCCTTGGCCACCGAGACGACCTGATGTCATGTAGACGATCAACATCCTGCTTCCTGAAGATGTAATGGCAGATTCTAAAGGCTTGTTTCCGCAGAACCTTCCTGGGAAATGAAAATTGTACAAATTGATGACTCCCATTTCAATAATTAACTTTTTTTTTAAATTAAAAAAAAAACAAAAAAAAAACAGGAAAGTATTCAAATTTAAAGCAATCCTCTATATGTTTATAAAAATTGGTAGCTAATAAATTTTTAATGTTTGAGCTTCCAAAAATTTATCCTGACCTATAACCGGTGATTTGATCCAGTATCCGTCGCGTATTTCGATGTAGTCATGTCTGCAGTCATCCGTGTAAGGCATGTCCATGTCGGTGATGTTGAGCACGATTCGTTCGCCGTGGGTGGCGGTGATTCGCCACTCACACTTTTCCGGCGTATCCGCCGGACTGGGGCTGCCAAACTGAGGAGATTGAAATGCGCCAGAGCTATCTTGGAACGTTCTGCCACACTCTTTAAAATTAAAATATAGAGCATTTAAAAACAGCAGAAATTCTTATTAAAAACACCGAATATAAATTTTAAAAAAATGCGATAAAAATATAAAATGCATGCATTTATTATCATTTATTATGTTAAAAGAATTCAATTAAAAAATCAATCATTTGTGTTATAAAAAGGGAAGTCGTAGAGAAATCAGTGCTTAATAGGATAATTTAATAAATTAAATTTAAAGTATGTTTTTTTCTTTTTCAAATGATGAGTGATGAGGAAAACTTACTTGGACATTTGTAGAGCAAATTTGTCTGAGAAACGTCGCCCTCACTGAGTCGGATGCGCTGGCCAATTTCCGGTCTCTTCTTGGTCGGCATTTGCTCCAGAGGTAAAATAGTATCCAAGTAAGAACCCTTTGAATCAAAATTAAAACTCAACTGAAGAATAATTGAAATTCAATGGGAAAATTTACCTTGGAAAAAGTGTTTCTCGCATAGTGCATAATGGAGTCATAGTCATAAGGTAATCCCAAGGAGTGAACTTCCTCAGACGTCAATTTGTTAAAGTTGTATTCCTGACCTAAAAAAAAAATTAAAAACTTTATAATTTTCACTTTTAGTGATAATTTTTTTTAATATTTGGATGATCATAATTAAAATAATTATGTATCAATAATTTTCATTAATATAAAAAATAAAACTGTGCATAAATAAAGAATATTGAGTTTGTATCTCTATCAATGTAGCAATTAATTAAAACCAGGCAATATTCTCATGTAAATTAATTTTCAGACCAACAAGCGCACAACATAAAACTGATTTAAAACAACTTCTGTGAAAGAGTGTAATAGAATCATAGCGCACGCATCCCATTTAATTGAATCAAAAATTCTGTTTGCGTTAAAAGGGCACAATTTCCAGAGGTTTGGACGTTAATGTGGGAGTGTGCCCGGGAGCGAGTGCACACGGTCGTAAAATTAAATCAACACACACTGCAGGGCAATAAATCAAAATCATTGTGCGGCGAGTTGCTTGGACAAATTAATATACATGTGTCGACCCTGTTGGTCATTATGTATTGGGCCAACTGCACGCGACCCTTTATTTCGACAACGAGCCGTAAGTTTGATTATTTGGCCCAGTGCTTTACATCAGCCTCTGGGGAGATCCAACAACGAGCGCCCCGTCCTTGACCAACAGAGGCAAATTGCAATTTATTTATTTACAGTTGCACGCATCGTTAGATCGTTATAGACTTGGAAGCTCAGCCATAAAAGAAATATTTGCAAGAGAAATTAAAAAAAATTAAGAGCTCTTTTAAAAAGTCGCAAAATAAAAGTTTAAGCTTGTATTTAAAATCGAATATTAAAGAAAAAAAATAGAACTTCCTTTTCAGTTAAGATCAAAATTTTGAAGAGCCCTAAAGAAATAATAAACTTGAAATTGATCAAATTTTTAATTTTTATATTCATATATTATAAAAAAAAAATATTATATATCAACGGAGCTGATCCATGGATCGATTTTAATTTTGAGCTAATAGCGCCTGTTGTCATGTGTCACGTCACGGATTGCACTGGTGTTTTGCAATGGAGTAGGCGGCAGGCTAATATAGAGACCAAGCACTCTGAATGCGTGACGGACGTGATTGATTCGCAATCAACCACATTAGCACTGCCGCGCTGCATTCGTGCACTCAATCGCTCACCAGGCTTTATATGTGCAGAGGATTATTGGCCCGGACAAATCGGTTTGCACGATGCTCTCGAGCACCAACAAGTGCTAAATCCGGCCGATCATTTTCCGTGCATGACCGCGCACTCCAATGCGGCATTACCGCCATGCTTAGTTTAATTCGGGTTGTTTATGAGTATGAGCAACGCGTTTCGGTAGAGTAGCAACAATAAAAAAAATCCTGTACACAAACAAACAGTCTACATTTACAATCGTTGCAACTCACTTTGATATTCACACTCTTCCATTTAAAAAATTCTCTATATTTATTTTCAAAATATAAAAATTATTAATGCTGATAAACTTCTTTTAATCTTTGGATATATTTCAAATAAGTACATAAATATATATAGAAAAATAAAAATAGCAGGAAGATTCCAGTTTTGGCGTAAAATTGCAATAAAATTTTCTTATTTAAATTATTGTTTGCTCCGTAGTTTTAATAATGTTTAAATTTCGCCATTAAGAATTGATAATAAAATGATTATTGGTATTTAAAACTTAAAATAAGTTTGACAAGGAAAACCACAGATTTTTTTCAAGAATTTTAAATTTAAAATTCACCATTTATAACAAATTCAGTACGTTTTAAAATTTATTAAATTTTATCACGCATCATTCATGATTTTTTAGGTTTAAAAGCAGAAGAAGAATATTGTATATTGCTCTTACCTGTGAGAATATTTTCCCTCACGATGGCCACATGGTGGTCTCTGTCAGGTCTGGTGTGTTCGTGCCAAAATCCAACAACATGGCCCAATTCGTGAACCACGATGCCAAACTTGTCGCAATTTTTGCCGATGGAAATCGCCTGAACGCCGTTTCCTCGGCGCCCGACAAACGAACAGCAACTGTAATAAAAATTTTGGAATCTTTTAGCAACTCTACTGAAAGATAATGTTATAAAATCACCCGCAGGGTCTTTCGGAGAATAGGATGTAGTTGGGGTGCTCGTCAGGGTTGCGTTCCACAAACTTGACGCACGTCCTGTTTTCCCAGTGGCGCATGGCCAGTTTGAAGAGGGCCTTGTGGCTGCCGCTGAAGTTGGTGTCGATGTCGTACGGGATCACGCCGTGCTCCCAAACGCGTTCCTTGCGGGCCGTCGCCGCTCGCTGGGAACGACCCAGTTTGCCTTTACGGTGACGACCCCTGAAACCAACAAGATAATAGTTTAAAAACCCTGATTTTCAGTAACTTTTTCTGGGAAAAAAATTGCCAGAAATTTTGGCCAGATCAACCTTGAGCAACAATGTTAAAGTTGATTAGTGTTTTTTTTTTAAAGAAGTTCAAAATAATGATAAAAGTTAAAGTGTAATTGTAAGAGCAACCAATAAAAAAGTGGAACTAATAAAAGCAATGTTTTTCTGAAGATTTAAAATTTTAATTAATAACTTCAATATTTAACATGAATTGAGGGAAAGATTTATTCATTGAAAATAAAAAAATAAAAAAAATATTGATTTTAGAAAAATAGAATAAAAACTGAAGGAACTTTCCTGTATATTAAAATTAGGAGAAACATTATAACTATAAAATTGAATAAATTTCATTTGTTTATTTCACAATTTGAAATTTATTTTTTAAATGTCAAGAAAGATTGTGCGAAATTGTTATTTAAATGTGCACATTCTTATTATTTATAATAAAAGTTCCAGAGCTGAATAAAAAAATTTGGAAGTTATTCAGGAAAGGCTTTCACTGTAACGTATAAAAGCTCTAGATTTACCAATTATCTTGTTCCCCAGAGAACTCTTTTAAAAACGCTGATTTGATTTGAGAGAGTTGCGAGTAATGTCCCTTAAGAGGATAAAATATAAAAGTCAGCGTTATCACTCCGTTGAATTGGTCGCCGGGGAAGCCCAAAATTGCGCCTTGTCCATGCCCGAAGCTAAAAATTTATTCCTCTCGAGCCTCGACCCGAATTTGCTGCAAGATTATCAACCCTCGAGGATAGATTCGGACACATTTGAGAAGTTCAAAACATCCCGGGTAAAAACAGCACTCACGCGAAATTAAAAATAAGCTGTGCAGGTAAAAGTGGTATGCACGAGACGATCACAATAAAGGCAAGAAAATTTGCCGCGGGACCAGAGCAGCATGTGATGTGCGAAGAATTTTTTGCAGTAAAAAAGAGACGCACTTTTCGGGCCCGAAATTAAACAGACGCAGGCACATAAAAGCGCCGTGTGTGTCATCTCTGAAATTGCCTGGGGTAAAATTTTGAGTTTCATTTCCCTCTCTTTCTCGCTTCTCTCTACGAAAAAAAAAAATTTAATTGCACATTCGACCAGAAAAGTGGGTTACGCCAGTTGAATCGCAGCTAATCCGCAGGCACTCGCTTTAATTGCAATGATATTTATTCGGGGATTAGCCGAGCGGGATAATCGGATCTCGCGCGATTGAATCACCCTTATCAGCGGCTTGCAGCTTCAGATGAAAACGAGCGAGCGTTCAATTTAATTAATTGACTTAAATTTCAGGGTGCCTTTTTCCGCTTTGGATGCTGATACTTAATTTACACACACTCACAATCGAGAGGGATAAAAAAATAATTGGATCGCGTTCGCCAAATTTAAAAAAAAAATGCATACATTTTTTTTTGCAGATATAGCATTAAAAAATTTATTTTATAATTCCTCTCAGCAACACTTCAATTATTTAATCTGGAATTGATTATTTTGTTGAAATTAAATTTTGTATAAAAAATTTCTGAAGAAAAATTTCTTGCAAAAGCTAGTGAGTAAATTAAACACAATTAAATTAAAAGTTCATATTGATGGAAGTTTTGATCTAATGAAGTAATGCATCCTCTATAGGCGAATTTTGTGTGTGTGTACCTTTGCTGGATGTTAATTGAAGCATAAAAGCCAACGATTGTCAAACATTACGCTGCACACACATAGCATTAATGCCGAGTTTGTGTCTTTGTCGAGAGTGGGAGGCGAATTATGCACGGTGCTTGTTAACTTGCTTTGCTGATGATGATTAATTTAGTTGCAGAGTGCATTAATGCGGTACTAGTTGGACCGAATTTGCTTGTACTGGCTAACAATAAGCACTTTTGCATAACGTGCTCTTGATGTTTGCATAGTACATGCAATTCCTAAATTCATTTGCATGTACAAAGAGCTTAACTAAATGTATAGTCTTTTGCAGTCTTTGCGCATAGCTCAGCTGGAGAGGAGACACATTAATTTCTTGAAGGAGAATAAAATAATGATTCATTACAATCCTTTGCAAAAAAAATTGTAACAATGAATGACAGAACTTTTGTCACTTTTGCTTATATTTGACCCCTTTTTTGGTTCATCATTAACAAACTTCAAACAAATTTAGAAAGATGATTATTTGTTAAAAATTAGCTTGAAATGAGTTTTTCACTCTAGCTATAATTCTATTTTCTGTTACTTCTCGTCCGTGACTTGTGAAACATTTCTATAATTAAAACTAAGCATTTTATTTTTAGACAGATTTAATAAGTTTTAATGTTTTTCACTCTTTTAAAAAAAAGTAATTTTGATCTGATTTTACGAGTATTCCACCCCGATATTGAAAAGATCTGCAATTTTGCACAGCAAAATAACATCATCTCCCATAAAATGGCAATATTGATGTATTGAAATAAATAAGAAGTGCTGATTTGAATTTCTTAATAAATTTTGTTCTCAAACTGGCAGATCGTTAAGAACAAGGAATAAATCAAGAAGAATTATTCAAATCAGGTACATTAGTTTTAATTATGCACGGCGAGTGCACTTAAATGCAGTGTTGTCGAGTGGAATTGATTAAGTGCATTAGGAGAGTGCGGTGCTCAACTTCGCAACAGAGAGAGGAGCATAAGCGCCGTGTTGTGGAAGGACCGCTGTAAAATAACCGGGTTGACGACAACTTATATTTTTTTTTAACCGAAAATGAGAAGTCGGGATGGAAAAAAGCGAGCGACGGGCTTAACGTGGAAGGCATTGTCTTGTTGGGGACAACCGGATCCATCACGCGAACACTCGCTTGATTTTTTACACACAAAATACAACATTTGGCAAGCGAAAGTATCTGGTGTGCGTATAAAAATTTTTGGCCGGAGGCCAAACTAAAAAAAGGTGAAATTCGGAATATGTATTTGGTGAGTGGAGTGCAAAAGTAAGGGAGGAAAAGACGCGTGCAAAAAAGTGGCAGATCATCTTTTTCGGGCTTTTACGAGTGAACAAAAAGTGTCGGAGGAAATAAAGGGTTATGGCCGACACTCACTTGTGCCTTTGTCTTGACTTATTTTTGTGCTTGCGGCGGCGTTTCGAACGCGCTGCGGCGGATGAGTTATGGTGATGATGTGGAGACAAGGGGTCGTCAGGGGTGGCGCGCAGTTGGTCCTCCTCCCTCTGGCGGGCCAACTGCTCGTCCTGCTGGATGTTCGGAAGCGCGATATCTTCGTCCTGACGCCCTGAAACACATAAAAATAAACTGAGATTAACTAAAACATCTGACTAGGTGTCTATTCATTTTAGATATCTCAGCTATAGTGAAAAAATTTAAATCCATTTTTCAACAATATGCAAAATTTTAGGTTCAAATTTAAGTTTAAAAAAAGTCTCAGATAAAGTTTTTCTAAGGAAAGAAAATAATCACTTTCATATCTATTCAACATTAAAATATTTTGAATTTCATAGTAACAAGTCTGAAAATAGTCCATAAATTTAGTAGTTAAAAATAATCTGGAATTTAAAGAAGTCTCAAAATGTTAATTATAATACAGAAAAAAAATATACTATCAAAAATTTTAACTATTTAAAGTCATTATTGTAAGGAAAAAGTCCCGAAGATGACAAATATATTATTATTGTTGCTGTGTATTTGCATTTTTCCAACAATTGCTTGTATTCAAATGATTGGAAAACAATTTTTTTTTTAAAGAAAATGAAATTTTTGCTAGAACGGCATCGCAGCTGGCAAGAATTTTGCTGAAACTGTTGGGATCAAGAGGACTCACTCTGACAACGCCTTTTAAATAATATTTGCATAAATATAAATTTATCTGACTTAATTATTAATAACTGAAAACTGTAAACCATACCCAGCACTATTTTACTAAATACGTGGTTCTTTGCTTCTAATTAATATATTTTGGTTTTCATTGTCAGATGCTTTTATAACAAGGTGAAATCTTATTTCCATTCAAATGAAAACCAAAATTGGTATATATATGCGTTTTGCAGGTGAAAAATCAGAGTCATTGTCAGTACTAAAAACGTATCGCCGACTCCGAGTAGGGGGTGTAGAGGGCCATAAATTTATTCAGAACAAAGCTACTTTTCCCTTTTCAGAAAATTAAAAGCGTTGGGGGGTGATGGCGCTAAAGCGATTGTGGCGCTTTTGAGTTGTGCACAAATCGGGACAGGGAGCAGACGAAGGGGATGTCAAATAGGAAGGAGCACTTCTTCTTCGCTCTCCGTCGCCACTTTTAATGAAGTTAATTATTGGGTCGAACAAAAGGAATAATTAAGCGGAGGCGAGAGATGCTGACTGGGCTGTTTTTTTCTGTTTTTAATGGCCGAGAGAGAAAGAGAGTGACAAGGGATGCTTTTTTCAGTGTACATTACCTTCACCCTCGGGTATGAAACTCGGGTGACGAATTTTCTGTTCATGGAAAAAGCGAACGAGAGGAAATCGTCGTCATCATGAGCACGTTTTGTCGCCAATTTTCGCGCCGCCACCGACAACATGCACGCACATCAGAGTTTTTGTTTAATTTGTGTGTATGTGTTGGTGAAGAGGCGGGGGATGTATTTCATTATTGCCACCACATCACTCCGCCGCTTTTTATTTGCTCATTTAAATGTGCGTGAGGCACGGACTGCAAGAATAGCGCAGCAAGTAGGCATATTTTTAGCTGATTTTCAAATTCATTTTTTATGAAAAGTCAATTGAATGTGAAATAATTATTTTTACTTTAAATAATGATACCATACCAAAATAAAAAAATAAATATAATAAAACATAATTACTTTTTCTTTAAAAAAAAAAATGAATTAATGGAGCATTCCAGCACAAAATGATTATTATTTATTGCTGCCAATTACTCCATTTCACAGGGTCCGATAAAATCAACAGGAAATAAAATTTGCATGTTACTCATTTAGTAAAAGTAAGTTTTAATTTTTTCTAGAAATTAATTTTAAATTGTATTCCCAAAATAATACATTTCATGTACAATTTAAGGAATTTGTTGGGAAATAAAAAAATCGCATTTGAAGAATAATTTTCGTTATTTGCATTTCAATTTTTGCAGTAAACTCTAGACTATGCAGCAATCAGTTCAAACGGCTTGTATTTTAGTATCCAGACAGTGCCAAGGTTCAAAATCTCTGCTGCATCAAAATATTTACTCAAGGTGTTCCAGTCATAAAATAAAAATAAGCAGTGTCCAATTTCTGGCGTTTTCCAGACGACCGAGTTGGCAGGCAGTCCGTTCCTGTTCGGAGGCAAAAGTTGGAGAGCGTTTTGTTGTTTTTGCGTGCGTGTGTTTTTGAAATGACAAAGGGATGCGTCGCGGTGTAATTTAATATCGAGGCGCGCTTCTCGTTTTTGTCGGGCAAAATGATGCTGAAAGAGCGAGCGAGCGGGAGAGAGAGAGAGAGCGAAGCGATGATGGGCAAAGGGGTTAAAACGAGTGGTGCTGTAGCTTTTTGCTCTTTATAATTTGTAAGTCTTCTCGTTCGACACAGCAGCAGCAAAGCCGCGGCCAGTGAGCATTGTGGGGGCGCCTGCCTGATGTGCCGTGAAATTTTATCCGCCACCGGTGTTTTTTTTTCTCTCACTCGCATGCACTCCGAGAGGTGGAATGATAAATTTTGGTGACCTTTGCACGCACTTGTTTATCCAGCAAGAGCTCTCGGGTCAATTGGGGCAAAGCAAACAACGTGCGCGAGTAACATGAAATGTCTCACTTGAGGCCGAATTGATTTAAATTTTTATTGACTGCGCACGTTTTAAATAAGTACGTTCGAACTTTGTGATCTCGGCCGCTTCGTATAAAGAGTTGAATTGCAAAAATCATGCTGTCTAGTCAGCGATTGAGCTTTGGTACTTTGGGTAAAAAAATAATTGAGGAAAGTTTATGAGTTCAAACGGCCTTTAAGAAGAGGTTGCTACTTTGAGTAAAAAAATAATTGAGGAAAGTTTATGGGTTCAAACGGCCTTTAAGAAGAGGTTGCTAAATTGAGCTTATTGCATCAGATCGAAAACAAACATTCAAGGCAATTTGTAATAAAACTATATAAATATTGTTTAAAGAAGTTGATCATGGTAATGAAAATTCGGGCTTTTCCTCGTTGTAAAAATTGTTTTTATTAAAAAACAAATGGCTCTACCAGTTTCGGTCACGGTCTGCGACCTTATTTCATGAGCAAGAAAAATTAGCAAATTTGCTAATTTTTTGCATTTTCTATTTGTTTTTGAATAAAAACCATTTTTACAACGAGGAAAAGCCCGACTCTTCATTTCCAAAACTATGAATATTTTAAGATTTCACAGAGAGCGTGCAATGATTTTTTTGCAAAATCTTAAATTTAGTTTCATCTATTAGGTATTTTGCAGAAAAATGTGGACGTTTTTACGGTATTATTTTGGTTAGAATATAATTCATGAATAAAAGAATGATAAAAAAAAAACGCTACCTTTAGAGGGAAGGTAAATTTTTCAATTTCCATCATGATGCCGTTTTCTCAAAATTATCTCGTTTAAGTCTATGTATTATAACATCTTGCACAAAGCTATTTTTAATTATTTATTGTGTACATATTATTTTTTTTTTAGAATAAATGAATGAGACAATTTTATACAAAATAATGTTAACTATTTTTTTTTAACAACAGTTTATTAAAATCGGCTAAACCGCAGAATGTGCGGTTTCCAATTTTTTTTGTCTGCTCTGCGGCGGCAATTGGGGTTGGAAAATCTGGTGCCATTTTTATTTTTAATTAAATCGCCCTTCGGCGCCGCCGTACAGCCTCTTTTTATTATTAGCCATTTAGCAGTGCGGTAATGGCCGAATAATTTGCACGATAATTGATGTGTATGTGCGGTTATTATCCTGCAGAGGCTATAAAAATATGCCGGTGTGCTGGCGCACCAAATTAAAAGTCATCCTCGCCTTTGTTTGTGTTGTGCTCTCGTTTTTCGCAACCCGCCAACAATCACGTGCAACAAAAAATTTTAATGAAGAGAGACGCACAGGGTCACTTGACTTTCTCAAGTTTCCATTCTAAATAATAAAAAGTTAATTGAAATTCACATTTTAATTTATCTCTTGAATTAATTTATAAAATCTTTATTTTTTTAATTTTTAAAAATATTTCATCTAGTAAAGGTTTTTCTTTTAATTCTTCTTCTTTTTGAATTTATGAAAAATTTTTTCATTGCGAATGTTGTCCTTCTGAGGCGTTTTAAAAAAGAAACTGGTCGCCATCGATCATATCCAGGTCATTTACCAAATTAGATTCAATATATATGGGTGAAATAAATCGGCTGAAAGGCAGCAAAGGAGATTATCTCGTCTCATTCAACCGGCCAATTCCCTTTCTCGCTCAATCGTCGTCGCACGCTGCTGAAAAAGAGGGGCTTTTGAAATTGCGCTCCGCGCCCGGTGAGATGATTTCAAGTCGAGATAAAAAGACCCCTTCATGTTTTGTGTGTATTGCACATTTCCACCCGAGATGACGCATATTTCTCTCAGCACAGAGCTAATAAGTAGTTTCCCAGTCCCGCAGGAGGAAGCTTGAATTGAAATTATTATCTACTTTGCCTTAAATGGAAAAAAATAATCTGGATAATTTCGAAAAATAAGACTCCAACTTGTTTCCAAGAAAGGCTTTTGGTAATGAGAATTTGCATATCCTGCGTGTAACGCATGGCTAATTTTGTTTCAAAAAATAGCCTTGAAAAATAATTGACCAGACTGCAGAGTCATTCACCTTACAAAATATGATATTTTCAAGACGATAATTTGCGTTTGGGTAAAATGATAAAAAAATGAGGTTTTAAGCTGAATTCATCGGAATCAAAATCAATAATTAATTAATTAAATAAAAATTCTTTTTCCTTAATATAATAAATATATTGGCGAAAATGTTTTTTTTTTTTATTATTATCCTCCAATATTCATTCTCTCTGATGTTGATGGATCTTTTGATGTATTGTTCTTATTTAAAATATATGAGTTTATTTTGGCGTGTTTTTTTTTTTGGTATTTATTTTTTAAATTTAGTGCCCTATCCTCCTTGAGAATCAAATGAATCATAAATCTATGAGAAAAAAATTACGAAAATTTTAATTTTTCTAAATTGTTTTAATGAAAGTTTATTTAGAGAGGTTTCTTTGCTTATAAACGACTTTATACCTAGGACTTTTTCGTTCAAAATGAAAAAAAAAACATGCACCTTTTGAAAAAAACAAATTTTTTATATATAGACACCATAATTTAAAATGGAAGTAATTATAAAATTACTTAAAACTAAGCTTTGCGCTTATTTTCTAGTTTCTAGTTGAATTTTAATTTTATAGTTCTATATTCCCTTCGTTTTTGTAAGTAATAATCTCTATTTTGAACGAAAACTCTAAGAAAGAACCAAGGAAAGGACAAAAATATCAACATTTTCGTCAGTCTATATAACAATATAACATCTGTAGCCTTTTTATACTGGAATTTAACAGCCATGCTGGGTGATAGCAGCATAAATCGTTAAATTTTTAAGTATATTCAAACTGGAAGGATCAGGCAGGATAATGAATGCAAAAAGCTTTTCATCGCACACAACACAAAAGAGGAATCTCGCCAATTTGTTTCTTGTTGCGTAATAACAGGATCGGGATCTTTAAAGCAGAAAAAGTTGCTTCAGGAGCGATTTATTTTTGCGATTGCAGGAGCCACTGGACTCATTCTGTTGTCAAGCAACAAAAGTGAAGGTCAATCCCCTGAAGGTGTGCACACATTACTCTTGTTACAAAAATATAAAACACTCTACACAAGAGATCTGCACATAATCAACATCAAACGAAGGAAAAAATTTGGAAATTATGATTTAAAAAAAATTAATTACAATAATAACCAAAAGCGTTTTTCTTTCCTTAAGGAAATTTGATGAGGTCGATTCAATTTTAAAAAAATTTTGCAATTGATAGATTTATGATCTTTTTCCGCCAAACTTCGCATTCGGCGCAATCGTATTTTTTCTAATGGGCGTCGTAAATGGTAAATTCAGTGCACATCACGCAATTTCAGAAAATAATAATTACAAAAGCTCACGAAGCAATAATATAACAAGTTTTCATTTCACTGCGCGTGAACCCCAGCAGCTCATCTGCTCTTTCTCTAATTGGTCGCAGCCGCTTGGCAACAATTTGTTTTGTATATTATTTTGTGCGCCGATGTATTTATTATATAGATGCAGCAGTCATGAAAGGCAATTATAACAAAAAAGAGGCGGCCGCTTCCGAGAAGTGGCCGGATTGCATTTTTAATTGAACTGAACAGCAGAGGAGGAAATTGAGCGTCATAAAATGATTTGGTTTTTTCTCCACTAGCAGCGTTGAGGAAAAGAGACGAGAAAAGAAACATCCATTAAATTAAGATATCTTCAAGCATTAATTCATTTCAAGTGAGCAAAAATAAGATGAGGCCAATTCATTTCAATTTCTTGCCTTTAATGCAAAATTATAATTTTTTTCAGTTCTAAGATTTTTTTTTTTAATTAAAAAATTAATTTCAAAGCTGCATGTATTTTTTTTTAACCTTCAATTTGAATCTTTAAATGTTTCAAATTCTCCATTATTTATCAGCACCTTTTTGGTCCACTCCACTTTTCGAACAACCCGCGCAGAGTTTTGCGGTCGAGATTCGAGAGAGATTCACATAAAGTCTCGCACATTGCTTTTGACCTTCCAGTAATCAAAAGTGCAATGGCGATGAACTTTCCAGATAACAAACTCCACACATGTGTGCTCTCAAATGCTTGCAGAGAGCAAAAATTTATACATTCAGCTCGGCTGCCGTGCGGTTTCGCTCATATGTGTGGAGTTAAATGTTGAGATAAAAATATAAAAAGAACCCATGAGTTCAGATGCGAAACGCGGCCCGGATGGAACACTGTCCGCCGCATCAGTTCGCCAAGATAAAAAAAAACCCGAATACAATGGGTGCTGGTTGACCTAACAATTAGGTACTTATCGCGTTGCTCTCATTGGAAAGTAATTAAATTAGTGTTGTGATCCATCTTCAAATAATAATTTGAGAGACAGAACCAGGTCAAATTTTCGGCACTTTCAATGCTACAATTTAACACTTGAATTGCAACATCGAATTTCTTTAAACTAAATAATAGATTTCTCAAAATTTTATAGAGCTATTTTACTTAATTATTAGCAAGCCCAGTTAACTGAATTAACTGAAATATTTTGTTGTTTAAAAAAAAAGTTTAAAAATAATTCCATCAGAGGTAGATAAAAAAAAAAATAATTTTTTGTATCATTAAATTCTATAATATTTGCCATTGCAATATAACAATCGCACAAAATGAAATACTTGAAAATTAGAATAAAAATTAAACAAAGTGAAAATTAGGAAATTTTAAAAAATCTTCAAGGTAAAAAATTTGCAAAACCGCAGAAAGCGCGAGTCACGCAAACATTTTCCTGTTTGCAAAAGAGGAGCTCAGCCTGTGAAAAGGCAACGAGAAGAAAGAGCGGCCATCCATTTCTGATTGAGGTAGGTTTTCTGCAAAGGGGTCTTTTTTGCCCGCCGCTCCCTTGCCGCCACCGCAGTTTTCTTCTCGTCGTCTGCACGCAAACACGATCACATGTCAACAAAATATGATTTCGCCCGGCGGGCAGGTAAAAGCGGCCTTTGCGCCCGCAGTGGCCTAAAGTGCAGCTCCACTGCACATAGGCCCATCTCGCGCTCTCACCTGCCCCTTTTGATCGATAATGCAGCCGAACGAGAAAATGCCCCTCGCTCTCTTGCACCTCTGCAGAGAATGGTGCTGTCACATTAATGCAGTTTTTTTGTTTGTTCCATCCATACGTTATCGCCTTTTGAAAGCACTTTTTAAACTGCAAAAAAAAACTAAAATTCTTGAACGAACATTAGACGACATTAGATCCTCGAAGGGTGATTTTTTTGCTCTTGAAACGACTAGACTTGGATCCTGTTTACTTAGCAAAACGTCGAAAGATGACAACACCAGTTTGTACATTGTTATTTCCCATTTACCAGAGATTAAAATCAACAATATTCCCATCTTATTTTTACTTGACAGAAACCGTGTATAAAATATTCTTATCTCGTAAATTTCTGAAATATAAAAACTATTCTTGATCAATGTTTTTGACATATGAATTGTTTTTCAAGGAAAGCAACTTAAACTTCCGATTCTCAAAAAGACTGAAACAAAGATAGCATTATGAGGATTTGCCCACTATAATTTTTTTCGTTGAATTCCATTTGTTTTCTATATATTTTAATACTTATTGATCAATTAAAATTCAAGCAATTATCTAAAGCCGTATCTGTTTGTAATGAATCTAATAATGATAAATAATTCAGTTTGCCACTTTAGCAGGAAACCCTTTTTTAAATTAATTTAAATTAATGCTTAATTGTCGATAGTTCAAAGATATTTTTCACAAAAATTGTATTAAAATTTTAAGTACAATTAGTACAAAATATTAAAATTCTTTTCGCAAAAAAGTATAGTTTTGTCTTTATTCAATACAATTATTAATTCTAACAAAATGCCATATTTATATTGAGGATGCAGATGGCTTAGCTTCGTTCGGAACTAGTTATTAATTGTTGGCTGATGGACCATTAAATTGCAGGAAATCCAGTGCAGCAAATTAATTGCATAGCCACCCTTGGCATGCTCCAATAATTAGCGGTTGCATCATTGATTCAGTGCGCGGTCAATCGCCTAGAGCATGCATGTGCAAGATGCATTATGATAAACCCGCTGGATGCCTTTTCGTATTATAGATTTTCATGGTCAACTCAAAGTTTTAGCAAAGTTGTAAAATATTATTTTAGCTGAAACGATCGCAATTTTATTGCATATTTGAAATAAATAATAAAATTATATTAATGATTATATCTAATTCCAAACAAGTTAATAATCAAAATTTACTAAATTTAGAACATTAAATGCTTTCAGAATTCACTAAAAAAGAAAACGGATAATTATTTTAAATTTAATTTTATTGATTGAATTAAAAATATAAAAAAAGTTTATATCGTTTCTTCGATAAAAAATTAGCACCCAAAAAATTCAATTAAATATATTTAATTAAATTTTTATATTTTATACAATTTATTTGTTAATATAAGTTTTGACAATTTTCACTTATCTTATAGAGCAACACAATATTAAAAATTTAAATAATTAATATAATAAAATAAAAATTATAATTAAAATAACTAAAACGCTTCTTCATCCGTGAGAAGTCATGTGAGAACAGCCATGTAACTTTGTAATGAAGAAACTTCTACGTCAACGAAACTCATCTCTCTTGTGTCAAAAGAGGAGTCAGTTAGAAAAAAATAGAAAGAACTCCTCGGCACGAGACGAACAACAAAACTGTGTGTGCTGCTAATTGTCTGCTGCACTCTCAGCGAGCAAGAATCCCTACAAGAAAAGATTATGAACAAAAACCGTCGACAAGAATTAAATTCAACTCCGGGACAAGCGCCGGTGAAATAAAATTTTTTGAAATAAATCTCTATCTGTTTTTGCTCTCCAACTTTGTTTTACACTGCGAGAGGACAGGTAGTGCTTTTAATTAAGCTGGGGTGTCTTTTAAATGAAAACGCCGTTTTATTTTGCCGCCGTGGGAATTGCAAGCAAATGTCACTTGTTGGAATTTAACTGCAGTGTAATTGCACTTTCCGTGTGCATCAAGAGAGCCGCAGTTTGTTCTCTGCATAATTAAAATTTCGTTGATTTATTTGCGAGCAAGCGCCGTTGCAGCACGAGAGAGAAATTTGCGGAGCAATGATGTGGCGTAATTAGCAATATAATAAATGTAATTAACGCTTCCTTAATTAGGGTTAGGCAAAAGTTTTATGCTGCAATAACTTTTGCTTTAAAAAATTCAGCGTTTTAGTATTTTTTTAATTCTGTGGTTGAATAATTTTAACGCTACTTACAAATTAATTAAAAATCAGAATACAAAATTTATTGAGTACATTTTTGACCTTTTGGAAAGGAAATTTTCCATATTTTATAAGTGTTGAAATATTTTCCATCAAGTATATTTTTTTTTAAATATGGAATAATTGTCAATTTCATTATATAAATTGTTTTATAATTTTTTTTTGGAATATGAAGTTTACAAACATAAATGTGAGATACCTTGGTAGAATCAGAATTAAAAATTAAAAATAGAATGTTAATCAATGGTTAACCATGATAATGAGGCAGTTAAGCCGGAGACTTGGAATGCGTTTTAGCTGCTGGCAATTTTTTGATTAGTCCTTTTTGAATCCCATTATCGAACGTCACGATCGCGGAAAATAAAATTTATAGCCGCCAGAAAGCTTTTCTAGAAAATTTCCAATATCAAATCAGCAGTTTCTGTTGGAAACATAAAGGGTATATTGAGAAAAGTTTATGGAAGGCACTTCCTGCAATTAACGAGAAGTGCTGACAATGCTGAGAATAAGTCTCAGCTGCCTCATCCTCCTCAGGGCAGGACAGGCAATTTTCCTGGAATTTCACTTGCCCAGTCCTGTTTGTACAGTTACATAAATTTCCAATGCGGGCTTTCAAACGCGAGAGTTGAGAGAAAATCAGCAGTGAGGCTAATAAAAAGTTGAAAAATATAAAAGTTAGAAGAAATAAGCGGGCTTCGTCGATAATAAGGCTAAAAAACTTAATTCGTGTAATTGCGTAGTTCATAATTGTATCACTTTAAATATGGTTGGGTGTAAATTTCTGGTGTTTCTTTAATAGGAGGTATTTTTACTGTACTAAAAAAAATTGATTATTCCTTAATACATCTGGGAATGCCCCTGACAAAGCCTGAAAACTGAGAGCAATATAAAATATAAAAATATGTTTTATGGTGTATAATACATACTTGAATTTTGGAATAATTCTCTCAGAAATATAAGGGCTAGGGGAAAATAAAAATTCAATAAAGTATAATTAAAATATAAGTTATGTAAACAAATTTTAAAATTTTGAAACAATAATTTTTCCCTTTCTAACAAATATTTTACTATTAAATTATAAAGTTTTTTTTTTAAATATTCAGCAATTGGTAGTATGCGATGTTGTTTTGAGGACAGTTCAAAGTTTAATGTCACTTCTCAAAACAAAATATCACGTGGGTCTCGAGAGCGGAACGTGCGCGCATATTATCAAAAGAAAAACACAGCACTCACTGTTCTTGCAGGGGTCGACGTCGATGTCGTCGGAGATGCGGTGTCCGGTGTTGGTGAGGGCGAGCACCTGCTGGAAGGTGAGCGCCGAGGCGGAGGAGGCGGCCGCCGCCGCCGCCGCGAGCACGACGAGGGCGGCCACAGCGAGCAGACGCATGCTGCCGAGAGTGTCTCGCTTGTTCTGTCAGCTCGGTCGGTCGGACGGACGAGTTGCTGCGGACGGACGAGAGGCGCCGACGAACTGCCGCGCGCGCGGATCGCTTCTGCGAGGACTGCCAGGAGCGAGTTCTCGGTGGTGGGGTGCCTACCCAAAGCGCCCTCTGACCGCCCTCCTGCTCCTCCACCGCGCGCCTCCGGCCGCCCCCGCGGCGGCAGCACTGTCTGCACAAGCGTTTCTTTCACTTTTGCGTTCATTGCTGTCTCCTTTACAAGCTCAAAAATAAATCATTTTAAAATGTTTCTCTCAATATTTTTCAGTAAGGAGAGTAATTTTGGTCAGAAAAGTATAAATGACTTAAAATTTAATATAAATTTAGGTTCCTTTAATTTTTAAACAGTAATTTTTAACTGTCTTGAGTATTCACCATATATTTTTGGTAGAGAATTATTTTATCCAAAAATGTAAATTTCTTTAAAAAAAAAAAAAAAACATTTATTTCGTCATTCAAAAGCAGTGCATTGAACTGCCAGTGTTGATTTATTATTTATAAAAAACAAGAAAAGTAACAAAATAAGCAGTTATAACTTAACAAAAATAGCAAAATAGCTTACAAATTGTCACACAAAGCGCCTCACTTTTGTTAGATGTACAGCTTCTCGGGAAAATTCAGACAAACACTCAAGACTAGAACAGAAAAGTGCTTCTTTCCATAAAAAGCATCGTCATTTCTTCTTCTTCGTCTCCACAATATCCTCCTCTTCATCCTCCTCGTCGGTGGCGTCAATCAGATCAACGGCGATGTTTCGAGGAAACCAGCCTCTCAGTCGCCATTTCTCTTTGAGGCCGTGTTCCGAGGCCAGTTCGAGCTCGCCAAAGAGCCAGTGCTTTTTCCACCTTGTAACAAGCACAACGTTGCCCTGCCTCAATCTCAGTCTCGGCTCGTCGCTGTATGGAGGGCAGAAAAGGGTGTACAACCCGTGTGAGATGGGCAGCCACGCACCAGAATAATTTTTTAAGACTTCGTACTTTCGGGCACGTTGCCGCTTCTCCTGCTTTTGTAAAAGCTGCTCAACCTAAAAATAAAATGAAATCCATGTTCAGAAGATATTTCCTGAAGTATTTCAGTTGAATTCAGTCGCTTTAAACGCCGATTAAAATTATGTGTTTTTCTACTAATTGTAAATTGAAGGAACTTTGATTATTATTACAATTTTTTAGTTGGATAAAATTTGAAGAATTGTTTATGGAAACAGAAATATGAGGAAACAAAATCAAGCTTACAGTAAAAGTGTACTGGTCACAGCCTTCGACAACTGGCCACTCAACTCCATCGCCTACAGGCTCGCAGGTCAAAGTTATTACCTAAATAGAGTAAAATATAGTTTTTTTCTCATTATTTTTTGCATTTAAGTTATTCACCTGTCTCAGATTTTTCCAACAACCTAAATTATAAGGATATACAAAAGGCGTCCGGTTTCCTTCACTATGGAGCCGCCGGTACTTGGCTTTCTCCAAAATCCAGTCTTCGATTGCAGTCTGGTTTCGAATAATTGCTCTCATCTGAATTAAAAAAATTTCGTTTTAAATTAAAAAAAAAAAGTGCTTAGGAACTTACTTGGAAATATAAAAGCATGCCGACAGCTAGGACGACACCAATGGCAAGGCCAAGACAGAAAACACAGCCCACTAGACCGTACAATGTAAAAGTGATGATTGGGCCGCCTCCGTAATATGCATATTTCACCTGGAAAGTCATAAAATTTTATTTATATAGAAAAATTAAATTGACAAATATTCCAATTAAAAACATCAAATCAAGTTGATTGATAAATAAAAATTTATTTTCAATTTTTGAATTTTATTAAAAAAAATAATAATAATAAACTGTATTTTAATTAAATAATGAACTCACTCTGTGCAGTGCATGATATAGGGTGCATGTGAGCACCAACGACGATTGAAGGCAGCCAAGAACGGCAAAGAAGAGGAATGCGGTGAAGTGGCCGTGGTTACGATGACCCACGCAGTTATTGATCCACGGACAGTGGTGGTCCATTTTTGTGACGCAGCGGTTGCACTTGCGGCAATGGTGAGAGCGCGGAGCTTTAAAGCCTCCACACACTTTGCACTCCTGCAGGTACTTGGCGTCGGACTCGTTTTCCTATAATATGCAGCAAGATTGCCCAAATAAATAATTATGTTCTTAATAATACACCAAATTTAATTAAAATATTAAGAAAATTTAGAGTTATTAAATTTTCATTAAAGCACTTGTAATAAAAATTGAAACAAATTGTAAATATGCTAGATCAAAGTTTAAATTGTTTTTGATTGAATATTTGATGATGTCATTAAAATCAATTAAAATTTAGTTGTGAATTGAAAAGTTTTTCTTTACCGGACACCATCCGTTGGGCAAGAAACCTGGTCCCACATAAACGGCACTGAGGAAGTTGAAGATTGTGAGTCCGCTGAGTAAAATAAAAAGTAGGAAATTGAGGGCTCCCCCAGCAGAAGAATCCGGAGGCCACCACATTCGATTGCAGTACACAGTCATGTATACAATGCTCTTGATAATGGCTGGAAAAAATTGAACACATATGAATTAATTTATAATAATTAAAAAAACAAAACAGAAATCACATAAAACTGCAGTGGAATGTTAATTAATGCGGCAAGTGGGCCACCGACTCACCTAGGGCTGTCACAGGCCCCCAGTGGCAAATTCTCTTCAGCGGACCTATACACATTGCGTCCGAGTTTAAGGACAGCTTCTGGTCAGAAAATCAACGCCATGGGTGCGCCGGTGCGGACGAAATTCGGCCGAAACGGGGTGATTAATTCTAAAAGAAGAGAGCGAGAGGAATGTCTTGAATTTTGTATCGTGCGCCAGCTGCTGCAGTTGTTTGCCTTCGCTTATGCTGCCACCGAAGGGCTGGTGGCCAAAAATGAAGTAGAGGTTTGCCAGTGAACGGCGCGAATTATTTTACTGTGAAATGCATGACTACGCGCAGCAACCAAGAAAGAATAATAAAAAATAGGAATAAATATAAATAAAAATTCCAAATTAACATTTAAATTTCCAATTTTCCTCATCTTGTTAGAAAAAAAATGTTTGATTGTCCTAAAACACAAAAAATTCGAAAATTTCACTATGAAAAATTGTGATATAATAAAAATGGCAAAATGAAGCACATTTTTCAAGTTTCTACAGATTTCTTGCTCTTGTTTGACTCATCATAATATATTATATAGACAAAAATGACGCAGAAAGCTTAAATGACTTTTCTTTTCACACTTGTGACGTGTGGAGATTAAACATCATAAATAAACTGTCATTGAACAAATATGTAATCCTGTATGTTATAGAGCTCGGCGCGAGCTCTTATCTCCCATTTATCTGTGTATCAACTTTAGTGTGTTTTTCTCTGAAAGCAATAATAAAAGTACCGTTGGACGACAAAGGAAAGCTTAAACTCATTTTGCTTTTCCTCTTCACTTGCTCAACTTGCTTTCTGTGCCCATAATGATGGACCCACCGCCAAGTTACAGCCATCAAGAAAAAATGCACGGTGGAGGGCCTCCCTATCCTCCGGCAGGAGCACCCATTGGGTTTGTTCAACAGCCCCTGTACCCTGCTCCTCCAGCACCCTCTCAGGGACCGACCGTTGTTGTGGGCTCCAATCCCGTTGCAGGAGGACAACCAGCAACTGTGGTGACGACCGTAATCCGTCAGTATAATTTATTAATTTCACACATTATTTGTAATTAAGATTAAATGACATACAAATAATTTGAAATAATTTTTAATTTCTTAATTATTAATTATTTTTAACTACAAAGATTTGCCCTTACCACCAAAGTCGAGCAGATATTCTTGCCCATCATGTAAGGCTGATATAAAAACGAGGGTTGACCACAAAAGTGGAACTAAGACGCATATAATTGCCCTTCTTCTGTGCCTTTTTGGGTAAGCTAAAACATAAAAAATAATGCATTGTATTTTGTGCTGTGCGCACCGCACAAGACATATGATAAATATTTAATCATTTTATTTTTGCTTATTTGTTCAATTTTTAGTTTATGGTGCTGCGCCCCTATTCCATATTGCACTGAAAGTTGCAAGGATGCTTATCACTACTGCCCGGAGTGTGGCACGTACCTTGGGACGTCTGCAAGAAACTAATTTCAGTAATTTTTAACTTATATAATATAATGGCAATAACTACACAAAAATTGTTATTGTCTTAATGTAAATTAATCAGCATTATTTTAGAAACATCAATTTATTGAAAATAATTACTATTATATTATTGAAATTTTATAATTTTAATCAATTATCAAGTAATAACCGATTATGTGAAATAAAAATTACCTTTTATCTTTTGATAAATTGGCACCATTAATTGATTATAAGGATTTTTGAGGAGAGGCGCTGTGCGATTTGACCTCATTGCATTTTATGATTATAAGCACAATCTATCTAATACAGACAGAGCTGCACCAATCTTAATACTAGCTTATGTTCCAGTGGTCAGTGGTGGCCTTACCAAATAGAATATGGAGAATTTTTCTCCCGGCATCCGGGACGTTTGTTTTTGAGATTTTCTTTATAATCTAAATTCTAAATTACACAATGTGAATAAATTCAAATGTCTGAAAAAAGCACAGTTTTAAAACTTAATTGGTTTATTACTTAAATGCCATAATTGTTTTTGAAATTTTTGACTGTCATCCCATCATTACAGTTTTCTTAAAAAATATATTCATTGAAAGAGATCAGATGTTTAATTTTATACATTATTCCTTCCTTGTGGTACATTTTTTTTACGCCCTCAAATTGTTACTCTCAAGCACAATAAAATCCCTATTGCCTTTAGCACAAAAGGCAAGTTTTTTCTAGCTAGAGGCACAGGAAAATGTGCAGCCAAATTCCTACTATTTGCTTGCTGATCAGCAGGTACTTTCAAACCTCATGTTGGACAGATTTTAAAATAATAACAAAAACAGGAACAAATTCAGGGAACCAACAAGACAGCCCAATAAGGGAAAAAAATGAAATTCTAAAACATTAAAAGAGAGCTGCTAAGTTAACAGGATCAGCGCTCTGTTTTACAGCACTAAATTTTGTAGCCCAAAACTGCTTTTTCAAGCCTTTCTTGTAAAACATAAAATCTACAACTTTTAGCAGGTAATCAAGCTAACATTTTCAGGACTTTCAAATGCAATGCGACAACTAGAAAGGCACAAAAATGTGTGTCACTTGCATTGGTCTTCTATGAATTCTTATGTTTAAATTACTTTAAAACTTGTCATTTGAAAGTCCAGTCATTTCAGTAAAAAAAAATCAACAAAAATTTCCACCAAGTTAGCTTTTTGTCATTAGAATATCAGACGGCCACATTAATTCAAAAAGGTGGAGATAAAATTAAAATAGGGGTCTACAATTGCAAGAGTTGTCCGATGCTGCCTTGCCAAACTGCAGGTTTATTGCTGCTGAGGGGGCATGGCCTGTGGATGGCCCAAAGGCGGAGCCATTCCTCTTGGCAATGGTTGCTGATGCTGATACATCTGCTGTTGGCCGCCTTGCAAGCCTGCTTGTGGCCAATTCTGTTAAAAGTCAACACGGATGTAATTTTTTATTTCAATTCATCTTGATATCTCACCATTTGGTGGGCAACCGGCGCCCCAGTGAAATATTGAGGAAACTGGCTGGGAGGCATCCCGTTTGGGAACACATGTTGTGGATTTGCTTGTGGTGGTCGAGGATGGAAAAACATGTGGCCGTGACCACTTGGACCGGAGGGAGCTGGAGGCTGAGACGGCCGTTGCGGAGAAAAGCCAGGAGGCACCTGCATCATGGAGGGTGCTCCTCTCTGCTGCATCAGCCGCATGAAATTGTCAAAGGCTGGCGACGAGTTGGCCGCAACCCCAGGGAGCCCTTTTGTTGGACTTACAGGCAAAGGTGGTGAGGGGGTGCCCATCCCTCCATTCACTACAATGAATGTGGAAATTAAATGATCAATATGAGTGAGGTCTTTCAGGGTAAAGAAAGGGCAGAGTTACTTGGAAAAAATCATATATTTTCAAAATAGCGCATTACACTACGAAAAAATAAAAATTCGTTGCCAGTTTCACAATTAAGAATAATAAAATTGTGATCTACATACAAAAACATCATGCTTTAAGGATAGATTGTAGTGGTATTTAGCAAGAATTAGTCATGCTTAGCTTAAAACCGTTATAATCAATATAATTAATACCCTCTAATAAAAACTGCTAGCGATTAGCATTAAATTCAGCTAAGTAAGCTCAGCGCCAGATAAGCGCCTTTTGAAGATAAGAGTGGGGAAGCCCTTAATTTTTGGGGCCTTCTCCTCTCCATTGTCAGGTCTAGGGAGTCCCTCGACATAAGCTTTTTTCTTCTGCCGGGGTTTCCTGACTCTTTTAGTCTTCACAGGAGCATCTTTACCTTGTTGGAATGCTGCTGGTAGAGGCCCTTGGCTGCCAAAAGGCTGTTGGGGCTTAGGCTGCTGAAGGGGAGGTGGACGAGGCTGCGCCTGTTTTGGAGCAGCAATGGGGGGCTGCCTTTGGGTTTCCGTCAGAGGTCTTGGCTCGTTCTCACGTCTTGGCTGTTGCTGTGGTTTGTTCTGGTTGTTGGGCTTTAGGTTTTTGTGTTTTGGCTGCTGCTGTTGCTGCTGCAGCTGTTGCTTAGGGCAGTTACGAGCAATATGTCCAATTTTCTTGCAAATCCGGCATCCTCGATCGTTCGGCACCTGACCCTCTGTCAAGTATCGTGCGTCAAACAAGTACTCCTAATAAACAAATAAAAAAATCAATAATTAATATGATTGGTAGTGTAGATATATATCTTACTCTTAGCTCTCTGTAGTGAGGTGAGACATCGTCCATACTGATCGGTGTGCCAAAGTGCATTCTGCCTTTCCTGAAGGCTTTGATGATGAAATTATTCACTGAAAAACTCTTTTAAGATTTACGTTGATGACCGTTAAAGACATTATACTTTTTCTGGAGAGCCCGGATCCAAGGTTGTGATTCAGATCAAACGGGTCTTCAATTGCAATGCATTTAGAGTTCCAAAGTTTCTTGAAACGCACCAATTTTTCTTCTTGTCTAATGGAAATGACATGTTCGTTGAAGTCGAATTCTTCTGTGTAGAATCTGAGAAGCTGGTACCACAGTTCTCCAACTGAAGTTGTGTTTTTTCCATATCCAGACCAAACAGTGTCCTACAGAATAAAACAATTCAATATAATATATCTCTAATGATATTTTACATATCATTATGGATTTAATTCAGAATTTTCTTTATTAAATAATAAAAAAGTAACATTAATGTTGGCTTACCAAACGATCTAGGTCGTCAAAGAACCATGTGTTCCATCCCTCAACCAGGACCTGAGGCTGCTCTTCAGTTGTGTACAACTTACAGGAAAAATTAGCATAGATATTGAAAATATTTTAAATCTTTTAATACCTCCTGAAGAACTGGAATGACAGGTGGGTCGCATTGCTGCAGGAAGTAAATAGCCATGAGAATGTAGGCGTACGAAGACAGGCTGCCTCTGGAGGCATCACAAATATCACACAGCTTGGCAAAGCGTTTCAGAGTATACCCCAAAATCTGTTACAATATGGAAAAATGAGGAAAAAGTAAGGCCACAAACTGAAAAAATACTTTAACCCTTCGATCTATTTGTGAATAGAGATGCAACATCCTGGTGTTGCGTTGTGCCAACGTGTTGTACAAACTAATATCACACTCGACCCTGATCCTCGGGTAAGTGAATTTGATGATGGGAACTTTGGCTGTAGTGATGGTAAGTAAATTTTGGATGTGCTCGTAAGTCTTCAGCTCGTTTCCAAGCTCCTCAAACAGAGCCACATCATTGATTCCCTATAAAAGTTTGTTTTGTAATGAAAAATAAAATCTAGAATGAAATACCTCTCCAGTAGGATTGTTGCTAAATGTGAGACAGATGTCCAGATCAGATTTGCGGAAGCCAAAACCATTACAAGACGAGCCAAACAGCTCAAGTTTCACATGTGGAAACTTCATTTTCAAGTGCTGCTGCAGACTGTGAACAAATATCTGTCTCTCCGTCACTTCCTCCTCAGACGGCAGCCAGTTTTCTGCAGAGGTTTAAAAATAAGTAATTATATATGTTTCAAATTATAAAACACCTACGCATTTCTTGCTTGCAAATAGTGTCCAGTTCTCTGAGGAATCTCGAGGTCATTGGAGGCAGTTTTAACAGAGGTGGAAGGTACGTGTCAGGGCAGTCGTTGCGTGTGTGGCCATCCATGAGGCAAATATTACAAACCACAGGGACTTCCTACAATTGTCACTGTCAAAATTAATTCTTTTTCTAAGACAGAGTCACAGACCTGAGCATATCTCTTTGCATTAAAGTCAAATTTGTATGACTCCTTCCTCAGCCTCTGGCACATAGCCTCGGCGACCCTGGGAGTAACAACCTTGGAGGCATAGAAACCGTAGGGGAATTCTTCCTTGACACCCATTTTGTTTACGCCACGCTCAAGTTCCTCAACAGAGTAGACCTTTTTATTTTCAGTAGACTTGATAAATCTCTTCAGGTCCTTGTCCATCATATCCATGGCACTCTGTTCAGCCCTAACAACATTCAGCTTCACCTCTGGCAAGTGCAGAAATTTTTCCATGGGTAGTCTAATGGTGCCCAAAAGCGGTCCAATGTCGGTTTGGGGCACTGCAAAGTACTGGTAAGCATCCAGGAGGCATGACATTATGTAGTCATAGGTTGTTGTGACCAGGTAGCGGGACACATTTCGTTTAAGGAGGTACGGATCTGCAATTAAACGGAATGTCAAGTGGGAATTATACTTATTATAAATTATAAATCATCACCTTCGATGGCAATTTTCCTTGAAGTCCAATGCTTGTCATTTTTGGTCAAAGGTTCCTTCAGCCTAATGCAGACAATGTTCTTTGATTCGGGGAAATCCACAGCATAGAACTGCAACAGTTTGTACCACAGTTCTCCCAATGACATTGTGTTCTCCGACTTCCACTCAGGGAGCTCTACAAATGAAATTTTTATCCTGGGTTTTTGATTCCATATAAAGGTTTACGAACCTTCCTTGATATCTTTGATGACAGGAAGAACAGGAGGCTCAAGTTGCTGCAGGAAGTAAATGAGTAGCAGCGAGTATGAATAAGAAGGCAACATGGCCATTTGGATGTCATCGATCTTGCAGAGCTGATTGAGAAATATGATTTAGAAGTAATTCAATTAATCAATATTTCTACCTTGGTCCACAGTCTAAAACAACTGCCGAGGGGTTTCACCCGGGGGTCTAGATTAGTGTACATTTCCACGAGTTTGCAAGTGTTGGAAGCATCGTGGTGATTTAAACTCAGTACACAATTCAATGACTTGTTCTCATTGGTGAAGAAAATAGAAGGGATGTCACTATTGAAGTCTGACTTCACATCACTACAGGGAGAATAATTCACAGTGAATATGCACAATAAAACAGAACTCATTTTGATTACATAGCAAGCATTGAGGCGCTCAAGACTTGATATGCTTCCTGCAGCATTTCAGGTGCTGTCAAATCTTTGGCCACAATGAAATCTAAATTTAAATCAGCCTGCTTCAGAGCTATCCCAGTCAGGGACGATCCATAAACTTGAACATTGCAACCTAGGAGGCAGGGATAAGTTTAAAAGTTTAGTTCAATGATCGTTGCTAATATAACTTCTCACCTGGCAGATTTTCGGAAATCAATTTGTCCACTTCCGTTGCAAATTCACATCTTGCGATCTTATCGGCATCGGTCAATCCCTCCTTATTGTAGGTTTCAGTCAAAAGACTGGTCAAAGCTTCGAAGTGAGTTTCAGTAGGGGTTGGCAGGTTTTTGATTGTCGTCAACTTTGCTTCAGCCTAAGGAATAACAATGATTGTGAAAAACCATTATGTGAAAATCAGAACAAAATTGTAAGATAAAGATAATCTCAGGTTCCTATACCTTGATATTTTTCCCGTGCTTTTGCTCCTGCGAATGTTGTTCACAGTGGTTGAAAGACATGCAATAATAGTTGCAAAGTTTACAGTAAAATTGTGCGTTTGGATGCTGGACAGCTCTCTGAAAAATTTGACAACGTTATAATTTTTTTCAGCTATGCATAAAATAATTAAGTGAGCAACCTTTCTGAGAACTATGATGAAATTGGCTTCAAGCCAAAGCTGCTTGACCATTTCAAGGTTGATAGGTGGCAGCGGCTGTGTGTCTTGACACTTTGGCTGGTGCTGGGCTCCGGCCTCCTTGCGTCCTCCGTGCTGTTGACCTGCCGGAGGACTGCTACTCTCTACCTGCTGCTGCGGTTGCTGCTGTTGCCTTTTCTGCGGGTTTTGCTGCTGGTTTGGCCGCCGGAAACCGTTGCCGGTTCCGACCGGTCTGGGGATGTACCGTCGAGATTTGGCCTCATCATTAGGTGCGTTTCCATTCATGGTGAACTTTTGTGTTTATTCAGCTTCTCAATGCCAGGCAAAGTCGGCCTACATTATCTACGGCCTGCAGGAAAAAACAATTTTGTCATTGATAAACCCCAACATTAGCCAAAGATTTAGTTTTTGTGACAAAGTGGTATTATCGGAGTCATTACAAAAAAAGATCACTTACATTGCAATGCCTAAATGGAGATAAGAGCAATGTAGCTTCGGCTCCGATTGTTTACCAAATCGACTGAAGGACGGCCATGTTGGTTTAAAGAAAAGTGGGATGGTCTCTCATCGATTGTTGATCGATGTACCAAATTGTTTTGAAAATTAAATTTTTGAGCTCAATAACATTAATTATGATCCTATTACAGTAGCTTAACAAAAACTGAATTTATGGGAAAAAAATTATTCAAAATATTCAATTATATTATAGGATCTGGGAGTTGAATTGTCCATGTTTAAATTTTAGTATCGATCCAGCGCCAATTCAAATCCCGTCCTTACACCCCGGCAAAAGTTGGCCTGCCTTTTGCGTAGTAAACATGGCAAAAGAACGTAAAACGATTGCTGCGCCATCTACAAATGGTGCTACGACAAAATGAAAAAATTAGCTGGTATTGCTGGTAATTTAAATAATTTGCCCTAGACCCTAGACTGTTTGAAAATGCACCCAATTAATTTCAAAATACCGCGATGTAAATGCCAAAAGTGAAAGAATCCTCAAGATAAATATAATTTTGCGGGCAAAATTCGAATGACCGGGCCAAGGTCCGGGGGCACCACCACCAGGTGGCGGGCGGGGCATTTGTTAGAAGTTGGATTGGAGTGGAGACAGAGATCGGAAAAAGAAAAATAGTAATGGTGCGCTTGTAGGTGCGATGATGTCAAGTTTGGGGCCTCGCGACCGCGCCTAGTGCGTCGGACAATGGTTTAGGCGGATGGGGGCAAAGCCGAGCACCGCCGCCGGGGGCGCCAGCAGCCCCCGGGCCCGCACCTTCTCGGCCTCCTCGAGCGCCGATGTGGTGAACGCGAGCGCCTCGGGCTTCAGTCTGCTCAGGGCACTGCCAGGTGAGTGCTCACACCACAACCAGACGAGTGTCATGACCTTGCTCACTCGTGCAGACCTTGCAGGCGCAGTGTCCAGCGACCGGCTGAGGGCGCGCTCGCTGTCCAGCGTGCCGCAGGAGGCGGCCACGGGGGCCGGAGGCCGCGGCCTCACCATCTCCGAGAGTCCCGCCGAGACCGACTCAAGTTCTGAGGAGCAGCCCGAGCAGCAGGTGGCCGCCGTCGCGGCCGCCGGCCTCGGCATCTCAACCCCACGGGTCTACGCCGCCCACTCGCTGCCCTCGCACATCTGGAGCCTTAATGGTAAGAAAAACATTCAGCCGCCTATACAATTTTCTCACTTTTTCAGACAAATTGGAAAAACACGGACATAACAGAACTAAAATAAATAATTATTATTTTACATAAATAGCAGTAAAAACTTTAAAAAATCATTTAATTGATTTTCAGTGACATATACGCACCGACTTAATAATTTTTTTTTATCAGTTGAGAATTTAAATAGTAAAAAGTTAAAATCAATTGTTTTATAATTAAACCACAAGTAAATTGTAAAATATGAAGCTATAATTTTAAACTGCATCAGTATTTCAGTATTAATGGTGAAAATTAATTTCTCAAAGGCCCATGCTGATCCAGTGTATTGTTTATTTTTACAAGCAAGCCTCGCCTTGGCACTCTCACTTTTCACAAGCCAGCAGGGCCTAACGGAGCATAAGAATCCGGTGAAGCAGAAAAGTCTCATACCGGCCTGATGTTTTTCAACTTTATCGCCACTGTAGCGTTTGGGCAATTCCGTTTATAAATATATTGATGCCTCTGACTAAAATAGTTAAATGTTAATTTTGAGAAAGATGTGTGTTTGGGCTAGGATGCGATACAAGAGTAAAGGTCGGCTAGTTGTCGCGTGCGAGTCAGTCTGAAAGTCTGAAGCCCCGACGGGTGCACTTGTTGTGATGCAGATGCGTCACATTTCCGTCGCATTTTCCATGCTTTACGTTTAATTTGGTACGTAAATCTAAAAATGATATTATCTACTTAATTTATTCCGATGAATTTTGATGTTCCCAAAAAGTAAATTTCAGTAAATTTGAGAAAGGAGCGCGGATCAGTTTGCAACGTGTAAAAAATATCTTAGACGGCAATTTAATTTTGTAGCAGTAAATGTGATTAAAAGTTAGTATAAAGAATTTTAACCATCCAAATTACTACAGATGAATATTGCGCTCGTTAATATTTTTATTTTTTTAATAAATAACCAAGAAATTTTTCAAGTTCATTACTAAAGAAGGTTCATGGAAAAAAAATTAACCAACTTTTTTTAAGCCGATATGGTTCATAAATCATAATATATAAAAAACTGCAAGAAAATCTAACACGTATTTTAAAACAATCTTTGAGCAATAAAAATCAAATTTGTTTGCGGACTGATTTTTTAGCTTTTGACAGTCTCCCCTATAAACTTTGTTTTCATAACGCCTTCTATACTAAATTGTATTTAAAATTCAGTCCAAAGTTTCCTATGATTTTTTATTTTATTGGTGCTTATGTTAATATTTGTTTCAACAAATTGATTTTTTCTTTCTTGTAAAATTTATTCAAAGTTTAAAATTGATAAAAAAACGTTTCTCTGAGTAACATTCAACTCAGATAATTAATTGTCTTGCGCTGAATTATGCCAAGGCACAATAATTAACTCTACCTGGCTTTCCAGCTTGTAGATCTTCCCAGTTCTGCTTACAATACCGGAATCCTTGCAATTCCGTAATTATCGCACACGTCATTGGCCGACCCACTTTGCCATTCATCCCTTCAAACGGGTGGAGGGAAGGTGCTTTTTCATTCCAAGAACAGCTTGGAGCGCTCGCGTGGTTTATTTTTGATTTTCCATTTATTTATTTGTGCGCTCAAATGACCCAGTTATGGAGTGTGAGGTTTATTGTTGTTACTTCACATGCATCCAGCGAGCGAGCAAGAGAGAGCAAAGCCACCGCGGCTGCTTTTTCCATCTGCGTGGATGTTTGCTTTTGAAAAGCCACCGGAGAAGCGAATTTCCCAACAATCGTTGTCGCACTCCGGTTGCAAATGTGCGTCTCTTATTCTGCGGCTCTCTGACACAGCGAGAGGTCAGCTCCCCCGAGAGACTGTTTTCCAAAGTTTAAAAACGGTCGCCAATAATTTTTAAGCAGATTTCCGCGAATTTTGTATTAATTTAATCTTAACACTGCAGCTGTTTTTTTTCATCGTAATTTTTCACAAATTCCAAACAAAAATTAATCGACTTGAAATTATATTTTGGAAGGCAGATTTGACTTTTAATTTTTTAGAAATTGTTAAATCAAATTTTTTCGGCTTTATTTGTTCTTTCCTCAAATTTTCATAGACTGAATTAAAGCAAATTTCTCCAGTTTAGAAAATTTTGCTTTGAGTTGCAATATTCTTTTAAAATTAGTAAATCATAAAATGAATTACTTCATCAAATCTAATCATTGCTGCTTGCAATAATTTGAAATTTCCACTTTCAATGTTATAAAAATGCATAGAGAGCAAATTTAAAGTAGATGAAACCTTCTGCAAAATGTTTTTCAAATCCTTCAAATTTTAATGGAATACAATAAAACATACTCAATTTGTTTCAAATATGACGAAAAAAGTATCATTTTCTAATTTTTAACTCATCCGAACGGAATATTTTCAGTCGTTCGGACCCTGTTTATAACTCAATAATATTTTCTAAACGGCTTGTTCAAACATTTTGAAAATTTGTATTCGGATGCAAAATGACACGGCGCATCTAATGGCTATCTTGGATTTTTTGTCCGGTTGCCTATTTTCAAGGGGCATAAAACTTTATATTTTGACCTTTGGCCAGGGTCAATGACCTTTGACCTAGAAACTTGCTGACCATTGAGAAAAGATACCTTGGTTCATTAACTCCAACTTCCTTTCAAGGAAATTAAAAATCTTCAGCCAAATTAATTTGGCAGCAGTTTTAATAAACCCTTATGTTTCTCCGGCGGCCATATTGGATTTTGAAAAATATGAAAAAATTTCATTACTGGAGAATTGTAGGAACCAAAGTATGAACTATCATGTTATTTGATTATAGAAATCAATAAATTCTAAGCGCTCTAAAATTGGATTGATTTTCTCCAAAACGAGAAAAATGCAAAAAACCACGTTTTTTAACATTCAATTAAACTTTTCTCAAAAATTTATGGGGTGACCCCCAATTTTCTGGTGCCAAATCTGTAGCAGGGTTATCAAGGAACATGCTGGTGGGTCACACACCTTTGCCAAAGTTAGTTTCGTTTACTTTAAATGGGATTGAATGATTTTCATAAAAATTGTCCATAAGCGAACCATGTTAAATTCAAACGCGTTTTTCTCAAAAATTTATGGGGTGACCCCCAATTTTCTGGTTATCAAAATGATCCTTATGGCCTAAACTATCAGTTTCTGTGGAGGATATTGCTGCCCTAAGGTGGTACCATCCTCTTTAAATATATAAATATATAATTAAAAATCCTGGATTAAATAATTATTTAACTTGCATTTATTAAAAAAAAAATCAGCGCTTCGAATTTTGTCAAGTTGTTATTTTTTAGTGAAACTAAATAATTCAGTTTAAAAATTCCCTCGTCCTGTTGCACAGTTTAATGTAATTTCGTGGACTTGGATTAGTTCCAGGAGAACAATAAGTTTGACAATGATACACACAACTGATAGGGCAAATTTCGATCAATGTTATCGGAAGTGCTGCTTAAAATCTTGCGGTGCGGCGGCGATGTTGCGATAATAAATTGCGTGTGCACCGCGTTCGAAATAAAATGATTTTGCGACGTCAGCGTTTGGCAGCGCGAATAAGTGGCCAC
The DNA here is from genome assembly GCF_031216515.1 of Neocloeon triangulifer. Classification (NCBI taxonomy): domain Eukaryota; kingdom Metazoa; phylum Arthropoda; class Insecta; order Ephemeroptera; family Baetidae; genus Neocloeon; species Neocloeon triangulifer. The sequence goes on from NW_026775546.1 coordinate 10,199,485, forward strand.
TCGCATAATGAGAAAGAGACGCCAATATTTATTGATTTCAGACAGACCTTCATCCAACAAGTGACTCTATCTACGTGCCAGAGTATTCGTTAATTTTTATTTCAAATAAATAAGGAAATCTTATGTTCCTCCTTTAGCAAGTGAGGTGATCTCGTGATCTCCATGTAACGACGGATTAATCTCCCGTCACGTGCGACGCCTTTCAAGATCAACGGAGACCAACCGTGTCTCTATTTTTCTTCGTAATTACGTAATTTTTTTGGGAAAAAAATCTTTCGTGGGAATTAACACGCCCGTTCTTATCAGCGTCGTCACTTAATTGAATTGCTTTTTTGTTTGGAAACTAGTAATTTTTACAATCAATTAGAGGTTATCATCTGATAAGATATAGTGATGGAAAAGTGGAACGCTCCCTCCCTCGCACTTTTGTTGGGAAGAAATTTCGCAGCAATCGGTTTTATCAGCAGCTCTTGAACTTTTGCAGGCTCAGAGGTTGTGAAGAGTGACTTTCAATTTCAGCTATAAAAGTTGATCTTTACTTTACTTGAAAAAGTCTACTAGAATTCCGTGCTTATATTGATAAGCATAGATTTGTTTAAATTTTATTGTTAAATTGTATTTTTCAAAGGTAAATTTAAATTATAAAATAAGCTATGTAGCTATAAAACTGCAATTAATGCGTTGAGAGCAAATCCCGTAGAAATTTATGGAAAAATTACAATTTTTCGTGTTCGAAAATTCTTAATTATATTTAAAAATTTTAGTTTATACCGGTTTATACTAATTTTTTATCATTAGGTTCTTAAATTTATAGAAACTTAAATAAGTACAAATAATTTTAAACAAAACAAAACGATAATGATTGCATATTTGAAAGAAATTAATACGTATTTTGTTGAAGTAACTGGAGAATGAATTTTCCAACTTTTTCATCAGTTGACGTGAGTTAACGAATGTTTTATCGTCTACGAGTAATTCCAGCCTTTTCCGTGTTGTTGCTTTAAACAGCAATGACCTCATGCCCGCCAGACAACAATACACGTATAAAATTTGATGCAAATAAATTATAAACTCTAGTTATACCATCTATTATACAAATGATTTAAACCTTATCTGTGGCTTGTTTATGCAAAATAAAAATGACAACGAAGTAAAATTGGAATAACCATTTCCTTTGGTTTTATGCCAATATTTTGCAGAATTAAGCACACATTCTTCAAAGCTTTCAAAGAAAATTATTTGCACATAATTTTGGCTTAAATTTCTTAATCACATTATTTGTCCCCTCAAAATTTCCGCTTTCGCTGGTGGTGGAATTAAACTCCTCCCAGTCCTTTGTGGATCCCGTTTCTCTTTCCAAACATAAATTTGGCTGCCACCACCGCCCGTATTTTTTTTTTACCAGGGGTGATATATATAATTTTTGTCGCCTTCTCAGGGGCAAACTGTGCGGGCAGAACGCAATTTCGGCGCCGTAAATCATCGCGCCGTTGCCGCGTGCAAAATATTTGGGTTGGACGGTCACTTATTGCAGCTCCTCAAGGGGCCAATAACTCGTCATCGCGCGTCATAAAATCGCGTTGCACTCGGCCAGTTTCCGCATTTTCTTGCATAAAATGCCGACAAAATGTAAAGAAAGCGGCACCAGAAGAAGAATCAACCTTGAAAGGCGAAAAGCAACGAGGAATTGACGTCACTCGCACACAAAAACGGCCCCATTTCGTTCGCCGTAATTATTGCATGCCTCTTGCGCTTATCTAATTTTATCGAATGGAAACGAAGATCTGCGGCTTTGCTAGAGTGGCTATTTTGTCACTTAATAAAATGGAGCGATTACAAAGCGGTCGACTGGTGTACAGAAACAGAAGATTTGTTAAAAGTGAGAATGATCGATTTTTTTTCATTAGCCTCTTTTCTTTGGAATAATTTCTGTTAAAAAATATTAGTAAACGTTTGTATTCTCTAACATTTTGTAAATATGTTATAATATTTTAGAAATTTAACTCGTTTTTGTTTTAAAAAATATAAAAATTTCTTTTTATTTTAAATTCGTCAAAATTTTATAAAAAAAAAAATAATAAAAATAATAATATAAACGTTTTTAGAACAATTATGCGTTCATAATTGTTCCAGAACTTTTGTGCTTGTCAGAAAGTTTTCAAGATAAGATACAACTTTTGTACTTTGTATTTTTTTAGCTGGATTTTTTTTATTGGAGCTAACGAATTTTTACAACTGCAGCTATTTCAAAGTCGTAAAACTAGCTCTGCCATAAAGAAGCATCTCCTGAACGTATGCAATCCGTTGTCCACCAGGGCCCATCTACAACCCTGAATAATTGAACGCGGGGGAAAGCAGCTGTCGGCCTGCTCTGAATAATTCGCAAGTTTTGGGTGAGACCGTTTAAACTCTGCCATTAATAAGTAAATGAGTCGCCCAGTTTCAAATGGCACCGTGCACAGAGGGTCACGCAACGAATTATTTACACAGCTGCTTCGAAATCAAGAAGGAAAAATTACCAATTATTTTATTAATACAAAGATATTGGTTTATTTATTAAATAAATAATTGTATTCACACTAATTTTTTAAAGATTAGTACTTTCTATTAAATTTAAATTTTTTCAAAATCTTTAAGACTAATAATGAGCTTTTTCTGTTCTTTGAACTAAAAATTTCAGTAAAAAGATAATTTTGAAATTGATTAAAAAAACCTTTTGTGGAAGAATTTTGTAATTAAGGAGAGGTTGTTTAATTTTAGTTTCATTTTATAAGTCCCATTTTCCTACATAAAATTTTAAGTTTTAAGTCATTTATTATTTTTCCTTTGCGAAATAAAAGACCAACATTCATTCAGAGAAGAGCCAAATTCACTTGATAATAAGTTTAATTTATTATGGATCTTTGTTTTAAATTAAAATTTAAACTTTTTAAATAATAAAGTGATTTGCACCGTCGCCGGCCTTGGCTAAACGACTTAAAATTTACCATTGCAAAAGCGGTTTGGTCGCTCTGCTTTTTGCACTAATTAATTGTCGCCGCACTCTGGCGCGAGCAAATCCAACGACGCTTTTTGGTGGTTTCCCGAAGACCTTGAACTTTGTCGCGCGACTCGTAAAGCGTTCACATCTCAACCATTATTACTATCAAGCGCTACGGAACGAGCAGAGAAATAACGCGTTTATTTCATCCGTCTCTCGCTCTATCTTGGCGCGATTTCAAATTTTCGATCTGCGCCTCGTGCAGCGAAAAGTGCGACGCACTTTATTTGTACCACAACGTGAAAACCACCAACGTTTGTTTTTTCTAATTTTTTTTTTCACCGAGATTTCCGTGCTAGAGGGAATTTTGCTAAAAACTAAAAACCGATTCCGCTCTGATTTTGCGCCTTTGCCGTTGCGACCAAGGACGGTCGCTTGTTTGTGTTTCGAATATAGCAGCACCTTGAAAATCCGTTTTGGCAATGAGTGTCAGTCGCGCCAGCTGATTCCCAACTTCCGCCTCGCTAATAAACTTTTGATCGCGGTGATAAGAACGGCGGCGGATTGAGTGTAGCCTTGGTCGTGACGCAAAGGTTGTGGGCAAATGAGCTCCCTAACCAGCCAAAAATGTTTTTTAAGAAAAACTGGACTTTTTTAATAAAGTGGTTGTCTTTTATATTGCAGTAAAATTGGATAATCAATCAAATAAAAAATATTTTTTTAATTAAATAAAATAATGAGCTTTTAATATCTATTTATTTTTTTTTTTAATTTTTATAAGAAAAAACTACAAAATATACCTTTTATTTTTTATGTAAATTTTATAAATAATTAAAAAGTTTGGACGTTTGTTGGGTTATTTTAAAGTAATCACTTATAATTTTTTTCAAAATTTTGATTCTTTGGTTTGATTGTAATAGAAAATGTCTCGTGTGCTTTTAGGAATCAAGTGTCCAGTGTGCTCGAAATTCGTTCTACCAGATGACATCGAGTGTCACCTTGTTATGTGCCTCACGAAACCGCGTCTCTCTTACAATGGTAAATGATGACGTTTAATTATTTTGTCTATCAACTCAGCGACTGCTCTCTAAAATCCACTCGCGTATTGCAGAGGACGTCTTGTCCGAAACAAAGGGAGAGTGTGTGATTTGCTTTGAGGAGCTCGAGCAAGGGGACACGATCGCCAGGCTGCCCTGCCTCTGCATATATCACAAGCAGTAAGTAGTTATAAAATTTCAAAACATTTTATTTTTTGATACTATAAAAGATCTTTTATATTTATTTATATTAAAATTTTCAATTTATTGAATATACTTTTAAACTATAACATAACAATTGATAGTAATTTTTAAGTAATCGAAAGTAATGATCTTAAAAATTTGATTTAATAAAAACTAATTTAGTCTTTTTTATTTTATTTAATAGCTATTGTTTTCTGATGCAAATGGTAATTTTATTCAATTTGCAGATGTATTGATCAGTGGTTCAACATTAATCGCTCGTGTCCAGAGCACCCTGGTGACTGAGACTAACTAACTGCTGCAAACTGTGCTGAGACCGAAACTGTCCTTATCTCTTGATTTGGTTCTTCAAGTGAAAAAGTGATCCGACGACACTATATGATTTAACGTGATATTAGAAGCATATACTATTAAAACAAGAGAAATCAACCTACTGATGAAGAGGAAGCGTCGGAGAAGAAACGAGCAAGAGAATGCCGCTTCTCCGAGTTGTCAATAATTTTAGTTGTCCCTTCCATTACCAGTTAAGTTATCATCTCGAATACTCCTGATGAATCGTTTTAGTCCTAAAGAGAAGAAATTAGTTGATTATCAGAGTTCCCTTTTGTTCACTTTACTATTTTGCCATTCATTTTGTCAAAGCAACCAACCACACAAGTTGAGAGCAGTGAAATAATAATTTTTATACATTTTCTATGTGGCATTTTTGTATTAACAAATAACGATGTTGTTAATTTCAGTCATTATTTTTTAAGTTGGCACGTCCATGCCGGAGAAATGTTCCGAGTGCAAAGAAGGCAAAGAGATTTAATTTTATGGCAAATTACCAGTTGTGGCAATTTTCCTGAGCCTGCGCTGTTTGAAAACTGAAAAAAGTCCAGATATCATTTTGAAAGATCAAGATTTGTATTTAATTCAGCGAGGCTACAGTTTGAATAAGGTGGATTTGTTTTTAAAAAATTATGTGCAAGTAAATTGTGCCTTTGAATCATTATTGTAACAAAGACAAACAGAACATAGTGAGGGAAGAGTACGTAACAAGGACGAGTGCAAGAAACCTTTGGGATGGAACTTTCCACTGCTGGATTGACGAAAATGGACCGCTTAAGAGTGTTAACAAGGAACACTTCATACTGGTTTTAAAATGCAAGAACCGCCAAACCTCGAGTGGTTTCAAGATGCAAATGAACTTAAAACAAAAACAAACTAAGGTTATAAACATGATGCTTTGTAAAAATGAAAACTACAACGCCTGCTGTCTGATGTGCTTGTAGAGCAGTTTTTGAAGCGCGCGCCCCCTATTTCCAAATCCCCTGGTCAGGTTGTGTCAGAATGACAATGCTTCGTTATTTTTCTGTCAACTATATTAGTTTCTTATGAACTGATATCTTAAATTTGAACTTGTTAGCTGTTGTATTTTTGATCCAGAATATCCAGATAATTCTTTTGGGCCAACTTGAAATTGTTCTTTTTGCAATTTGATAATTTATTTGTTACCTATTTGGTCGTTTTTTTTTCAAATAAGATATTTTACTTTTCCCGTACGAAGCATCCACTTATAACGTTACCTGATTTTAATGCAACTAATTAACCATTAAATCGCCCCGCGCTTAAATCTCACACATGTTCCTAATTGTATTTTTACAAGTTATACTGGTATGCAGTTTGATTGGTGGTGCTAATTTTTTGTTTGTGTTTCTGCCAAACTGTACGTCATCTGCACACACGCGTGACGACTCCTGTCCCATTTCGAAAGCGCCTTTCTATCGCAAGCACACAACAGTCTTGGGAGATTTAAAAAGTTGCCTCACAGTTGTAAATCAACAATATTAATTGTCAGCTAGAGAAGCAAAAAGCAGTACCAAACTAACAAAATTCAGTGTCGCTCCATCCGTGTGCCAGCACTCACTTCTTTCTCGGCTCTGATGAATTTTCACCTCTTGTAGTAGTCAAACGAGGAGTTTGTAAGAGGCAAAATGGATAAAAAAAAAAGTAAATAAAACTCTGCGAACAAGCTCAAATTGGATCTTTGTGCAAATGCGCGGTGTATGAGAGTTTGAAGAAATCATTCACCCGTATGAATGGACACACGCAGCTTCAAAGAAGTGGCAAGAGTCGCTTTGTGAGGTGGAGAGAAAATTGTAAAAATAAAAAGCAAATGATAATTAAAAAGGTAAAAAATAAAACAAAACGTCGTTATAACCTAATCTGTGATTACATGACCATTAAAACGATTTAAAATGTGACCAGGTTGTTTTTCTCAGTGAATTCAAAAGCTAGAAAAGTAGACTTAAATAATTTTAATTGCAATCCCAAAACATACAAAATAAAAACAGTCAATTATGTTTTATTTGTTAACCTTAGCAATGGCCATAGCAGGGCGATTTATTTGAAGTTCCTCGTCTGTTATATTGAAAAACAGCTGTTCTCCACACACCAATAAGGATCAAAGAGTTAGTAAGCCCGTACGCAGAAACCAGTTTGAGAAATGACTCAATATCACTGATCAAAACTTCAGACTCTTGGCAAACAGGGCGGCTGTGGCCTGGGTCTTGTCTCCCTTGAACCGGCGCAGCTCGGATATGACTTGCTCCCGGTTGAAGCCCAGGGCCATAATTTCTTTGACTGTAGCTTCAGTGAACGCATCTCCAGGCATGATTGTGGTGGCCGGATCTGAAAGGCGGCCACTCGGCCCAGCAGCGGAGGAGCTCTGTTGGCTTCGCTCCATAGCCTCGGCCATCTGCTGGTGCTCGGCTTGCCTCAGACTTTCCTCCAGGACCTTTTGTTCGTCCATGGTGTCAGAGCCGCTCAGACGGGCGCATTCGGGCAGGTCACCTTCGGCCAAGAACGGGGTCTCCGTGCCAGTGGTGCCGATGTGCAAAATGTTTCTCTTTAGGTCGATTGTGCACTAGAAAAGTAAATGGTCAATAATCCAATATTTCATTTTGATATTGCTATAAAAAAAACTTTAGATTTTTTAAATAAATTATTTAGAGATATTAACTGAATTAAATCCTGTTTCTATAAAAAAACCTAATATTTAAGTTTCTTTGAACATGGGTTTGATATTTTTTTACTTTATGTTTTTCTTTCATAGAAAAGTATTAACCTGGTGCCGTTTCAACATGTCCAAGCCCAGGAGCATGTCCATCTTCTGCTGCTCAAGGATGGAGAATGAGGAAGTCAAAAAGTCCTTCTCGATCTGAATCTGAACCATGTGGACCCGACCAATAATTCGTTGAATACCAACACCCTTTGCATAGCCTGCCCAGCGATGATCTACCAAGCGCATGATGTTGCATCTTTCAGCACACTCCGCAGACATGATTGTAGTTTGAGCGCCTAGGAATTATTACAAATTAAATTGTAATAAATAATTTCTTAATCTAATAAGAAATTCAAATGTATTTCTTTTTTTAAATAAAGCGTTTTTTGGCTTTTTTGAAATTATGAGAAAACAAGAAACAATTTAATATTTTAAAACAAAAAAATTATTTGTTTCATTAGATGAATTTGGTCAAATTCAAGTTTCATCAATGATGGAATTTTTTTATTCACCTGAGTCGATGAATGCTTTGACAGGGTGGCCATTGACAAAGCAGTTGATGTAAAGCATGACCACTGTGCCGAAAGTCTCCGGATTGTACTCCATGGCTGCCTCCATGTTGGCCTCGATGTTCTTCTGCCTGATTTCGTCAGCAATCAGTCTTTGAGCTTCAGCATCGAACGGGTCTGCATTCAGCATCCTGAGGCGCAGTCGTTCTCGCTCAGCCTTGGCTTCTTGCTGCTCCTTCAGAACTTGGGCAAATTTCTCTGGAAAATAATAATGATTTTATTTTATTTTTTTTTTACAATTTTCAAAATTTACCGAGACTTCCCGAGGTGAGCGCATCTGCGAGTCTGGGGTTGTTCTGCTTGAGCATGGACAAGGCACTCGGGTCAGCAAGCAGCATTTCCCTGATCACGGCGGGGTCGTCGGAAGAGAGACCCATCTGACCTGCAGCCCCTGAGGGCTGTCTTGATGTTGAGGCGACGTTGCTCGGGATTTGGATGTTGCTGAAGTCAAACATGGGCATGGAAAGTCCTCCAGCTGGCGCAGCTCCACCACTAGCTGGGGCACGACCTTTAAAGAAAGTTAATAAAAAAAAATTGATAAATAATAAATTATGTAACCTGTTGAGGGTCTTTGGGATGGAGTGCGTTCGGAAATCTGCTGCAAGATGAGCATGTCGCCCTCCTTGATGCCGTATTCCTTCAGCGTCTTCTTATTGTCCGTCAGTGGCATTCCGTTGAACGAAAGCTGAATTTCGTGTGCAGGGACGCCGGACTCGACTTCGCAAAAGGCCTTCAGGTTCTCAAGTTCGAGGTCCTCGCTGACGTTCAGCGGGAACACTTGGTCCGAGAGACTCGCCACCGTAATATTCATCGTAATAATATTATTGTCAGGTTCGATTTCTCTCTGTGTGATGCTCACGCCGGGCTCCGAACCCGCGTCCACCAGTCAGAATAAATGCTTTCGAAATTCGGCGTCCTTTCGCCCTTAGAGACCGACTTGGAATTGCAACAGCAGATGATAAAGCACAACAACCACAACACACACTCACTTGTTTATTTCAGGAATTCCTCGAGTCTCAAAATGTGATACACCAACTTTATAAAATAAAAACGTGGATATTATAAACAGAAAAATTTATTGAAAAATTTTTGTTTATTTTATTTTTTCAAATTTATTTGTGATAAAATTTTAATCATTATAACATTGTACTATTTTACGGTTTGAATAGAAAAGGCACTGCCAATTTTCATTTATAAAGGTGGTCAACATGTATTTTTTCAACCAAAAGAGCGCGTATCATGAATTAACACGAACCGCGGGAAAAAGGGAAACAAAACACAGGCTGTTTGTTCAAGGAGTTTATAGGAACGAAAATCCTTGTGTGCGTGTTCTCTACTCCTTCACAGATTTGCAGAAAGGCGTTTATTGTTCCTCTAAAAGCACCAGGGACAGAGACTGGTGTTTGAGAGGGTATTGTTAATCTTCTTAGTTCTTACATTATTGCAGTAGTTCAAGTAGTTGTAGTTGGCATTGTAATTCCATATTATAAATTAACATTAATCCGGCCAGTAGTAAGCGCAATCGTTTAATTGGATTTAAAGCATTAATATTTTAATAATGATAATAATGTTAAATTCTGGTTAAATAAACCAATTTTAAAGTGAACGCTGAACCACAAAATACTGCTACGAAATATTTGTTACTGGTTGGAAAAAAAATCAGAGATATAATTATTTGAGAGTAAAAAATTTATGACGATAAAAAACACAAAAAATATTATTATCAAAAATACAATTCAATTTGTTTCTTTACAATTTACAAACTACATAGCTTCTAGTGAATAATGTACAATTGTAAATATGCAGTATAAAAGTTAAAATTTTTATTTTTTTAAATATCAAAAATATTGCAAATTGTTTTCACAAAATGGTCAGAAAGTTATCACTAAGAGTATGTTTATTATTACAATAATGATAATTTCAATAATTCCTAAGAACATTGTATTTGCTGGTATTTACCATTATTTAAGTTTTCTTGATTGGAGGAAAATATCTCCGAATATCATTTTGAAGTTTGGGTTTTTTCTTTGGGGGAGCTGAACTTTGCCCTCCTTCATCAGGGTGTGCAGATTTTCGCTTTTGTGCTTGCCTCTCATTCAAGAACAGATCTAGTGTGTTGGTATTACAGCGAATTTTTTTGGCAAACGCAAAGAGTTTGTTGTGAGTTAAGGAACCGTAGGCTTTTGGTACATCCAGCAAATATTCGATTACATTCAAGCTGTTGAACTTAATGGCAAACTGTATGGGCATCCAGCGTTTAAATTTGTCTTGCTCCATGAATGCTTGAGTCTCAAGTTTTTCTGCTAGGAACGTCAAAACATTCACAGAACATTTTTCTGCAGCTACGTGCAGAATTGTTTTTCCTTCTTCATTTTTATTTGCTAAAAGTGATTCAATTTTTTCCAAACTAAATAAATATTCAAGATTTTTTAGTGAATTGGCAAAACATGCACGATGTATACAGTTGTTCAATTTTTCATCTACTGAGTATTTGTTTGCATCACATTTTACTAGATACTTGCACATACGAACTCCAGAAAAATTGGTTGCAAGAAGAAAAGGCGTTGAGCCATCTTTTGTTTTCTTCTCAATTTGCGCTCCGTGCTGCAGAAGAAACTGTACCACATTAATATCTCCACATTTGACATATTTGTGCAGCAGCGTATTTCCATCAGAGTCCGGGCTGTTGAAGTCGCATCTTTTTGCTGCCTTCAAAATCTTGGAAGCGATTTCAAATTTATCAGATCTATCCATTTTAAAAACCTTCACTAACACCACTTGACCAAAATTGTTGATGAATTTCTGGCTTCCGCTGTTTTCAATTAGAAAGCTAAAAACATCACCAAATTCTGGGTTTTCCAAAGCTAGACCAAATAAATAATCTCTTCTTGTGATGATCTTGTTCTTTGTTAACCGAGCCTGCGTTTTCAAGAAAACTTTAAGAGTGTCAACATTTCCAAAACGCACAGCGCAGTCAAAAGCATCATTACCATCTTTATTCTGCAGGGCACAATTAGCACCTTTCTGTAGGAGGGATTTTGCTGCTCCTTCATGACCGTTTCTAGCAGCCAGATGCAAAGCTGTTTGGCCAAATGAATCAATTGCATTGATTTTAGCTTTTCGCTTTAGCAGCTCATTTATACAAGGCACATGACCTCCCTTGCTAGCCTTGTGCAGGGCCGTTTCTCCGCGACTATCAGGCTTATTGGCATTTATGTGCTCTTTATTCAAGATTTCCCTCAGTAGTCGCACGTTTCCATGTTCAGCAGCAATTCGCAAGTGCACCTCTTTGAGTCCTAATTTTTCAGGATACTCGTCTAAAACGGTGTTGAATAGTCTCTCGTGAAGGCACCCACTTTTTGCAATTTCTAGAACTAAAGTATCAAAAGAAAAGTCTTCAGGGGCCCCACGAAGAGCTCCCATTTTTATTAACTTTACACCTACTTGGTCACCTTTGTCACTGTTAGTGCCGCAAACTTGTAATATAAGGGGACTTCCATCCTCAATGAAAACTTTTGAATCACTGTTCTCTTCAGCAGCAAATGTAATATTTGGTTTCAGCAGATGAAATATGTTGGTGTGTTTGCCTTTGATGACGTTGCTCAAGACATTAAAGAAATCGTCACTATTTAGACAATATTCTTTCAGTTTTATGGCAAACAACTCCACTTCTTCCTTTGAAAAAACAGGCTCATCTGCTTCTTGATCTTCTTCGCTTCCAGGAGTCTCTCCCTGCTTGTTTCTTAATTTAAGAAATGAGTCAATGAACTCCACACTTTTGGGGAAATATTGATTAGTCAAGAGAGTAACTGTGGGATCTTTTCCTGCAATGAGTTCATTAACAAATTTCTGTGCCAGCAAGAATTCTGCAAATGTTTGGTGCTCAAATTTTCCTTCGATCGGATTGTTATCTTCATCATTGATAACAGTTACAACACCTGATTTGCCAATTCTGCTCATTTCATCATTACTAATTATCTTCGCAGAGTCCTGGCAAAATTGCTGAACAGCAAATCTCTGCAGACTTTCAGTCCAAAGTCTGAGATTTGTCTTGTATGTATCGTCATCTAGATTCTTTTTTAAGCATGTTTTATTCAAGTAATTTTCAATCACTTTGTCATAGAGCTCGTAGAGGTTGAGTTTTTCACTTTGATTGGAGTGATACAGCTGTGAGATGAGGTCAAGTTGAAGTGGATTTTGGAGCATTTCTTTGGCCCCGGCTGCCGAAAGTTTTTGTAGAAATTTTGGAATATCTGAATTCGATAATTTTCCTTTTAACTTAAGCAATTTTTTCTGCTGCCTTCTATCTAATGGGCAAATAAAGATCTTCTTAATTTGATATTTTTCCGAAAGAGCGCCCTCAATGTTTTCTTCTTCCTCAGGTCTAGTCGCAATCACCAGTGGTAGCTTTTGATCAGCAATGCTTTCAATCAAGCAAAGTGCGTGCTTTTGAAAAACCGGACAGATTTCATCAAAACCATCCAAAATGAACAGCACGTCCTTTTCTTCAAGAGCTTTTATGGTTGCTTTAACTAACCATTCCTTATTCTTTTCAGTAAAGGATCGAAAAATTTTTTCTACATTTCTCGATTTTTCAAAGATTTTGATTTCATCGTGGAAAGCAGTTTTAATAATTTTGTTTCCTATTTTTCTTGATAAATAATGAGAAATTTCGGCTAGAATAGTAGATTTTCCTGCTCCAGCCTCAGCACTGATAAGATAAACACATTGGTTTCTATCTTTTCCCTGCTCAAATTCTTCCACTAAGACATCACACAGTTTTTCAAACTCAATTGTCTCCTTATTAGGACTAGTGTCTTTTCCAGGTACACGTTGCGCGAGTTCCAATTTGGGTGGCAAAAACGTTAGTGGAACTTTAGGAAAATTCACTAGGTATTGAAGGGTTGTGGCAATTTTTGGAGTAAACGCAGGACTCACATTACGGCGAGGAATCATCAGGTTTAAAGCAAGTTCCTGGACACTTGCTTCTCCATCTCGTAAGCCGGTATTTTTGAACAGATTAATGAGACCATTGATGAAGGCTAAAATTTAAAAAGTTTTAAACTGTGTATTTAGAAGATCCATTAATTTTATAAAAGATATATATACCTGTGTGGGGCAAAACTTGAACAAACCATCCACTGTGATTTGTAGCTCTAATTTCAAATTCCTTCAGGTGAATCTAAAACAAAGTTTTATTTTGAGAAAATGAACATAGATTTACAATGCAAATGACCATCTACCTTCTTACGAACATAATCAGTTGTTGTGGATTGCTGTACAAAGAAAAAGAATTTTGGTCTCCCTATCCATTTTTCATTGCGCGGCCCAATGAAATAGTGCACAACCTCTCCAATTGTGCGGTCAGCTTCTCTAAATTTGATGCAGATATCATCACTAGAGTTTATGTACATGCTTCCTAAGAAGCAAACAAGAAGGCAGCCAAACTCGCTTTGAGGACCTTGAGCTGATGAAAAAAAATTGATAAATGTTTAATGATTTTAGGATATTTCTTTACCTAAATTTTTAAAAGATTGAAGCTGTTCTTTTGAGTTTTCCATGCTGTATGTTTCGAATTCAAGCTTTTTCTGGAGCACTGATGCGAGATCTTCACATTTCTTTGATTTTACATCATAAAAAATTCCAGCTAAGCGACGTCTGAGCTGTGAGCCTTTTTGAGATTTCCAATCGAAAAATCCACTGTGTTCAGGATTTATTAACCAAGTCTTTGTAGCCTTGTCCACATCATTCACAGTTCTATAAATGCAAGATGAATTGGTTAGAAATTTTTTTTGCTTCAACTTGAAAACAAACTTTTTAACGAAGAATCTTTTACAAGGAGTAAAAATTATCTCGGGGGTCTGCGAATAATCTATGCAATATCCTTCCGCGGTAGACTTATTGTGTACGCCAAGTAGAACTTTACTGAGAAAAACTTCCAATGCCTCGTCTGTTTTTAAGTTCTGTAATCTCTCACATACACTTTGAATGAGCCATGTTCCAGAGAGAGTTTCTCTGTACGAAGCAGTAGCTGTAACATTTATGTTCAAGCATTTTTATTATAATAATTCTGTATTAAAATTCCAATAAACTCACATTCAACTGAGGCGTAAACTATAACAAAATTATCCTGTGCTGGGAATTGTTTAATACGGCACGTCTTCTTATTTTTTCGTAGACTTTTATTCCCCAAAGTCTCAATGGTCCGAGGAACATGAGGTCGATCTCGTACATTGCCTCTACAAGCCTTGAAGACAATTATGAAGTAAAATTCTATGCACAAAAATTCAAAAGTTACCACAAAGAAGACCGATTTCAGAACATTGCTAAGTATGCTTAGCTCTCCCAGACGTTTGATAATTTCAGAAGTGGTAAAACATTCATATTGGTCTAAGCAAGGATCAACTGTGTCAGTGCACAATTGTCCATCTGAATCGCCATGAGTCATTATGAACAAAAGAAACACTGCAGGTTGCTCTAAAAAGATTTAAACCAATTTTTAGCAGAATTAAAGATTGCAAATTTAAGCTTCTACCGGAGTCGCTGAAGAGCTTGATAAATTCTTCATTGTTCGAGAGTGTTTGTAAAACACTTTCTTTTTTCATGGAGCCAACTGCTTTAAAACAGCAGTTCTTGTACCTCCCAAAACACATAGCTAAATTTTCAACATCTTTCTGGTTACCGTCGCGTCTCCAATCATCATCATCACTGAATTGATAGTGAAGGACTAGAACCCAGGTGCTATAAAAATATGAATTAGTGATCAAATTAATAAATATGGATGTTCCATTACTTTTTTGCCTCCAAAATAGGTCCATCATCATCATCATCAAAGTGTCCAAAATCATCTAAGCTATGCCGTAAACAAGAGGATGATTCTACACCTGTTCATAAAACCCAAAATATAATATACATTCGGTTTATAAAATGTTGTATTTTTGTAGTAAAATTAGCACGCAATAGATTATTATAAATAGATGCAAATGATGTCGATGTCCCATATTTAAACAATAATTTACCTGGAGAAAAGCACATTGCGTCCGGTTGAGTGGAGTCTTGACTGTCTTGAGACGATTGACTACCCATCCTCAGGCTGGAGGAGGAGGCTATCTGGATTCTTTAACTAATTATGCACGCGCTGTTGAATTAAATAAAATTATTTTTTAAATCTTACAATTAGAGATAATATGCTTCGAAAATGAAAAACTTGAAAAATAAAAGGACGACTTCATAACAGTGCTTCACTCGTCACAGATATTAATCATTAATATAAGATAAGTTATCAGTAAAATTGCATGCGAATGAACAATTTCCAAACACGATAATAGCGGATAATAGGTGGTTTCTGCGTGAGCAAGTACAATAAGAAATAAAGATTGTCTAGAAAAATTAAGTAATACATGTCAATGTTCGTCTAGTACATAAATGTTGAGAGTTCAATGAAGTAGAAAGCTTAAGAAATTCCCAAACCTTTTTAATTTATTTGACTGTCCCAGCTCAAAAAATGTAGAGGAGCCAACCTGTGGCCCCGAAAAAGCCCAAAAACAAAGAGAGCCTGTGAAGCCTCGACTCCTTCTGTGAAGTAGATGTGAAGCGTCGTTGTTGTTGTTTGTATTTTTTGGCTTTGGTGGTGACCATTCAGCCAGATCTAATTTAGGACAGGTCTAATTGGTTAATGTCGTGCTGCAGGGAAGCGTCTGAAGCGATGAACAGGACGAACAGGTGAGCGGTGCCGGCGGTGGCTGGTGTTTTGTTCTAGTTGCACGCTCGATATCACCCTGGTGGACTTTTTGAGTACTTTGAGCAGTAGCGGGAATGAGCGGGAATAAAACAAATCGGAGGTCATGCCTCAATATCATGTCATATGATACTGCTCCAGAGCAGCGCATGAACACATAAAATACATTCAATTAATATTTTTATGTTTCATGAAATAGGTGCATTGAGTTGTATATTATATGTATTAGATTTTACAATCTTTTTAAATCCTCAATCCAAAATCTTTATTTTTTATAAAAAATCTTTTAGATTTTTTTAAAGTCCCAAATTGATATGAAAATAAAAATGCAAAGAAAGCACAAAGAAGTACACACTGGATATTGTAATATCGTTGCTGCATCTTCTTCACGGAAAATTAATAAATTGAAGTTTTTT
The DNA here is from genome assembly GCF_031216515.1 of Neocloeon triangulifer. Taxonomy (NCBI): domain Eukaryota; kingdom Metazoa; phylum Arthropoda; class Insecta; order Ephemeroptera; family Baetidae; genus Neocloeon; species Neocloeon triangulifer. The sequence continues at coordinate 10,215,475 of NW_026775546.1, forward strand.
AATCATACATATATTCAATATTAATATGGCAATCATTACAATTAATTTTATAATTTATTACATACAATTACATAAACAATAATTCGCAATAATTGAAATTTATTTAGTAATTGTAAATAATTTTCATTTAATGATTTAATATTATATTGAATAGATTATTTCTGTCTTACTCCTCAATTGAAAAAAAAAATCAGAACTGTTCCCCACCTTTTATTGTAATTTAAAAGTAATTTTGAAATTAACTTTGATTGATTTATCAAACAGACCCCGACTTATAAAGTTTACATTTTACAGAGCTTGTTCATTTTTACATACAAAAGAAGTCTTTTAATAAAAATTATTCTTTATGTTAATATATCATGCACGTGCATGTGACTAACGAGCAAAAACAGCAATTTTGCGTGTTGAGTGGGTTGCATATGCGCGTCAAGCTCTTTCGTTTGTGAGTTGATTGAGGTCGAACCGCGCGCGTTTGAGAGCGCCTGAGACCAGAAGAGAAGCAGAGTTGTCCACAGGGTGTAGCTTTTACCGCGTCATGCAAAAGAAACGCGGTGTATGAATGATCCTCAGCAAGCATATAATCAGGCGAACAGGTATGTTGTGTTGTATACACTAACGGCATTACAAAAAAAGTTCATAAAAAATGTAAAATAAATTTTCTTGCACGTAAAATTTTCTACTTTTCATTCTAAATAATTAGAAAATGCAAACTTAACGTACTTAATTAATGTCTCCTTGTATCTTCTCTCAAAATAAATAATAATAATAATAATAATTTGTGCTATCATTTCTCAAATATATAACATATATTATAAATAATTCGCCACAATTATTAATTCCACTGATTGTGAGGTGCAAGTTTTCCATGACCGTGTTTTTTTAAATGATATTATAGAGCCTATTTGCTGTTAATTGTGTCACCTTGTTTTATTACAATGGGCGCGGCTCTCATATGGTTGCTACGAGTGTAATATAAGTTATGCATTAGCATAAATAGCATATAGCACGATACCTTATACCATGCACTGCATCAAATAAAAATTTACACAGTTTTATTATTTTGGGTGTGACAACAATACAAGAAGCTTTTCAAGAAATTATGAAAATGAACTTTTTTTCAAAATATAATTATAAAATTTTTATATTACTTTTGTTTTATAAAAACTGTAAGAAGGAGAAAAATATAAGGAAGTTTTTTACTATATCCACCGTTTGCATTGTTGAAATTATAGAAAAAAATGAGGATTTCAATTTCTGATGGTGACTTTTAAAATTGATGATTATAAAAAATTTAATAAATATTAAATAGACAAAATGAATATTCATTTTGTCCATTTGGTTCTAGTATTTGTGGGGTTAATCGTGGAGTTCGTGAATATGATAAAAGGAAGAATTGAAAATTTAAACATTTATAGATTGCAATCAAATATTTCAATAAAATATTTTTTTTCTTGCGAGCATTTTGATGTTGATGAGTAAATATTGGGGGCAGGAATGGAGTTCTCACTGGGCTGGCGGCTTTTAATGATACGCGTAATCGCTTTACTGCTTCAAGGTGAGAAAAATGAAACTGGCTGCTTAGTTCTGAGAACCTTATATTTTTTATATGCATTAGGGGTGGTACATGGAAGCGCCGATGAAAGTGAGTATCGACTGACGCGGCACTTGATGACTGACTACGATGCCTCCGTACGACCTGTCGAGAACAGCTCTTTGCCGCTCAAAGTCAGTATAAGCATCGCCCTTCACAACATCATTGACGTTGTACGTTAAACTTACCAAACAGATTCTTAATCCGAATTAAATTTTATATCACATTCAAATTATTTTTTTAATGAACATGTTTTAAATATTTTATCGATATAAATTTCTCCATTTTAAACTTTTTTCAAACAGGAACAATGTCCCAATAGAGAGTTTTTGAAGCGTTCTCAACTTTATATTATTTTAATTTATTAATATTATTATAATTATTATAATTTAGCGCCTGCTTGTCCAGCGTAAGGCAACCTGCTCGTCTCTCCAAACGTGCGGGTTGCCTAACTGCGTAGTGCTCAAAGATAAAAAGGATCAAAAATCAAATTATTGCTGGTCTATAATAAACTCCAATTTACACACAGGATGAGAAAAACCAAATCCTTACGACAAATTGCTGGATGTCGTATACCTGGATGGACCACCATCTCAAATGGAACGCCTCCGAATTCGCCGGAATCAAAGTTGTCCGAATCCCACACAAACAGGTCTGGACTCCGGACATCATCCTTTACGACAAGTATATTTTTATAATAATTTCTAATGGAAATATTGACCAAATTTTTTTCTTTCTTTATTTCTTAAAAGCGCGGACTCTCAGTACAGCCGCGCGGTGATCAGCACCAACGTGATCGTGTATAGCGACGGAAAGATGCTTTTACTTAGCCACGGAATCTTTCATAGCACTTGCGACATCAACGTTGAGTACTTCCCCTTTGATGTCCAAAGCTGCCAAATGAAATGGGCTTCCTGGAGCTATGATGGTAATCAGGTGAGTTAATTAAAAACAAAATCTTATCAAACAATAGAAGCTTAATAGAAAAGTAAAAACTAAAAACGAATTAAAAATTTGGTAACGCATCAACGCATGCAAATTTCCCACAAGAGCATTGATTTTTTTAAATTTTCAATGTGATATAGAATAAGAAAGCACAAAATTCGTTTACTTTTTTTAACAATCTATCTAAGTTTTTTTTATGAAAAAAGGTAATTTAATAACAAAAATCTGATTTTAAATAATATTACTTTTATTGTTTTTTATTGCTTAAAATGTTCTTAAAATTTAAGATTTACATTTAAATTAAAACGATGCATTTAGATTGACTTGGAATTGATAAGAGAACACGGTGACGTTAGCAACTACCAGCCAAACGGCGAGTTCGACCTGATCAGTTATGAGGCTGAGCGACATGAGAAAATTTACACGTGCTGCCCAGAGCCATATCCTGACATCACTTACACTATTCGCATCCGCCGACGGCCACTCTTCTACGTCTTCAACCTTATTCTACCTTGCATGCTCATCAACGCAATTGGTGAGTTTATACTAAAAATTAACAAAGAACTAATTTTAAAATTAAAAATAAAATCTCCGATTTGCAGCGTTGCTTGTGTTTTATGTGCCTGCTGAAAGTGGAGAGAAGGTGACGCTCGGTATCTCTGCGCTGCTTTCCACAACCGTCTTTCTCATGACCATCCGCGAGAGCCTACCACCTACTGAGAAAACTCCGCTCATAAGTAAGCTAACATATTTTTTTGCACAAAATATGTCATTCAGATATGATAAATTATTTTTAAATTAAATTTTTGCTTCAAATTTTTAAAATTTATTAGGCGCTTATTTTACTGTCCACATTTGTCTTCTATGCCAGGTTGAATCTGAGAAATTTATTTTATGTACTAAAATTAAGGTTAACTCTTACCTAATAATATTTACGTGTATTAACGTAATAATTAGCAAAAATCATTTTATGATTTTTTTAATAAATCAGGGTATTCCAGAAATTGCACTGAGTTATAAACATATTTTTATGTCTAAGAAGAAACTCCGCACTTGTCGTTATTCACATGTTATGAAGTCAAATCAGAAAATAATGCTTTAAATAAAAATAAAAAATGCGATTACTTTACCTTTTTCAATGCAGGTGTTTATTATGGCGTGAGCATCTGCCTTGTGTCGTTCGCCTGCGGTCTAAGTGTTATTTCCCTGAATGTGTACCACCGAGGAGTTCACGGCATTCGCGTTCCCATGTGGGTAAAGCGTCTGGTGCTTGGTCCGCTGGCGCGAATCGTCTTTATGGACTGTAACGTTCTGGAAGCACCTAATTCCCCTCATCAATCCGTTCCGGGACCAAGACGGGAGGTGAGAATTTTTTTCAAAGGAGTGTCAACAAATGTGATCTGTTCTCCGGTTTCTTTATTTATCATTGAAAAAAATTATACGGTTCAGTTTCAGGAGGAGGCAAGAGCAGCAAACCGTCAAATCGATACCTCATTCAGCAAATCGGACAACCGTGCGCAGAATAATGACCACGAGTCCAGCGATAGCAATCTCTCGCCGTTCTTTGCGCCCTGCAGAAAGCGCAGGGACTCCATTTCCATTAGCCAAGGTGACTTATCAAAATTTCCTGCTCAAATCAATACTGAGAGCCAAACATAATTATGCAGGTGCGACACATTATTTCAGAGCCTGAAGGACAGCTTTAAACATGTATACTTAAAAGTGTCAATTAGAGAGCTCTTTATATCTTAAATTAAGTAAATGTTCATAAACCACATTTATTTTTAAATGTTGAATTCTTCATTGCAATTCAATAACATTCTCATGTAGCTAACTTCCGGGTGGTGCAGTCCCCCCTTTTAAACACCCTGAATAAATTTAATTAACTAAAATATAATATTTCATTTTTAAATATCCAAAAATAAAATTTTGCAGTAAATTTCAGCGAGTGACGAGAAGAGCAATAAGTAATTGAAATAATTTTCTTTTCACTAAATGATAATTTTTTCACTTCTTTAAACATGAAATTCCTTTCCTGATTTAGATCGAGCAGAAAGCTTGGAGGGTCAGTTCCTGGGCACCTTGCAAAAAATCAACAGAGCCCTGGAGCGCAACGAGTCGCGCTTGATGGACCGCGAGCGGTGTGAAGGCGCAGCGCGCGAGTGGAAACAAGTGGCGCTCGTGTGCGACCGAGTGCTGCTGTGGATCTTCCTCTTCACCACTGCCGTCGCCACCACAGCCATCCTCACATCCAGCCCATATGGTCCCTGAACGTAGATACCCTTGCTTTTTGAGAAACGTTCTAGGGTAGTTTGTAGAACGGCTTAAAATCTTTTTGTTCGGCCTGCATGTGCGTCTATATCGGTAGCGCCTTTAATATTTTAAAATAATCTCCTGCTAAAAGATTCAAAACACGCGTTCCCATAAATTAAATTAATGTAATAACAACTAAACCTATTAATCGCGATTCAACAAATGGCATCGAATGAAATGGAATATCATGTACTTTTTGGGGCTTTTTTATTTAGTAAGCTGGTCAGGTTTCCTTTGATTTCACATTAAACTTTTTGTGGGGGTTTTGTGGAAAATAGAATATCAATGCATTTTAGATTGAAATTTTTTACATCTACTTTTCCATGGCTTGTTGAGCCCAAACTAGTGTTGTACTTTCTTAAAAACTGACATGGTAAAAGCAGAGATCAAGTGAACATTTTGCAACTGAATAGCGCTTTTGTATTTTTTTTTAAATTTATGGGAAATTGCATTAATAATTACACGCGCCTTCTATTCTCAAATTGAGATCATATAAAATAAATATTATATGAAGCTTTTTTGAAGTAAACGCTGTTTTACGCAGTTTAATAAATTATTGTCTTGGAATTTCTATGATATGGAAAACCGTAGAATTTAGGTCATTTTCATCATGAAATATTCAAGAAAACCATAAAACAAAATTTTTAACCAAAATTTAATTTGTTTCTGTGAGTTTTTAACTGTGTACCTATTATTATTTCAAAATCACATTATTTTTATAATACACCTTATGGCTATTTGCTAAATTTATAATTAATATTAGAAAACAAAGCTTCTCTTTTGTGCATTTAAATAATTTGTTTCAAATTAATGAGTAATCATAAGATTTTGGGTTGAATTGAAATAAAAATTTTATTAAGGACAACCATCAATACAAAATCAAACTGAAGACTCGTAGATAACAATGGTGTGCACTTTTCTGGGGGGCGCCGAGAGCTGCACGATTTCCTGCATTGCCGCTTCGACCTCTTTTTGCCACTCGTTGCCCTTTTTGTTTCTCGTCGGAAACCGGAGTTTGGTCTCCAGCTGAGTCAGGGCCAGGGTCTTTTTCAGTTCTCTGAGCTCGGTCAGGACGCTAAGATCAATGGTGGAGGAAGCTCGGCTTAAATCGATTTTTTTCAGGGCGTCCGTGATGGGCCCTGAGAGGTTCTGCAGGTGCGCCGTCAGTTCCTTCATGCGCTTCCACGACTGGGCGTACTGTCTGCGCACCAATTCAATTATTGTCGACGTCATGGCCAGGCCGACCAAAATGTAAACGGTGCAGATCAACATGTAGTCTGGTTCGCCTTAAAAATTTTTAAAATGATTTTAATATTTTTAATTCAAAATTTATATTATACGTGGAACTAAATCTCCAAATCCAATTGTAGTCATTGTGATGAAGCAGAAATAGAAGCCTTCGAAGAACGTCCAGTCTTCCCAGACAGTAAAAAGAGCAGCTCCAGCTGCAATGTACATCAGGAGGAGGAAAATGGCGCACAAAAAGGACATTGATTTGATGCACACCCCAAGCCCTGCATTTCCTTTTGAATTGTCGTCTGAAACAATTAATATTTTGTTTTATTTTTGGTATTTTGAATGCATCGTTAAATATCAGCTAAAAGCAACTATTTGTTTTTTAACTTCAAGGAAAAGTTCAAAGAAGAAAGTTAAAACACAGATAAAATTAGTTTAATTCTTGACAGTGTTTAGACAGTTGCTGTCTAGGCAATTCTCCGAAGAGAAACAAGAGTTGTAGATAAATGGGGAAGAGCTATTTTCGCTAATGTTGCTCTTAAAAGGATACGTAAAAAAGATTTCATTAAAAATTCCATACCACTTATTATTATTTTGTATGTGTTTTTCAAAGAATAAAACAGTAAGAATTAAGAAACTAATATAAACAAACCAAAATTGTAAAAAAAAATAAATAAAAAACTGCATGATATAATAATTGAATATAAAAATATTCTTTGATAAGAAAGCTATACGCAAATATTAAGATATTGACTGAATAGAAAATAAACCAAAGCAATGAAGTTTTGCAACTCTACTGTCAGTGGCGAAAAAATGCACATTATTTTCCTTTCTCAACATCAAATTTCCCACTGTAAGCAAAAAGAAAAAGTTGTTTTCCGAGTGGCATGTGGCGCAGGTTGCCTAGCGCGGCAAAATCAGGCGTTCGCACGAGTGCAAGCAAACTGGCTGCTTTCACGCGTCAATAAACAAGCTGTCGGTTCTTCAATTTCAACGGCCGGAGGACACATACGTCCGTGTTTGGAAACATAATTAAAGCATACGCGTGCGTTGCATTACGCTGTGTGTCTGAGAAGTATAGGGCCGTGTACTTTGTATATCGACCGGCGAAAGAGCCACGCCAAAAATAATGCAGTGCGCCCCTGTACAAACACGACTAATTACAAGCACGCGCGTTTTCATTAAGTGTAATTAAGATAAAAATTCTCACTCTGGTGAGATGGCAGTTTGATAGAGTGTACCGTAAAAAGCATGCAAATTTTAAATTTAATTATTGCGAAAAAATATTTATTTATTTATTTGAGCTCCAAACATAATTGAATAAACTGGTTTATAATTTTTGACAATTCTGGATTGCAGCGTCCATTAGAGTTTACCTTTGAAAATAGATTTTTTTTTTCAATTTTGATTAGTAAAATTTATTAAAATCTCAAATTTATTTTACAGTCCCTTTCTAGAAAGCTCAACTGGATACAATATTGGATTAAAAAGATTTTCAAAAAAATGTGTTAAAATTTGCAACGAAATTATAAAAACTGACTAACATTAATTTTAAAAATTGTTCAAACCTGCTAAGAGATGGCGAATGCAGCTAACCCTTTTCTTGAGTAATTCTCCAAGTTGGCCGAGCGACGAGGCGATGATCTTGCCCAGGTCGGCGATCACAGTCAGCGTGAGCGGAATGCCGACGAGGGCGAACACCACGCAAAAGGCGCGCCCCCAAAAAGTGACAGGTGCCACATTCCCGTAACCTGCGGACAGCGTGCAGCGCAACTGGTTCTTTAGTTTGTTAACAAAAGAGTGTGGATAGTGTAGTCTGCAGCATAAAAAGGCCGTAAAACACGCGCCGGTCACACACATAGTGTGCTGCGTGCGGTCTAATCATTGCAAGAGAGCAGGGCGAAAATAGCCCTCTCTATATAATGTGCGCGAAAGGATTTGTTCTGGAAGTAGAGCGGCGGCCGCGGCGAGAGAAAGATAATAAACAAAAGGCTTGAAAACTCGACACAAAACCCTCTTGATCTCTCCTTCGAGAGGAATTTGCGTGCGGTCGGTCGGTCAAATTAAGAGGACAAAGTATCAAGTTAAAAGACCTCGTTTCACCATTTAAATCGCTCTGAGAAGCAATTGGAATAATTAAAAATTTTAGTTTAGAAATCAGAATGAGGGATTTTTTTAAAGCTGTATTCTAATTTAAGAAAAATAATACTTAATTTAGACCTGCATTGAATTTTTTTGTAAGAGAGAATCATTTTCCTTTTTCATTATCTTACGCATTTCAGTAAGATGAGATTGCTTCTGTGCTACTTAAATTACAAAAAGTTAATTTTTCAATATGCGAAGGTATTAATGGAGAAATTCACATTGGTCAAATCGAGGGAAATCCCTGGCCGAATTTTCGGCATGTTGATCATCTTGGATTAAAAAGTAGTATTATTATGAATTGATCTTATGAATTAGTTGAATTATATTTGAATTTAAATCGTGATTTATTTATTAAACCATAAACCTGCAGTGAATTTGCTATTCTAAAGAGAGTGTATGAGTTAATCCTTTCAATAATCGTATCTATCGATATTTCTTTCCATTTCAACTTTTTTTATATTGACTTGGGTAGAATAAACTATAATAATTATTTCAAAAATAGATTTTGTAGTTTTGAATATATATATATATATATATATATATATATATATATATATATATATATATATATATATATATATATATATATATATATATATATATATATATATATATATATATATTTATATTCAAAACTACAAAAAATTTATTCTTATGCTAGCTGTTTAATAGAGAATTGGCAAAAATTGGCAAATTAAGGAATTCTTATCTCAGCAGTATTTTTTTTTTAAATATGAGCTGGAAATTTTCAGAACTAGCATATCACTATTATTCGATTTTTCACCTCAGTTAATTAATAATGTATTATCAATATTCATAGAAAGGTTAGCAATTAATCAAAGGATTATGCAAGCCACTTTGTTTATTTTAACTAATAGAAGAAGCGCGTTTGTTATTAACTAGACCGTCAGCCTAATCAATAATCAATTTCCCACGGATGCGCACAACTAATCAATTCAAATTAATCCATTGTCAAACATGATTAATTTACCTATGGTGGTTAATACGGTGGAGGCAAAGAACACCGAGTGCAGGTAACCCCAGCCCGCTGTCTCGGCCGCCGACTCGACGTCGGGCTGCTCGCGGGGAACTTGGAAAACGCCCTGCTGGGCCGCAATGTAAATCGACTCTTCATAGTCGGCGAGCTGCGAACTGAGGAAGGAGGAAAAATTCAACGAGGAGGAAGAGCCGCTGAAATTGGAGATTAATGCGATGAAGCTGAGTCGCTGGTCCCAGAGGAAGTTCTGCGCCTCGGCAACTCGCGTCACCTCGCCTGGCCTCTCGAGGGCTCGAAAAACCTGCAAAATGTTTAAATGGAGATTTTTACAATTTAAATAAAATCAATAGTTAGACCTAAACTAGTTAAATAAATGAATATTTTTTTGCAACTTGAAATCAATTTCCATGAGCAAAAGGAAAATAATAAATTGTTAAATAAAAAACATTTTTTAAAGTTGATATTTTTTTATGCTTTTCTAATTTCCTTCTTTAGTATTTACAAAAGAAATATTTGTCGAGCGTGAGTACATCACGTTCTCGTCCCACTGGGATTAGCGCCCATTAATCAAAGTGTAAATAAAATTAATTAAACAAAACGACGCGTTAACGTTTCCCCAGTGCAGAGATGCGCTCGACTCTTGTTTCCATGCGCGTAAACATAAATTTCTGCATGCAGCACTTTTTTAAGCAGGCGGCTGCTGATTTAAATTTACACTTTCCCGGCTACATTTCAGAGAACAGTATAAAATTGTAACGGCGTGTCTGTCGGAAAAGCAGGCAGGCTTGTGTATAATAATAATAAATCCCAGTTTTATAGCACTATTATCATGCCAATGTAGGAAATAATAATAATGCATCTATTTGGACACGAAAAGGGAAACACGCACATGTAGTATTTTATCCCTATGTAAATATGCAATTATTGAATTTGTGAAAAAATTATCACTCATTATAGAAACATAAAAAACTATTTTGTAAGACAACTGAATTTTGAAAGAAAAAAATCTTATTAAATTAGTTTGAAAAATTTATAATTTTAACGGAACAAATTCCAAAGCTGAATAATTAAACCCCCTTTCCATTTTTTACTTTTCAAGTTTATTCCTGCGGAAATAAATTATTTCATACAGTCCAAGTCACGATTATTATTTATTGTTTAAGAGCTTGAAATTCAGAGATGAAATCAGAAAACGCGGTGGTGTGCTATTTTAAAAGTTTGCGCTAGCTGCGTGTGCCCCTTACGTTTCTAAGGCACAAGTGCCGATAAAGTGGGCAGATATACAAGTTACAGAACCACAGCCTTGCCGCGAGTTAAGTTGGGAGCAATTCGCATGCCTAATTCACACTCGCAAACAACACCCCCTTTGCAGGTGCATAAATTATATTTCATTCGTGAGTCAAGGAAATTAAATTTTTTCCACATTGAAAAAGAACATTGCAATTACTGAAGTTAAAATCAAGTGAAGCGTGTTGGAGAGGCAGTTTGAAAGCGACGACGAATCCAGCGACAATGGCATTTAAAAAGAATTTCCATTTCAAAAGGCTCTGGTTAAATGGAGCAGAAAATCAGCACTGTCTTTAAAACGGGTGCAAAATTTTTGCTCCCATAGAAAATCTCATTCGTTTAAATGGAAATAACTGGATGTGGCATTTAAATTATACCTACGTGACAACAAAAATAACTACTTGACACGAAAAAAAAACTAAAAAAACAACGTGCAGCGTTTCATGTTTTGTAAAAATGTATAAAAGTGATAAAAAAAAATCATCATATTTGTCTATCGGGAAAAAATTATTTCATTATATCTTTCAATGCTATTTTTAGTTAAATTGAATTGGTTAAACTAATTGAACTGTAAATTTGAGAGATACACAAAAATTAAATCTTCTTCAAAAGAGAGGTGAAAATTTTGTAGGTAAAGCTTTTCATGAAATCACCATAGAAATTTAACAAATTATACGGCAAAATAATTGACTTTTTTTAAATTTAAATTTTGTGAAATGAAATAATTTTCAAATAAATTACGAAAAAGATGCCATTAATAATTTTTATGGTTAAGTGTAAATGCGAATTAAAAAAAATTATGCTCACCAAACCGCCGAGACCAGTGTAGATGACCAACGTGCTAAAGAGACAAAGGTGCCCGAGCACCGATCTCAAGACTTGGTTACACCGGACGGCTGCAAAAAAGGAGAGGAGACGTTTGGCCGTGGACTTGGAGCCGCCCTCTTCGCTCTTGTCCGCGATCAAATGCTGGTCCTCTGGCATGGCTTGCAGCGTGGGCCATGCACCACTCCGAGCCCGCTGGCCAACTCGCGCGTCGCTCTGACAATGAGAGCAACGGGAGCGTTGAGCGAGCGAGAGCCGCCCCGAGTGCGACGAGAGATAAATTAACCGGCAGCAGCAGCACTGAAATTACGCGCATGTCTTTGGAATTTCCGGGAATATTTATTGAAAAAAAATCAAGAAAGCGCTACAAATTACATAAATTAAAAATATTGATAATAATTAAACATTTTTATTTACCATGTATTAACTTTATTTCCATATATGCCATTGCATTTTCTTTTTAATCTAGAGTACTTTTAGAGTTTACAGATCCAATATAAAAAGACTTGTCTTCATACAGCTTAATCTTAGAAGCATAACTTTCTATTTTAAAATTTTACAGACTTTGCTAGGTTTATTGAATAATGGAAAAAGTTTATTAAAAAAAAAATTAAAATGAAAAAACTTTTAATAGTGGTTTTTTTTAAAAATCTCTCTAAATAATTCTTACATCAGAGAAAAATTTGAGAGGGAGATACAGAGAAATATTGAAGGATTACGGATTCTTAGACAAATTAAATGAAATACTTTAGTGTAGTGAAAGTGAAACTGGTGTTTATTCCCATTTTTTGAGCAAAATCAAATTCTCAATAGATATTTTTGTTGTTGTTGCTTTGTTGCTAATTATTTTGTACATAATAAAAATAATATAATTATCATATAATAATGGTGTGAAATTGTCAATTAATATTTATAATTATATGTATTGTGCTGTATGAGCGCTTATTGTTAGTTGGATCTTCTCTTTATTACTTATTTACTTACACTAAAAAAGCTGCGCATAAATTGCAACGTTGCTTAGAGGGGGGGATGGTCTTTGTATTCTACGTTGCATCTCCAGTGACTCAAGTCCTGGAAGCAGGTTCAGTTGTCAGTTCTGCATTCTGCAGTTCAGTTGTTATTGTTTTTTGTGTTTGAGGAAAAGAGCAACCTCACCTGGCCCCTGCTCTTGCAAAAAGCTCTAATGTATTGTATTAGGACATTTGAACGTTTCATTTCACAAGTGTTTCGTCTTAGAATCTACCTGTGCTCCGATTTTAGATGACTGGGATGATCCATTGGTTTATTAGTGTTGTTGTAATCCTGAGCAACCTAAATTTTTTGTTTTCCATGCACTGCGTTGATAATCTGAAGAATTTGAGATGGAGAGTTTCAGCAGCCCTGGTTTATCGTCTCGAAAGGTAAGTGAAAAAATATTTTTTTCTGTACCGATTCCAAAAATCTTTTGAATTTGTATGATACATACATAAAATTCAAATGAGGAATCAAGAAGCGGCAAAGAGTAATTTCAAAATGTTAAATAAGGAATATTTTAAATTAAGATATTAATTGTAAGCATTTTAAAAATCCTACAAAAGAATTATGCACACATCAAATTATTGCTTTAGGAACTGTTTGTAGTTTGAAGGTGAAAATAAAACAACATTAAAGATGCAATTTGCTACGCACACACTTTAATGTCTTTTGTCATACACAACTTTTGGAAGCAATGAAAACAACTTGCCAAATCGTTTCCAGCAGATTATGCATAATCATAAATAAAAAAATTAAGCAGCTGTAAAAATCTACACAGGATCAATTTTTCGTACGATTTTTTCCTGTCATTATTGTCGTAGTTTTATAATTAAACTAACGAATATAAATAATATAATATAAAATCTTTTAATAGCTATTAACAATTTAAATTAAAATTTGCTAAGTTTTCAAGGTTTTTATTCTCAATTCTTCCTTTCGGGGCTGTGTTCGGGCGGGGTGGTGTTTGGAGTGTGTAGAGGGCTGTGAAAGGGTGCGGGGCTGATGGAGCGTGGCAGCAAAAGGGTGGCCAGCTGCTCCATGCTGCCAGGGTCGTCCTCCTCGTCCTGCACGTGGATCTTGCGCAGGGCGTTGCTCACGATGCAAACCTCGCCCCGCAGTTCGGAAACGAGCGAGGCGATTTTCTCAGCGTTGCTCAAAACCTCGACGCTCTGCGTGTAAGGGTTGTAACGCACCATGAATGGTCGCTGGATGTTGCAAGCAAACTCTCTGGAAATGAAGAAAAAAATTCAGAAAAATTCAGATTATAAAATTATTTTAGTTAATAAAAAAAAATCTATAATAAAACTACCATTTTGAAATTAATAAATTTTAATTAATTAAATTTATCATAAAACTTTCTAAAGAAAAATTAACGTAATTATTTTAACGCCAATTCTTGCCTCATTTTTTCCTTTGCCTCTTCAATGGTGTCGGTGTAGAAGTAATGATTTTGGTAAGAGGTAATGATGCATTCTTCATTGACCGTGACCTCTGGTTCGAAGGGTAAAATTTTCTCCGGCGTGGTGAGTGCGTGTTTCAGCTCAGCCACCGATGACAATAGACCAGCACCGTAAACCTATATTATGATAATTAAAAAAATCCTCAAATTGTAAATTAAAATCGTGCCTTGAAATCTCCGTTTTGGCGGCAAAGTCCAAACTCAACCGTGAAGAAATAGAGCTGAAAGTTTCCTATTTTAAATTCCTCTCTCTAAATTAAGTTTATACAATACCGTGGCCAGTCTGGACACATCTTCGTCAGACGCTCCCAGGGTGGCAAGCCCGAGCTCTTGGGAAAATTGGGCAAAACTTGCGTTCGCTAGCAAGGGCATGTGGCCCAAAAGCTCATGGCAGCAATCACTGGTGATACATTTATATATTTAATTTCAGAGCAATAATTATCTTGATTATTTCTCTAGGCAATCTTTGCCAAAGTACACTATTTAAACTTTTCAAAAGTATTAAGTATATTATAAAAAAAATTGCAGAAATCGGCAGATATATTAATCAATAAAATTTAAAATATACTGGAAAATTATAAAATTTAAACATAATCATCTGTAAAGAAATAAATTATTGAGTTTTGGCAGAGGTTTGCATTAAAACTTTGGACTCTGAAACTTCCGAATTTCACCTTTCGTATTTACTTATTTAACTTATTTTAAATTTTAATTTTGCTCACGGTTCTGGCGTGTAGAACGGATCCGATGAGTGTCGGATGTACTGGGTGCAGTGGAAAACTCGGAAAGCCAATCCAGAGAGAAAGTCTCTTGGAGACAAGTAGCCAGCCACAGGTCGAATTTGGAATCCAGTTTTTCCTGAAAATTTAAATCTTTCTCTTTCCATGGAATTTCCATCTGGAAATATTTACGTTTTAAGAAGACATTGATGTCCTGCAGTTGAGGGATGTTGTCCTCTCGGTATCCGCAAAATTTAACCAGCTGCGGCCAGTTTTCCATGTACTCGTCGCACGCGTGTTTTGTGTACAGCAAAGTCAGCTCGCGGAAAATGACCCCCCTGAAAAAATTTTCAAATTAATATTTTCCTTCTGCTTTTCAAGTAAATTTACCAGGTTTTAACCTCCTCGGGAGTGTATTGGATCCGAGGAATCGGTTCTCCACTAAAAACATATCTTTGAAAAATGAACGAAATCAATAAGTTTGGATTTACTATTTGTAGGAATTGGCGATGTTGGCGAACTCCTGTCTCCTTTTGCGGTACACCGGGTCTTTAAATCCCTAAAACAAACGCTAGGAAAAAGGGGGATGGATGATTTAAAAGAGGGTTCTTACGGGATGGTCAGCGTCCAATTCAGTGCCGTACATCAGCACTCTCTGGGCTCTGTCCAAGTCGGATATTTTCCGAGGGAACCATGGCATGTCTCCAAAATCTTAGAATTTAAATTGAATTAGGAAGATGTGTTGAATAATAGTTTGTCGCCAAAAGTTACATAAATAATTAAATTAAAACAGTTACATAATTGTGATTAATTTGAACATATTTAGAGAAGAACTTCTATTTTATTCTTATAAATTTGAAAATTATTTTTGCTAGCCCTTTTCCCTTTAAATGAAAGTTTTTCAAAACCAGTGTTTACTCATAATTTTCGTTTTTAATTATTTAGTTTTCTAGAAAACTGAAAAATTAAAAAAAAAATCCAAATATTTATTATATTTCATTGACAAATGAGAATATTTCTATAAATTTTAGTACTCACCAAAACTGGCGGACATTGAGAGTGGTGTCTGTGGAGGTAAGTCGAACTCAGGGTTGGTGGGACGCGTCAGGTTGATGGAAGCGACCTCGCGGCGAAGCATGGTGACCAGTTGCTCCATGCGGCGGTCGTCGCACTCGACGTCCACCAGAATCTCATATTGCTGTCCGTCCGAGGACGATTCCTTCGGCCGCGACTCAATATGCACCACGTTGACGCCGAGGTCCTCGAACACATGAAGCGCCCTGGCGAGGCCGCCCACCTGGTTGTTGAGCGAAAATACCACAGAGTTGCGGTGCACGCCGTCCGGAGGCCGCTCCAGCACCAGGGGCGTCGGGTGCGCCTTCAAGCGAGGGCTGCCACCACCCTAATTTGTAAAAAGAAAAAAAAAACTCTTCAAAATAATTTTCCTTAAAAAAAACTCCAGTACCTTCTATTAAAATTTATTTCTGATTTTTACTTCAAATTACAATTCTTTTTTAGCAAATAAAAATGAATCAAGTCAAACTGCAATTCTCAATCTAAGAAAAGCATTTACAGGAAAAGTAAAAATTTAAAATAAATTTTTTGATTCTTTAAAAACTATAATATATTAGGCGATTGTTCAAAAATTAATTGAACATTAAATCTTCAAATCCCCTTAAACATGAAAATAATTTTTTTTATAACATTTAAAAGGCTAGCAGATTAGGAATATAATTCACCAAAGCGTCATATTGTTACATAATAAAATAATAGTAGGAAAACGTAAAAAATTGCTACATTTGAGGTATGCAACTTGCATTACAGGCATGTCACGTTAGCTGCATAATTTTAAAATATCAGGCACTATGAAAAGATTTTAAGATTGAATAAATTTCATAAATATATAAAAAAAAAAATACTGGGATATCAATTAAGAAAAATTCTAATTTTCAAGTTTTTAATTACTTTTGTGGCTAGAAATCAAATTTTTACCTCTTTGAGTGTCCATTGTTCGCCCTTTCTGTACAGCCAGAGACCAATGAGGCTCTTTCCGGAGGCAGACATTGTGGCGCTGGTACGCGTTGGAGAGTGCGGCCGCGGAGGAGACAGTTCACCCCTTTTATAGGGTTCGTCTGGGCTGGGCGAAGCGGCGCACATACGCAGAGAGAATGGAAGAAAATGGGGAAAGCTCTCCGCCTTCAATTACTGAGATCGGCGCAAAATCAAAGATAAATTCTCACAGATTTGATTACTCGAACGTGTTTACTTCAAAAAGGAACCGACCAGAAGTACATACAGAAGAGAGCGAGGAAAAGTTTATTATATAATTTTTTATCTAATCAGATTGACAAATGAATAAATTTGTTTGTGCAAATAAAGAAATGCATCATAGAATAAAATGAATCTCACAATTTTGAAGAGAATTCGATTACTTGAATGACCTAAAAAGTTTTTTAAGCTAAATTTATTTCAGAGAAATAGATTTGAAAACAAAATATTCAATGTAAATTCACTTTTTCTGACAACGTTATAGAAAAATTTACGGTTCATACAGGAAAAATAACGCACGTGGTTTATTTGAACATGGAAATTAGTGTGTGAAAATGATCAATTTATACTATATATTTTTTTAAAGTTTATAAAACAATAAATTAAAATAAATGATGCAAATAATTGGAAGTTCTTGCAAATAATTTTTTTTTTCAATAAAATTTAATCTGTGCTTCAATTTATTGTTCATAGATTACAATTTCCTCTCGATCTTTCCATTCAAATGAAATTTTCCTCAGATACGGTTGCTTTGCTTTCTGATTTTGCTTATTTGCTGCTCGGCGGCGCCGCATCTCTTTCAAATTAGCAGCTCCATTCACTGCGCCGGCATAATTGAATGAAATCTCCGACGGAGTATTATGCCAGTCGGTGTGTGAGAGGGTGCGGATCTCGCCTGTTGCTGCTCGAAGAAGAAGGGCAAACTCGATTGCAGCAGCGGCTGCCGGCCAATCTGCCACGCTCGGCACCTCGTTTCCAGCCAATATAAAACAAACGGCAGAAATCTCGTTAAACTCAAACAGCGCTGCTGACGTCACAAGCCTCATACATTTTTAACGGCTGACAACGACCTCCCTATTTTATTTCAAATTCTTTCACGAGAAAATAGAATTTTCGACAAAAGCTGGAAATTTATTGAAGCTTCATAATTATTCACTTTTTCATAATTGACGTTTGCTACGGTCATAATTTTACATATTTTGTTCTCCTTCCTCTATCAAAATGGGCAGGTGCAGATAGAATTTAAGTCAATGATGATTTTAAATTGAATAATTTTGTATTGCAAAATAAATTTTGAAATGTATTTGTTTCAATAATCACTCAAAATAAACAAAATGTATTATAAATACTGAAATTTAAAAAATTTCAGACACAATTCTAAGTGAAATTTGCACGAGAAATTTAAAATTTTTATTGTAAAGAAGCAAATAAAAAAAGTTGTTAAAATGTGAAAAGTACAAAATGCAACTTCTTCTTTAAAAATAGTCAATATCAGTTTCTATTTGATGTTGCAAAGAAACCAGAGTGTACGGTTTACTTTTTACTCTTTCCATTGGGAATTTTGCTGCATCAATTGTCGTTGATAAAAGGGAGCGGCAACAATCAATCCGCAGAAACGTACGAGCAATCCATTACGGGAAAGCAGCTCCGTTTTCCCCAGACAATTTACAGTATCTCAGTGGAGTGATGAGTTGTTATAATATGACGCCCCCGTTCCTCTCGGCCTGATTAGGAATTAAAGCATTTAGAGTAGCCCATCACATTGATGTCTACCAATCAGAGGTGATAGATAATTATTTCGTAAATATTAGAAAATATAAAAAAAAGTTGGATTTTATTGTTTCTTAAGATTTTTCTATTAAAAATTGTTACTATATTCATTTTATTTTCTTCAACAACAAATTTAAAAGCGAAAAAATTAAATAAACACCAACAAAAATTGCATTTAAGGCAAGAAAATTTTACGCAATTTTTGTTTAACAATTTTGAAAATTTTTGTTTGAATTTATAGCATTTGACAAAGTTGAGACTGAACGCGCGGTGGTAGATGTGGCGAGTTGGGATTTTTCATCGGGCTGATGTGAGAACGCGAGTTAGAGCGAATGGCGGAGCTACTTGGACTTTCAATTAGGCCATCAATCGAGTAGCAGCCCCTTTTCCATCTCACCCCTTGCGTCCACCATCCAGGCAGCATCCTCCCACACACAATCGCGCGCGCCATTCAGCAAAGTAAACCTTTCTAAGTCGACGGTAAACATTCATGAGAATGAAAACTCGGGCAGCTGCAGAGTGCCAAATAAAAATACTGCCGGTGCGCCGTTCGAGATTTTAAAAGTCCGCGCACTTATCACAAATTCATTCAACTTTTATCCAACTAAATTTTTTTCTATGTTTTTTAATTTGATATGAAAATACGTACGTTTGAGATTCATTTTCGAGTTTCGAATTTTCTTTAATTTAAATAGTCTTATAATTAATACTTCTAGCCATTCCCATCTCCTTTAATTTGGCATCATGATTGAAGAGCAGATAAGTGGGTCAATGTCTAGTTCATGCATGCGAGTGCCGAAAAACCGCCCTTGGTTTGTCAGGCACGTACGGGCCATTGCACTCGAAGAATGGCACTTTCTCTCTCTCACCCTCGCCGAGACGCAACAACTAATGGTCTGGAAATCAAACCCTCTTGGCCAACCAAAATTGTTTGCTCAGCTCAACCCGCAACAGGGATGATCATCCTTTTGTTTGCCTGCTTATACTCACTGCAAATTTCCATTTTCCTCTTCATTTCAAGGATAGTAAAATTAAAAATTTACAAGTTTAATTTTTTTGGAATTAATTTCATTCTTTAATAATAATTCAAAATTGTTTAAAAAAAGCTTTAAAAGTCTTTTGAATTTTGCAAATTCTAGAAAAGTTTAGACAAATTTGTGCTCAATTCAAAGTAATGGTTGCCGATGTTAATTAATTATTCTATACTAGCCACTGAGCTTATTTTATACAAAAAATTCCTCACAATTCTTCAACGGTTCTTTTTTTCCTTTATTTTTTTGCGGTTTTATAGCCTTTATTGGCCCCGGCCCCAGCCACTTGAGTTACTTGAGTCCCTGATTCGAGCGTTTCCCTTCTTCTCACATTAGGCTGATGGTGATTTTTCCACACCAGATATCCCCAAATAAGTGCAATGATGGACATAATGATTAGGAGAGCGTACAAGATATACATGAAATTGAATGTTCGGTCTTCTTCCGTGTTGTAAGGTTTGACTGAGGTGGTTGTGGTGGTAAGAATAATGTCCGACGTGTTGCTTTTGGACGGCGGGTTGGTTGAATCTGGTGGATCAACTCGTGGATAGTCATCATCATTATAAGGACTGGGCTTGAACTTTTTTGAGTTCAAGCTGTTGGCATTTGAATCGGTGTTGTCCAGAAGCACACTAGGGACCGCATCATCTTGTCCAAATAGGTGTTTACCAACGCGTCCAAATCTCTTGTTTGTATTATTTGTAACTGTAAATTAAGCATTATTAATTTAATTTTTTATTTGATTAAAGGCAATAATTCACATTAAATTAAAACGTCATAATTTAATTTAAAACAAAATTAAAAACAAAAAAATTTCATTTTTAGCAAAATGTAGAGATAAATATTAATTTATTAATAAAAGACTCTTTGCAAATTTTAACCATTTTTTTAATCTTGAGAATTTGCAATTAATTTTCTATTATTATTATTATTATTTTTTATTATTTTTTTAATAATATAAAAGAATTTTTCAGAAATGGAAATGCTTAAAATAAAGTATTCTCACCTGGATTCTGTAAAGTTGGTGATATTATACGGAACTTCTTCATTGCCTGTTCAGTTTTTGAGCTATTTGTCTCCTCTCCTCTATCCATATGATAATATGCATGGCGGTTGCCGTCGACTAAAATTATTTGTAATAAATTTCAACTTAAACTTACTTTGCTTCCCTTCGCTTTTAACTTAAAAATTCTTCTATTTTAATTTTAAATTGAATATATTTTCCTTACCACAAATCAACTGACACGCAAAAAGAATGGCGAACGTTAAATGCTGAGCATGCGAGGAGAAATTTTTGAGCATGATTTTCACTTTGATGATGCGCTTAAATGAAATGAGAAAGCTTTTGAAACAAGGAAAATATCAGGTTTGCGGATGTACATTAGCGCGGTTGCCTTTCGTCAGTGCGGTTAAAAAAATTAGTCATTTAGATAAACTTTTAAAAAATAAAATTTAGAAATCACTCAATTTTTGCAATGACGTACAGACTATTATTTATTTTAGTTCTCAAATATGACGTTGTATAAAATTGTTTTTTTACAGAGCTATGCATCAACTGTTAACTGTCAACAATGTTAAATCATAAGAATACTGAACATGATGCTGGGATAAACTATTTAACTTGTAATTACGTTCAATTACATTAATTCGCATTAAATTTTAGAAATTGTTGATATTAATATTGATATAGCTAGAGATGTGTGATGAAAATAAAATAAAATTGATATGAAATATAAATGAAATTTACAAAAAAAAATTTAATATCGCTAAATAGTTCATTTATGAGCTAAAATGCACTCTTCTTTGATCATTTTTAATCTCAACTTTAATAGAAGAAAACGATATACATAATTTTATACTTCAATTAAGGTTCATTAATTTTTATTAAAAATACAAACTGCACTACACGAATTTGATTAAAAAAGAACCACAAAAATATATTTTTTGTATTGTTTTACTTTACACAAATATAATATATTTAAAGCAAATAATAAATTGATCAATTTAACAATTGAAATATATTAAAATAAATAAATAAATAACGCTTCTTGCATGACTTTAATAAATGGCTACATATTCTCTATTTTAAAATTTGATGAAAATTTTCTACTTCTTCGCCGCGTAAACGCCCTTGGCGCCAGCTTTGGTGGCTCCGTCCTCGGCCGCAACTCCGGATTCGAGTTTTTCAACTTCCGGTCGATGGCACCTTTTCAAACACACAACAAGTAGCAACAGCCCGAGGAGTGCCAGGATGACCAGGAGGGCGTACAAGATGTACATGTAGTCGAAGCCGCGGTTGACGGGTTTGGTGCTGGTCACCGAGGCAGAGGTCGGTTTGACGTTTTTATTGTTGTTATTGGGAAGGTGCAGCAGGGTGGATCCAAAGGGCTGATTCCGGGGAGTGGTAAATCTTGAATCCGGCTCCAAAATGTCGCCTGTACCCAAGTTTGGGTTGTTGCCTGGCGATGGATTTCGGTTAGGGTTAAAGCCAGGGTTGTTATTGTTATTATTCCAGTTATTATTGTTGTTATTCCAGTTAGGGTTGTTATTGTTGTTGTTCCAGTCAGGGTTGTTTGGATCAAAGCCAGGTCGAAAAGGGTTGTTGTTGTTGTTATCAAATATAATTGATTGGTCTACGCCGCTTCCAAATACGTTATTATCTGCAATAATGAATTTTAAAATCATTGTTTACATTCTTTTAATCACTTTTTGATAATCCTTCATTAGGATTCTCAAGAAAATTTTGTTGAAAATAATTATTTTAATAAAAAAGTGGAGACCGCATACAATCAAATATAATGGAAAAATATAATTCTCAATCTTCTTCTTTTCATGTTTGATTGATTGAAAAATAAACATTTTTAAAATAAGTAAATTGAAATATTGTGTAAAATATTGAATATTCCTATAAAAATTTCTATGTGTCCATAATTTACTCACTGTTTCTGACACATTCAGGCAAGGTCGAGTTGATTTGTCCATTTTGACATGAGACCACACTCGGGCCCTTGACGTAAAATCCAGGCTTGCACCGCACACTTATCAAGCCGTCGTGGTATTCCATTTCCCGGTCGCCTTCAGTGACAGTTTTTCTCTGAGAATCTGAAAATAAGCAACAAAGCGTTTCCTTTTTTTATATGATTTTAAACTTTCTCTCAACTTACAGCAGCTAATATTTTTGCCGTGGTCGTCTAGGTTTGTTAACTGAATCCACTGCCCACCTGAGGAACATTCCAGGTCGTAGGGTCTGCAGTCGTCCAAACAAACGCAGCTTCGAGTTTCGCCGATTTCGCCACTTTTCGTCTCTTCGCACTTGAATTTGGGATTGCTCTGCGTAGGGCATTGAGCGTTACAGTTGTCTATAAAAATAAAAATATAATATACCAAAAATAATAATAATAATGAAAATTTACCGCAGGGAAAGTCGTAAATGTCCGGATGGACGTACCAGTTTGCCTCGTAGCAGACGAATTTGACAGAAATTTTGTTGCATTGCGAGCAATAGCAAACGGACTCTTTGGATGGGAAATTTTGGCTTTGGAATGGTTTGCAGTCGGTGAAAAGGCCAGAGTTGTAGGACGGCTCGAAACACAAATTAGAGCTGGATGGAGTTCGGGCTAAGAATTTTTTTATTGCTTTTTTTATTTATAAACTTAATTAAAAGCTTACCTTCATTCAGTTGATGAGGGGATAATTTTTGCCAATAATTGACTGCGGTGTAAGTTTTGTGTTTCAGAGGGGAACTGTTTTTCACTCCACCACCTCCACCTTGGAAATCTGTTGGGCGGTTGCCGTACGCTACAATGACTTAATTTAGAATTAACTTGCTCAATGTGATATTTTCTCAAACTGCAAAGTTTGCACGAATTTTCCTTACCAAATACCGACGGACAAGCGAGAAGTATGGTTAGAGCAAAAAGTTTAGCACTGGATGAGAAAAATTTGAACATTTTGCTTTTCTTTTGACCTGAGACCGATGCGAACTTGAAATGGAATGAGAACGCAAGGTTGAATAATAAATAATATATATAGGCCGGGCTCTGTCTAAAGCGGATGCCACACTCATTGCGGTTTCCTACTTAGTTAGAAAAGTGAGGATAAAATCCGTGTGTCACCGTATTATTTTTTTAATAGAGCTAGAGCAGATCATGAATTTCAAATATTTTAACATTATAAGAAACCGACTTCAATTATTGAACACCAGGAAATAAATTCTCACACAAGCATGAAATGTTTTTCAGAAAAAAAGTGAAACAGCCGGGCATAAGTTATTTTACAAAATAAAGCTGAATTTTTAAAAAAAATAAATGTTATTTTTATTTTTTAAATGCAAAGACGACAAAAAAGAAAGATGTAAAAACAGTTTATAAAATAATTTTTCAAAAGACAAATTATCACCTTTCAGTCCAAGAGGAAGAAAATAGATGGCGAGCACAATCACAACATTGTGGTAAAATTTCACCATCGAGGGTTGATTCTAACAATAAGTGAATTTAAAGTCGAGGAAAAAAAATAAGATAACAAAAGTTCAGGACGATGTTAAAATTAAAGACTTATTTTAATTTAAAGAGTTGTTGATCTGCCTATTGCGGTCAGCATTCAACTGTAGAAAAATACAAAATATTTCTAGAAAATAAAACCAAATTAAGTAATAAAAACTACAATTTGTTAGAAAAAAATGGAAAAAACATCCTCAAAATTGTTACTTGATTATTCAATTTGTGTTATGCTTTTTTATATAGAAAGAGAGTCATTCTATAATATACATATTTTTGCTTTTATTAAATAATTAAAAATTGCTTGGTCAATACCACAAATTATATTGTTCACACAAAAAGCGAGTTAGAGAAACACTTGTTATAGAATTTTCATTAAAAATGTTTTTCAATGTCAGAATGGCAAGTCAAATGGGAATTAACTATGAAAAAATCCCGAATTTTCTTCCTTGTAAAAGTATAATTATTAAATTTGAACTTTGAGTTCTGATTCCTCCATAGCCAAACAAAATATTCTGACGTCATTATTGATGTAATAGTAAAGAAATAATAGTGATTTTGCTTCATTTTTCTATGTTTGTTTTTACTTGAATTGAAAAATGCCTGTTAAAAAATACACGCGTTTAAAACTCTGATCCCCGATTCCAGTATAATCTTGTACGCTGAAAAATTTCTAACGTTTTCATAGAGAAATATTTTTTGAAATTGCACACGGCCGCGGCACAAGGGTTCAATAACACGGAATCATATTATTTATTCTCCATGAACTGTAAAGCTCTCATACATGTTGAAACTTGTTCACGCGCTCTTTCCACCAACACTGGGCGCGCTTCTTTTTCATTCTCCTCACTCCTCACTAGGAATCGGTCGTGTCGTGACTCGTGACCCCAGGCCTAAACCAAACGAAGTTGCCAATTTTCAAAACTCCCAGCAGACTTTTTTCGTCGTAGCAAAAGCAAAAAAATTCTCAATTTGAAAAGATGCAGATTTGGCGTTGTCTGCTTATGTCCGCCAGCGTCGTGCTGCTGTTCGTCGTTGCCATCAAGATCTACAACGACGGCGAACTCGCCCTGCCCGGCACCATCGAGTGGGACTTGGACGGCATCAAGGAGGACCTGGACGATACTTTGCCCGGCCAGGAAGCCATGTCCACGCAGCTGGTCAACGCTCTGCAATGGACCACGAAGGATGCTGATGAGATCAATCAGAAAAACGCACCCCGAGTCAAGGCGATTTTTCTCCTCGGAGGACCTGGCGTCGGCAAAGCTCAGGTGCTACAATCGTATAATTATTAGTCTCCCCATAATTTTTGGTGCAGATCTAAGAAAAATTAATAAAACTGATCAATGAGTCTGCTTTTTAATTAATAAATTTTATTCAAAGGCCGCCATGACCTCACAATCAGAAAGACCAGAAAATGTATTTTTTACATTTTTTCCCAATACATAATTATAAATTATATATAAATACATAGTTGCCTAAAATTTGCTACCATTGTTTTTAATTAAGATTAAGACGTGATTTTATTGTCAATGTATGGAATCTGTACCAAAATTTGGAACTTATGACAAAAATTAAAATCAAATCACTTAAGAAATCATTTTTCTTCTTTTTCTAGGAGTAAGTCAAGCATTAATTTTATCTTTTTAAAATAAATTGATGACTAGTGATATTTGTGGAGTTTAAATGTTTAGAGTTTGTATTTATGAGAGCCACGATTTCATAATTAATTTGAAAAATTCTAGATTTAAGTATTTTCTTCTTTATTGACTAAGTCAAATTGTCGCTTTACAACAGTGTTGGTTGTAATTTTTAAACTTATTTCCAATAATTTCCAAATATGGCTTATATTTTTTGTAATCATATGACTATACCAATGAAGATTCTCCTGATTTAATTCTTACAAAACTTCTAGAACCAAAAATTGAAATTTCAAATAATTACAATGATGCAAAAGGTCTGAAAGAAAATTTCCCAAAATTCTTAGGCTTTTCTTGCATAAAACACGATTTAAATTAACCAATATTGCTGCACAATTTTGACTTTCTTACCAGGATTCAAAGTGAATTAATAATTTCTCAATCATCACTAAAAACAAGGATTTATTTTGATTTTTTTTTTCCAGATTTTGGACACTGTGTTCGAGCATGTGCATTGTCGCTACCACGGAGTCTTTGGCATTTTTCCATGCACCCTCAAAAAGCACTTCTACAATCACTGCAGTGCCTGCACTTGTTCTCCCTGGTTGACTAAATCTGCAGGCGTCCATTTCAACTTCGTCCACATGAACCTCTCTTCCTTCAGCAACAGTGACGCGTCCATATTGGCAACTTTCGAGTCTAAACTCCTGACAAAAGACCTGAGCCGCCGAGTGGTTTTCGTTTCTGGACCTGTCATGAAAATGAGCCAAATGAACAAACTCAGCACAAATGTGACCGAATACAACCTTTATCTAGAAAAAAAGGCTGAGCTCATTGGAAACATCATGAAAGCCTCGGCGCCAAGGTAAAAATTATCTTAACAGTGAGAACAATTCAATCAAAATATTATTTTAGTTTTCCTTTTAGATCTTTTGAAAATTAATTTTTTTACAATTTCTTTAAAACAAAATTTTAATTTTTCGCAAGTTTTATGTATTACTTTTCATATGAAATTAAATCGACCTAAAACAAGGTTTTTGGCAGTTTTTGGCTTAAACAAGATGTGATGACTCCATTAATGTAATTTTTGAAGTATATAATTATTTTGCAATTTTGATTTCAGGGTTGCTTTGGAAATGGTCAAATTTGAGCCTGTGAGGCACAGCCTTGAATACTTCAGCCTCATGGAGGACTACGACGTTCCTTACAAGATCAACGTGAGAATTGTTTCAAACATTTCCCTGCTTTTCAACATCTCCGTCACCGTGAGAAACAGTTACACCGAGGAGACCGAGGTGAAGGTAAACCTAAACCAATCCCTACCCCAGATGTCTACCTAGGATTCAAAGTAGTCTAGCCTCAAATTTCATATTTTTCAATTCAATACACTCTTTCATAATTAATAAAATGTATGAATTGTAAGCTAGAAAATTTGCCACAGCTAACTTTCTCGACAAATTAGACGCTGCAGAAACAAGACAAACAAAGACTTAAAAAGTAGCACTATCTGCATGTAAATCTCAATAAATTGACTTAAGGCAGAGATAATTTTGTCGCATTTAATATTCGTGAAAAATTAAAAAATATATCAAGACAAAGTGGATATCAGTAGCCTGAAATTAAAAAAAAAAATGCTGAACAAAAAAAAAGATGAAAAAAAATCATAATTTTAATTTATACCTCCTTATGGAAAAATTGTGGATAGTCAATAATTTTTTTTATTTTTCTCCAAGGCAAATTAGTTATATATTTATCCATGGTTTTTTTATAATTTTTCTATTTATTCCATCAAATTTTTACGGATTATATGGAAAAAGATCAAACTTTTGATTAAAATTTGTAAAATTATTCAAATTTTTTTCCCACTTATTTTAAATTATCTAAACAAGAATAAACAGTTGGATACTATTGATAAAAATTATTGACGTCTCAACGTCTCTTTATAAATTATACTAAACGGATACAGCTTTAAAATTTGGTATTTTTACATGAGAACAAACAATATGTTTTTATTCATTTGATAAAGCTCATTATTTTAATAATAGAAGCATTGCGTGGTTAAAATTACATTAATACTTTTTTCATAAAAGATAAGAAAATAAGTTACTTTACAATGCAGGGTCAGATTAAAGCATATTCCATTTTAAACACACACTCTTTCTCCCAAAAAAAGTCAAACGAATTAAAATTTCTTGAATTTTCAGCAACAGGCTCGAAAATTATGTCAAGAGTATTATGTATTTACAAATTATATAAGCTTGTTTTACAAATTAAACGGACTAGTTGACTTCCATTCGATTGTATGAAGTAGTTTGGCAAGATCGAGATTTTGATCTAGACGTTTTCTGGTTCGCGATACGCGAGTTCGGTGGAGACGCTGAAGTCCTCGAAGAAGTGCTTGAGGTAGTCGAAGGTGGGCCTCTTTTCGGGCGTCGCGTCCCAGCACAGCGTCATCACGTTGTACACGTCGTCCGGGACGGGCACGTTGGTCGGCTTGGACATGCGATAACCTCTTTCCAACGCGTCGATCACGTCTCTGGTGTTCATCCCAGGGTACGGCACCTGGCCGTACGTGAAGATTTCCATCAGCAAAATGCCGTACGACCAAACGTCCGACTTGATCGTGAACCGGTTGTACATGATCGCCTCTGGTGCCGTCCATTTGATAGGAAAGCGACCACCTAGATAACAAAAATTAATATTAATTTTTTTGTGAATATCAATTAAAATATGAATCTACATACAAAAAGTTTCTTGTAAGAGATGTTTCCCACTTTAAATGTATAAAATAAATCATATTTAAAATAGGAAATAATATCTTTATATTTTTTAACTTAAAAAATTATATTTCACAATAATTTTGACTCTAGTGTAAACGGATTTGAGCTTTATTTAAATTATTATTATAATTTTTTTTTAAATTTTTTTATTTAAAGTGATCCAATATTAATTTATCTTCTTTTTTTTAATCTTATTGTTTACTAAATTTTATTTCTTATTTTGATTTTACTTCAATTAGCTTCCTTGAATTAAATCAATTCTTTTGAGAATAGGATTGTGGAGAAAAAAATTCAAATTTAATGAATTAAGATTCTGCAAACCTGCTTTTGGGCAATACTCATCATCCTCGATCAACCTCGCAAGGCCAAAATCGCAAATTTTGACCAAATTATTGTCAGTGACTAAAATATTCCTGGCCGCAATGTCCCTGTGGATCAGGTTGAGCTTTTCCAAGTACTCCATGCCACTGGCAATCTGCGGTGAAAATATTCGACTTTGATATCAAGAGCTGCTATTTTTGACAATACCTGTGCTGAAATGTGAATAAGGTCATTGGTGAGCAGACACTTGCCCTCGCCGTTGCGCATGTAGTCGAGCAGCGAACCCTTTTTCATGAACTCCTGGATGATGTACATGGGCTCGTCCTTTGAGCAAACTGCATACAGAGCGACCAGGTTCTTGTGGCGGAACTTCTTCATTATGGCAGCCTCCTCCAAAAAGGCCTGAGGAGACATTGACCCTGGCTTCAGGGTCTTGATGGCCACCTGTTGGTTCTTGCAAGTGCCTTCGGAAAAGATCATTTTGTTAATTCGAGCCTTGAAAACTATTTTTAGGAGAAATTATCACAAATATTAAAAAATTCATTCCGATTTTGGGGATAAATTAAAATATCTTGTTACAATTAATAAAAAATTTCCAGAAAATCTTGACATATGATTTGTGTGATCCACTTTAATTAATTAATAAGTAAAATTTTAAGTAATTAACGTTCAGTTCAAAGCATGTTCAAAGAAAACAAGAAGACTTTGAATAATTAGTGCAAAACAGTAAAATTCGCTTTTCCAAAAGTAAAAAATTTCAATTTCTTCTTTTTGAACTTAAAAATAAATAATGAATTCCTTCCAACAAAGATTCCTGACAAATTAAACTTTTTTTACATTTTCATAACTCAAATGTGTCGATAGTGGTTAATTTAAAATTACCAAGCCAAACTTCGCCGAAGTTTCCTGACCCGAGTTTCTTGGTCAGACTGATTTCGTTCCGATCGATTTCCCATTGGTCTCTGTGGGAAGGCGATAAATCCCACATTTCCGGGCGCGGCTTCGGACATGGTTGGGTCAGCGTGCAACAAAGGCCGTGCGAGTTTTCTATAAAAAAAAGTTAAAAAAAAATCAGAAAAAATAGTTTGCACAAAAATTTAAAATTTCATAAAAGAATTATTTCTTAACAAAATCAATTTTTCGTTCAGTTTTCTTACTGCTGTAGGCTTGGACGAGCGACTGCAGATTTGGAAATGGGTAGTTGACGGCGATGTGGTACAGCGCTTTGTCAGGGCTCGCCTTGATCTTGTAGTGCTTGACATGGTCACCCTTAGTTTCCTCGACGTCCCGCACGCTCAGGCTGTAGCCGGTCGGGCTGTGCTCCGAGTTTCTGATAAGGAACGTTCCACGGGGATTTCCATTCGCCAGGAGCAGTTTTTCCGCCTCCCTTCGAGGAGTGTTTGCAAAAAACCAACTGAGCACATAATTTTGTTAATTTTTTTTTCCTAGCGAGTATAATTTATTTATTTTACTCTTCACTCTCGATGGAGCGCTCCTCGGCAACGTAATTAGACGGGATGAGTCCGTCTTGACCGGTCACCAAGTGACGAACTGTCCACCAGTCTGGACTGTGAAATTAATTTTAATTATTGCCTTTTTTATATAATTATCATAATCAAACTTTCATAAATCATTATGGATATGGAGAACGTTTTTAAATATTATATATAAAATTTTGAGTAATGTACTTTAAAAAATGTCAATCACTACACTAATATACATTTGAAATTTAAATTTAAAAAAAATTAAATTTAAAAAAATTTAGTGTGGAATTCTGAAGCGGAGAGAAAATTTCATGTTTTTATTAAAATGATTCCAATTCCAACATTTTGATTTTTTGTATTTTTAGAAATATGGGCTTTTGACTTAATTTTTAAGTATTAATTGGAAAAGCTTATATTTTGATAATCAAGAGATAAGAAATATAATCATGCTTCTAAAACGCAGAAACAAAACAAACGCACTACACAAAAATATTAGCGAAAAGCACACAATCTCTCAATAATATACAATTTTTAATTTGAAATCGGGTTTTCCTTGATGGATTTTATGACTTCTATGCTCCTTCATTGGTTTCACAAGATCTAAATCTTTCTCCTTTATATCTACAAAACTATTTCTTTTCTTATCAATTTAACCACAATTATTATATTTATAATTACATGCTTTGATAAAAATTTGAAACTATTTCCACGTGGAATATATTAAAAAAATAAATTATTTTATGAAAACAAAAAGCCAATGAAAATTTAGTTTCAGGGCTGTTTTTTGGTCTATTATATTTCATGCAACTTCGTCGAAATAGCTAAAATTTTGGCAAATTAAGTTTTAGACGTTTCAAATTGGTGATTTTATAAATCAATTTTATTCTCACTTTGCGTCGCTAATGACGACCATCCTGTCACCCTTTCTGAAAGAGAGGTCGCCATCCTCCTTGGCTCGGTAGTCGAAAACGCCGATCACCACTTTGCGGCCTGCAATGTCTTCAACTTGAGCCAATGCAGTCGGCAACGTATCTGAACCAGAATTCAAAACACTTGAGTGATAAAGCTAAAAAAAGATGATTCCAAACTTTGCGATGGAGCAGCGAGACTGGGTCTCGTCTGGGTCTGGTAATTGTTGCTACTTCCTTGTTGCACTGCATCTTTGCGGAGAAAGACAAAAATGGAAAAATGTCCTTACTATTTCTGCCAACCTTAATTATGCTACTTTTTGTACCTGGTTCTTTGTTGAAAGACGCGCTGGGTCTGTTTTGCTTCTTTCTGCAGGAGCTGCAGCAACAGCCCATTTTGGTTGTCGCCACGGACAACGGCTCTTTCCTCTATATGTACAACTTTTGCACCCAGGAAGACCAGAACCGCCGTAATATCTTTGACGGCATGAAATAATCGCCTTTTGTGGTCGCTATTTGATATAAAAAACAACTCCGTTTTTCCTCCTTTTAGAATAATCAGCTTTTTTATAACATGTTAAATTTTACACCCAAGATGAATTAAAAATTTAATAATTAAGTCATTGGATTTTAAAATCTATCGCCTACAAGTGTTATTTTAATAGTAGGCCAAACAGAGACTGAAATTTCCTACTCTTTTTGGTAATATTCAACATGTATTTCGCAGGTTCAATTAAATTTTAAAACTTTGGATATTTCATATAACAGATCATGGATCTAATATTCAATATAAGATCCTTGATACAGATCAATAATAAAATTGTAATGAGAGGAAATTAATTTTTGTTTAATTAAACTTTTTTCTTTCTATTCACTTATCATACTTCTGTTGGTAAAAATTTCCCTTTTTAGGGAAGCAAAATCATAAATTTTGTTTTTGTTTAGCAGTTTAGGTTTTTTGTTACCGAACTCATTATTATTTTGAAACAGAACTTCCTGAAATTGCCGTTTTAGGCATATTTTTTAATATATTTTATATTCTAAAATTATAATGAATCAAAATACAATTTTTCTGTTGTTTTTTAATAATGTTACATTTATTTGCATAAGAATGCGACTTACACCACAGAGATAAACCATTCTCACTTTTTTTCTTTATAATTCGGTTACAATAATATTCACTAGATCAAATCAGTAATACATTTTTTCGTCTTTCTTTTACCACATAATCGACAATTATTTTATTAATTGCACAATCAACAATGATCATTAAACCTAGCGATTACCATCCATAGTCATGGTATTGTGCGTCATTCCTGGATGGGCAAATAAAATTAGTCCAGGACATTGAAGCTCCGCGAAGTAAAACAACGCACGAGACAATCTATTTATAAATACTTAAATTTTCCATTGGAATGTGAATGAGGCCTTGTTTCAATTTAATCCATTTCAGTTAATTCAATGTTGATGTTGGACGAAATGTTGTGAGATTATTAATTGCAGTTACTTAACTTATGGTCTTAACTTAAAAGATACAAGTATTGGCCCACTAACCTTTTTCTATACCGATCGTAATAATTAATATTGGACATGCAGTGGCACCAAATACTTGCGATAACAAAAAATTTGATGCAACTCGTTTCGCATAAAAATTGCACCATATAACAAAGAAATAAAATAAATGCAAGAGATGCAGCTTGTTACGACGTGAAAAAATATTCTTCAATGGAAAAGCTCGTAAGAGATTCTGGCATTTCTGGCTGATAGTATTCCGTAATATATACAAATTGCTGTCAACTTTGATTATTTAATGTCTCAAATTCGTTGAAATAAAAGTACAAATACTCTTGGCAACTTTAAGCGCCAAAACTGAACCGAGGCAGAAGGGTAAAATACGCGATAATATCACATTCGCCCAAAAAGAGCCGGAAAAGTCCAAATCACCGTTAAGTCAATTTAACCCCGAGTGCAGGTCGCAGAAGGCAAAGATCAGTTGGCAGCCATCGCAGGAGAAAAATTCTGCTCCCTCACACGCTCAGTCAGCGTTCGACCTTCTCAGATTAGCACCGGGCACTCACTTTACTGCTCACATCAGATAATAATTCCGCTTGGCACTTCTGCAACATGGAATTAATAAGACGTAGAAAATGCAGAAAAACACAAAAAATATTTTTACTCAAATCCTGGTAAAAAAATTAAAACTTACGAGTCTTATTTTTGGCGTCTCCTTTGTTTGGGGGCTCCGCGCTGACCTTGCGAGGGTTGCCTAATGTCACCAGTGCCGAAGCAATGGCCAAACCTAAAGGAATTTCAGTCTTATTATTGAAAGGAAATTGAAAATTTGAGAAAAACAGACTTGTTTGTCCTGGCGGTGTGTATTGCTGACTGCCGGAGGGAAGACGGACAAGAAGAGAAAGAACTGCTGCTTTGTTCCCACAGCACGGCTCAAGTGCAATTGGACTCGGAGCATCCTAGATTTAAATATTTTATTTCAGATTTAATAAGTTTTAAAATGGCGAACCTTTTTTCTTCTGCGGAGAGAAGGTGGTGGCTGGTCATCGGGCGGTTTGTTCTCCAGCTCAACCAAGACCTGAGCAAACGGTCGACTGGCCATTTGCTCCATTTCGACAAACATCCTCTGTCTCCGACGGAAAAGGTCGTATTTGACTTTGATTTTCCACATCACGGCTGCCACAAGTAGCAAAAGAACAAAACAACTAAAAGAGAGTGGGTACAATTTTTCAAAGCTTTTGCTAGTTATGATTTTCTTACGTTGAGAAGGTGATGAAGAACTGCTGCAGATTCAGTTTTGGGTATTGGGAGAAAGAAATCTGAATCCACAAAGGCGGGTGGAAATCATAAACATAGACATAGAAAGTAGTCTGGGTGGCGTTGTCTTCAAGACCGAATTGGTACTCCGACTTAGAAAAGCGATGTCTAAATGTAGAGCAGTTGTGAGCCACCAGGAGATATTTTTCAGGTCCATTTGCTATAATTTTGATAAATGAATATTTTTAAATATAACAAACAAGTCATTTAGGTACCTGTTCTAATGGTGATGTTCATTTTGGAGGGAACGGAGCAAGTGATTTGAAAGTCAGCATCCACGTCAGGCTTGGGGGGAATATTTTTAAAGTTGATTTGGGAATAGTGTCTGTCTTCCTTTTTTGAAAGGTTAAAGGTGAACTGGTAGTCAATAGTCAAATCATCTAAAATAAAAATTAATCAAAATATGAGAAATAGACGGATTAATTTTTTTTCCTTACAAAAACAAGAACCATTTGCTGGGTCTCCGGAGTAATGGTTAGTTGTGTCACACTTGTCGCAGTGGTCCCCAGTGATTCCTTTTGTAGTGCAGAAGCACTTGCCTGTCTCAGGGTGGCACTGCGTACCCTGATTGTTGCAGTGACAAGCTATAATATGGTGGCATATTCAGTAAATCACAAAAAAGTTGATATCAAAAAGAACTTACGACTGCATTTTCCTCCATTGACTGGATTTCCAAAGTAACCTGGAACGCAGCGTTCACAGTGCAACCCTTGCGTCAGGTTGTTGCAGGGTTGACTGCACTGACTTGACCCATTTCCGCAAGTACTATGGCCATTGCATTGACAAGCTGAGATTTTTATGTGAAATTATTTTTCGAATGTATTTCGTTAAGTGAAAAACTAACTAGGGCATCTGGTGAAAAACCAGGAATCGGAAGGACACATCGAAGGGTCGTCTGGTCTGTGGTTTCCGCCACGGAGGCACCGCCCAAGACCAGTTCCAGAGCCATCATCACACCATCCGCAGGCAGGATCCACCCTGCAGTCCTCACAACTTGCGTAAAATGAACATTCGGCTTCACCTGCAAGGAATTGTTTTCATTAGTTTATTTTTATTAAGTTCCAAGCTTAATTTTTGTGACTTTCCTTAAGAATTTATTGCAAATCTTGAATTAAGCTTTCCCTTTTACTATTAAACTAATCAACTATATTATATCAAATCTGTCTAAATAAATTATATTGAAATTTATACCATTTGATGGTCTGCATTTGGTGATGTGCGTGGTCCACTCTCTGCATTGTCCATAAGGGAACGATGCTGTGTAGGCATTCTTGTTGACACACCTTGCTTCATTCTGACACCAGATGCACTCCTCCTGTGTGCAGTTGGTGCACGATGAGAACTGGGCGCAGCTGTTTGGACAGCCTGGCATCTCCACCGCACCTACCTCACTCGTAACATTGGCTAAACATGAAAAAATTTAGCTGGAGCCAACAAAGTGTGATATTTTAGTACCTATAGCTTTGCAACGGGCTTCAAACTCCCATCTGCACCGAGGGTTTGTACCGCAAGCCTGGCAATTGTGCAACTGAAGACAAGCGCCATTGTCTTGCGACTCGCATTGCTCCATGCTGGTTATGGCCTGAGAAAAATATATCATACAACATCAATTGGTTATAAAAATGAATAAATAGTAAAAAATTTAAATCAAACTGTTGTCTATCAAAATTGATTTAAATGCAAGAACTCTGAAATTTAATTGAACAATTCAAAAGTATTTTACCTTCTGCGACGGCTCCTTACAGCGTTGGTAGTTGCAGCTGCCCTGCAAGCCTCCGCACCAATTGCAAGAGTGAGACGTGTGGACGCAAGCACCGCAATTGTCCAGCATGGCGCAAACCTCAGCTCGGCCGTGCTCAAAAACAGTTGAGCACTGCGCCTTGCCCAGTCCTACTCCCTGTCCTGCAACTTCGCAGGATGCGTCCTCCTCGCTCCAAACACATTTCACACCAGGTCGACCTTGACTGCAGGCACCCTCATCCTTCAACACGCTGCACTTTCCAGGCGTGAATTTCAAAAGGTCAGATCTGGCAATAAGATAAAAATAATTATAAAATCAACTCATTGTTGTGATACATATGGTAAAACTTGAAAGAAACCTGAATTTCAAAATAAATTAGGAAATAAGAATTCCTCTACAGTTTATAACAGAAATTAGAAAGAAAAAAAACGGATGTTTCAGTAATGAAAATTATATTATTTAACATCATTTCTGGCATTTTATCAGCCACTAGCAATAGAATAGAAGATAAATACCTGAATTGGCCATCGAAGCCACCATAGATGTAGAGAGCACCGTCGAATAGTACTGCGGAATGTCCGAATCGACTGAGGTCTGTTCGTGAGAGGGATGGTGTTGGTAACATGGACCAAGTGTCACAGGCAAGGTCATAAGCAAGGAAGTCGTGCGAGTAGCACTTGGCGCCGTGGCTGAAGGCTGTGTCATTATGTGTGTTTCCGCCGAAGACGAGCATCAGTCCTCGGGAAATCACAGCAGAGTGAAGAAATCTAGCAGACGGGGCAGACATAAGCAAGTTCCTGAAAAAGGTTGTAAAAATTCAATTGATTTAATTCACTAATTTTCTAAAAATGAGTGATAACATATAAAATAGCATCAAAAATACAGCATTCAATTTTACAAATTCAATTAAAAACCTTGCAATTAATTACCAGATCTTTGAAAATGGGTCATAAGAGTAGAGCTTGTTGGTCAAAAGTGCCGTTGAGGCGCTTTCAGATACATATCCTCCGTAGACATAAATTCGCTGAGTTACCCCGTCGTACACGGCTGAGTGGCCATAGCCACCCTTGACAGGGAAACCCTTGGTGGCCACAACCTGCCACGTCCTCGTACCAAAATTGTACTCCTGGACTGTGTTCAGGTAGCCGTAGACGGGCGAGTGACCAAAAATAACTATCATCTTCTCGCTCTTCTTGGCCTTGCTGGACACAACCGTTGCTGTGTGTCCGGTCGACCTCAGCGGACCTTAAATTTTCATTTAAATTTCAAAATTTTATATTGGAGGGAGATAATTACCACAAGGCAGTTTGGGGTAAAGTTTGAGGTGGGCACAGGACTCGGCCCTGACTGTTATGTTCTCCCAAGCGTTGGCACTGATGTCAAAGGCCCAAAGCTCTGCAGACACAGTACCACCAACATCCACACCTCCGTACATGTAAATTTTGTCCTTTGGAAAAAAAAACAAAAGTTATATTTATGGGTATTTGGTAAACAAAAATTGGAACTTACTCCAAAAATAACAGTGGAATGCCCATATCTGGACTGAGGGACATTTTTGCTGTTAATGTGAACTGTTTCCCATATTTGTCCTGAAAATTTAAATATTTAATTAATATTACTTTTGACAAATTTTTGGAACTGAACATAGTTCTATCATTAAATGATTAAACTAAATTAAAACTTATAAAAATGTCTGACTCACCAGTAAAGTCGTAGACATACATCAGCTTGGCTTTTTCGTACGACTCGCCGCCAACCACGTACAACGAGTCCCTCCAGACGACCACCCCATGTGAAGCTGAGCCCTCAGGCACAAACGCCTTGGGCTGCAGCAGCTCCCAAAACCCCCGGTCGGCCGATTGCGAGCAGTCATCTCCTCTAGCGTCACCCCAACACTCACAACGATGCTTCTCTCGGTTGCACTGACCCCGTCCAGAACAATTGTCAGGACAGACAGGAACCTCACATGCATCACCCGTGTACAGGGCGTCACAAGTACACAGGCCATCAATGCAGACGCCGTGTCCGCTGCACTCATTTTCCACAAACTGAGATGGACAAGAGTTAAGCCTGAAAAGGTTGGTTTGAAAAAGTATTAATTTATTGTTCATGATAAAATATAGTAATAAATTTCACCACTTTTTTAATAAAAATTTTGTTACTTATTAATTTTACTGATGGATAATCAATTATCTTATAATTTATTGCAATTTCCATCTGTTAAACAAATAAAACTGACGAAAACAAATAAAATTTTCAAACTTGATTTTTAATTTATTTCTTGATCTTCGTTCAAATATGAGCTAATTGATGTATCAAAATTTCAATGCAAACCTGTATGAAATGTTGAATCCAGTCATGTTGTAAGCAACGTCACTATAAAAATGAAGCAGGGCCGACCCTGATTTTGCCACCACTTCTGGCACTCGACGGACACGGTAGTCATCCTTGTACATGAGACCACTAAAATTGTAAAATATACCAACTTAGTATCTCAATCAATTTATTTAATTAATAAATATCTAAATTTCCATACCTGAAGACGGCAAGCAAGGGCGAGCGGACGGAGTCTCCATCGTAGACATAAAGGTGGTCCCAACCACACTCGGTGGCGAATTCTTCGAGGTGCAGTCGGATGGAGGCGTTCGGACTGCTACTGGAAACCAGCCAGCTGCACTTGACGTCCACCGAGTAGTTACCCTGGCCGTCCAAGATGTAGCCAGACGGCTCGGACAACCTGCAATTCAAAAAGTTCTTCAGAAATTTGTTCCAAGGTCTGCTGAAGGCTCCAAAAAAGGAAGGTGAAAACAGGCCGTGGGAAATGAATTTTGGCGATGGAAAGGGACCCCTGAGGCCCGCAATGGGGTGCAAACGGAGTCTGGTCAAAGGTCAACGACCTCCGTTGGCGTTCTGAGGGTCGACGAACCTGACTTTTCCGCCGCAAAACTGGCAATTGGCCCCCTGCCAGCCGTCAAAACAGTGACAGGTGTTGTTGGCGCAGTAGCCGTTCACGCACTGGGGGCCGCACTTGCCGCCCCCCTGGAGGCCGTCGACCGCCGCCAGGGCCATCACCAGCAGGCAGCCCACGGCCCACCACACTTCTTTCCGTCGATATTTCGATTTGAACATAAATAATAACATTTCTGGGGCCATCTTGCCTCCGCGGCCTACCCTACTCTCGCTGACAGGGGCGTGGCCCTAAACCTTTCGGGGTCACCGTGGCGCCGAATATTTGAACTTGACCACGCGGCTGCAGTATAAAATTATAAAAAAATTAATAAATTTCATAAATTTATCAAATTTATTACTCCATTTGTGAGATTGAAGAGACAAGCTATCCTATTTTTTTAAGTAAGAATTTTCTAAATTAAAAATCGAACGAGCAAAATAGCAAGCAATATTTTCTTTTTATTAACTCTTGGAAATGGGAACGCAATGCAATGAGGGTATACGCACATGCAATGTGCACGCTTATATTGGAGCAGATCAAAGGATCGAAGTTTATCAAACAATGCATAAGTATATGCCATGGCGGCTCGCCACCCGTAACCCGTACTCTGACCCGCAACCCGAGGAGAGTATCGCGGGGCCAGAGGCCAGAGGGGCCCGTGATAATTTAATATAATAAATTGATCACACTCACATTCTTTAAAAATAAAACAGAAGAGGAAACATTGATTTTGTTTCCAAGCTAATTTTAACAATAATCTTTTCATATAAATCAAAATTTAAATTATTCAAAAAGAAATAATTCAAAAGAATTATGTCTTTTTGGATAAGAATGTCAGGGAATTGTTCATTTCTGGATAAAAACCCTACATTGTTTGAAATTTTTATATTATTCTTTATTTTGAAAGAAAAGTTCACAAAATATGGCACCGGTATGGCACTATATAGCAGTGTAGAAAACAAAAACCTTAAATTGATTAAAAGTTGTCATTTAATTTTCCAAGAATATAGTTTAAAAAATTAGCTGATGAAAATCTTGACTCTGGGGTATATTGGGCGAAACCAATCTGAATCCACATAAGCGGTTGGAAACCATAAAGATAGACATAGAATGTAGTCTGGGTGGCGTTGTCTTCAAGACCAAATTGGTATTCCGATTTGGAAAAGCGATGTCTGAAATTCGAGCAGTTCTGAGCTACCAGAACATCTTTCTCTGGTCCATTTGCTATAATTTGGTTAACTTTGTAATTATTTTAAAATACATGTCACGCGGGTACCTGTTCTAACGGTGATTTTCATTTTTGAGGGAACGGAGCAAGTGATTTGAAAATTGGTATCCACATCAGGCTTGGGTGGAATAATTTTAAAGTTGATTTGGGAATAGTGTCTGTCTTCTTTTCTTGAAAGGTTGAAGGTGAACTGGTAGTCAATAGTCAAATCATCTAAAATAAAAATTAATGAAAATATGAAAAATAAACAGAATTAATTTTTTTATTACAAAAACAAGACCCATTTGTTGGGTCTCCGGAGTAATGGTTAATAGTGTCACACTTGTCGCATTGGTCTCCAATTATTCCTTTTGTAGTGCAAACGCACTTGCTTGTCTCAGGGTGGCAGTAGCCGTTTACGCATTGGGGGCTGCATTTGCCGCCCCCCTGGAGGCCGTCGACCGCCGCCAGGGCCATCGCCAGTACACAGCCCACGGCCCACCAAACTTCTGTCCTAGCCATCTTGTGATCTTGCCTAGACTGCTGGTTCTACGCATGAAATTTGCTTAATAAAGAAATTGCTAAGCAATTGATGTCTTGGGTCATGCTAAGCAAAAAACCGTTCACGGAGTATCGCCGGCCTCCGCTAGGTGCAGGACGATGCAATTTCTCAACTGGCGATTTTATACTGCACTTAAAAGTGATCGCCAATTACATTACTCGACCAATTATATACTTTGTTGCGGTCAGACCAGCGGAACCGGCTAAGTCACTCGGTCAAAATAAGAAGGCAGAGACGTTATGAAATCGTCTTATTTTCCGAAAGGTTGAAGATAATTGAAAAAAAAAATGTAATGACAACTATAACTTTTATTTTATAAGAAATAAAACATATTTATATTCAATTATTTTGATGATGGTCCACCTAACCTGGATCAAACCTGAATGTAAGTCGTTAGGAAAACAGTACAAGCACCGAAAGTAAAAAATAATAATGATGAGCCAAGAGTAAAAAGGGACAAAAGTGCGCTGTCAAGTTAAAAAATAGCTTATAACTAACAACTTCAATTGCTGTAATTTTAAAATACTTTTGATTTTGCTTTGTTATTCTTAAGCTGTTGTTTAAATGACCAAATTTGTAATATTGAATATATGGATGGTAAATTTGGGCAGAGACTGCCTAGGGATAAAATATTAAAAACGATTTGAAACTTAAGTTTAGTGCTTTCCTCTCTTATTTCTTATTTTTCTCTTTTTTTATTATTTTAATTACAAAAATAATTAATTATGTTAAAATTTGGATATAAATAATGCTTGCAGAACAAATTATAAGCGTCAGCATGCTTTTCGTTGTTTGTAAAAATGATGTTATTTATTAGGAAATTTAAACTTCTACAAATGTGTATGAAAACAAAAATAGGATTGCTCTGGAGAAATCGGCGTGTGTTAGGTCTCAAGGTCTGGAGGTGCAAAATGCACTCGCGGGGTCGGCGGCTGCTTCGGGACGGGGGAGGCGCGAGCCAGCAGCTTTTATATTTTATTTTCAGCCCCGACTCGCGGCTATTCTCGGGACGCACACGGCTCACAATACAAGAGACAAAACCGACTGGCCTACATTCCAAAAAACTCGCGCGGCGCATCCCAAATTTAGCACCTTTTCACATTGCATACCGTTCTCTGGTAAAACAACAAAAATATAAACTGGCGCAGCTAAACTTGAGCGACTCCTTATCTGTCAAAGTTTGGCGCCCGCAGAATTCATCCGTTGGATTCGTGTTTAATGAGCGGAAGACGCGCGCAGAGGCAATTACGCCAAAATAAAAAGCCTTTTGTGAGATGCGTTTGCCTCAAGACAGCCCCCGGCTTGACGCACGAAGAATATTTCATTATTTTAATTGAAGGCACGTACCAATCTTACTGATTTTGGCAGTGCGTTACGCAAAAATTTGTTTACCTTCCAAGTTGCCAAAAAGAGGCCGTTCGAAATAAGCCAACTCTTCGCGCACAAGCCAGAATCGTGCGTCACCAATTACAGCTTAAAATAATTGACATTGAATAAATTATTACTTTTGATGGAAACTTTCTTCTAGGATGAGGATATCTTTCGTAGAAATGGAAAAAAATTGACCAAAATAATTTTCATTAGAACATTCTGAGAAAATATTAAAAAAAATAAAAAATTTTTTAGTTCGCATGCTTTGTTGGTCTGTAACAAATTCAAAATATCACCCATTTTTTGTATGTTTGGTAATGTCATAGGTGCTTTTCTACAATTTTTATTTTAATTTGCGATAAAGATCATATTAAAAAAAAATTAATTAAACTTCACACTTTTCCGTCTCAAGTCATAGAACTTTTTAAAAGAAATTTAATTCAACTACGTTAAAAAAGATTTTCGTTGGGCATCGTCTATGTGGAAATCGATGGCAAAAGCACTTTGCCGACCTCTAGTTGCAAACTCTGGCAAGAAGCGAAGGTCAACTGCAAATTTAGGAACAATGATCTCACCCAGCAAGGCGGAACAATGTACATTTACGTCC
Organism: Neocloeon triangulifer; assembly: GCF_031216515.1. Classification (NCBI taxonomy): domain Eukaryota; kingdom Metazoa; phylum Arthropoda; class Insecta; order Ephemeroptera; family Baetidae; genus Neocloeon; species Neocloeon triangulifer. The sequence goes on from NW_026775546.1 coordinate 10,257,752, forward strand.
GGTGGTTTAAAATATGTGGTGTTTGAACAATACTCATTGAAAGGGGATTCTGCCAAGTTAAAAATAGGATCGGCTAAAAAATTTCCTTAAATTTCAGACTCGTTGAAATAGACAATCTGATTTAAAAATAGATCGGTTGTTAGAGAGATCAGATTGCCAAATTTAGGAATAAAAGTAAATTGTTATTGAAAAATTGAATGTAAATATTTAATATTAAAGTGAACAAATAAACATCAACAATAATAATAATATTAAAATCTCAAGAGTTACATTCATAATTTTTCTTCTGAGGAATTATTAAGAATTTTACTCACTCTAAAAAAAAATCAATTTAGGTTCAAATTATTCTGTCTTTAAAGATTTTTTTTTTATTTTGGAAAATTGCAATAAAATAGATCAAAAATATTGTTTTCTTTAAGAAAACAATTTATACACCTTTCAACTTTTTTGCAATGTTTTCATACATGTTATTTTAGGTATCATCATTAATATTTAATTGGAACCGTCTTAAAATTGCAATCAATTGATACTGAAAAAATTGCTATTATAGAATTTGTTTTTGCCAGAAATTTGCCAAAAATATTTATATATACTAAGTAGTATAATTATAATATTTTTTGCAGAGTTAATAATTTGTGCTTAATTTGCTCAAAACTATTCGCACGAACAGTCTGGAACAAGATGGGCGTAACTTATTTGCATAAGGAGGCTGATTATGAATTTTTTGGCCGCCGTCCGAGAAGAAACATTTTTCTCGATGGAATCAGAGGCGCGAGTGTGCGCGTCGATTGTAAGGGATTAACGCCTTAGATTAAAGAATTAAATGCCGCGAGTGGTGAATAATCGCGCGAAAGGTGTGTAACACGGGGGGAGGGATTGATTTTGTTTGGTGAGCGCGCGACAGGACGGCGAGAATCGAAGGATCTAAATAAGGCGTGCGTCGGGGCCGGCAAAGGGGCCGCAGGGGGCGCCGGAGGGGGCGGCCGCGAGCTAAGCTAGGGGCGGGCGTCAAAAGGAGGCCGCAGTGGGACAGCGCTCGGCGGACCCACCACTTGATTCTCGCACTCGGCCCCCAAAACATCAGCAATGGTGAGTTGAAGGAAACCAATTCAAATCAACATAGGACTCAAAACAATTCTAGTTCTTCTGATAAAACAACTGAATTCTAAATATTTTCTTTTAAACTACTTTTAAATTTTAAAAATCTTTTTAATATCCGAAACTCAATCAAAAGATATTCAAAGAAAAGGAAACAAACTGGGAAGAAAAAGTAAACTGAATTTCTGATTTAAAACTGAATGCAGCTACGTAACTCAAAACTGATTATTTTTTTCCGAATTCTATTTCTTTCTCTTTATTTTTTAATAACCGACCTCACGTTGGAACCTCTTCTATTTCTTTTCCAACTGCAATAAAAACCAACGCTTCTTTCAATTATGCCGCCGCTCGAAACTTTCCCTCTTCCGACGCCTGCAGCTTTCGCCGGTCAGGCAACCCGCTCGACCCGCCAGCGCTACAGGTGGCCTAGCAGTGGAAACTGCAGTTTTCCCGCAACATTTCCGAAGCAATGGCCTGGAAAATTGAGGGAAAAATCGGAATTGCTGTGTCGCAATAGTTGTGTGGCCGCGCGATTTGGAGGAAAGAAAGGGCCAGCGGACGGAAATAGCCGCGAGAGCCGCGACTCTGCTATTTCGAGGCGCGCATCTTTTTTTAGGCCCCCCTTACATGGCAAGGCGGCTCGTGTGTCCGATGACGTTCCCCTCTACGCACACATGCCAATCTGAAAAGTGATTGATTTCAAATATCGTAGACTTTCCTTTTCAATTAAATTAATTTTCGTTTTAGATGACAAAGTGAATAAATACAATCTCTTCTTTTGATTACATAATATTTTTATGTAATTAATCGATTATTTCCATTTCCTTTTCCCAATAATTGGAATATTAAATTCGTGCAAGGCCAGTTGAGTTGATTTATTATACAGATGACGGATAAGATTAGAGCGGGTTTTCTGGATTTTCTAACCGGTGCGGTCGCTTAATCTATAAATAATTCTCTTCGGCAGCAAAGGAAAAAGTGGGGATTTCAGAAGAGAGGATCTTTTTTTCACTAAAGAATTCCGTACTCGATTTGGCGTGAATGCCAACGGAAACAAAAAGGAAAAGTTTTAAAATGGACGTTAGTCACCGTTTTAAAATCGCATTTAAAAGTTTTAAATCAGAAATAAATATATAAAGAAAGAAGCATAACAAATTTATACAATTATTACACAATTTAAGATGAACTATTTTAAATCACAAACAAAATCAGCCCTTCAATTAATTTTGATTTTTCTCAAATTTTATGTTTTGTTCGTCAGATGAACTAACTTTGATTGATTTTCCTTTCGCAGGCGGACAAGGAAAAGAAGAAGAAGAAGAAGTCCACCAAGGAGGAGGCGGCACCCGCCCCCGAACCAGAACCAGCACCAGCACCAGCGCCCGCTCCCGCCGCCGAGCCCGCTCGCCAGACCAGCCGTGGCTCGAAAAAGGCCGCCAAGCGCTCCGGCTCCAATGTCTTCTCCATGTTCAGCCAGAAGCAGGTGGCCGAGTTCAAGGAGGGCTTCCAGATGATGGACGTCGACAAGGACGGCATCCTGAGCAAGAACGATCTGCGCGCCACCTTCGACTCTCTGGGTCGTCTCGTGGCTGAGAAGGAACTCGACGCCATGGTCAATGAGGCCTCCGGCCCCATCAACTTCACCCAGCTGCTGACCCTCTTCGCCAACCGCATGTCCGGTGGCTCCGATGAGGACGACGTCGTCATCAACGCCTTCAAGACATTCGACGACAACGGCAAGATCGACAGCGAGAAGTAAATAAAATTTGAATATATTAAAAATCACTCCAGAAAAAGAAAAACCTAGAATTTAAAATTAAAAAAGTTGAATTTTTTTCAATAAATATTTGTGAAAAAAAAAATGATTTGAGGCTTGAATAAATTTAGCTTTTTAAATATTAAAGTAAAAATTTATTCATATATTAACTGGATGAAAAAAATTATAATTTATTTTGCTAATGAAAAATTTCCTATATTTTCAGGTTCAGATTCGCTCTGATGACCTGGGGCGACAAGTTCTCCGCCCAGGAGGTTGACGATGCCTTCGACAACTTCGAGATTGACGATGCCGGTTTCATTGACACCGGCAAGCTGATCGCCATCCTGACCTCTTCTGCTGAGGAGGGCGAGGAGGCGGCCGAGTAAACTTCCATCACTCAACATCCAACAAACAACTTCCAGCCGCAAAACAATTATAATATACAAAACATAACATCTCAACAACAACATGAACAACAAACGTAACACCATCTTGTATCGTCCAACATCCAAGAACTCGGGGCAGGCGAGACTACTTTCTTAATTTAAAAACGACGGTAAGATCCAACATACAAGAACTGTACACAAGATAAAAATAAAGCCAAAAAAATAATAAAGATACAATTTATTATTATAAAAAACCGAGTCCCTTTGCGAGTTTTATTTTTTTGCTTTTCGGGTGAGATCGAGAAAGAGAGCGAGTGGAAAAAATTGCAGAAAGATTGGAAGGGAAGGATGACCTTTTGTTTCTAATTTTTCACGCTTCCCTCCCAGTGGGCCGTGAAAAACGCATTTTTCTTATTTATCACTTTTCCGCGGCAGAACACACATACGCTTGTTTGCTTACTCAAGTCAGTTGTCTGTTTTTTTGAGACCCAAATTGCTGGTTCGCAGGTCTGAGCCAGTTGAGGTGCGGCCGCCGCAAAAACTCGAGCGAGCCCCGAGATGCACCGCGTTTAATTTCTTTTCTTCTCCCCTTCTGCGTGCGTTTCCCACTGAGCCGCCTGTAATCAAAGTGGCTGGTGCGTCGGGTGGAAACAAAACGAGTAGAAAAAAAGCAATATCTCTATGAATCCACCCGCTCTCCTGTGCAACCAACAATCCGACGTCGCTTTCCAGCTGCGGGGCCGATTGTTCTTTTAGCGCGCCAATCGTTTTATTGATTGAGCACGGCTGTTTTTATTCTTAAAATCAACTGTGTGCTTTGATTAAAGTTTAAAAATATATTTTTAACCGCCCTTTGTTGGCAGCTATTGCGTGCAGATTTGACTAATAAAGGCAGACGCGATTATGTTCATTAATGAGACCAGACGATTAATTTGCATATAACGTGTCAGCCAACCCGACGACCGCAACCCGATGCATCGTTTTTAATTTCAATCAAAGCCCGTGTTTACAATAAAAAACGTTTAAGCCACAATATTCGGTAAACAAACAGTGTCCCACAACCATAGATTTTGAAATATCATTGAATGTTGAATCAAATAATAAGTTTTAAATAATTTAAATAAAGTTATCAGCAATTGCATGTGTAAACAATGTATTTTTGACAATGTGGACAAGTAAACAACAATGATTATAGTAACAATCAAATCCATTTTTAAATTTTACAGTAAAAATGAATAAAATCCCTTATACAGAAAAAATTCAATTTAAAAAAGTTAAAATGTAATAATTTTTTTCATTTCTTTAACGTATATAAATGTTGAAAAACATGCTGGAAGGTAATATCATAAACTAATTTTTTTACGTTTTCTCTGGAATATTATGCAAAATGTTTCATTTATCAATACATATATAATATTTTTGTACTAATTATTATCCAATCCATGAAAACACAATTTTCAATCTTGAATATAAGATGAGACTACCAAATTGTGCTTAATTATTTTTGTGATGAAAGTTAGGCAAGAACATGTTTGAAGTATTAATTTTATATTTAATTATGATTGAAGTAAAAATTTAAAATGAAATTATTTCCCGAATTATTGTAACCAGCATGGAATTTTATCTGATTAGAGTGTTTTACAAGCTAGAGAGAAAAACTGCTAAAAAAAACTCCAAAAAAATTTCGATCAAACTTTTTAAACACGGTCCTTCAAGTGCCAACAGCTACTGGAAAAAAGGCTTGTATGGATTTCGAAGATCGACCTTGTGGTTTGAGGAATTAGGCAACTCGCTTGGCACAAGTGTGAGGTGTGATTGCATACGTCCTGAAACAGCAGGCACTGCCCAAAACTGTGCCTGCGGATCTAAAAATAAGGCTGCTTTAAAATGAATTCTTTAGATTTATTTTTTAATACAATTTATTCTAAATATTTTGATTTTTGAAATTTTATAGCAAAGTAAACTAGCGTTTCTTTTTTTATTAAATGCCACTTTTAATGCAATTTCAGAAGCATTCTATTTTATCGTTGTATTTCTTACAAAGAGAAGTACCGCTTGGTGTCTCAGATGCGTGCGTGTTTGTTTGTAGTCTTTGGGTTCAATTATTAATTAGACCGACGGTGCATTAAAAATTGACGACTGGATGGTGTGCGTTTGTTTGCCGTTGCTGCAGAAACTTGGACTAACGGCTGGACCGCGGCCGGCGGCGTGAAATGCCGTGAAAACCAAAAAAATATGTGTTTGTACATTAATGAATAACACACCTGCTGACTTTTTTCACCACTATTTTGCAATTCTGACGCTCGTGCCTTTTTTGCTGGCACGCCAACTTTGAAGAAGAGAAATTGAATTGATTATTCCAAAGCGGCTATCAAGGTTTTAAAGAATCAAATTATACGAAAGTGCATCTGAAAAATTTATGATATTTTTTTTAAAAAAAGACAATACCTGAAAAACCGTTTAAAAATGCATTTAATTTAAAAAACAACAATTTTAAAATTATATTTAGTTTTTTGTGTGCGAAGAAAATAAAAAGAAACACTTCATTTGGTAATTTTTGGTTGAAAATATATCTAGCAAAGAAACATCTTAATTTATTAAAAATATTTTATCTCTATTAAAATTTAATGTAAAACTTCATACAATTATAGGTTTATGGTTTATACGGTTTATACAACCAAATAAGTTGACTGCGACTGACTTGTTGAAAGAAAATAAACTAATTGAATTGAATTAGGTTTCCGTTTAAAATATTTTGATCCAAAGGTAAATGGTAAATTAAAAAAATTCTGGAATTATTAATAAAATGACTAATGAAGCTAAAAAAAATCGACAATAATCATCTAACACAAAAAATTTAATTGAAAAAAATTTAAAACAGACACGAATGAGGCATTCAAAAACCTGCAGCTACCTAGAATTTGGCAGTATTTTTCCATATTTCCCTAAACAATGATTTTCGGAGAACAATAACGCTTTCAACAATTACAATCTTGCATAATTAACATATGCATGAAAACGACACAATGGGAAAATTAATGATTTACGGCAGCGCGTGTGGTGTGCATTTGAATAAAGACCTACGACTATTATTCGGCGGACCGCAGTTGGTGCGTCTGCAAGAATTAAACTCGCGAACGACAGGCTGTCCCGCGAGAGGTGGAAGGGGTTGCGGGGGCGCCTCACCCCGTTTAAAAAGGCTTCGCCGGCGAGAGTTGCTCCACTAACGCCACGCACCCTCCGCAGAGCAGCCGCTTGGCCCACGAAGCTCTCGCCCGTCGCATTCGATTGCACCTGACACCCAGCAAGATAATGGTAAGCGGATTTTCTTAAGCCTGTCATTATTTCTGCCATTGTCTTGAAATCCTTGTTTTCCTTATTAATAATATTTAAGAAGATTAATTGAAGATTTACCAATATTTTAACGGATTATTATTTTCTCTGTACACAAAATGTTAATTGGGAACAATTTAAATATTAAAAATAAATAACAGTTCAAAAAGAAACAAGAAACAAATCTAACTAACTAAATATTTAGTGACTTATTTTAAATTATAATTATAGATGCTCCGAAGTGCCTTGGATTAATTGAAATATTATGTCTCAATTAGTTTCACTCAGTGTCTGATAATTATTGCAAAATGTGTGTTACACCGAGAGTGCAAAAGCTTGTTTCGCAACGCCATTTTAAGAGGAGCCACACGGACTTCCTCGGCCTTCCGCAATTAATTAAAACGAGGCCCCTTTAAGCATGGATGAGAGGTGAGACGAGCGAATAAATGGCCACTCTCAATCTCAAGTGCGGCCACTGTAAGAGTTCTCCAGAGGATACTTTTACCACCAAAATTATTCATACAGGTCGTACATCTGAATGTACAGAAATGACCATTAGTTGAAATTAATGCTCAAATTAGAGAGGAATCGGTTGACTTTAGTAGATATTCCTAATTAAAATATATTCTATTTAAGACTACACTCCCATTATTTTTTTAATCGAACAATTTAAGTAGCTCGTATGATGAGTTTTTGTAGTATTCCTAATTGTCCTAATTTAAGTTTATAAAATTATCCGCTCTGAATATTTCTGTAAAAAAAAACATTAAAACCTTTTTGTTAAAGGAATGCAGTTTGAATTTTATCACAAATCAATCAAAAATAATGATAATTTTAACTAACAAAGATCTAAAAATAAAAAATATTATTGATATAATAAAAACTAGATGTTCTTTGATCGGAATATACGGAATATACCAAAAAGTAATAAATTCAATAGTCCCCGTTTATCAAAGATCAAAATATCTTATAGTAATTATAATTGTAACTAACCATTTTATTATTCAGTGTGCAGTACAAATATTGATGAAAAAAGTGAGAAGAAAGTCAAAACGTTCACTCAATATAATTAGTATGCGTGTTTGTACGTACATTTTGTAGATTAGCGTGCTGTGAGTTTCAAAGTGTGTAATGCAAGTTTAGGGTATTTTAGGGTTTACATTTTAAAATGATCTGATACGTTCATTTTCTTGTAAATTAATGTTTGAATTTTCAAATTATTACATTACAGTATAATTTAATTATTGAGAGGGTTAAAAATTCTCTAAAAATTATCCAAACTGAGAATTTTATTTGCCAAATGGAAAGAAAAATCTTAAACTAATATGAAACTTTTAATATAAGCAATTTATTTTACAAAGAAACAAAATTATAAAATTGAGGGATAAACAATTATTTACAAAAAAGCACCTCTGCAATAAAATTTCTTTTATTAAAGAAATACACTCGAGAGAAATCACCAGGTGAACTTAAACATGCGGTAAAATAAAAGGAAAATCCTGGACTTGCCGCAAATCCGGCCGAGAAATTAGCCTGCAGCAATTGAATTTTATGAGACGCCGCCTTGCATTGCGCAAAACACGCAGATGAATTCGCTGCTGTTGCGGGCAAATTTTATGGCCGGCCCGAGAGCTCGCCGGCACCAGCAAAAACATCTCCCGCTTTCCGAAATGCCCTATTGAGAGAAACTCCCTGATGGGAATCACGATTGTTTTGGCGGCAAAAAGCTCCGGGGAGTCCTAATTGGTGCCCTTTCGAGGTGATTTATTCCTGTCGGAAATTAAAATATTTTCCGATGCAAAGCCCCCCTTTTCCTTTAGTGCAATTAAAACCGATCTTTCGTCCGTTTTTTTTTCACCGGAGAATTAACTCGGCCTGCTTAATTATGCAAAAATGTATTTTTAATGCGCGTCCTTTGCTCTTTCCTTTTCATATACACACGTATTTATGTGCGCACGGACGCAAAACACAAAAAACACGCTACAAAACCGTGCTGGTCAAAATTTCATGCTCGCTGCGACAATAATGCGCGGTTGAATAAACTTCACATAAAAAACGCTTGGAGTGGAAAAAATAAAGATCTTCTGGATTTAATTTTGGCTGCGCATTTTCCCTAAATTATAAAATAAAAACTTTACGTTTTCGAGTTTTGTTTGCGGTTGGGATGGAGTGTTTATTTGTTTGTTTGCTTAATGTGAGCCAAAGTGCTGTCATTAGAAAGCAGCCTATGTCAACAAAAAGCGACCTGAGCCAATTGAGATAAGTGAGCAGCAATGAGAGTGGCATGCGTTAAGCGTAAGGGTCAGAAGATGATGCTGAAATAATGTATGAAAAAAATTTTGATATAAATAAAAAATTGAGTGTGAATTTTTAAGAGAAAAATAGGAACCTGAACTTTTTAAATTTTAATTCATTGTAATATAACTTTGAATGAGACAAAAATTTTAAGAAAAATAAGCAGTGAAAGAAGTTGCCACTCAAAGGGAAATTCGTTAAAGAGAAGAAAAATGGGCTTCGTCCTCATTGAAACAGTTTTTATGATAAACAAAGGGCTCAAGCAATTTCGGTCACAGTCTCTGTGACCTTATTTCTATTTCACGAGCACTTCTTGAATAAAAAGGATCAAGACCGTTCCCTCCCTTAAAAACAAAAATAAATAATAATATAAATTTCAGTTTATTTATTTTTAATATTCAAAAAGTCTAGGAAATCTTACAAATAATTTCAAAATTCCTCTTAAGTTTTAAGCTTGCACATTATTTTAATATTTCCCATTATTAAGAGATATTTTGAACAAGCAAAAAAATCATTATCTACAATTTTTTTTCAATCAAAAATAATTGTATCCCATTTTTATCGCCGTTGGTAAAAATAAAAATATTTATATTTCCCATTATTGCTCTAATTAGTAAACCCCGTTCCACCTCCATGATGTATTTATTTTGTTGGGTTTTTTTCAAGCTAATTAAAGTGCAGGGATAGTCACGTGCATCGGCGCGAGACAAACAATTAAAATCATCACTGAGCTCGTTAAGTTGAATAATGAGCATGTGATTCGCGATCTGAGAGGTGGTGACATTTGCAGCTCGCTCGAGATGAGGCGGAATGAAAAATATGGGAACGACAGCTGAGTGGCGTTTCCTTGGTTACAATTAGCAAGTGAAAATTGCAAGTCAACATGAGAAATCCCTCGGGAACGACAGCGACCGCGCTCGGCCTCATTAACTTAATTAAAATTAGCGAAAAAGAGCGTAGTGCCCAGCACCTGTGCAGGTTGTCATGTAATTTGATAATTACGCAAGGGAGCAACTCTTGTTGCACAGCGCGAGATTTCTATCGAGGCATGCTAATTTAACCCAGCCGGCTTGGGGGTTCAGTGACATTTTTGGTAACCAACATAAATAATTTTTATCAAATAGGATTAAAAGCTGTTTTAAAATACAATAAAATAATTAGAGCCTAAATTAAAAAAAAAATTAAAATAGATTTTCAATAATTTGTTGACCGCCTGTCGTTCCGTTATCAGAAAAATATTTTAGAAGTGAAATAATAAAAGAAACATTTTCTCAGGTTGCTTTGAAATTGACAAAACTTTAAAAAGATAAACATGCTATTTTCTTGCTGTTTGACAATAATCATAATTTTTAAAAATTGTTTTTAGTTATTGAGATAGTCAAGTAACTCATTAAATATTTGAAATAGTTGTGATTTCAGAACTAAATCTAAGATTTTTATTTTTAATTGTCCTCTCTAGTAATAATTTTAGTTCTTGAATTAAAAAGAACACTAAAATTAAACATTATTCATTACTGAAATTGAGATAATGATAAAAAAAATTCAAGCTCATAAGGGTTGAAACAGAGGGTTTAATAAATGGCATCCATATTTTCGGAGGCTGTCTTCTTTCAAATTCTACACAAGAATAATTTGTGAAAAATAACATATTTTCTACTAATTATTTAAAAAAAAAGAAAATAATTTGAAAATGTGACTTTGTTGTCGTGGAAAATAAATTTGATAAAACTCCAATTTACAAGCTTATTTGAATGTAAAATAAATAAAAATCTCCCATTTTACAACTGTCATAATTTACAGGAAAGCCAAAAGTTTTTTACTTTCAACATCCAAACCAAAGGTGCATTAAATTTCAATAATTATTTTCCAATCATTTTTGTCCAAATGTTCCGCATTAGGCTTACGGCTTATCATTAATAATAAATTAATTTACTATGTTTTGCGCGAAATCACATTTTCCAAAAAGCACCAGAGTGATTATATAATTTTGTCCCAATATTAGCGCGCGTTTCCCACGATGAGTTTTTTTTGTAACGCGTAGTTGAAAAATAAAAAAGCGAAAAAAGAATCGAGTCGACCGCGGCCGAGCGCGCGAACAAGTGTTTTGCAATTGAGCCGGCAGCAGGGGCGCGTGCTCATGTCTCTCCACGGGCAAAGGAGATTGTTGTTGGCAGCGCGTAAATAATAAGTAAGACACGAACACCTTGTTTGGCGCCACTTGAAAAGCAGCAGCTCATCCCCGCGGGTTTGCTCGCGTATGAAAGAAAAGAAGCTCTCGTCGACTTCGCGGGGCCCCGGGGCATCCAGACTCCCTGACATTTAACCCTCTCGCACCTCGACAGCCGAAACGCGAGTTAGATTTATCTTGAGTTTGGACAGCAAGTGTCCCAATTCTGTCTGAATCGAACGCTCCTGATAAGAGGTTGGAATAAAATTGTTGAAAAAAAAATCAACAAAGCAGAGATGTAGAGGGAAATATTTGTTGATTTATTTCCATTCTGGAAAGCAATATTGGAGCAGAAATATTGGAATATTGGTGGAATTTGCAAATTTCCTTCTGACAAAAATGATGGTCGAAAGAAATAGTTTTGCAATACAATTTTTAAACCAACATTCATTTGATTTTGAAAACAAAACGCGTCATGGAGTATGTCATTAAATTTTGATTTACCTGCATATTCCATTATTTTGTATGCGTCTAAATTATATACTTTTACAATAAAATTACTAAACTGGAATTAGATCTTTCTCGCTCAACAATATTTTTTAGAGCTGGATGGAAATATAAAATAAATTATAGTAAAAAATTAATTATATATATGTACGTAATGGTCAATATATTTGTTAAAAAAAGGAAAAGTTAAAAATAAAACTATAATATAACAATAATTGCTTATTAATATTTATAACTGTTAACTTTTTTGATTGAGGTTCTTGTATGGTTGTTGTGGAACCGTTTCAACACTTGCGGTCATGCGGTGATAATTTTGTTTTAATAAAATCCAATTAAAGGTTTATTTAAAAGGGAAGAAAATAAAAAAATCAAATCAATGAAGAAAAAAAAAACAGAAAAATAGTAATGTTGTTTCTGATTTTTGCAGATGAAAAAAATATTCAAAAATTCATCAGCGTCACAAACTTTCAACTATTTCATCTTTCAAAAAAGATGTGTCAAAAGTGCCTCGCGTACTTTAAAAAGCAGGAGTTTCATTTTGGCCGCGTCTTTAAGAATTTATCAAGCATTTTCGCAACGACTAAAGTTAGCAGCTGATCCGAACGAAGGCGGGCGTCAGCACTTCTTTTCATTCAGCCGAGCCGGCGCCCTGAAATTTTTATGCGCCTCAAGGAGACTCCTCTCGACTGTGCATGGACTACACACAGAACTGATTTCAATCTGCTGCTATAGTCGTGGCGCCGGTCGTTGTTTTTTTTCTCGCAGTTCTTGTTTTCATTTGCGCTTGGCTCTAATTCAGCAACAGCACCCGTTTATTTTTTATGTCATCGCGCAGTGCATGAGATTGAACGACGAGCTGTTTTGCATTTTCTCGCCAAAACCAACCAACCAACGCCCTTTGGCCGCGGAAAGTGTTTTATTGCGTGTGGGAATTTCCACACTTTCAGTAGAAAGCGTGCAAATTTTCCTTACTGTCTTTGCTAATTTATTCTGTCCATAGGTTGCTTTTAATTAGTGATTAATGATTGCCAAAAAGAGAGTTCTTGAAAATAAATCAAATTAAAGAATTGTGTGATTAAAATTTGGTGTGATTTCTTATATTGAAATTATATCATTATTTAATAACATTGAAAATTCAAAATACTGATTTTTTTTTTTAATTTTTTTTTTTTAAATTCCAAGGATATAAAGAGGCATCTGGGCTACACGTGTATTTTTAACAAAAGAGGAAAAAGAGAATTCACTGCAAATTTTAACCTCGTGCCATGCAAAAATTCTCACTAAAATCACGGACAGTGAGGAGCACTCACGCATGCAACCTAGCCGCACAGAACAAACAAAAGAGCCGCACTGTGCACGTGCGATTGCAAGTTTTTGCCAAGCACGGAACTTTATCGTCATTATTATTGTTATTCCAAACGAGATCGACGCGCGCCTCTTTCCTCCTGTTGATTTTCCATTTGCATCTGGCGAGAGCAATTTCCTCAAACTTCCGCCGACAAAAAAATAAATCTCGCAGTGCAATCTTTGACCCTTTTGTGCGATAAAGAATATGGCAAATCGAGGTAAAGAGAAGAAGAAGTATGCAATTGGCAAGCACTGCTGTCGGGCAAGTTGCATAACTTCCTCACTTTGCCATAATATATAAAAACCATAAGAGCTTTCCATCTTTTTTCAGCTTTGGGTGGATATCAGAGGCTGGAAGCAAAATGTTCCACGCCTCGTTAGGCGCAGCTAAATCGACATTTTCCTTCTTTTTCACTCTTTTCCGAAGAGCGAGGCAAGAATGTCGTTGTGTTGTTTTAACATCAGCATTGGGAGTTTCCGCCACCGTTTGTCCGGCCTGCGAGGCAATCAGCACGGATATTTGTTTTGCGGTCTCACGTGTCTTTGCTCAAACTCGGACGGACGAGCCAACAGAGTCGCTGCCGAGGGACTGTCAGGACGGTGGTTGACTTTGGAAAAGGTTCTGCGAAAAATTATTCCGAGTGACGTTTAATAAAAGTGTCACTCTTTCGTGACGAACCGTCACAGTTTGACGAGGGAAAAATTTGCAAAAGTGTCACCACAAGATTTAATCTTGAAGATTAAAAATAAACTCTCCCGCCGCGGGATATTAATATACAGATTTTGTTAATTAAATATTTGGTCGGATCAAACTTTATGTTTGTCGGCGGGACATGCAGTCGTAATTAGTGTCCTCTCCCTCCATTAAATATTTGCAGAAGATATGTGCAGAGGAAGGTAAAAGCAAAACTCTGTTGGGTAATTATGTTTATGTGCCGAGGTGTGCTTGCTTGTGTATATAATTGCGGGAGTGGCTAACGAGCAAGTCCATTTTATACTGACTGAAGTTTATTGATCGGATATCATGGACAGGAATATGGTTAGTTAAATTTCATACCAACAGAGACATAATTTTACGTAATGGGTCAAATTAATGAGCAAGGAATACTATTGAAAATTATGATTTTTAAATTAAAATATAATTATAAAAAATAATAAAATGTGAAAAAGATAAATTCCCAAAAATTTGATTACATTGGCAAATTTATATGGAAACTACAAACTGATAAAAAAATAAAATAAATACATGAGAAACTGATATAATACTTTCATAACAATAAGATAAGGTGTCTGGTGTTTTGTAAAAATATTGAATACTGTAAATTAAAAATATGCTATTAAAGAATATTATTATCAAATTAATATTACTCTGCAAAGTGTTTTTTAAAAGAAGAATTCAATAAATATTATTTGTTGAATTGAAACTGGCTATTCATTGCAGAGTTTTATAAGCTCTATTGTGTGATTTCTGTAGGTTTGTACAGAGAAAATAATAATCTTGAAACTCATTGTGTCCCACCTCAGCTGTGAATATTATTAACAGAATTGAATAGCTTCAACTCTTGAATTAAATGTAGTTTGTAAATAGGTTTATGCGTTTCAAATTATTCATTAAAACTAAAAAAGAAAATTAGGTAGTATTTAATGTTATATATAATGATGCATTTAAAATTAATTCCTGACCGTTCTAATTATTTCTACACTAATTTTGCCATTTTCGCAGATTTTAATATTTGTGTAAAACAAAAATATTTAATTCTTTCCATTACCTAATTTTATAATTATCTCTGTATTATATAATTGCAGAAGTGGTGCGTGTGGTTGGTGGTGTGGCCGGCGTTGGTGTCCCTGGCCGTCTGCGAGTCCATGTCGGCCGAGGAGGAGGCCATCGTCAGCGGCGGCGGCGGCGGTCAACCAGAAATTTACATCCCGCTCAGTGAGTGCGCGAGCCCATTTTTACACACGCCATTGAAAATTCCGAGCCGACAGCAGCGACCCGAACGATAATTATGCAAGCGTCGAGAGATGCGCGTCTTGCAAAGTGGCGCGGCCGCCAATAAAAGCAGTGGCCACATTTTCGCGTGCACTCCGTTCTGCTCCGACGTGACGCGCTAATAAAATTCTTAACCGACCGCACAGTAGTAGTGTCAAACGGCCCTTCGCCTCCTTTTTCTAAACGAAAATCGATTCCGATCAGAATTTCTTCAATTTGCAAGTAAAATAAGTTTGGAAAGTTTAAAAACTGAGATTTATCCTTGATTACATTTAAAATTTAATAATTCTAGAGGAATATTATGTAAATTAGAATTTTAAAAACTGCATTGAATTTTTGTCACTTCATCACAGAAAAAAGTTAAATTGGTTATTTTGGGACAGATAAAATTATGCAGCAAAACCTATAATATAACCCATTAAAAGTATTTTTTTTTTTTTTTTAATAATTTTCGGAATTTTTTCATGTCACGGCAAGTTCAAACGGATTTGCATAAGTGCAGAGGCGACGGGGCCGGGTTTCATGTCCGCAATGTTTATTCTGTATAACTTGATTAGTAATAAATAATAATAAAAAAAATAGCGTTCCCTTGACGATCTAGTCCTAAAAAGCGTGCCAGATTTTTTATTTTATTTTATTGAATTTAAATATTTTAATGCAATAAGCAAGTTTTTTTTTAAGTAAACGTGATTTTGAATGTAATTTGAGCTACAAAAAGATTTGAAAAACACCGGCCCAGTCAGGTTTCGAAATCGGCTAGGTAGGGCCCGCAGGATTAGTAAACTGCGCCCCGAGTCCTACCGACCGAGACTATACCCTCTGGGCGTACCAGTGTCCAGCTAACAATGTGCTCAAAAAATCGGCTTATAAACAGTGACAAGGTTCGCGCATCACGACAATGAAACATTACTTGATTGTTGTTTGAGCAACAATCACAATTTGCTCCAATTGTTGTGATGCGTGACGCTTCAGGGCGAATTTAGAAATATTTTGTTTGACGGTTAAATATGATTCCAGCAAATCGCTTTACATATTAATTGCCGGTTGTGCACAGAGAAAAAAATTCATATTTTAGCTTGTTTGAATCAGTTTGACTATTTTTAAAAATATATATTTTTTTAAATTAACATAGATTTGGCCAATAACTATTTATTTATTTACTTACTGATTTATTTAATCTCCATTCATGATAACTACTTTTCATATAATCAGTTTGAAAGAAAAAAAAGTCCAAATTAACCTGAAGCAAAAAAGGGGCTGTAAAAATAAATTTAAATCGCAGTCAAATTGTTAATTGAGGAACTGAACCATTTTTTACGTTCACTACATTAATATATACGTCTGCAATAAAAAAACTTTAGTATAGAACTGTGATATTGCATGTTAAAAAAAAAACAAAATTCAAGACTGAAATAATAATATATTTACTAACTCTTGCCTACGTTTGCGTTTATTTTGCCCCGATTGATTATCATGCAAATTTTGTTTTTGAAAATTACAGTCAAATGAGCTAGGGCTGAAAGGTGGGCTGTGCAGGGCCATGCCCTTGATCTTAAATGAAATATGGCTGCTAGTCCTGTCAATCTGGCTAATTACCTAGTAAGTAACATGCAATGTAAAAATATCAAAGTGGCTATAAATAAAAATAAATACGTACATAAATATTTTGTGTAATACCATAAAGTGGTCATTTAAGCTAAAATGTTAATTCTGTTTATCTTTTGCTGAAATTTACAGTAAACCTCATATAAATTGCAACAATGCAAATCAAAGCAACAATTAACAGTGTCACGAGAATATTTTAGAATCTAGGCTCACTGCGGCGGTTGGGGAATTTTTGAAAAGATTTGAACAAAATTCTTGTTTCATTGAACAATTCAATGTAACAATTTATTATTTTTTAGCATTTAAATTACTTTGCAATAATCAGACAAATAAAAACAACAATAGTGGCCAAAAAGTATGTTCATAATATAATTTTTCATGGCAAACTAATCTAATTTCAGATAAAACAAATAATTTTTTATCACATCATTGTTGTCTCCACAACTTTGAAACTTTACCTTAATTTTGATTTAAAAAAATATTTTTTTGAGCCTTGAAATTTAGTTAAAAACAATGAAGGTGAATTCTGATAATTCTATGTATTATTCCAAATTTCAGAAAAGCCACGTAGTTCCTTTTTAAAAATTAAACCGTAAAACAAACTAAACTACTTTACACTTACTAACACAAACATGAAACATCAACACAGAATTACATCAAAAGAACATTAACAAATGAGTGAATAAAGCTAAACTCGTTACTAGAAGTTAAATTGGAATCGAGTCTCAAGCGGGTTTAAACTGCAAATTTTCAGACTTGTACCAATTTATTCTAACTTTAGCGTTTGATTCGCAATAATTATTAAGGTGGAAATTTTCCGCGTCGCTGAATTGGGGAAAAGCAGCAGTACACGCACGCACTCATTACACTACTTCAACTTTTATTTATCGGTGGCGTGTGGTGGGTTGCAAAACAACATTAGGCTTCTTTGGCGAGTTATGCGATGTGGAGTCGGCGGGCAAACCTAATTGCGGGGTTTATCGCGTTAAGCGAACAGCAGGCCTTTTTCTTTCCTCCGACCCAATTCGATTTGATGCCAACATAAAGATGATCTGTGGCGCACGTCCCACTTATTTTTGCCACTCAAATTGCATTTTGCCTTCTGCAGCCGTCCTGCTTATTCACTTTCGAGACTTATTGCGTCAGTCGTCGACTGGAAAAAAGAGAGATCCAACTTTTGAAACTTTTTCCACTGCCCGTCCACATAACACCAAAGCTCAAGTTCTCACTATACAAATGCAAAAAAAATTTAAAATCAATACTTTATTATTCCTTTTGTATTGGGCTTAAAGTTATTTACATTGAAAATTAGTTCCTTATGAGAGTGAGTAAAAACAAATTTAATAGACATGGATGAAAATTAAATTTTATACCTTACGATTAAACAGTTTTCACGTCAGTGAAAATATAAATAAATTTGAATACTAGAATCAATTAAGAACTTCAATACTGCATTTTAACATAAAACTTGTAAAAAACTTGAACGTTAATGATTGAAAAAATAATAATTTACATTAAATTTAAAAAAAATTAAAAATATAATGAAAAATATCAAATAAATTGTGAGCGATTAAATGATTTTGAAATAAAATAATTTTTGTGTTGTTTTTCATACTATGGAGGACTTATTGCTGTTTTTTAGGTTCTTATTGAATTTTACTGATAATACTCTAATTGCTAAATGATTCGCAGATGGCCTCCTGCGCTTAGTGAACAGCAACAGCAGGCAAATGGGCAAACGAAACCCCTTCGGCATCAGTGCCCGCGGCTTCCACGAGGACATCTTTGACCACGACTACGGCTCCTTCAGCCCCATGCGGAAACGCAGCATCCCGTCGGAGGAGCTGCACTCGAGGAATAAGCGCTCCATCGACCCAAAACAGCATCAGAAGGTGAGCGTCCACCTACGCAATTATGCAACCCACTAAGATGATTGATATCAATTATGAATTTATATCTCAAAAGAAATTTTCTGCTATTTTTATCTACATTTAGAATAAATAAATAGATCAGATAAATAAAATAAATAAAACTAATTAATTTTGAATTTTATCATTTGGACTTCATACAATTCAAACTTTTTAAATGCGTTTTAAAGTTTAGAATTGAAAAAAAATGAAAGATTTAATTAGATAGTTGATTAAAATATTTTGAAGTTTTTTTAATATTGAAATTAAAATTGGAAATTTTATTTTTACCAAAATTTGTTGCAGAAATATCAACTGATATTTTTTTCTTCTTTTAATAAATTTTTAGTTTATAATGTTAGCACACAAGGAGTGAAAAAATTCCCTTGTTTCTTATAAAAATTATTTTAATTTGCGAAATCACTTTTTTTTTATCTGTAACAATTTTACAATTTTTAAATTGATACCACCTTCCATTTGCAATGTAGACTGAACGAAATTGATTTATAATAATTTTAAACAATAATTTCCCGCAGGTGGGTGGTTGGAGCAAACGGCGACCCGAGATGGACTCATCAGGTTTCCACGGCGACACCTTTTCCAGCGGCTTTGGCGATTTCTGGACAATGCGCAAAAAGGCCATGGCCATGAACAAACGTCGGCCCGAGATGGACTCTGCTGGCTTCTACGGCGACACCTTCACCAACGGCTTCGGCGACTTCTGGACGGTGCGCAAGAAACCGGCCGACTACGCAGACTACGACTTCCAACCCAAACGTACCAATAAATAATTCATTAAGAAAATTAACATAACATCCGGAAAAATTTTAAAAGAAAACGCGTTTTGAAAAAAAAAATTAATTTCTTTTGGCAATTAAAAATTCATGAAATTTCAGCTGGTGCTTCCCTATTACGCCAGCCTGTTGTTACTCCCTAAAGTGTTTCGACTCATTCCACATATAATATGTAGATCTCTATCTCCTTATGGCATTATACACATGTTAACCCACATTTAACACGCAAATGATGATGACACACAATAACAAGCATAAAAAAGAGTGAACTACTGTCTTCTGAATTGATGTATACTATAAAAATCATTTATTAATTATAAATATACAAAGAAGTACGTCACGAACCTGTCTGATTTATTCAATTTTTTAAATTTTTGATCATTCTGTTTTGAATTTGTCTGGTACTTGCGGAAATTTGACGCACTTCTTGTGCATTACGATATGACTTTTAGCTGCGGATGATTAGTGAATAAAATTTTATTTTGTATTGCAACAAACTGATTTTTAATTTAAATAAATATTCCTCTGATAATCCTGAGCGTGAAAATTAATTTTTGAAAGTTCATTCTCAAACGAATTGCGTCATTTTAATTGTAAATATGCGAGACTAAAAGAATTTTACAAACATGAAAAAATATTAAATGATTTTAATTTTCTGAATAATTTTTTAAATATTTTGTACACTTTTGAAGCCTTTATTTCATTTTGTCGTTTAAATGAACAAAATTTAGATTTTGCAATTGTATCAAAATATTAAATAATTAGTAAGTTTCATTTATGAAAGTTCAAGTGAATATCTTTTTTTAAATAATGAAATTGTTTTTTAATTAAAGTGCACCATTTATTTTAACTTGAATTAAAATTAGAAATATTTAAAATTTTAATTTTACATAAAAAAAATAATCATTATCAAAGTTTTGTAGACTTTTTGAACTAAAAGTCACCGTTTTTTTGCAAGCAAAACTTCAGAATTTCACACAAACAGACGAGTTGTTGACTGCGAGAGCAAGGTGTGTGCGCATGCACCATAACAATTATATATGCCTGAGAGCTACTCGTCTCTCAACTCAATTCCTATTTATTTTTGGCACCGTCACCCTATGTTTTTAACAATCAAGAGGCGCCGCGTCGCTCTTCGTCGATTCGCTCAGCTTGTTCGACTTTTTCGAAACAAACTCTGAGAGTTTCGCACCACTTCACAGCAATTGTTCCGAAAAAATTGTGTGCATTTGGTGAGCTATTTTTGTAAAAATCCCTGC
Organism: Neocloeon triangulifer; assembly: GCF_031216515.1. Lineage (NCBI taxonomy): Eukaryota > Metazoa > Arthropoda > Insecta > Ephemeroptera > Baetidae > Neocloeon > Neocloeon triangulifer. Next base: position 10,278,202 of record NW_026775546.1, read on the forward strand.
ATATTAAAATTCCCTCTCTAGCGGAGTCGGCCACTGTCTATGACAATTTAGAGCACCGAAGCTGGACCAGAGTTGAAAGTACCTAAAAAAAGAACAATGCTTGGATTGGACTGTTACAGAGGCGCCGTCTTCTTTTCGGCTTCATTAATGGCGAGTTTTAGTTAATTCTATGATTTAATAAGAAAACTAAAATTAGAAAAACAAAAAATGGTGAAATAATTAAAAAGAAGATTAATTTTAAAAAATATGAAAAATTTACATACTTTATTTCACTTTTCAGGTCTACTATGTGTACTCTATTTATAATTATGGCTACCAAATGATCCTAAATACTCACCGTGAGTATTTAATTTTAAAATTTTAGTTCATGTAAAAAATTTCTATTTCCTTTTTACGCAGTGCTTAGCGTTATGATTTTTGGACTGATTTTGGAGGTCTTTTGCCTTGTAGGAGTCATATTCCAATACTTTTTATACATGGGAGCAAAAATGGTAAAAATCCTCACATGCAATATTTTAATTATTCATTATTAATAAAAATTATTTTTTTCCTCGTCAGAATGATCCCAACAATGTGACAAGATGGTTGTATTTTTCCAAGTTCGCAAACATCCCCTATTTCTGCTTCGTTTCAGTGGCGTTTGCTGTTCATTTCCAATGGATAGCTCTTGTAAGGGAAGTTCTGTGCTTCAGTAAGTATAAGGAAAAAAAATTTCCTTTCAATTTTAGCAAAATCATTTTGCAATTTCAGTTTTCTTGCTGCTAGGAATCTTTTCGATGAATTCATACTTGCCGAAGATGACTCATAACCCGGACACAAATGTTTAATAACGTGCAATTTTTAAAATTGATTAAAATTGAAAATAAAATACTAAATTGTGCTGTTTAATTCTCAAAGGCACAGAAAATGAAACAAGAGAGTAAATGTAACTTGAATCTTACGCTGTGACCAGCAAGTTGCATACATTGAAGGGGCTCTTTATTTTAATATCCTTTGATAATTTTATTTGAATCAATCATATTTAATTAAAATAAAAAAATATTTGTAAAATAAAATACACAAACTAAAAATTCATCTTAATTTTATTATAAAGCTAAGGTTCTTGAAAAAGTTTACCTACATTGAGAGAATCAAACCGACGATTATGAAGAATGGTCGGTTCAAATTTTAAAAAGTACGTATGGCATTAAAGTGTTGATTGATGAAGCCATTTTTGCTCAGTATGGTCACCGGTATGGAAGATAATTCAGTTAAAATAATTAAAATTAAAGAGAATTATACTTTTAAAAATTAAATCTTTTGCTGTGATCACCAGGTTGCATATGTTTAAGGGGCTATCTAGTTCAGTATAATCTTTTTTTATTTTTAATAAAATATTATCACATGAATATCAAAATTTATTAAAAAAATGCAAAATCTTCAATTTAATTAGCTTTTAAGATTCTTGAAAAAGTTCACACCTGCAGCAAGGATTGAACCCACACGTTTTTAAGAATGGCTCATTCAAATTTTTAAAAGTAGATGGCGCTAAAGTGGTGATTAAGCCATTTTTGCTGAAATAAACCGGTTCGAAAAGAATTTAGCAAAATTAATTAAAACTTTTTTCTAAACATGGATCACTTCAAAACAATTAAAAATTACATGGATAGGGAAAAAATTCAGTCAAAAACTTACGTACGTTAACTTGGCCTTTTAAATGTCTAAATTTACGACCCCACCAAAATCACCGAAGCAACGTTCCGGTAAACAACCGGTCGATAGAACCAGTTTCTCCGTCTTACTTTTGTTTATCCTTTGGTGTTTGTTTGCAACCTGCCGTTGGTCGCTACACCTGTGGCAAAAACGACCTGCATTTCGGCAAATTTTATTCAAAATATTCTGCATGATTTCGATAAAGGTTTGATCGAAACTGGTGAGTGTGAGTCCGATTAATATCTTATTGACCTTAAATTAAAATTAATCGAAGCGTATCAATCACAAGAGTTTAAAATCTAAAAGTTAAAATATTCCCACACAAGAGCCACTCCCTGAAAATGAATCACCTGAAAGCGTTTTTGGTTTTAAAATTTTGCAAACTTTGCAGAAAAGCTTCGAGATGAGAGCTAGTTTGTGGCTGGTGGCCTTCTCAGTGGCCCTGGTGTCTTCGCAGAGGACCCAGATGGACAGGGAGCGCGAATTGGAGTTGCGATGTCCGCAACACTGGACGCAATTCAGGTCCTCCTGCTACAGGTTCATTAAGTCGCCGAATAGGCCGAGAAACGCGGCAAGACAGAATTGTCAGGTAAGATTTTTTTTTACAAATTTTAACTTCATTGCTGATTTTGTACTCTACATAATTAGCTATAGTGTGAATAAAAATTTATAATTAAAAAATTTAGGCCCAGCTGCAGAATGGTGGTGACAGAGTATGATTGTTTTAAATGAATATATTTAATTTCATAAGACATTAATTTTCAATTTATCTTATTATTTTATTATAATAAATATATACATCCAAATAATAATTTATAATTAGTTTAAATGTTTTTTCAATTAATAAAATTTTTAAATATAATAAATTTAGCCTAAAATATTAATTATAAAATTTAATTTATCAAATTAAATTTAAACTTTTGTTCAGGTATATGACGCTGATTTGCTAAGTGTGGACTCTTTGGACGAGCACACCTTCATCATGCAGCAGTTGCAGTGGCAAGACCCTCAGCACCGGACTTGGTACACAAGTGGCAGGCAGCAAAGCCCAGGCTATTGGGTCAACGACGGTGACAACTCGCAACTGACCAACATCGAAGCCGCCTTTTTGCCTGACTACGAAAATACCGTTGGAAAAGACTTTGTAGCCTATGGGTAAAAATTTAATAGAAATATTTATAAATATTTTCATGGACAATTCCGCAGGTTTGACGAAAAGTCCAAACGATGGGGATTTAAGAAGGTCAAAGGCGAGGACTACTTCCTGTTCATTTGCGAGGCGCCAGTGAGCAAGTTGCACCACCTGGTCTTCGACGACCGCACTCATGAATACGGTTTGGAAGTCATGGACCCTGAGAAGGTTCCTCGAGGGCCTTATTTTGTCAAACAGCCAAGCAACGCCGTTTTTGACGAGTCGGGAAGGCGCTCCCAGCAATATGTCACTATGACGTAAGTAGAAATATTTTGCTTAAAAGATGAATTTATTGAATTATATTTCTTCAGGTGTGTTGCAAAAGGCTATCCGAACCCAACCTACGAGTGGTTTAAGGAGGATTACGAGAGTGACCAGTTGGTAGCCAAGAAGATTGACCCTCTAAAGGACTCGAGATACACCATCAGTGGTGGTTCCTTGATCATTTACAACCCAAAACAAGTAATTTCGAAACTGATTTTTAGAATTTAACTCAAAATTTTTAATTTCAGATACAGGACAATGGCCTTTACCACTGTCGGGCTAGCAACAAGTACGGAGTAATCGTGTCCGAAAGTGTCCAGCTCACTTTTGCATTCATTGGAGAGTTCAATTTGAAAAGGTCACCTGAGAAGGGCCAGCAAAATTGGGGCAAAGCCATCTACTGTGATCCACCTCAACATTTTCCAAGTAATTATAGCAACAATTTCCATTTTATGTGTAAAAGAAAAGTTGACTCAAAATTTCGACATTAATTTAATTGTTCAAAATTTAATTTTAAACTTTTAGGAAGAGGATTTGATAGCTTGGGAGGTGAAAAATCAACTCTCAATTTTATAAATTAATTGTTTTGTCCTAGATCCATAGAATTATGTGATTCAATGCTCATTCCAGGCGTAACTTTCAACTGGGCGAGAGACTTCTTCCCCAACTTGGTCGAGGAGGACAGAAGAGTGTTTGTCTCCTACGACGGAAATCTGTACTTTTCCGCCTTGGAAAACATCGACAAGGGAAATTACTCCTGCCACGTTCAGAGCAGCGTTTCCAGCACTGGCCGCAGTGGTCCTACCTTCAATCTGGATGTTTTGCCCCATTGTGAGTTGATAAACTTATTTTTGAATATGAATTATTATCTTAAAAATTAAAATATTCAGCCAACTCGCAGCAGCTCAAATACGGAAACAACTTCCCCAAGGCCTTCCCTGAAGCTCCAGTTGCTGGTCAAGAAGTTCGACTTGAATGTGTTTCTTTCGGATAGTAATGAAATTTTACCAAGCTTAATTTTGTTCTATAAATAATACTCCTTTTCAGTCCTGTCCCTTCTTACAACTGGACAAGAAAGGGATCAAATTTGCCTAGGACCGCAATTCTCTCGAGCTACAACCGAGTTCTGACCATTCCGAAAGTGAAGGTGGAGGACCAGGGAGAATATGTTTGCAGGACTTTCAATGACAAGCAGTCCATGCAAAATTCAGTTGTTTTGACCATTCGAGGTTTGTTTTTCCCTCATTTTGATAAAATAAATATTATTTGGTAATTTCCTCAGCCGAGCCAAATTTCACCATTCCTTTGGTGGACAAACACATGGACAAGGACTCTGATCTGACTTGGACATGTGAGGCGTTTGGAATTCCGGACGTGACCTACTCGTGGTTTAAGAACGGGGTGCTGCTCGACCCTTACAACATCACCCACGAAGATCGAGACAGAATCATCATTGTGGACAACGTTTTGACCATCAAAGCACTCGACCAGGAAAGAGACGAAGGAATGTACCAGTGCCAAGCCAGGAATCAACTCAAAACTAGCTACTCCTCTGCCCAACTCCGAGTTTTGTGTATGTTTATCAATGACCTCCGAATTTTATTCATCTAAAATTGATTTATTGTTAAAAGCTCTGAAACCCTCTTTCCTGAAACGCCCTCTTGAAGCAGAAACTTATGCTCATGAGGGTGGAAATGTTACCATTAAGTGCAACCCTGAAGCTGCCCCGAGACCGAAATTCACCTGGAAGAAGGAAAACAACGTCATAGGTATGATAGAAGAAATAACAATTTGGAAACTAAATTTTAAATCCAATTATTTTTAGGCTCTGGTGGCACAAGAAGAATTCTAGAAAATGGAAATTTGATCATCACTAGGGTTTCAAGAGATGATGCTGGGGTTTATACTTGCACTGCAAGAAATGTCCATGGGTCTGATGAGAGCCGTGGACGCTTGGTTGTGATGAGTAAATATTTTTCATCAATTTTTTAGTTTATTCTAATAAATATCATTTTAGGAGGACCATCTTTCATTCGAGAACCGCAGCAGCGAATCTTCTCCAGCTACGGACAGAACATTTACATCGAATGTGCTGCAAACTCTGAAGAAATCCTCGACTTGGCTTACACATGGAAACTGAATGGACTCCATTTGAGGGACCAGTTTAGAGAAAACTCAACCTTGGTACAATAAATTTAATAAAATTAAAATATTTTTATTAATTTTTTTCTGTTATAATTTTATCAAAATTTTTATAGATTTTGGACGGAGGGCGTTTGAAAATCGAAAACGCAACCTTTTCTGACGCCGGAAACTATGAGTGCATTGTCGAAAGCGCCGTAGGATCGATTGCTGCCAAAACACAAGTTCTTGTCGATGGACCCCCTGGCCCTCCAGGTTTTAAACACCTTTAATTAAAAGTAAAATTTTCTACCATCAAATATTAGGCGCTGTTGACGCAAAACCAGTTGCAAGGGCGTCACCACGTTCGGTTTTGATTTCGTGGGCTGACGGGGCCAAACACGGCAAGGAAATAACCTACCACCAAATTTCGGGCCGCACAAAATGGAACAGCACTTGGATCATTTTGGCTGAAAGTAAGAAATCATTTGTAATATTAATTTAAATTTAATTATTTTAAAACTTCAGATATAACAGCAAACAAATTCTTCCTTCACAAGGACCGTAGAGAATTCGAGGTCAAGGACATCCTTTCTCCATGGTCAGTTTATGAGTTCAGAGTTGCTGCTGGAAACAGCATTGGCCTGGGAATCCCATCACCACCTTCTCCCTATTTCAACACCCAGCCTGACAAACCTTACGTTGCTCCGAGCAACATTGGAGGCGGCGGAGGCAAGATCGGAGATCTGACCATCACCTGGGATGTAATAAATTCTACACATTTTTTTCTCCATAAAATTAAATATAAATAATTTTCCAGCCTCTTTCCGAGGGTGATCAGAACGGTCCAGGAATTTACTACAAGGTTTTCTGGAAGCGAGTGGGCTCCAACACGGAATTCCAGTCGGAGGAACTGCGGCGCCATGGCAACATTCGCAAGCAGGTCGTCAAGATCCAGAGCGAGTTTTACTACACCGAATTTGAGGTGAAAGTGCAGGCCGCGAATTCCATGGGCTATGGCCCTATTTCCAACCCGGTTGTCATCTACAGTGCTGAGGATATGCCTCAGGTGGCGCCTTCGCAGGTGTCTGCACGCTCATACAACTCGACAGCACTCAACGTCAGCTGGGTGCCAATCGACATGAGCAGGGACAATATCAGAGGAAAACTCATAGGACACAGGGTAAGGGAAAAATTCAAACTTACAAAGAATAATTATAAATCTAAGTTTTTCCTCGAAAAAAAATAGATTACATTTAATTATTACATAAATTTTTCATTAGAAAATGTCTTTGATAAAATTTTCTTCTTCTAATTTTCCAGTTGAAGTACTGGAAGAAGGATGGAAGAGAGGAGGACGCTGTTTACTACCTCAGCAGATCCACCAAGCCCCATGCTTTGATTGTGGGTCTGCAGCCCAACGAGTATTACTACGTCAAGTGCATGGCTTACAACACTGCCGGCGAAGGACCCGAAAGTGAACGATTCCTTGGTAAAAAAAATCCAGTTACAGAATTTAAGTTCAACATAATGTGGATGTTCTTGTTAACAGAGAGGACATTCAGGAAAGCACCACAGAAGGCGCCAACGGCCGTCCATGTTCATCCAGTTGATCCGTCAACAGTCAGGATTGTTTGGCGTTATGTGGCTCCAGCACCTGACGAGGAACCACTCATTGGCTATAAGGTTTGGCATTTTTTTTTTTAAATATTAATTTATGTTTTAACTTTAAAAATAAGTTTGAGCTATTTTATTAAAATTTGCTTTATTATTTAATTAAATTATTAATGTATCAATTATAATTTTATTTTATATTTTTTTAACTTAATATCAGATTTTTCGTTGCAAAAAATAAAATTTTTTGTTTTTAAACTGTTATCAATAATGTACTGATTTCTACCAACTTATTAATGTTTACAACATATTCCAAAGCCATTTAATTCCTTTCAAATTTTGTTTGTTTACTTTCATGTATTTATTTATAATTTGATTGAATTGATTAGATTCGTATCTGGGACATTGACCATGATGTCAGCACCGCCAACGACACGTATGTCCGAATCGGCTCCAAATTGGAAACCTACTTGTACGACCTGACGCCCGGAAAGGCCTACCGGCTGCGTGTCCTTGCATACTCGAACGGAGGCGATGGCAGAATGTCCTCGCCGGCAATTGAATTCCAAATGGGTATATTAAACTAATTTTAATCCACTCACGCAAAACCTGTAAAATGAAATAAAAAACCCAAAGGCGACAAAGAGCTGCGCCGATCCAATGACGCCCCCGTCCTGGAGGTCTCCACTTTGCTCTTCTTCATCTCTCTCGCTCACCAGGTGCTATTGCGCCCGTGAACATCCATCCGTTTTTCAACCCCATATCAGCAGTTGCTTTCCATGTAAGATTAGAATTTAAGAAGGTTGTTCAAAAATTAGCCAACACGAAAAAGAGATCCGAGGTCTGCTTAGCGATCTGACAAAGTGATATTTAAAATCGTTGAAATTGTTGTAGTTTTTCAATGCACTCAGTGCTTAGAAAAGGAAAAAAATTAGGTTCAAATTTTAAATGATTTTGGCCAAGTGCCTTCCCAACGTACAATAAAAAACCCTTAACACCTGAAGTATTTTTCTATGTAAAAAAAATCAAGCGGCACAAAAGGCATTTCCAACTTTTGACGAATTTTTATTTCATGAATTGTTAAATATTTTTGGATGTTGTAGCTATAGTTGTTCAGGAAGCATTCATTATTGCACATTCCATCAATGTAGCTTTTAATTACACACACATTTTGTCCATGTATTGATATTAATTTTTACAAAATATTATATGCATATTATGAAAGTCCGTCCATTCGCATTGTGACTGTACTCTGTATATGATTATGACATTAGATTTTTACAACTTTTCTAGAATCTCCAATCAAATGTAATTTTAAAACATTTATGAGTATGTCGAGGTAGTTGTTGTCAATTTATATAATGGCAGTTATGTGCAATCTCACAAGACAATGAAAAAGTTAATTGTTTTTACATTTTTAGGCTATAATTACAATAAAAATTATCCATGTCCAAGTTCAGATGCTGCGTTTTAATTTTAAAAAAAGCTGATACACAGGTATTTTAATTTATAGAGATTATATTTCCCTTGATGTTTTAAATTTGTTAAATTTATCATAGTGTTTTTTGTTAAATGAAAACCCATTTTTTATTATTCTATTTGTTGGTTTTGACGTAAGGTATAAGAATTTTGGAATTTGCTTATTAAAAATAGTTAGATTCTCCTTTAAATTCTACTGGAATAAAAAAGATCATGGTGGAAAATTTTGATTTCTTCTTTTCGTGAGGTTATAGAAGATTTGAAAATTAAATTTAAATATTTATCTTGTGAGAACAAATTTTTATTTAACTTCAAACTAGTTTTTTTTCCTTCCTTATTCCAATAATAAATAATTATTATCAGGTAGAAAAAAATGGACTAAAGTTCCTTCAAGTGGAACGGACGGTGTGTTGTGGGACAGAAAACTCTGCTACCTGCTCTTTTGGTGCCCGCAGCAGCCTCTTCTTCTTCTCCTCGGGCTGAATTTGTTAGTACAAAAAGCCGCGAGAGGAAATTCCGCCGCTCGAAATGAGTGTATCAAATGATTGTGTGCACAAAAAGTGGTCTGACGATGGTGGAAAATTCCTCATCGTGTCCGTCCGTCGGATGACGAACAATGGCCCTGGCCAACGAGAGGAACAAGAATTCCTGCATTTCTGATCGCGGCACCTGCGTTATATTTCAGACCATCTTTCTCTTGTAGTACTTAAAACTGCGTGATTGATTTCTGGCCGCGACCAAATTCGATTCAATGGAAATTCGCGCTGCAAAAACGAACAAATGTCAAGCGGCGCTTTTTCAATGTTTTCTGTCAATTAATGCTGAATTCCGCCGGCCCTTATATTTATTGGTCTCGGTCTGGCGGAAATCGACAGAATTTTTTCCACACGAGCAAAAAAAAAAACTGCATAATTTTCATTTTCAAAGCGCAGACAGTCAATTTGAAATGTATACACGACAGGTCTATTTTCTGAGCGAGTTTTCTCTGCGCTCTTCTTATTTTGCTGCTTTTTAATGATGATGAGTTGCGCTCTCGCGAGATTCCCAGCGAGCTACTCTAATTCGCTTTTGATTATTTGTGCGCGCAGGCATAATATTTGGTTGTCATTTGCTCGCTTTTCTCACATTAACAAAAATTGCTTAATTAATTTGGAATTCACACAGGGACGCACTGCGTTAATAAAATAAGGGAAAGTTCACTGTCCGGGATTATGATATTGACTCTTAAAATGTATTTGCCAAATTAAATGTGATTTTTTTTTAATTAAAAAGAAGAAAAATGATGAATGGCTTTATGAAATTGTGAAATTTAAAATTGAATTATATTCAAGAATGTTATTAATTTTTATCTTATAGAGATTAATTTTCCCCTTTTATTGCTCTTATTTTAAAGAACCTTTATGGCCTTTTATGGGAATATGTTGATAATAGTGAAGAAATCGGAAAAAGAAAATCAAAATAATTTATTGTTTTAATTTTTAAATTTGCTAAATATTTAAGATTTTAAAATTAAGAGTTACTTTTTCAATAACTTACAATTACGTATAAAGATTATAACGTCAACAAAAAATGCAGATTGATAATGAATCCATTCAATATCGAAACGGATTGAATGAATTGAATAAATTTGCTATATTATAGAAAAGAAAACAACTAATCAGCAGCTAATCAGTGTTTTTTCTAGACTGTGTTGAAGACTTCTAACTCTAATTGAAAGCAAAGTTCCTTAATAATTTTATTTTTTAATCAAATAATGCAAACTTCTTCATTGAATTATATATTTAAAGCATTTAAAGTATCATTTTTTTTTTAAATTTGAGGTTTAAAATAAAACCTTTTTGATTTGATTACAAGGATAAATTCTAGAGATTTTGTTCAATCCAAAAAGTTAAAAGTGAACTCATCATCAAACATTTATTTAATTGTGGTAGCAACGTTTTCTTTAATGACGGAGAACCTTCGTTGCGTGCCACTCCAATTTTATATACGACTTTTCGTGTGAGTTAAATTGTGTATCTCCCGATTTCAACATCAAAAGGTGCGTGTGTGTCTCGTCTGGATGTGTTTAACCAATTATTATTCCGATCGCGCGTCTCCGAACGGGATAATAACAATTTAGTTGTGCACAAAAAGAGAAGAAGCAGCGAACAGGTGCGCTCTGATCGCTGCGCCTCTCTCACTATAAACACACACACGCCGAGGGCCGTGTCTGTTTTTTGTCCGGCGGTCCACCGGTTGCAGGAGAAGAGGAATGCGTGCGAGAAGAAAAGTGTCTCGGAGGCCTTCTGGGAGGGCCTGCTTCTCATTCATCCCCGCGCTAATGCGGCTTGATAAATGAGCTCGCTTCAATTCGGCTAGTCAATGTATAATTTAATAAAAAATATGAAAAGAATAACACAACTGAAAAGGAAATTTTAACAAACAGAATCAACAAATGAACAGTGTCAAAAAAAAAAGTAATTTAACTTATAAACATAATTAATTTTTTATTAAAAAAAAATATGTCATGAAACTACATAAAAATTAATTGTTATTAAGATTATTTCTTTCACTATTTTTATTTTGGTTAAAAATTACTTTATCTGCGACCTTTTTGCCAACATTGTCAACAATATGAGGAATATAATATTATGAGTAAAAATTTGTCAAGTGACTTTTTGTCTTAAAAAGAGAATATTATTTGTTACTCGCATGGAATTTTATAGTACATAAAAATATGAAAAATATTATAATTTAGTTAAAAATTTTATTTATTTCTCATAAAAAAAAATTACAATTTAATTATTTTTTTAATCTTCTCTTTTTAAATAATTTGTTTAATTACTAATGACTAAATTAAGTTATGCAATAATTTAAAAAAAAATTACTTAATATAAAATTTTTGAGCCTTCTTTTTTCAATTTATATTGTTTACATCTTATGTGGGTTTAAAATTTTCTCATGCTTTAATCAGGGAGGTTTTTGTTATGTTTGTTAAAAAAGACAAAGCCTAAACCAGAAAATCATCAGCCACACGCATTCTGATTGTTTCACGCTAAAATTACTTCAAACACGCGGCCGCGGAATCTGTGTGGTGATTGTTAAAGTGCGAGGGCGGCCGTACCAAATTGAAAAAGAAAAATTCCCACACACGCACGCACTCATTATCAAAAACGAGGCTCGGACCGTGTATAATTATTCTTTATCTTTTTGCCCAAAACGTGCTCCAGAGCACACACACCAAAAAAGAAGATTGTCTTTTTGAATGTCACGGAGGAACATTTTTTTACATTATTCGCCACATCTGAGAATTCTGGGAAGAGCAAAAAAGAGCTACTGATGATGATGAGCATCGGCCGCGTTGTAATTTCATTATACGCGCACGCTGAAAAAATGCGTCGTATATACACACATCAAATAATAATATAATAATAATGCATCACCACTAAAAGACAGAGCCCAAAATAAAATTGCTCTGAAGCGAAAATGAGAGGAAAAGTGCTTGCAAGGTCGTCACGACGCAAACCATTGATGGTGCAAAATAAGTCGTAAAAAATCATTAAATAACTTTCCATCTATAAAATTTATAATGAAAAATGTATAATAGTTTATAAAATTTAATGATAAACTTTTTCATCTTGAAAATTGATCAAAATGAACCTTAAATCGTTGTTAATTTGACAATTTGTTACAACCAGCATGATTCATTTTTTATAATAACCCATCTTGGTAAAACTTTTGAAAAACTTAAAAAAATAGGCCTGACAAGGAGGCTGAAATGATTTTTTTTTTTTTATATATTGCAGTAAATTTAGAGAGAAGAAAATGTTTCTCCTCACAGCTCTCATAATTTCATTCTAATTTACAGGAATGATTTTCCTTTTTATATTATCGCTTTGATTATTTTATTTTTCTCACAATTATCACCACTTTCATTGTTTTCCGCCCCAAAAACTTCATCCTAATGATTCTCGCCGCGTCAGGTGGATTATTTTCTCTTTCCACTTTATGATAGCAAATTGCTTGCTACCGCAGGTGTTGATAATTTGCACCGCTAATTGCAATTAGGACCGTCCCTTTTCCTTTGGCGCTCCAGTTGAAAAATCCACCACACCGGGGTTGCTAGGGTGCGACGGTCAAAACAAGCGGTTACCTGGGGGTGGCACGCACCACTGCGCACGGGGGTAATTTGAAAACGGGCCGCATTCCACGGACCACACGTGGTTTGGTCCAATTTGTCTACTGGAGAGAAGCAAAATGCGTATCAAGTACCTCAAATCCTTTCTACCAGCTCAGGTATAACTTCAGTTTCATGACTATTTTGAATTTTGATGCAACTTATTCGTAAAAAATAGCACATATTGAAATACCATTGCTAATTTTGAAATAAAACAACTATACTATAGTAATTAAATGAGAAATAAGTAGTTACAATTTCAATAAATTATAAATTTTAAAAAAATGTATATTAATTGTTATTTTGTAACAAGGAGTTATTTTTAGATCATTTGAAAATTCATAATTGAATTGAGTTTTATAGAACCATGGATCGAAAATCACAGCTTTGGCGTGGTCACCAAACAACATTAAACTGGCCGCCTGCAACTCGGATAGAGTAATTTTACTTTTCGACGACAACGGAGACAAAAAAGACAAATTTGCAACAAAACCTGCAGATCCAAAAGTAAATTCAAAATAAACTTCATTTTGTGTTTATTCAAACAAAATTTGATTTCAGTCTGGTAAAAGTAGCTATGCGGTCACAGGTCTTGCCTTTTCGCCAGATTCCACCAAGATCGCAGTGGCCCAAAGCGACCACATGGTCTATGTATACAGGATTGGCGAGGATTGGTGAGCAAAATAAAATTTTAAGAAATTAAAAAAAAAATGTGTAAAATTAAAACTATAAGGGGCGAGAAGAAGGTGATTTGCAATAAATTCAGCCAGAGCAGCGCGGTGACTGCGATCGTGTGGCTGTCGGAAGGCTTCCTTGTCTGCGGTTTGTACGACGGCAAAGTAAGGGAGTGCGTCCTCAAAGCCAACAAAGCTCGCACCCTTTACGCTGGAAACTCGATGGTCGTCGCCCTCACCCCTAAGTATATAAAATTTCAATCAGAGGGAAAATTTAATAAATTTCTTTAAAAAGAAAACCTAATAAAATATATAAATAAATTTATTAATTTGATTTTTTACTCCAAAAGTACAAGAGGAACTGGATTCTTGTCAGGGCACATTGACGGCACCATAGCAAGATATTATATGACCGAAGATGCTTTTATGGAGCAGCAGGCAAACAATTTATTGATTAAATTACCTCATTTTTTTTGTAAAATATATGAGTTTATTTATTATTAATAATATTAAATTTTTTGTTTTATTATATAACTAAGTATCCATCATTTTTAGTTAATTTTAAATTCAAAGTTAAAGTTTATGGGTTTCAGGGTCGAATTGCTCAGCACTCTGTTCCACCTTACGCCCTCGCCTGGCCAAACACGGGCCACGTGATAGCAGCAGGGTGCGATAAACGCATTGTTGTGTACGAAAAAGAGGGTCAGGTCGCACAATCTTTTGACTTTTCGCGAGAACCGCAGGAGAGAGAATTCACGGTGGCGTGCAACGCTCCGAGCGGGCAGGCGGCCGCTTTTGGGAGCTACGATAAGTATTGAAAAATGCATTATAATTATTCAAATTAAAATTAATTTCGCCAAGGTTGAGGATTTTGTACTGGGACCTGCGGAAAAACGAGTGGGTTTACGAAACGAAGGACGTAAAAAACCTGTACTCGGTCAGCGCCCTTGCCTGGAGAAGGGACGGATCGAAATTGGCGTGCACTGGACTTTGCGGTTCCATTGAGGTTTTCGAGTCAGTTTTGAAGTAAGAAAGTTCAAAAATAAATAAAATAATAATTTATTTTAAGAAATTATAAAAACAAATTTAATCAATCAAATGAAATTTTTAGTGTCTATTCAAAAACTCACCCATGTGTAAAATATTTGCATAATAATTGAATTATTTATTTTTAATTAGGCGAACAGTATGGAGAAACAAATTCGAGATGATCTACGTCGCACCGAGTCAAGTTTTAGTGCGACCGTTGCACGGTGACCAGCCCCGAGGGGTCATTCTGAGGTCAAAGTACGGTCACGAAATCTCGGAGGTGCGGATCGCTGGCTTGAACGACCAATTCCTGATCGCCCGCACCTCGCACTCCATTCTGCTCGGGGACATGACGCGGAATCTGCTGAGCGAAGTGCCCTGGGTGTCTCCTTTGGGCAATGAAAAGTTTTCCTTTGACAATCCGACCGTCTGTTTGGTCTTTCACGCCGGCGAACTGAGTCTGGTCGAGTACGGAAACAACAGTGTTTTGGCCTCGGTGCGCACGGAATTCATGAATCCGCATCTCATCAGCGTTCGAATTAACGAGAGACAAATGCGGGACGAGGAAAATAAGAAACTGGCCTACTTGCTTGACTTGAAAACCGTCAGCATTGGTATTATACAGCATATCAAAACATTTAAAAGAAAAAAAATCAGCGAATTCTCAATTTCTTAATATATTGAATTTTGAAACAGGAAAATAATTCAAATCAATTAAAAACTTCATTTTCCCATTTTCAATACATTTTTTTTTATATATTAATTGAAACCCCTATTTTCAGTACAGTAAAAAAATAATCTTTCAATTCTATACCGGATAAACTGCATTATTTTGCGAATAATTTCATTTTGATTTAAAATATTGATTATTTATAACTAAATTTATAATCCTGATTTTTTCAATATTCTTCTACTAATTTTTACAGTTGATTTGATAAGTGGCTCAGTCGTGGGTCAAATGTCGCACGACGCGAGAATCAACTGGCTCGAGCTGAGCGAACCGGCCGACAAACTGCTTTTCCGCGACTCGAAGCTGCGTCTGTGGCTTCTACCCCTGGCGAACCACCCCCGAGCGTGGCACAAAATCGCCCTTTTGGCGAACTGCTCTTTCGTTCAGTGGGTCAGCGGCAGTGACGTTGTGGTCGCCCAGTCGGGCTCGGTGCTCTGCGTCTGGTACAATTTGGACTCGACTGACGGCGCCACGCAGGTGCCCATCAAGGGTGACGTCGTCGAGGTCACCAGGGACGAGGGCAAGACCGAGGTTTTATCAAAATTTCTAGGGAAATATTTAAAATTTATTATTTGATTGAAAGGTGGTTGTCGAAGAGGCTAGAGGTCAGAAGGTCGCGTACGCCCTGGATGAAGGAATGGTCGAGTTCGGGACGGCCCTTCAGGACGGAAATTTTGAAAGGGCGCTGAAATATCTGGAATCACTTTCACCAAATGAGTACAAGAATTTTTATAGTTTTTTCATTCAATAAAAAAATCCAATTAATAATAGTGATGCTCAAGAGACTATGTGGAGGTCATTGGCCGCTATGGCACAGTCTGGGGGTCAATTGAAAATAGCACACAGGTGTTATGAACACCTGGGAAATAAGGCCAGGGCAGCATATCTGGAAAAGACGATAAAAATTGCTGAGGAATTTGCTGGGAAATTTGGTAATAAATATTTGAGTAAATTAAAAAGGAATAATAATAATTAAAAATGAGTGCAATGATTGACCTAATTTGATTTGTGACAAATTAATCCCTGAATCTTTTGTTCTAAAATTAATCTAGGTGGCGATGGATTGAATTGTCCAGAGGTTCAAACGAGGCTGTTAATGTTGGATAAGCAATTCAGGGCGGCCGAGGAGGTTTACCTTCAGTCAGGTGACGTTAGCTCGGCCATCAGGATGTACGAGCAATTCTGCATGTACGAAGAAGGTGAATGAAAAAATTTATCAGAATCTTAACAAATATAAATAAACAAATTCTAGCGCTTGACGTGGCAGAGAGATATGGAAGCCCTGAGCAAGGCGCCCTGAGACAAAAACTGGACAAGTGGTACTTGGAGACGATGCAGGAGGATAAAGCCGGGGAGCGGAAAGAACAGGAGGGACTCTATGTAGAGGCCGTCGACCTTTACCTCAAGGCGGAAATGCCCAAAAAAGCCTCAAGGTCTAATTTTTTTTTTTTTACTTAATTTTAATTAATAATTAATTTGCAGGACCCTTTTGAAGGAAACGTCGCTTCTACAGGACGAGATGCTTGTTGGAAAAGTGGCGAATGCCCTCGGCAAGGCGGGTCAGATGGACTTGGCCGGCGACCTTTGGAGTCGTGTCTCAAGACAGGACAAGGCCCTTGAGTGCTACAAAAAAGGCGGCGCCTTTGCCAAGGCCGTACAAATCTGCCGGGACACGCGTCCGAACGACGTGGTCAAACTGGAGGGCGAGTGGGCCGAGTACCTGATGGGCCAGCGACAGTTCGACGCGGCCATCAGCCACTTCATCGAGGCGGGACACACGGCCAAGGCTCTCGAGGCTGCCATAAAAGCCGGCCAGTGGAAAAAGGCCAAGCAAATTATCGAGGTTGTAATAAAAATAATCAAATTATATGTAAAATAAAAAAGTGATTATTTTACAGGTCATTGAGGACAAAAAGGGGGTTAAAAAGTACTTCAATATTTTGGGGAAGCACTTTGCGGCAGAGAAGGACTATCGAAACGCGGAGAATATGTTTTTGGAAGGGGGAGCGGTGACCGAGGCTGTGGAAATGTATTCAAATACAGGCAAGACAGCTTTAAATTATTCATATAAAATAGTTGCTTCTCATGAACTTTATTTTAATTTAATTGTTGGCTTTAAGAAAAAATGATTATTTTTAGCATTTCTTAGGTCTTCAAGATGAAGCTTTTTTAATTATTTATAGCAAATTTTATGATTTACCGTTTTTTAATTTTTTGGTAATTTAAACTTAAAATATAAAATCGATCTGAAATAATTTAGCTCAATGGGAAAAGGCTTGGAAAGTGGCCACCAAGCACATGTCCAAAGAGGAAGCGGCCAAAGTGCTGAACATTCCTGCTGAGAAAATGATCGGTGCTGGCAAATTCCGAGAAGCGGAAAAACTTTTGCTGGTGATGGGCCAGGCAGGCAGGGTGGTGGAAATGTACCGCGAGCACAAACGTTATGACGAGGTTTGAAATCAATTAATGAAAAGAATAATGATAAAGAAAAAATAAGATATAGACAAGTGAAAATGGTTGAAAATTATTATAAAATAAATTATTTAACGTTTGCATAAATTCCTCCCATGTTCAACTAATTTTTTCCCAGTTTTAATTTTTTTTATGAAACCATCATCAATTTTTAACTGTCAATTTATACAGAAAAGTAATTTTGAATATTTATGTAAAAAAGATGTGCCGAGTGGCGAGTACTCACCTTTCGGTGGACGAGTGCAAGCAGTTGCAGCAGGTGGCGGCGGCCGAGTTGCAGGCGAGCAAGGCCTGGCGCGCCTCCGAGAAGCTCCTGTGCACGGCCGGCGACTGGAAGGCGGCCGTCGCCATGTACAGGGCGCAGGGCATGTGGGACGAGGCGCTCAGGGTGGCCAAGAGTCAGGGCGGCACCTCCGCGTGGCGCAACATCGCCTTCCTCTGGGCCATGGAGCTCGGCGGGCAGGCGGCGGTCAAACTGCTCGACAGACTCGCCCTCCTCGACTTCGCCATCGAACACGCCTGCGACAATTACCAGGTGAGAAAATTAAATTAGTCATAAATCACAATTTCTTAAAAGTTTTTATACAGAAATAGAAACCAATTTACAAAAGTTTATAATAAACGCTCAAATCGTTTTTTATTTTAAAATTATATAGAATTTCCCAATTTCATATTTTTTTCCCTCTGGAATTATAAATTGTGGATCTAATACCGATCAATGGTATTTTATTATTTTGTATCAGATAGTTGCATATTTTTAAGATTATTTTATAATGCCATAATCAAGTTCTTATTTTTTAATACTGCATCAATACTTTATATTTAATAAAATTCCACAATTTTCTCAATCTTTAATATTTTTTATTTTAAAAATAATATATATTTTTTAATTTTTTTACTTCATATTTTGCTGAAAATTTAAAAAGAATTTTTTTCCAGTTTTTTCACATATATTATTAAAATGTCAATTTATTGATTTCCTAAATAATATTAAATAATTTAATACTTTGCAATCCCTCGGTTTCTTCAGAATTATCTCTTCAAATCAAAAGTCGATTAGTAATTAATTCATGATTGATGATATCTTGCAGTTTGAATTTGCGTTTGATTTGAGTCGCCAAGCTCAGCCTGCGAAAATGAGTGATATTCATTACAAATACGCTCTCGCCCTGGAAGACGACGGAAAATTCCAGGACGCAGAGGAGCATTTCATCAAGTCTGGCAAGCCAAAGGAGGCCGTTCATATGTGAGAAAATCAGAGGCTAATTATTTTACATACAAATTTATTTCCCTTCTGCATAGGTACGTCCACGGTCAGAATTTTGAAAAGGCGCTGAAAATCGCAGAAGAGTTTTCTCCCGAGGATGTGAACGACGTGCTGGAGGCGCAAGCTAAAGTTGCCCTGGCGCACAACGACCTTTCCACTTTTGAGGCTTTGATGATCAGGGCGCACAGGGCTGAAATTGTCATCCAACAATATAAGGTTTGAAAGAAAAATTTTAAGAAATTCTTAATTTATCAGTAAATTCAGGAGTAATATTTAAGATTGGGATTAACTGCTAATTTAAATTTGAATTTAAGTTTGAAATAGAAAACAATATTTAAAACTCCGACTATATCTCGATATTATGAGTTGAATAAAACTTTTATTTTTTGTAGCTTATGCACTTGGGTGTTCACTAAATTATTGCAGAAATAATTTTTTGTACTAGAGGATTTTAAATTCTGGTAAATAAATTTTTTATTTTTTTCTTCAACATTTCCACTTTTTTCCAGGAAAATGGAAACTGGATGGAAGCCCTTCGAGTGTGCAGGGAGCACCTTCCGGCGAAACTGGGCACCCTGGAAGCGCAGTACAAAAGAGAGACGGGACACCGAGGTCGTGGTGGCGGCGGTGAAGGGGCCACGGTGTTGGCCGAGGCTCGCAAACTCGAAGAGGCCGGACAGCAGCAAAGGGCCATCGACCTGTTGCTGCGAGTGTCGCCCAAAAACTGCAACGACCCTACTGCGATTGCAAAGGCGTGGGTCAGGGCCGTCGAATTGGTCATCAAGTACGCCGGGGAAGACGAGGCAAGGAAGATCGCAAAAAATTATGGTAATTCAAAAAATTCAAAACTTCTAATCAACTTTCAAATCAATAAAATCCCAAATCAACAATAAAATCAAGTTTCCATAATTTAAAACTTGTGATTGGCTAACAACAATTTAAACTGATGTGAACAAAATTTAATTGTTAAAAAAAGTTGTTATAAAAGTCAAATTAAGTTTTTTTTTTCATTTTTAAAATAAATTAATTGAAATTAAAAAGAACTTATAAAGTAAAAATATATAATGTATTATTAGAATATAATTCATCTTGATGAAAAATGTAATATACAAAATCTTTTTACCTTCAATGAAAAAAAAAATTAGGATCTCAGCTAGTCGAAATAGGCCAGCATGCTGCGGCAGCCCAAATTCTATTGAGTGCCGATTTGGTTCAGGAGGCGGTCGAAGTCCTCATGGCCGCCGGCGAGTGGAACAAAGCGCGGAAAATTGCTCAGCAGCTCGAGCCAAGGTTAATAAAATTTAATCCTAAATATTATTTTCAACATAAATTCTCTAACCGATTAAATTGATATTTTAGTCTGGAAAAGTTTGTGGAAAAGGGGTACAAATCTTGGTTGAAGTCGCAGGGCCAGACTGACCAGTTGGCCGACATGGACGTGGCCGAGGCCATCGAGATGCTGGCCCAGCAAGAACAATGGACCAAATGCAAACAGGTGGCTCAGGAAAACGGGGGCCTCAGTACTTATCTAGTCCTGCACGCTTCCCATCTCCTCAAGGTATTCGCATTTATGAAGCGAGAGTAAAAAATTTAAATTGCGCAAAATTTTTTTAATTTTTTTTTTAGCTCTGATATTTCTATATCTCCTTTACAATGCATTTTTTGAATATTTGAATTTTTTATTAATTAATTATTACCAAAAGAGTCAAGTTAATTTGATTATAATTCAGACTGGCAAGCCTTTGGAAGCTCTGGAGGTGTACGCGAGTAACCAGCCAATTCCAACCCTCGACTCTGGCACCCTGAGCACCGTTCGCATGATCGCCCTGGCCATTCTCAGTCTGCCCAACCTTTCCGACGCCCAGAGCTACGAAAAATGGGTCTCCCTACGCAACATTTTGCTCCAAATGGTGAATAATTTCATGCCTTGTCACAAACTGTTTATTTGAATTCAATCTCACCAGAGCGAGGACTTTTACTCCACCCAGAAGTACCCTGAGATCAGGACGCTGTTAACCCTTGCCCACTTTTGTGCGATTCGATCCGCCTGTCGCGGAGTTGATGGTCTCGAGTCGCTGGCGGCCAAGCTTTCCATCGCCCTGTTGCGCTTTACAGACGTCATTCCTTCAGACAAGGCCTACTTTGAGGCTGGAATGGACGCCAAGGTAAATTTTGAAATATAAAATTTGTACAATTACAATTTTTTTTTAAAGTCTTTCAGTTTGATTTTTTTACATTTATCTTTGGTAATATTGATTTTATATAATAAATTTTTTGTGAATATATATTTAATTTTTTTTAATTTCAAAGTTATTCTGTTCAAAATCTTTAAATTTAAATAGTTAATATTAGTTTTACTACAAAGTTTTAGATTCCTTAAAAAAAATTGAAATGAACTAATAAATTAAATTATGCACTTGAAGGCCCTCGGTTGGGACAGCGAGGCGTTTGTTTTCCTAAACCGACTGCTGGACGTGTGCGAAGCGATTGAGGAAGTGGAATCCGGCGGCGCCCCGACCCTTTTGGACGCGACCGACCTTCAATGCACCGATTTCCCAGTGGACGCGCCCCTTCCCCGGAAGATGACCATTTCCCACCAGGAGCTGGAGGAAGCCAGGGAGTGGCTGCTCGCCGTGTCCATGGACCAAAAAATTGACCAGGTACCTTGATTAAATTGGGAAAAAAATAAAATATTACATTTATTTTCTTTGGAAAAAAGAACTTGCCGCTGGACTTCAGGGGCGTTTACGCGGCGTGTCTGCAAGCAAATGAAGCAGAGCCGCCAGTCGAGATGTGCATTTTGTCCGGGTGGCCGGTGCTGGACGACAGTGTCCAGCTGGGCAACAACGTGGCCATCAAGCAGGAGTGGAATAATTTCCTGCTGGCGTCTCGAACAAGCCACGCAATGCCTTTGGACGACGTGCTGAAGTTTTTGGCAAAGTGGTGCGGAAAATTGCCAGAAGGATTCCAACTTGGACTGAAATAACTTTGGGAATATTATGTAAAATTTAATAATAAGTGTGTTTAAATTATTAAATTTGTTGAATTAATTTAAATTATGATTTATTTAAAAACTTTCACGACTTTAAAATTGAAATTCTTCTCTCATTCGCAATTCTTCCCAAGTAATAATAAATGTGTTACCATTATTGTTTGTGAGAAGGTATGTTTGAATTGCAATTGTTTCCACCAGCACGAAAGGTGCACGTCGGAATTCACCAAAGTGTAAAATTTCCCCTCTGTTTTACGGCCTGTGAGCGAACTTTGAAACAAACAGGGAGCATAAAGCACCTGTCTCTGCCTGCGAGAGCAATCGACTGCATCGCCTGCACCAGGCCACGCATTTTTATATATTTTTTAATTCAGCTCCTGCTTCTGCTGTCGACATGCATGCACGCACATTAAATTCTCTGCTCGTTTGAACTAACTATTATAAACATGCCTCTGTGCGCCGCTTATACAGGCAGATGGCCGGTAATTGCAGAAAGAGAGAAAATTGCAAGCCGGCAATTGGAGCAATTAGTCACAAAGATTGCTTTTTCCCTTTTCATGCAATCGTTCAAATCAGGTTTGAAAGGCTCGAAGAGAAATTATTGAATATTAAATTTGAATCCTATAAATGCAGAATTTTCAAAACAAAAATTCATTTTAAATCAGTTTTTTTTATAAAAATCCAAAAACATGAGCATAGCTTTGGGTGGCTTCACATTTGATATCTGCTAAACGGTTGTGCAGTTTTTAATTTTGTGTCGCTTTTGCGAGAGGATCAAGTTTCAATCGCCTGCTGTTCGGCCAGAGATCACGGCAGCAGATTGCGCCAATTTGGAACAAAAACGACATGTGATAAGCGGGAAGAGAGCACTTTGGAAGCGGATTTCGCGCCGGAAATTTGCTGATTTGTGTCTGTGACTGAAAATCACACCCGCTAAAATAATGAGCGGAGAGTCGAACTTTGCTTCCGCCGTTTACCTGCACTGTCAGGTGGCGATTAGGAGTATATATGGCTTTTTCAGATTTTCGATGTTGCAAATCTTGTCTCGATAACTTCTAGAAAGATTAGATTGTAGGTGGAGGGAAGTATTCAAAAATAATAGCAACAGCCTGAAGCGCCGTCAAAATTCTTCATCCAACGATACTGTTATAAGTAAAAATCTGAATGCTGACAATGACGTAATTAATAAAATTAATTAATTCCTCATTTAGATATGAGTTCATCACAGATTACTGTTATAAAGATTTATTAGCATTCGCATTTGTCACTCAGTTTTTGAAGATTTTTATAATTACATTTGTTTTATATTGTATTTTCAACTGATATTTCGAATAATTTTACTAAAAGAAACCAATTATTTATAGCAACATTTGTATTGCTTTTTATTTCTCCATTTTTTTTATTTTTATATCATTGCTCACATATAAAATTTTTGAAAAGATTTAAATGTTTGATACGGAATTTTTAGATGAAAATTTGAATTCAATTACGCACAAAATAGAATTTTTTTAAATTCTTTTAATATATTCACTAAATTTCTTATTTTAGAGTTGACGTTATTTTTAATAACAACATTAAATACGCAGCAATTTAAAACAACTTATTCAAAAGTGAATGAGGCAATCGAGATTTATGTAAGTAAAAAAAGCTCTAAACGGGAAATAATTAATTAGTAACAGGTCTACTAACTAATTAATTAAAAAAGTTTTATATTCAAGTTGGTGATTATGCAAATTAATTTTTATATAGAGCTGTATCATTTTGCCTTCTTAAGTGCTGTTAATGAATTTCGAAAGTGAAATTAACGAGGAATTTCTTGCTTAGGTTTTTTTTTCCTTCTAATTTTCTAACATATTTTACAATCTTGTACATTATATACTAGCAAATTCTTGCGGTGCCAGTACTTCCCACAGCGAGAAAACAAACAGTCGTTGGTTGATCATTATCCTGCTTTTTATGAGCCGCCGCCAAATTTATGAGAATTATGCAAATATTCAATTCGCAAATCCCTGCCGCCCACGCGAGGAAAAATTTGTTATACACCCATTCCAACGCTCTGCTCGAATTCCTTTGTTCTGCTGGTTTATTCGGTAGATTAGGAAAAAATAATTACACATGTACAATCATCTGAAAGGTCGCTTGCGGGGAGCAAGAAAAAAAGAGCTCTTGAAAACACTCAGCACACTTCGCCCCGGTTTCCGCTTTGCTTCCTTTCCTGTCTTGCAGCGAGGAATGCGCCTCGATTCTCACAGTCGCCGGATTATGAGAAAAGAAAACAGCGCGGTGTGCGTTATTTTTTTCAAGAGAAGGTGCTCTATGCTCTTGGCGCACCGAGGAGGATTTTTTTCGGCGGATTTTTCACACGCGCGCGCACCATTAATTGCAGCATTCGCAATTCATTAAAAAGTAACTGTACGCGCTTTCGGTAATTAAATTTTAATGATGCGTGCGGCGGCGCCCCCGTTTAATTGAACCGCGAAGAGGCGCGTGCAAAATTTTTAAATAACCATCAACAGCAAGGACGGAATTATTTTAAAACTTGTATTAAACTGAATATTAATTTTTGTTTTATTGTGCTCATCAAATTTGTTTTTATAATATGAAGTGCTTCAAGATTTATAATTTTTTTTTCTTAGTTTAAAAGAAAGATGTGAAACACACAGCAATGAACATTAAATTTTAATTACATAAAAACAAACAAAGTTATCGAATCTGCACCATCCGAATTGAAGTTGCAGATCTCTATATATTTCATGAAGATAATTTCTTCACTTGGCGTCACTATTTTTTTTAATATATAAAAAGCTGATAATGAAATCATAATTGTATAATGATGCGTAATGTTGATTTACTCTGCATGGTATAAACCTGTTGAAATTCTTTTTAATATAAAAGATGATGTCTGATGTGATTTTTTTGGTACATATTTTGTATTTTTACTTTCATAAGTGGCATATTATATCGGATCGGCGGCATCTTTGAATAGTTCTTTTGCATTTCATTACTGCAGCCAATATAATATCATGTCAGCAGTAAGAATTTGTTTAACAATGAAACTCTCTTTTTAACAATACAAAAAATCCAAAAATATGAGTTTTTGGTTTTCTTTAAGGCACTTTCATGAGAGAATTTTAATATATTAAGTTGGAGTTAAAAAAAAAAACAAATCAGCATGCAAGTAGTTTTCAAAAGTTTCCTGCGCTTATATGCCAAATAATATACTTAAGCATGCTATTATAATAGTTGTTCGAGTTTTTTTTATTAATAAATTTTTATTAGCCCAGAGCAATAACAAATAAGGAGTCGTTCAATAAATCTCGATTCATTGCCTATCCAAATAAAATCACGCCGGTCATGAGAATGCGGCGCCCAACGGAGAGGATGCTGCGCGAAAAGATCTCAGCGGACAAAAAGCCATGTGGGCGAGCAGGCAACATTTTATTATTCACAAGCTCAGGGCGTGCCTCTCTTCTCTCTCGCAACTCGCTCTCTTCAATTTTATTTTTTCTTTCTTTCTCTTGCACGGTGTTCATTTTATGGCGCCGGCCGACGATTTCGTGCCGTTAATAAAAAGGCGCGATAAAAATGGTCCATTATGCGCGACATCGATTCTGCAAATGTTGTATAACCTGCACGTGGTCAGAAGACTTGTCTCCGCGGCAAAGTGCGTTCCCACGACCCGCAGCAGCAGCAACCCCAATTGAATGTGATAAAAAAAATTAAAAAAATTTCTTGCGGTGACCTCAACTCCTTATTTTCTTATTAACTGGTTTTCAATCCCGCCCACGCTCACTCGTCGCAGCTCATCCTTTTGCTCGGCGGCAACAGGTATTGACAATGCGTGCATGTTTTCCAACAACAGCGGAGGCGATTTATTATACGCAACTGAGCTAGCAACAATATAATATGCTGGAGTCGCCCATTTAAGGAGTTATTTTGACATGGAATGAAAAATTATTTGTCTTTCCGATGTTCGAGCCTTTTTAGAATGGGAAAAATAGATAAAATTTAAAAAACAATGCAACAGATGTGAGGAAATTTTATTTGAGCATAAATTTAGTTGAGAGGAAAAAAGTGGCACTGCTAACTAGGGTATTCTATTAATTAAGCTTGATTTTCATCCGTTAAATTAAAATGATTAAGCGTCTTTCCAAACATTTGCTCGAATTAAAAAGTTCAAATAATCGGTTTGAGACTTTTCTTTTGAGCAAAATTTCAAATTAATCGATTAAAAGGTGATAACTTTTAATGACAAAAAGTGGTTTATTTTCTTATTTTTGCAAAAATGTCTCGAGGTTCGAGGTTATTGATATTATTTATTTTTCTATTTGATTTTTTGTTTGAATCATTTTTGCATAATATGGGGGAAAATGATGTGAACACAATTTTATATTCATGCAAGCTAGTAACAAGAATGTTTGAAACTCCTTTAGGAGATTCTTTATGAATTTTTTACATCATCGTTGTAATGATTTATTTGCAAATAAAAAAATATTGAAAATATTAAAAATAACAAAATCGTCCTAATTTATAAGATACGTTTTTTTTTATGAATTCTTTCTTACAAAAAATCAGGAGAAAAAAATTTACCGACCGGTGGTTGTATTCATCTCACAATAATTTCAAGGGCTATGCACTTTACCAAAATACCAGGCCATATGTGTGCGTGGGATTTCGACGCTCTGGGTCGGTTTAAAGGGCTCTCACGCGCGCCAGGTCCATTCATTCATTCGCTCCCATTTCCCCAAGGCGCTGTTTTCCTCCTCTGTATGAGATGTTTATGGGGTGCGATATCTGGTCGTCCAATTCCCAGCGAGCACCTTCTTCTCTTATACTTTGCGCCGCGCCGCCTGGTAGGGTGCGGAAGTTTGAAAGCCGATCCCGAACACAGGATGGGACGATCAAGATTTTTATGAGGAAACAACGAGCTGGTGCACGAGAGCTAATGTGTAAGAAGAGAAAACGATGAGCGCCGGGAACACCTACAAAATCAACCCCTTTTTTAACAAGAGGAAGATGTATTATGGTTTATCTCAGCGGTGGATCTCCCCACATTTTTAAATTATTTGTTTTCTTTCTTTGTCTTCCGAGGTCGTAATTTGGAGCAATAAAATAGTTGAAATCTTGATAGAACGTAATACCTAGCAATTATATTGTTTATTAAAATTGTTTTCTTACCATATCTATGATATATTTTTTAAACAAACAAACAAACAAGAATGTAATTACACATAATTGATTCTCTTGAAGCACTACTTAGGAACTTAATTACGTGAGAATTGATTCATGATTATTAGCAAATAGTAATTGTTCTTTAATAAATAAATAAACAAATTACAATCCCTAAATTACGTAAATAAATTTTACGAAACTGTTAATAAAAAAAAATATGATATTTATTTATTGCTATTTATATTATTTTTTCTCTTTTAGTTTGCCTTTATACATGGAAGGAAGTTGGTAAATTCTTTGCTAACAGCCTCGGGCCGCATGAGTCAAACCCTGAAATTTTATTCATACCCAAGAAACCACTCATATATAATCAGGAAGCAGCATAGAAGTCGCAGCTTCAATTCATTATAGAAAATTTCTATTCACCTGCCAAACCGTAAAGAGGAAGATGTTTGAATGAACCTGGCAAGTCCGAACTTGTAAAAATCACGTCCCGACCGGCGGCAACAATGGGACAAAACAGAGACGAATGAAGTGGCCGTGAATGGAACAAAGTCAAAAAACGGCCAGTCCATTTGAAAATCACGTGAAATGGAAAAGCATGACCAAGGACGGACCGTTTCCTCTCTGCCTGCGGGACTCGGTGTGACAAAACCCAATTTTCCATCTCATTGAAATGCTAAACCCCGCGACGCTCCCTGAGCAACGCAGGTCGTAAATCACCCTGAGTTGTGTTGAATATACCTGGAAAAACGCAAGAAGCACTTACTTAGGGCGCAGAGGGGCCTCATTCATGTGTTGTGGCGCAGGTAGGAGGAGAGGAGGGAGGGAGGGGGGCTGTCGGCAGCAGCGCCGGCAGATCTCGGCTTCTCATTCATCGCCCCGGCGGCGAACTGCAAAGTTGTACTCGTCGATCGGACACAAGTGACCCAGTGCGAAGGACGCGCGTGTGTTTTTACAGACCGAGAAATATACACAGTGACCATGCAGCCGGGCAAAGTTCACCTGTTGCTGCTGCTGCTGGGCCTCTTCTCCGCGCACCAATGTGAGTATAAACAGAAAAAATTTAATACGAAAACACTTTTATAAGAGAGATTTCCGTCTCTGACTCAATCCACGACCTTATTGTAGGAGGAACGATAAACTTTGTAAGGAAATTGATCAGAAAGAATTACTATGGAATAAGATGATGAATCAAATTAGTTGGAAATTAACAGGTTAAAAAAACGATATTTCAATTTCCGTGTTTTACTTGGTATTTTAAATGGAAAGGCGCGTTTAAGTACATATTGGATATAAATTATACCAAATATTACATTATTAATTTGTTAGATCAAAATATTTACAAAGCAAATATTTTGAGCTAGTCTCTAAATGATTAAACCCAACTAAATATGGCACAAAAGTTATATTTATGCAGATTTTGTTAAAAATTTAGTTAAAATAGAATTATATTAATTTTTTCATGAAGTAATATTTTATGTTTTATTAGAATATAAACCCTTTTTTAATCATTTATCAATAATATAATTTTTCTAGTTTAAAATGAAATTAATATTGTCTATATAGTAAATTCTGCATTGCATGAGCCTTTGAATAAACTCAAATCAATTGTAGATCAATCTTAAATTTTGTAAATTATATAAATTTGCGTAATTGAAATACAATCACACAAATAACAAATAATTTGTTTGAATTAATATTTTTATAGCTCTATAAAGTTTAATTAGAATTGCCTTTTTTCTTCTTATGCTCTAGATATTCCTAGATTGTTTCATTTTCAAAAATTTTCTCTGCGTCTGAAATAGAAAAATCTAAATCAGTCTGTAACGCAGCCAAAATATCAACAATCGCGTGTTATTCTTCGTGCTTCTCTCGGCGAACACCTCTCACATGCTCAGATGCGCGTGTTTATGCGTGTTTGGTTTGCACGTGAAGCGCGACTTGCGAACGTGCTTCCTCTCCGCTAACAACCAATTCGGCGCGGCCTGCAGAATTATCAATTATTATTTTTAAGAGAGAAGAGGTGCAAAAACTCGTCGGGTCGATGACTTATTCCGTTGGCGTTGGAAAGAAGCCAGAGGACTAAAGCGAATTAAAATGCATAAAAGAGAGAGGAAATGAAAATCCGCCGATGCACTGCGCTGACTTTGAGCATTCTTCAGCGGAAAAGAAAAAAATTGCATTTGTGTGCAGATTCATTTGAATCGCCACTCTCCCCATTCATTCCACTTTTTATACAATATCCAGAGCACAACTCGGCGCAGGCAATAAAATTCACTAAAGCAGCACACCAAAATTTTTATATAAATGGGTACTGAGCACGTCATGATTTTTATTGCTCAATTTCACTCAATTTGATCATAAAAGAAATCAATTCAATGGTCATGTAGGTCCGAAGTTAATTTTTGAAAGCGGTGATTCAATTTAAAACGGTAGAGGTGCGGTTGATTTGAACGTTCAAAATTAAGTAAACGTCTATTTTTAGAGAGAGGATTGAGGTTTAAATAAAGTTCAAAGTAAAAATTTTGGAATATAAATTCCTTTTCAAAACAAGTTTCAGATTTTTAATAAATTTTTCCACATTTAAAATTTGTCTTAATCCACACCTTGTTCCATTCATATCATTTTGCCAGGAATTTCCTTTTCCTCGTACACCTTTTTGAGGGAATGAATCACCATATCATTTATTATAACTGCACACTAGCGCGGTCAGCAGCTGGGAATGCGTGTCGCCTCGGGAGGTTTGCGGAATAGAAAGAAATCATCCACCCTATGCAGCCGGCACAGCTCACGTTTTATTATTCCCGGGCACGGTGGACGCGAATTATCTCAAATAAAATTTTCCGCCCGGTTTGGTCCATTGCGCATTAAGCTGCAAATAACTGCTCCGATAAAATATCAATTTGCTGTTGCGTGTGGGGGAGGCGCGGACTACTGTTGCCATCGCGGGACTCTCTCTTTTGCTCCTCCATTCAGGAAAAAAAATGAGTGCCCCAAGGTGCTGCCCGGGCAGCATTCAATGAATTTTCCACGCTGCTGCTGGAAGCGAACAAAAGCATTCCAAGCCTCTTTTGGCCAAAGCAACCCCTCAGATGCAGCCTCAGCCAGGATTAAACAACCCTCCTGTGCGATCCGTGACCCTGATAAAGCGGCCTGCTGTCAAATGTGCTCACCTTTGCAGAGACAAATGAGCCGCGGGTGGACAAAAATGAACATGTCGCCGCTTTAAAAATCTCAGAAAAGAGGACAAATCGAAGAATGGTATTTATTTATCAGTTTTAGTCAAACCGTTTCTCTTTTCCAACACAATTTAAATTTTGAGAAAAGTTGAAGTAATGGCGTAAGTTTTTGTTTAAATTCTTTCTCAGAAATTTTGATTCAATTTGCTGATGTCCGTTTTATTCCTCTTTTAACAAAAAAAAACCTCCTGTCCCGTTTTGAAAGAGCTCATAAAATTCAAATAAAAATTAGTCACGGCCGTCGCTCTTTTGAATAGTTGAAAAAATAAGCTCCGATTTCCACCCAAAATAAGAAAGGGGGAAGTTTTGCTTTTATCTGTAATTTTTTTCCGCAATATAACAAAAACACTTTTGAGCTCAAATGACTCTTCAAAAATCAGGATTCCCTTTTTCGGTGTCTGGTTTCGCGCAGCGGCGGCAGTTGTTTAAAACGTTGTTTGTTTGCCTCTCTCTCTTGCGCTATAATTTGGCAAGCTGCTGAATCACCCGCTCTCGCTGCGCATACAAAAGAAACAAAACGCCGCGCCGTGAAAAAGGCGAGAGAGAGACTAGAAAAGAGAAAAACCGCATCGGCCAAAAAAGTAGTTTGCATTTTCTTGAACAACCCGCCGCGCGCGTATTTGTCTCGCCTTTGTCCTGTCACGCCGCTGCCAACACGCTGTGATTTTCGCACGCGTGAAAACTGCGCTTGCTCTTGTGGTTTTGGTTAAAAGTTGATTGAAAATGTTTTTCTTAATTTTAATCAGTCCATATTAAAAAAATTTTGTGACTGCATGAACACCAAATTAACCGGTTTTGAATAATTGACCAATTTTTTAACGTCTCCTTAAAAGCATAACTGCCACTCAAAGTGTCAAGTCCTATCACTTAACAATTCAATTTCCCGCTTCAGATATTTCCGAGGGTCCCGAATTGTATATGAGCCGCCGTGGCACGGAATTCGGTTTTTTATTATTACGTTATATATTTATCTAATCTTCTCTTTCGTGAGCATTTCCTAGACTCAAATGTGACAGTCGGAGAAATGAGTGCCATCAAAATAGTTTCTTTACGAGGCGAGATGTTTTCATTGTATCTCCCAAACAGGGCGAGGAGGGTTGGCACCTTTTTGGTCTCGCTGTCGATACCTATCTTTATAGCGCTTTAAAGGGCCAACACCTCATTCACTCTCAAGACAGCCAAAAGACTTGATTTCGAGAGACTAGAAAAGAGGTGTCCTGATGCGGATGCGTTTTGTTCACACAAAGCTGCGTTTTGGCCAAAATTATTTGTATAACACGGTGCTATGGTGAAGCCTTTGGCACCTGAGAAAAAAGGAGAGTAAATATCCTGAGCCTGAGAGGACGCCCTAAACTCAAATAGTACGAAAAGCTAAAAAGCATCAGTGAAAAGGAAGGATTAAACGGTACAGAGAGAATTCTTTTGCACTAAGGAATGATAGAAATCTTCCACAAAATTATCAGATAAATGGAAACATGTTAAATCTCTGACAGAGAACATTATCAATTAAAATTAATATTATAATTTTTTAATTTATAAAATAATGCTTTAAAATAAAACTTTAAACTTTATTAACTGTTGTATAATTTAAAAAATTATTAAATAGAACTCACTTCTTTTTTTTTTTTAAATTTTGGAATTAGAGACTTTGAAGGTTTGAAGGGTTACTCGTTTAATGTAAACCCTGTGCAACTAGTGGGTTAAGGGTTTTTTCCGCTCCACTCGGCCGACCGACTGCACGCATGATGACAGATGCTGCAGCGGAGCAAAAAGCTTCTGCGGCGATTTACCTTCGCTCTGCGCGCATAGTTTTGTGATATTTTCCTGCAGCCACCCAGTTACACTTCCTGTCTCCCACCACGCACGCACATCCACGCGGAGAGCCTCGAGCAGAGCAATTTCCTCGCCCATATGCGCCATTCTATTGTGCGAGAGCACTCTCTGAAATTTCCAGAAAAAGGAAATGGAAAAAATAATTTTACCGGCGGATTTTCCTCGTCCTGAAATTATTATTTTCCAGCTATTTTAATTTGAATTTTTTTTCATTGCAATGAGAGTTTTAAAAAAGCCAATAATTTTGATATCAGAAGGAATTTTTCAAGCTTTTCTGTGATAATTTTCTTTTCATAATTTTTTTCCTCTTGCAAAAATCGTTTTTTTTTTAGTCCTTTTATGAGTTGACTTATTTTATCGAGCAGTTTCTGACCAGTTTGAGCTTTTGACAAGGCATTTCCTCTCCATCTGAAAACTCACTTTACAACCCGTTTCTAAATATTTTCCCTGACAAAAGAAAACCAAGAGCGTGCACTCATTACATTATACAGAGCGTACGCTTCGATTTCAAAGACGAGAGTCACAACACCCAATTATTTTCGCTTTTACATTTCGACAAGCAGCTCTATTTCCGGCGCGCAGAACAAACAATAAAAAAGAACACGGCGAAATGAAACGAAAAAAGAATCAAACGACGACTTACTTAAAGGAGTTTTATATTCCCGCGCCTTTGTATGCCGAATAAGAAACGCGCGCGTCGAGATTATTTGAATGACAAAAGGCAGCTGGGCTGCTAATTCTGAGTATTAGCACTCGAAGAAAGAAAGAACGGACCCTGCTGACAAACACAAACATCGTAATCAAAAGAAAAGCAAATACTCAGCATTGAGAGTGCTGCTGTGTGAGCTCTCGATATGCTCGAAATGAATTTTTATTGTCTGGTTCCTTTGGCTTGCGCGACCAAAAATATTGAGTGCAGCCGGCGAAGCGAGACCGACCGGCGTTTCATGCCCTGTGGTTGGACGAATTAAAATTTACTTGTGCACTCTTGAGACTTTTTGTAAAGCGAGACGATTGGATTTATAGCTTACAATCTTCTTGGTTAAGGCTTCCGTTTCGCTTCCTGTCTTATAACAGACTGTGAAATTTCTAAAAATTAAAAGGATAACTTATAATTTAGCTTAATTTCTACATAAAACTTGCAAAAATTACATTGAATCTTGTTGTATATTATTGATTAGATTTTTAATAAAATTTTTATAAAATTAAATCATTAAATAATGTCCTTGTAACATTTTAATGAAGCATTTTAAAATAAAACATTTTTGCAAAAATTTAGATTCAAATTAACTATTATAGGAATCAACTCAGTTCTGTAATCTGGTTCCGTTATGTTTTAGTTTTACTTTATTTTTATTATTCTTGGTAAATTTCTTTCTCTGCTAAATGAAGGACTTTGTGTGGCATTCAAACTCGAATGAATTCTCTTCTTTATCTCGCTGGGTCGTTGATACCCTGCAGATTGGGTCTGACTGCTGCTGGATTATACGTGGAAAGAGCATCAGAACAAAAAGCAGCACAAATGCGCATAATCAAATAGCAGAACGCCGAGAGCCAGATTCGAGGAAACGCGAGTGTTATAAAAATACAAAAACCAGCACAAGAAATTCTAATTTACATTTTACGTTAAAAGAAAATATTATAATGCAGTTGGACTTACTATAAGATTATAATAAAAATTATTGCCATATAATTAATTAAAGGGGGCAGCTGAAAAGCTGTTATTTTTTTATTCTTCATAATATCATATTATAAAATTCAATACTGCATTTTGAGATTTATATTAATTAATGAACAGCAGATTGCTGTACTGTACCGCGCGGCACAATAAATAACTCATATTTTATTCGATTGCCATCGGAATAAAACAATGGGTTGTATACATCATGCGATGCAAATCGAGCTGTGAGTTACGTTGCTGATCGTTACGCTCTTTAATCAGCATCCATCGTTCCCACTTCCGGTTCGATTGCATACATTTATAAAGCCTCGCCGCGATTATCATAATGTGCCCGGCTGCGCGAATTCGAGTTTCGTAATCAATGCGAATGGGAGTTTAAAGAGGTTTGTTTGTTGTTCTCAAAACCCGGCCGCCGAAGTTGCAGCTGCTTTTTGAGTAGCAAAATGAAATTCCTTCGGCTGCACCAGATGCGAAAAATTGATTGCCGAGTCGTGTTTCTGCGCTTAACGACATTATACACTTTGAAAAGCAACGGCAGAGAGAGAATACCTGGTGCGGAAAAAGCAACAGTTGCACGCCTGATATTTTAACTGTAACATTAAGTAACGTGTGAAAATAATGTTAATGGGCCGCCCAGTGCTGTTCAAAATTGGGAGATTTTAATGGTGGATCTTTTCTCATATAAAGCAGGATATAAAAATGAAGAATAACCGTATTTTATAATTTTAATAACAAGTTTAATAAGTTATATTTAAAAATTTGAAAACTCGAGAATATCAGTTTAAATTTTTTCCATAAAATCTTAGATTTTTTTTATTTAAATTTTATTTTAGTTTTCATCTTTTAATTGAATCTTACATTTAAAAAAATTGTAATTTTGCGAATGCAGCTATTTCATATTAAATTGAAGCCAAAACGTTTAAATTTTGTATACTAACACTCGTCACGTGCCCTTGCTCTTAATTATTTGTCTGGTTTTTTCTGTGACAGACGCGCGACCGGCCATCTGCCTCCGATTGGGGTTGAAATTTTATTATTCAAAAAGTAAACCGAAACCTCTGCATCAAAATAACCGCTTGCACACCATATCTCTCACAACAAAAACGGGTGTACATACAAAAGTAACTAACGAGCAGCCGGCGCCGTAGCCTTTTTTCTAGCTCAACCCCAAATCATCCCTTCGCTCGTCGGCCGGCGGTCAGGTAGCACCCTGCAATCGCACGCACCTTCCTACGGCTTCCGCAGCTGCTCTGAATTAAAGAAGGAAAAGGGACCGCCGCCGTCGAGATGTAATTTCCAAATACACGCCAGATGTGCGTGCACGAGACCAGTCGGCGAAGAAAAAAATTTTGTATAATAATGACATGCGGCCATACGGAGTGGAATTTTATTCGTGAATTAAAAAAGCTCTTTCTTGGTGGAGTCTGCAAAATAAATGGATCGCGGGCGGAACGGGACCAAAGCGAAGGAGATACAAATATCGCTACATTTTGCATTCTATATAACCCATTTATAAAGATTGAGAATGGAATTTTGACAACTTTATCAAAGCACCTATAAAAATCATAAAAAAATTTTATAGAGCGATTAATTTCAAAATTTAGATGCATTTGACTCTGAAGCAAATTACAGGAGAGAAAATAAAACGTTTTTGGTTTTATTTAAATATTTTTAAGAAAAATACTGAACAAAAATAAACTGAAATGAATTTTAGAAAGATAATATTAAGTATTTGTTAATTTTTTTTAGATATATTTGAATTTGTCAAAGTTTAAGTAACTTTTCTATATTTTAATTTTGTTCTGAAACTTTATAAAAAAAATAATATAGCGGTTTGGGAAGATCATTAATTAAGCTTTCAAGCGACGCAGCAAAAGACAGGAAGCGCTGGCTGCGGAATTCTGATGATCCATTGATATTTCACCCACTAACCTCAGCACCTCTCTCTCTTTCGCCGGCGCTGAATGAATATAAAGAGGTGATGCAGCAACATTTTTGTCGAGCAGCAGCGTGAGAGCCGCGGCTGGATTTTTGTGTACACAAACCTCGCTACTTCCTCGCTCGCATTCTTCGCCGTCTTTCCGCACATCTAGGCGAAATATATCATTTGTTGTTGCACGGGGCTCGTGTTGCACCTTGGGAATCGGCGCCCGAAACTTGTTTACGCGCACATAAAAATGTTTTGGTACAACTTGCGGACAAACGCAGAGTTCATGAAAACAGGCGCCATACAATAGAGTGGAGATCAAGGTGCGAGATAAATTTGTATAAATAAAAACATGATTCTCACAATAAACACAATTTGAGACGATACGTAAAAATTATCGGAGAATTGCAGGGAATTTATTTAAAATTTGAATTAGATTTTAACTCCTTGTATCTTTTGCAAGACGCATAATAAATTACAAAAATTAATTACAATTTTTTTAACATTTTTTTTTTAAAATAATTATTGAATTTTAATTGAATAAAATACTTCATTGATTTTTTAAATTTTCAACTTTTGGGATTTCAAGTTTCTATTTTGCTCCTCTCCGTGACCCTCTCAACAAAGATACAGAAATGCTTTTTATTAACTGGCACTTCTACCGTCTGCGCCATCCTTTCACGAATTCAGCTCCATTCATTCTCGCCCTCTTCCTTCCCAAATGCCGCCAAACGAAAAGGATCAATG
Source organism: Neocloeon triangulifer (assembly GCF_031216515.1). Taxonomy (NCBI): domain Eukaryota; kingdom Metazoa; phylum Arthropoda; class Insecta; order Ephemeroptera; family Baetidae; genus Neocloeon; species Neocloeon triangulifer. Next base: position 10,314,486 of record NW_026775546.1, read on the forward strand.
AGGCAGGTGCTACGCGGGCAAAAGGAATTCCTACTTATCCGGCTGCTAAATGTTAGACCCGCCGCTTGTCAAACGCGAGAAATATTTATCCGAGAGCACGTGTTGTTACACTGACCAGAGGAAATTTATATTTTTCTTTTCACAAAAGAAGCCGGGGAGGAAACACGCCCGACCGACGAATCGATTTCATTTTTTGCGCCACCTTGATCCGCCCTGAGGAATTTTTTCATGCGTTTTTTAAGAGAGGACGCGTGAGGCTGCATAGTAATTTTCGCTTTTCAGGTATACCCTGAAATGAAAAGGTGCGCGACCCTATATATGTGTAAATTAAAGAGCTTCTGCGCCCGCCCCTGCCACTTTCGACCATAGTTTGCTGGAAGATGCAGTATTGGGTCAGGTGACGCAAGTAATTTTCTTTGTAAAAAAACAGAGCGTACGTGAGGTGGGCCTGGAATTTGGAATTATCCGCGCCAACCATCAACCCATAAATCAATAAGCGAGAAAACCAGAGTGTTTTCTTTTGTGAAATTTTTTTAACGTTCTGAAAAATCAAAGCTCTGACCGGAAGCATAAAAAAAATCAATGAATCCTTTCAATTGAAGTAAAAAAAGTTTCCCAATATAATAAGAGGAAATTAATTTATTTTTATCAAAAAGAATTACTATTGTTTTAAATTTTTCCATTAAAAATAGTATTATATAAATATGCCAAAAGTATTTTTTTTTTTTTTTTTTTTTTTTTATAGTTTAAACATAAAATTGGATGCAATAAGTGAAAAACCAACAAAACCTTGCGTGTTAATAGTCGCTGAGCTTTATGCGCTTATGGGCTTTTGGGTGTAAATTTAACCTTCACGCATCAAACGCCGAGCGCATGCATCCTTTCCGCTGCTGCGTTGATCCTCTTATCAGCACACACGAAACGTGATGTTGGTTTTTTATTTCAATCGAGAGACACCCGGGAATTAAATTCGTACATGGCATTTTAATGAATGAAAAATTACGAAACGCCGTAACAAGAGCCCAACGGTGCGAATCGCCTCTTGAAATTTTTTTAAATCAGCTGCTTTTGTTTAGTGTGCCAAAAAGGTTTTAAAACACCAAAATAAAACTTAAAAAAAGTTCAATAGTAAATAAATTTTATATTCCTATGCCATTGAGACTAGATTTAATTAAGAAACCCCGTTTAAAATCTACATTTTCAAAACTTATAATCTATTTTTTCCAATAATGAAGTATCTCATTAATTGTTAAACTAAAAATTATGTTTTATTTAAAAAAAAAATCCAAATCTCCACAGCTTTATTTAGTTTTTTATTTTGTATATTTTTAACCGATTTTTCTGTTCATTTTTCGGCGATGGCCCGAGTCCCATCACATGCAGCAATTAATATTCAAGCCGCGTCTAATTATAGAGGCCCTTTATTTATGGCCGGGGTTGTTTGGTTTATTATTGGGTCTGCTCGCCGCTCGTCTATTAATCAATACCTGTTGCTTTCGGAATCCTCTTTTTTCATTCTCTCCTCCTCCGTCCAACGACGATCCGAGTTAGAGAGACTTCCAAAATTTATTTCCAGAGCAGCAGCCGCCACTTAATTTGCATGTCAGCGGACAAAAAAAATCGGAGCTGAATATATAACTAATGAGATTCTTGCGTCCGACCATTAATTTATATAAAAGCCGCGGCGTTTAGTTTAGGTCTTTAAGCTTTATAATCCTGCTTAAGTTCGGAGCTTATAGAGGCGAATTTTGCCAAGATTGTTTGCTTTTCGCACGTCTTTTGACACCTCATTTTGCTGCATTCTTTTTCGACTGGGAGGCGAGATTTTAACGACAACGGACGCAAATTCAATAATCCGGCGATCGCGAACCCGCCCAATTTCAGCGCGCGGGACAGACACGCCATCAACCGCACCTTAAAAGAGCACAGCTTGTTAAGAATTCAATGCGAATAAAATAACACACACCGGTGTGTGTATATATGAGAAAGAAGAGCTTAGGGACCCTTTTTGTGCGCATTGCAAGGCCTGATTTTTAATGCTTCACGCCGCTGATTTTATTATATTGTGCGCCGCTCGATTGGTAAACTGTGATCAACGGTGACAAGCGTGAATTGCGATTTGTGATTCTAAATTGCAAAATATTGTCGCTTAAGCCATGTGAGACACTTTTTATACACAATATGGCTCGTTTGCTCTTATTTCCAGTAGAAGCCAGCTGAGCTGCCTTGTTAGAGATTAATTTAGATTTTAAATTAAGAAAGAATTAATTTTTAAAAGTCTTAAAACTCTATCATAAAAGCTTGATTTTTTTTTTTTTTTAAATAAATGTAAATTAAAAATCTTTTGATTCATGATTAGCCGACTTTGTTTTTTTTATATTCAAAAAATAAAATACAGCATGAAAAACATTATTATGTATGTAATTTTTTTACACAGGCTCAAATTTTTGCTGAATAATTTCACGGTGATGAATTATTTTCATCCACAAAAACTTTTGTTTTCTTGCTGTTAATTTTATTTTCAAACAGAAGAAGTAAAATAATAATCAGAAAATTTTTGCTCTCAAATTAATAGATTCACTTTATTAAAAAAAAAAAATAAAACAATAAGTTTGAAAAATTCACAAATTACTTTCCTCTGTATAGATTGTCCTTTCCATATCTTGATAATTTCCGCATAGTAATTTTTTCTTTCGTGAAATCTTCCTTCTTTTTCTCTTTTTCTCAACGCACAATTTGGAAAAAAAAGCAAAATCCGCACGCCCATGTTTCTGCTGCTGACAAAAATGAATTACTGACATGGATATTATTTGTCTTTGTGTTTTTGTGTTTGCTTTTTCGCCGTTGTTGTCCATTTCTGGCATGTGTTGGCATAACATGGCCGCAAATAAATTAAATTCCGCGTGTTCCTGTCTCTCTTTCTCTCTCTCCGCAAAACAAAACGGATCGCCAGCAGCAGCGCGCTGAAAATTACACATAAATATAAAAGCGGCGCGCGATTCGTCGAGCATTGTTGCTGGAGCATATGATTTATTCTCGAACTATATCAGGTGGGCGAGTGAGGCAGAATTAGTTTTGTTGCTCTCGTTCGTTGTTTTTGCCGTCGGTTTGCGGATGAGCGATCATTAGACGATCTCTGCTGGCTGCAATGTTATTAGACAAAAAAGCAGGGCCACGGCATTCCATCAAACTGGCGAGCGAAACATTGGTCGCTTCTTGCCAACGTGCTCACAGGAGTGGAACTACTTTTCTTATATATTATTCTCGAAAGAGGTGCTGCTGCTGCTGATTTATTAAACATTATCGCTCCTCTGAGACCTGCATGGCGCCGCTCGTCCGACTTCTATTGTTGCATCTGCGGCCGAGACTTAAAAATTGCTTGCAAATTTTTTTGCAAAGTGGGTTTTTGTTGGAAGTAACTAGAGGAGTGGGAAGTTTTGTTAAGAAATAACTTTTCAAGGAACACACTTTTTGTATAAATCTGCACACTTTCTTTGATGCACGAGAAAGATTGAAAATCTAAGTAAAATCTGCTAATAAAAATATAGTTAAAAATTTATTTCTGCATCAACTCTATATCAATTCAAGCAGACCTATCAAGATATATATTTTTGAAATCAACATATTTTATTGAGAATGTTCTAAAATTTAGTTGGAAAAATAAATAATTAAAGGAATTTACTTTTTTAAACAAGAACTTGGAAAACTTTTGATTAGATGGCATTAGATAACTTTAATATTCAGAAATATGCAATCATTTTTTTTTTAAATCATGCAGTAAATGATTTTTCCACACATTATTAATCATCTCCAAATTAACCGTCAGTAAATAAAATTTTTTAAGTTAAACGAAGGGAAATTAAAATCAAACTATGCTTAATAGGCTGATTATTTGATTCGATTTTTCAGACTAATGAAAAAAATCATGGTTCTAAATTAAGCAACGTTAATAAATTTAAAGGGTTATTATATTTGACTTTGGCACTTATTTATAATTCTAATCTTTTATTCATTTGCTGACATGGATTTTGTTCAACGTGAGAAGAAGATAATAAATTTCCAGCAGTCTGTTTATTTTTCCCTTTTATATATTTTTCGTTGGACAAAGACAAAGAATAATTACCGAGGCACGCCGCTGTGTGCTGCCCGTTGGTCCAGTTTGAACGAGACGAGCCCTCCCTACGAGAGCAATGAATTAAATGAATTCATGATTCGCAACCAGAGTATAAATAAATATTATTATACGTATGTTTGAAATAATAAAAGCATGCAAGAGATAGCGGCTCGCCGGCGAATATAATTTAAAAGTACCGAGCGAGAATCATACTTTCAAATGAGATGAAGCATTATAAATTTAAAGTATGTAAGGCTTGCAATAAGGGGAGAGTAAGTAGTGCCTGCGCGCGTGCATTTTGGCGAATTTGCATTATTACAATAATGAAGCGGCGACCACTTGAAAAATGGCGTGACCTTTGGCTTGGCAACGAAATTTCATTTTGCCTGTAAGTATATCTCCCAAGAGCGATATAAAAAAAAATTGTGCTTTAAACAATACAATATTTATTCCACTACAGACTTCAAGCATAATCCTGCATGGCATAATCCATCTTTCATTGAAGTGTATTTGCAGGAAATTTATTTAAGGATATTATTAAAAATAAATAAATCAAAAGTTATCAAAGAGGAAAAGGGGATCTTGGAGATTTAATTTTTCAGCTGTAAAAATGGTTATACAATTTGTATATTATTGTGAATAAAACAAAATGGTCTCCATATGATCTCCGCATTTCAAAGAGAAGTCAAAACTCTTTACAGACGTCAAGAAAAAAACAATTCGCTCTCGCGGTTTATCATTTCAGAAAATCTGGAAGCCTTGCCTATTTCTGTGGCTTCTCGTTCGTTTTGCAGAATAGAGCAATCTCGTTACTGTCAACCGCGGCGGCTAATCTCACCTTTGTTGCGTTGTTAGTCGGAAAATGCTAATCAAAATACAGCAGGGAGAGAGAGAACAATTTGGCATTGAGCGAATCGACCACTGGAACTGAAACGAGTCAGCGCCGCCGTTTGGAAAGGGACAAAAAGTGGCCAAACTTAATTCAAAAGAAAAAATATAGGCTCTTTAAATTTGATCATTATTTTCTAATAATTATTATTCTAGACTATAAAAAATCAAAATTTAAAAATTAATCAAACACTTTAAATTTTAAATACTTCAAAACGAAATAAAGGAAAATACAAATTTTTAACAGCAATAATTTTTTTATTAGTAATTTATTTTTTATGTTATCCTTTTCAGAACGTGAGAAAACTTTTTTATCTTTATTCATAACCAAAATAAATGATTAGTAATCAGACAACCCTTTTTCTACTTTTCCTTTACACTACGATTCGTTTCAGACCATTAACATTTTTGAGTCTCTTATTCTCTGCCGTGTATGAAAAGACGTCACCTGTCCGCCCAAATCATTGCTCGGCCGAATCAAAACTAGAACAAAGCCCAACTGAGTCAGGTTTTATTCTCTTTTAGATTGAGGCACGCACACGTAAGCGTCCGCCACACACAGACAGGCATGGCCGCCGCGAAAAGAAGCTTCTTCTTTGGCCGCCGAATTAGAGGGAGAGAAAAGATAAATTATCTTGATGGATGAGATGTGTTTCTCTCGGGCTGGCACCTCTCTATACACAAAATGTGCGCCGTGTTTGTGTAGGTGAAATCGGTACAAAGCGCCCCGGCGATGGTTAAAAAAGAGCCAAAGGCATTTCCTTTCATACAAAATACTGCCACTCCGGGCGTGTTATATATTTTAAGGAGCCGCCGACACACACAAAAAGTTATAAAAAAGTTTCGGCGGCAGATTCTGGCCCGCACATCTCTCTTATTATTCGACCTCCAAATAATGATTTTCCTGCAACGGCAGCCGCAGCATTCCGAAGAACGAGAGAGACACACATAAATTCATTTTACGCCGAGATATAGAGCCGCGATCTTTTCTGATTACGTTTGTGTGTGCATTGTGCGGCGGAGGGAATTTTCTCACTTCTTTTAATATGTGAATGGGGATTTTTATCTTGTTATTGTTGCCGTGTGTTATTTAAGGGTTATTTATGACGGGCAGCACATCCGACCAATAAAGATGAGGGCGGCGCTTTTCAATTTGCTTCACTCCAGTTATACAAATTCATTTCGTGCTGCGATAATAATTTTTCAGAGATTTTATCTCAAGATCAGTAGTCACCATACAATAAGAGGAATAACCAACATTCATTCATTTACTTAATATTAATTAAATTCTTAAATGAATAAAGAGCTGGTTTTTTTTTTGTTTTAATTCAAGAAAATTTGTTTATATAATTATTCTTTATATTTTATTCACTCAGTTTTCATTGTAACAAGAATTAAATGACAATCTTGATTTAATTTAAGAGAAAATTCAATTTTATTTAATTTTCATTTAGCGAGAGACGAAAATAATCCAAGGATTTCAGTCATTACAAAAACCACTCTACCCCTGATAGTCACTTATTTCTTTACAATAGCTTTATCATTGCATGACCGAAACCCAATTATGTTTCCTACTCTTCTCTCTCATTTCCCAATTTTCCTTGTTCCGCCGATTCAAACCCATGTTTTCTCACAAATGAAATCAAATGTCGGTTCCTTTGCTTTCTACTATATAGATAGGCCGCACGTTTCAGGTCAGAAAACACCCCCGTGAGAACAATGAAAGGTGTCTTTGTGCTGTTGGATTAGGAAATTTCCCTCCGAGAGAGCCATTACGCGGCACTGCACCTTTTTTTCTTCGGTCTCTCAGGTGGTTCGGGACCCCACAAATTGTCCCTCCCAAATTGCTTTTCCTCCTTTTTGAATTGAGTCATCAGCAGTAAATATAAAAAAATATTTCATTTCAACTGGCTTGTTTTTTAACACGCTGGCTGCTCACATTTCATTAAAAATGAATAAAATGCATCTCCCTCGTTTTGACCAATTTGGGCTCAGGTGCAAGTTTAACAGGCGCGCGGGTCAGCGCATCATTAGTGCTGCCACACTTTATACTTTAAAACCAGCAGCATTTTTTTCTCTTCTCTCTCCGGTCCATTCGAAGAATCAACGAGTTAATGAGGCTGTAATTGGAGATCCTTCTCATTCGGAATGCTGCGTGCGCACGCATCGGTGAAATCCGAGCAGAGCGTCCACCTTTTAACGAAAAAAAGGAATTCGAATAAGCTGTCGTGTGCGCTGTCGCCACAAAATGTGCGGCTTAATTGCAGGTTTAATGAGATTGCGGTGACGCTTACGAGATCAAAGAAAAATTACTCCACGTCGATCACAGAGCTAGAACTAATTATATCGAGACTTTAAAGGCGCCTGTAATGAACATCAGAACAACTTTTCAGTTTTAAATTCACCAAGTGTATAAATTTTGACTTGAAGTTTGTTAATTGTTTAGTATTTTTACAAAGTCTACAAAAGAGTTTTTAAAGTTAATGCTTCCTTTATTTGATTTTTATTTTAAATAATTTTTACTAGCTTCTATTTTGGGAGAATTTTTTTATGATAATTTGAAACAATTTTCATTTGTAATCATCTCCATTATCCACATTCTATATTTTATTATTATTATTGTAATTAACCTATCTCTAAAAACGTTAAAATTGAAATTCCTGCTCCACATTAAATTAAATTGTCTCAACCGGGAACATAATATCCATGCCTGAGGGAGCCCCGCGCTTAAAAGCCTAATTACACCAAAGTCAAACGAAGAAATTAATCCCGGACACTGATCTGCATTTAATTACATCAGAATGCCGGCAGCGGCTTCGCATCTATTCAGCCTTTCATGGGTCATTTCTGGAAAATTAATTACACTTCCAAATCTTTTTCAAAAGAAGAGAAGACACCCCGCCTAAAAAATGTTACAAGGAATAATAATGCAACGCAGAGACGTGCACGTGGGTGTAACTACGTACATAAAAAGAAAGAGAGAAATTAATTCCCATTTGGATCGAAGGATAAAAAAATATAACCAAATGATAAAAGCGGCCCGACACGTCATTTGAATTTTTATGTTTGAAAGTCCATACATGTTGTGCAGAGAGAGAAGAATTTCTTCCAAAGGGCGGATCCTCTAATTTCGTATATGCCTTCAACTTTAAAATCATCCTCCTTTGGAGCAGCGATGAAAATAAAAGGTCGCCCAAAGGTCAGACGCGCGATGGTGCTTTTTAGATCCTGATGCATTGTATGCCGGAATATGACTCACAAGTTGTAATATTTCAAGGGGAAAATCTTCTCCGGGATGCTGGGAAAGAAACAATACCTGATAAGTCTATTTGTTCAAACAATCCGTTCTCTGCTGAGAGTATAATTTTTTGGAAAGGGTTTATTACAGCGGCGGGCGCCTGTTTACTTTTTTGAGCTCGCTCGCGTATAATCAATTTTGGGCCACCCAACGAGAGCTCAGAAGGAGAAAAATCAACTGAAAGGCCCGCAGGTATGTGTGCTTTTTTGACTTGACGAGGGAGAAACGAAAATATTGTTGCGGCCGACACAGAAATAACACCGAATTTATCGAGATTCGGACTGCAAAGTCAAACAACTATGGCCAGCAGCTGCGTGACGGACTCCCTTGGGAGAGCAAAACACTCGACTTTTCCAAGTGGTTTTCTAACTAAGTGCTAAGGGATAATATTATAAAATAAGAAAAACGCCCTTTACAAAAATGCTTTGCACAGAAATGTTTTGATTAAGGAAATTCATGGAACTTCGTTTTTGAGCTCACACGTTGAATAAACAATGAAAAAAGTCAAAATTGTTATAATAGCTAATAGGAATTTTATCGTGGCCAAAAATTTTAAATGGAAATTGAGTTGAGCTTACAATACGCAATATATAAGAATTAGGATTTCTTTAAATTGAAATAAAAGATTTAAATTCTGAACTGCAAACCAAATTTCCCTCAAATTTAATTTATTAATTTCTATTCTTTTCGATCAACAATGAAAAAGGTTTCTTTCAATCAAAATAATTTGAAATTCCCAAGAGGATGATGCCGCGCAAATAAAAGATTATATCTCGCTGGAAAAAAAATTGAATTAAGTGTAATTTCATATTATTTTATTTCCTTCGCGCATGATTTGGTCTTTTGGGTCTTTCTTTTCATCTCCAGCAACTTAAGCGCAAAAGAACAAAAATGCATCTCACGAAACTCAAATCTCATTTCCCAGATTGCAATCTTTTACCACGGAGAGCAATTTCAGCATCAGAAAAAAAGCGCGACTCGGCCACAAATAAAGCAATTAGTGCAGCGTTCTCTTCCTCGCCATCGTCAAATATTCACCTCTCGTCAAATTACACGTTTCGGCGGCCCCAACATTTTCCACTTGACGATAAAAATCAGAGTGTGGCCAGCAAGAGTTGTAATTAACGCGGAGCACCACTCCGGCCGCAATTTTTTGAGAAATAAGTGTCAAAAAGCAAGAAGTAGTAAAATATAATTCCCTTTTTCTCTGGGCGCATCATTATTTTTCCATCATGTGACGTTGCATTTTCTCAAGCTCGTCATGGAGATGTGCTTGTCTTAAGTGCGCCCGCGACCTTTGCAGCTGCGCCACGGAGATTCCTCGAAAATCGCATCTCTCTGCGGCACTGCCGAAACATTGTTTTCCGCGCCGAGCGAGGGATAAAAAATAAAAAAAGTTCGCTTTTTATGACGAGTTGCAAAGAGCAATTTTTTTAAAAAGGTTCGCGCAGACAAATCGCTTTATTGCACTTTCATCACCTGCGTTTTTCGAGAAGAGAGACTTGAAAGAGACAATGCGCCGAAAAGTCGTGAAAATTCTCCCCAACGGATTTAAATTACTTAATTTTGTGCAATTAGGTGCAATAAACGTAGCACAATTGTTTTTGTCATCAGTCTTGAAATTTCCACCCAATTAGAGTGTCTGGCTTTTAATTTCACGGTTTGTTCAAAGACCTTTTTTAAAATGATAAGCAAAACTGTGAAATTTTATTATTTTTATATTTTTAGTTATAAAATATTGAAATTGAAATTCTTGTTATTTAAATATATAATTCGTTTTATAAATTCACTTTCTGATCGATTTCATTCATTGTCAGTCAAGATCATCCACGGTTGATCTTGAATTTCTACGCGTGAGAAAACAATCTCTCGCTGCTGCGCAGGTATTGAACCGATTGTTTTTTGCCGACAGGTGCCGCTTCCTGCTTCTTCGCGCCTGAGGTTCAAGGCGAATTCGTTATGCAATCGAGCGTGTCGGCCGAGTGGCAGGTCCAATACTCGCGGGTCAACATCACCGGCGAGTCCATCCCCATCTGGGGCATCTGCCACAAGCGCATCGGCAACAACGTCATCCTCATGGACGAGTAAGTATAATTTTTTTATCCATTAATTATTGCATGTGTGGAGAAATAAGGACTTCCGCACTCTTTTGCACCTGTTTTCGAGGAAAAAAACTGTGAAGACAGCGAGAGATGGTGCGTGTGGTTTTTGTTTTATTGCCATGTTCCCTTCGCGTGATGAGCAGCGAAAAGAAAAAAGGTGGAGAAAATTCTTATGGCGATCATCGACTGCAACTTTCGGCGGCTTTATTGCCAAAGTTGTAAAATAAAAACCACCAAAAAGGGCCGGATGGTGATTAAGATGGGCGGTTGTTTGCTAAAAAAATTATATTGGAATTGGTTGAAAGGAAATGGCTTATTATGCGGTTTTACTGAAAAGCTTTGATTTATTTTTCGCAATTATAATTTTTTTAATTCAGAAAGTGCAAATTTAGGCCATCGCAAATAAATAATGCACCATATTGTTGGCCGCTTGTAAAAGTACAGCAATTTTTTTTCTTTGTGCGAGTCTCCTTTGTAGAAACAATAAATCATTACACATCTCTTTCTCTCACGATTAACAACAACAATGACTGCGCGCGGCGTCTCTCTCTTGTCATTATTATTGTTGTGGCTTTTTTATTTCGATTAATGTGATAGGATCAAACAATAAATTACTAATGACCGCTCCGACTCACAAAAAAACCTTCACTGTGCACCATTGGCCCCTTTCTTTCTCCGCTCGCCAAGATCGTAATTGAAGATCTTCATTAAAAAGAACGTGTTGAAAAGAAGAGAGACAAAAAAAAATTGGTAAACGCATCAGCCATCAACTTATGTCTATTGTAGTGTATGGGTTTTATCTCTGGCTGAAAGGAATCAAATGATTGACGATTGGCATTGAAATTTAATTAGAGTCGTTAACTTTAATTGCTCAACTTGACTCAAATGGGTCTCTTTCAATTGCACTAATCGATTTCTAGGAAATTTAATTAGTAAAAGTTTTTGCAGAATGTTCAAATTGATAATTAAGTTTTTAATTTTCTTTAGCTCTGGCGGAGGAAATTGCTTCAGATGTTTCCACCTGAGTCTGCACTCAATCAACGTGCTCCAAGTTCGGACGGAGGGACTGGACAAATGTTACACAGCCGAGGACGCTGCTATCCACACTTGTCCGGGCAATAGCAAGAATTCAAACGACCTCCAGGAAATTCTCCTTTACAGTAAGTTTTGCAATTAAGAAATATACAAGCTTATGATTAATTTTAAATTTTTTTTTTAATGTTTGTGGTCGCATTTATTTAATTTTTAATTAAGCATTCAAATGCAAAATAAAGTCGTCGCCGCGACTCTCCACAAATAATACACCTGCATGACAAGACGTGCATGCCTCGTGATTCCTTTTTCCATCCATTCTTCTTGGCATGCATTTGATTCTGTGCTGTGTTTAGTGTTCGGGCAAGCGTGCCGCCGCCGCGTCGCGCACAACAAAGGGAATCTCTCGCGTTGAAAAGAGAATGAAAATATGTCTGCTGTATAAGTACACACACGTATCATTTCGCGCAAAACGATACGCCCAGCGCCTTCATTATGCGCCACGTTGTAATTGTAACATGCATTAAAACGGCGCGGACACGGCGTCATGCTCGCGTGTTGGAATTCTTGTAACTAGCAAACTAGCTTGTCCCTTTTTAACAATGAAGGTCTAGAACAGCTATATAATTCATAAAAATTTTAAAAGAAAAAAATAGTAAGAAAATGAAATATTATCATCATTTGTACAAAAATTGAATTTTTTAAAATTTTATTTCAATTTTTAGGTAATGTTTGACAGCTGTTGTCTAAAAATAACAATTAAAAAATTCGGAAATATTTACAAAAGTAATTAAAGAATTGATTATAGAAATTTTATCAAATACTTTGAAATTATGCAAATTTTATTCTCCGCTTTTTTATTGAAATAATAACAAAACGTTTATTGACTTAAATAAATTGAATAGTCAAACAACCTGTGCAGTGACTCATTTTCGCTGTTAAAGTGACAATTTGGCCGCACCTTCATGACTATATTTGAGAGTGCGTAATACAAGATGCATTGCTCAGCGTCTCTCTCGGCTTTTATTCTCGCTGTATAATTCTCTCTCCAATTGAAATTCCACGCACTCGCAGCGCGTTGAAATTTCATTGGAAACCGATTTGCTCGTCTGATACACTGGAACATGCTGACTGCACACGCGTGCTTTAATTGGTATGCAAAGTGGTGACGAAATAATGTAGTTAGGAGAGAGCGAAATAAAATATAAAAACCGCCGGCGCATCCTTGGGTATAAATTGCGCCTGATGAGCTGCCGCTGTTTGTTTTCAAATTGTTTATATCTCCGGAGGTTCAGTCAGCATCAATTTTATACAAACCCGCAGGTACGAGGAATGCTGCCGGTCAGGTGCGCGGCGCACACGGTGGCAATTAAAGAGACGGAGAATATAATACAATGGGGCGCTCAGGTTGTTCGGGAAGTTGAAATGGCTCGGAAGTTCTTAATTGAAATTTTTCAGAAAAGGGTTGAAAATTTTGAATACCTTTTTATTATTTTTCTTTACAATATTTATTCTCCAGTTAGTTAATATAAAATATTTATCATTGAAAAAATCTGTATTTGATTTGATTTAAATTTTGTTTAATTGACATTTTAATGACTCTCCCACGGCAGCTGATTTTTAACAATGAAGACGTCAATTAAGAACGCAGAGGCATGATAAACAGCCGATTATTTTCCTTTCCAATGAACTTGCACAACTATATATAGCTCAAGAGATTGAAAAGCTTCTATTTTATTTGAAATATTAGCAGTTGTACGTTTTCGTCCGTGACCCTTCTTTATTCTTTCATTTCAGTCTCAAGATCATTGCTCGCTTGTAAGATTTGACGAGTCAATTTTTTTTTATCTCGGCTGCACGCTGACATATCAATCAAAAAATCCAAACAAAAGAACAAATCCGTTTTTGGTTTTGTGCCGCCCACCCACCAGGACCCGCGGCGAGGTCCCGATTTCCGCCGCTTTTTGTCTTAATCCCGTCCAGTCAGGTGGAAATGCTCGAGTGTGTTACGTGATTATTATTATACTGCCGAGAGCTGCTCACGTCAACCAGCAAGGAGCAATGAGATTGGATTTCCGGATGTGGCCTCACCGCAAAATCCATAACGCCGCGCGTCGTAAAAAAGAAGTCGTATAAAAAAACCGTCCGAGTGGTTGTATATGAAAATAAGACGCTGAACTGGTAAAAAAAATGAAGAGAGAATATAAAAAAGAAGCATACAAAAAATTAAAAGAAGGTTCCAAATTGCCAAACCAAATCCCTAATTTGCATTTCAAATTATTATTTGCTTAACGTATGAGGCCGTAAAATGCGCCCAGTTCTAAATTTAATGATATTTTTATGAGAATTTTTTGTTTGGTTTGAATAAATTAAAATTCCAAAACTCTTAGTTCATTGACTTTCAAATGAAACCTTTGAAAATCTTAAATATTGGAAAGCCTTTTTTAAATGATTTAAATACGTTGTTTGTCACTAATTCTTTTGGAAAGTAACTGACAAATGGTGCAGTTTTACAATTCAATTTTTTCATGTATGACTTGAGTAGAATAAACAACAACAACAATAATAATAATTTTATCTCTTTTGAAAATTTTAGATCATACTCTGTTAATTAACAAACAAAAATATTAAAAAAATAAACATTTTTTTCATTTGAGTTTATAAATTTAGATAATTGCAATCAACTCATATAGAAAAACACCAAAAAGTCATCTAACAGCTTCAAAGATTTTTGTATTAATTTTTATTGTACGCACGTGGCCTTGGTTTTTCCGCATCCTTTTGAACTTTTCGCACTTCTTGCGTCACTCGTGTAACTTCTCTCGCTATTCACGGACACCGAACATCACTTTCCGCCAGTTTGTTTTCGCAGCGCGGCCAATTAATTTCGCCCCTTTCGCGTTTTCGTCTTTCGGCACCTCGTTTCCGGTCCCAGAGCTTCTTCTTTTTCTACACAGTTTTTGCGGCGAAAGAAAAAAAAGCTAGGTGGCGATGACTCTTTCACCTCTAGAGCTCCTGCTTTTTTATAATTGCCCGACTCCAAATCACGATATATCTGAATCGCCTCGGGCTCTCGCCGTAAAGTATAAACACAAAAAAGCAGCCGGCAGCACGCGAATCCGACTGCTGAGACGACCAGTGTGTGTTTTATGATGATAAATATATATATACACGCTCGTTTATTTATTTCTGCTGGTGTCTGCTATAGTTTCCAATGTTTATGATTAATTCAGAAAAGTGGTTGAAGAAGAGAGAGGACGTCGGCGTTTCCGCCGCTTTTCGACTGCACGATCGTGTTTCACGCAAAAGGTGCGGTTCTCCAAAAAAACGGAGACGCGTGTGTGCTTTTTGGTGAATGGACATTAGATGATCGGCAACAGGTGTTCCTATATGCGTGCGTGTCTGAAAATTTGATACACACGAAAAATTGCGTGGAATGAAAATAATTACTAAATTAGTTTTTTCTTTCAATATCTTTCTATTTTTATTAAAAATGAAACGCATATATTAAATTACCCTTTTCATTCATTTCACCAGGGGTCTAATTCTGTAAGATAGAATCGTCCCATTTCCATTTCTATTTCATTTTCCATTTGCTTACCCATTCCATTTCGTCGCCTTTTTCGATAACGACTTCTATTTCGCTGGCCATTCCATTTCCATTTCTATTTCGTTGTCAATTTTAATAATTGAGCCATATTTATATTTATATATATTTATTTATATTTAATTTAATTATTGCATATATTATGCGCTTACATTAATTTTCAAACGATTTTTAATATACTCAAGTCAATAAAATGTATAAAAAATTATATCAATAAGGCGTTGAGTCAAAAGTACCTCAGTGTGGGAGCAAATTGTGGTACCACAGTGTGGGAGCAAATTGTGGTACCACAGTGTGGGCAGGAATTGTGGTACCACAGTGTGGGCGGGAATTGTGGTACCACAGTGTGGGAGCAAATTGTGGTACCACAGTGTGGGAGCAAATTGTGGTACCACAGTGTGGGCGCAAATTGTGGTACCACAGTGTGGGAGCAAATTGTTGTACCACAGTGTGGGCAGGAATTGTAGTACCACAGTGTGGGCGGGAATTGTGGTACCACAGTGTGGGAGCAAATTGTGGTACTACAGTGTGGGAGCAAATTGTGGTACCACAGTGTGGGAGCAAATTGTGGTACCACAGTGTGGGAGCAAATTGTGGTACCACAGTGTGGGAGCAAATTGTGGTACCACAGGGTGGGCGGAAATTGTGGTACCACAGTGTGGGCGCAAATTGTGGTACCACAGTGTGGGCGGAAATTGTGGTACCACAGTGTGGGCGGGAATTGTGGTACCACAGTGTGGGCGGGAATTGTGGTACCACAGTGTGGGCGGGAATTGTGGTACCACAGTGTGGGAGCAAATTGTGGTACCACAGGGTGGGCGGAAATTGTGGTACCACAGTGTGGGCGGAAATTGTGGTACCACAGTGTGGGCGGAAATTGTGGTACCACAGGGTGGGCGGGAATTGTGGTACCACAGTGTGGGCGGGAATTGTGGTACCACAGTGTGGGCGGGAATTGTGGTACCACAGGGTGGGCGGGAATTGTGGTACCACAGGGTGGGCGGGAATTGTGGTACCACAGTGTGGGCGAAAATTGTGGTACCACAGGGTGGGCGCAAATTGTGGTACCACATTGTGGGCGTAAATTGTGGTACCACAGTGTGGGCGGGAATTGTGGTACCACAGGGTGGGCGGAAATTGTGGTACCACAGTGTGGGCGGAAATTGTGGTACCACAGTGTGGGCGGAAATTGTGGTACCACAGTGTGGGCGGGAATTGTGGTACCACAGGGTGGGCGGGAATTGTGGTACCACAGGGTGGGCGCAAATTGTGGTACCACAGGGTGGGCGCAAATTGTGGTACCACAGGGTGGGCGGAAATTGTGGTACCACAGTGTGGGCGGAAATTGTGGTACCACAGTGTGGGCGGGAATTGTGGTACCACAGTGTGGGCGGGAATTGTGGTACCACAGGGTGGGCGGAAATTGTGGTACCACAGTGTGGGCGGAAATTGTGGTACCACAGGGTGGGCGGAAATTGTGGTACCACAGGGTGGGCGGGAATTGTGGTACCACAGTGTGGGAGCAAATTGTGGTACCACAGGGTGGGCGGAAATTGTGGTACCACAGTGTGGGCGGAAATTGTGGTACCACAGTGTGGGCGGGAATTGTGGTACCACAGTGTGGGCGGAAATTGTGGTACCACAGTGTGGGCGGAAATTGTGGTACCACAGGGTGGGCGGGAATTGTGGTACCACAGTGTGGGCGGGAATTGTGGTACCACAGGGTAGGCGGAAATTGTGGTACCACAGGGTGGGCGGAAATTGTGGTACCACAGTGTGGGCGGAAATTGTGGTACCACAGTGTGGGCGGGAATTGTGGTACCACAGTGTGGGAGCAAATTGTGGTACCACAGGGTGGGCGGGAATTGTGGTACCACAGTGTGGGCGGAAATTGTGGTACCACAGGGTGGGCGGGAATTGTGGTACCACAGTGTGGGCGGGAATTGTGGTACCACAGTGTGGGAGCAAATTGTGGTACCACAGGGTGGGCGGGAATTGTGGTACCACAGTGTGGGCGGAAATTGTGGTACCACAGTGTGGGCGAAAATTGTGGTACCACAGGGTGGGCGCAAATTGTGGTACCACATTGTGGGCGCAAATTGTGGTACCACAGTGTGGGCGGGAATTGTGGTACCACAGTTTGGGCGCAAATTGTGGTACCACATTGTGGGAGCAAATTGTGGTACCACAGTGTGGGCGCAAATTGTGGTACCACAGTGTGGGAGCAAATGGAGGTACCACAGTGAGGGCGCAAATTGTGGTACTACATTGTGGGAGCAAATTGTGTTACCAAAGTGTGGAATCAAATTTTGGTACCAAACAGCGCATGCGATGAATTAAATAATATAAAATACATGGTTGCTAATTTGCTAAAAAAAAATATTATAATTGTATTTCAATTCAACCAATTTTTAAGAAATTGATTTAATTAACTTCGTGAAAGGAAAAATTATCTTGATCCCCTCTAATTATGAGCCATAAAAAGATTCGATTAAAAGGGGGTGCGAGAGACATATAAGAATTATAAATATACATTTTCATTGATAATTAAATAATTCATATAATTTTATCAACCTGAATATTAAAAACCATTCGAAGAGCACTGTAAGCATAGGGAATAATTAAATTAAATATAAATAAATAAATGGCTCAACTATTAACATTGACGACGAAATAGAAATGGAAATGGATAGGCTGCGAAATAGAAGTCGTTATCAAAAAAGGCGACGAAATAGAATGGGTAAGCAAATGGAAAATGAAATAGAAATGGAAATGGAACGATTCTATCTTACAGAATTAGACCCCAGCTGAATTTTAATGAGACAAACCCCATTATCAAATTACGGCCTCGGTGATTAAATTTGACTTTCGCCGCGTCAGCTAAGGACAAATGAGAAAAGCGTCTCGGGGAGAACGTGCTCGCTCACCTTAGTGAAATCCGAGACGCATTCGTCCCGATATTTCATATTTTCTGGTGTCACCTGGGCCCAGTTTTCTTTTCTTATTTCCCGAGACAATACTCTCTCGAATAAGCCAGTTGAAAACACAAAGCCGGAGTGAGTTTGGGTTTCACCGAGGCGTCTTGAGTTTCGCGTCTGCCACTTTTCAGATCGTTATATATTTATTAACGCGCTCTCCAAGCTCAATTTTTTTTATATAAAATAAATGACTACTTTCGTTTCAAATACGAAGATTAAGCTGGAAAGAGGATCAGCCAGTTTATTAGTGCCTTCGAAGTAATGTGAGAGTTATTTATTTTTTATTTGGAAGTGACATCACGGACACGAAATTAACTCGCAACAAAATGTGTTTTTTATAAGGGACATAAATTATGCGCTCACCTTTGTCCTCTTCCAAACAGAGGTGTGTGTATTAATTTTTCTAAATATCAGCAGTTTTCAAAAGAGGCAGAGTCACCCCGTATTTTTAGAAATGGCTCTCTCCTTTTTTTCTTTCTTTCGATCGGAAAAAAACCCGCCTCTTTTTTATCGGCTTCGGAGAACCCAGTCGCGGTCGGTGATTTGTTTATTTGTTTTATTTGCGAGGCGCAGCGAACACGAGTGCCCACGTGAATATTAATGACCGTGAGCGAGACATTCTTCTCTCACAAAACAATGCTTGAAAATGTTACATGCCTGCAAGAAGTGCATCTCACCAACATTGTGCGTCTTCCATTATAAGGCGGGTCATTATTATTATCATTTTAATACTCGCTTCTTTTCGAAATAACCTCCGTTTCCCTCGTCCATTGTTGTTGTTGATGTTGTGCTCATTAGTATGCAGGCGGCAACAATGAAAGGGTGATGACAAATCGGGCTTTTTTCTGGAGCTGCCTTTGTGACAAAAAGAGTGCCGCGTGCAACACTTGTTTTGTTCAAACAAATGGGCTTCCCTGATGGAGTTGTAAAATATTTAAATGTTGGCTAAAAGCATTTTAAAATTTTGAAATTGACCAGATTTCCGCGAATTTTATAAAGATCTGTAAATTTCTGGTTGTGAGTGAAACTTAATCCAAAATCAAATCAACTAAAATTTTAAATTTGCTCAGCAAAGCAATAATATTTATCAAATTAGAAAAAAACTCCAGTGATGGTTAATAAAAATTAAAATTCATGAAGATTTCAATTCATTTTTATTAAATCGAAATAATTTATAGCTAATAAGTCAACTTCTTGTCTGTTTAACATTTTCTTAAAATTTAAATTATAAATTGCAAATATTTCATACGTGCGTATTTTTTCTGTTTGCAGAAACTAAGCAAATTTCCGGCGAGGACACAAAACAAGATTTCTGTCCCATCAGTGGCCGCTACACATTCACATACAACCTGAACGAAGGCACGGAGGACAGATCCGAGTGTCCTGAGCCCTTCTCCGAACTGGACAACTGCCCGCGCGGCTCCGAACTCAACGTCAAGTTTCGTCGGTGCTCGTTCGAGAACCACGGTGAGTAAAAAACGAGCGAGAGTGAGTGACGTGCCGAGGGATAATTAATTCAGAAGAGAGGCGCGCTTATCTGGGAATTCCGATCGTAATTAAAAAGCAAACAAGTGCCGCCCTCGTATAAATGTGAAAATGGACGCTTGAAAGCAGAAAGATCGATCAATCAGTGAGAGCAGGGATGGAAATTGGTCTCGGGAGAAAAAGAAAGAAATTATCGTGAGTGATGGAGCGGCTCCTTTGCGAATTTTAATTACTTTTTTGCCGCATGGCCGCTAATGCATCGATCGGAGCCAGTTTTTAATCTCATTAAATATTATTATATATACCTCTCTTGGCGCTCAATTTAGAATTTATATAGAGGAGCCTTTCTATTAATTAAATAATTAAGCTTAAAAATCAAATCTTGAGTTTAAAAAAAAAATTAAATATTGGTATTTTTAATGATATATTTAAGCTTTTTATTGTTATATTCTCATTTTCCTCAATTTATTGTATATTAAAAATATTTTCTACAAATTTTCAGACATTAAATTCCAATGCCTTGGTCACTGGACTGGCCCTGGTCGCCAGAAGTACCTGGCCCTGCTGGACACAAGATCAGATGGCGGACGCAGAGCCCAATACAGATGTGCCGTGAGTATATATTTTATTTCGCAAAAGACACATTATTTCGCTTCTCAAACTGGCCGAGTGGCTTTTTACTTAAAAAGATTGGAGATTACGACGAAAAGGCGTCATCCGTTAAATTCCTATTTGAAACTGCTTTTTATTAATTATTGCAATCAAGAGTGTCTTTCTCATTCGTGTATATTGAAAAAATTTGAATAATGACAAAATCCAGAGCGAGTGGGTTGTTATCGGAGTTCGATTAAAAGTTCCGAGAAAAAATCAAACCGGTCCGCCGGCGCGCCACCGCGCATAATGAATTTTTATCACTCGCTCGATTTACGAGCTGGAGATTTCGATGCTCGCATTATTAATGTCCGTAAACAATAAAAAGCTCGGCTCGTGTCGCCGCCGCTTATCGCGGTGGCAATTTATGGGCCGAGTAGTGCCTCTCGCAGATTATAAAATTGTCAGCGCATAGCTCTCGCCAAAGGCATATAAATTTGCTTTTGAAAGCCTATGAGACTCGCTGGTTTGCAATGACTTCATTAGGAATCATCATTTAAAAATGAGGCAGCTCGAGACTTGGGAATGTAATTAAAATTCCCATAAAATTATTTTTATTATACTTTTGATCATCATTTTTCATTGTGGATGGGTTAATCTGCAGATTTAAAATTTATTTTATTATTTAAGCCCAAAATTTGTAGAAGTTGAAAAATAAAGTCTGCTAAACTTTTCATCAATTTGATTGTCTTATTTTTGTGTTTACAAGAATATTTGTAGAGGTAATTTATTGTTTTTT
Organism: Neocloeon triangulifer; assembly: GCF_031216515.1. NCBI lineage: Eukaryota > Metazoa > Arthropoda > Insecta > Ephemeroptera > Baetidae > Neocloeon > Neocloeon triangulifer. The sequence continues at coordinate 10,335,380 of NW_026775546.1, forward strand.
CCGCTTAAAAATCAAATAAAATTAGCAAAGCAAATTTCGAAAGCTTCGTTAGTAAAAGTTATGAATTAAATTCAGATTAAGTTGTAGCGAAATGAGTTGCAAATTGCCCGAAATCCGGTTAGGGAATTACGCTGTGGAATCCCGCGGGGCGATTCGGACGCAAATATTTGCACTTGTCTGGCAGAGGAAAATAATACAATAATGGCAGCGGGGCCTAATAATAATATGCCCGGATACACGTGTAAGCGGCGCCAAATCGACGCGAGTTAACAAGAAAAGCGCGGCTAAGTGCGAAATTCTTATTCGGAGCATGTTTGGCCGAGCGATGCGCGCCGCAATTATTCCGCACAGACCCTTGTAATTTTCCGAACAAGTGGTCGCGCCGCCTCGCTGCGAAGAGCCACACGGTAATTTATTTACGCAGAGGAAAAAAGAGGCTGGCAGTTGCTTAGGCGTGGTCACTCGCATTCTTGCACCGGGGCGGCTCGGAATTCGCAAAACACCGACCGGCAACGTGTGTGATGGGCATTATTTTATGTACGTGTGTGCTCACATAGGGGTCTTCTTTTTATTATTATTCCATCTCTTGTTTCTCATGCTGAGAGAGAAAGAGACTTTTTGCTCCGTACCCATCTCGGCTGGCTGCTCGCCAATGCTGCAAATTAATGCGGTTTCCTGTTATTGACAAATTTATTGAACTTTAGGTTTCAAAGCTTTATTTTTCAACTCCTTGCTAGCAACTTCTGTTGCTTGCATATTGTAAAGTCAATCAAATAAATTTGTACCTAAAGAGCCTTAATTTTCAGCAGAAAAAGTTGCCAAAATTCAAGAAAATAATTTAACAAACAAAACTCACTAAAAATAGGAACTATCAATTGAAATCGAAAGCAAAATACGTGGTTTTTAAATTAATTTCAAAATAATAATCCTGCAGAGGCAAATGTACAAAAAAATTCATTAACTCTCATTAGACAGCTCGGAATGCGAATTTGCATTAATTAAAAGCAAACAAATCCACAATTTTTATTCTCTCATTCCTGTCCAGGTGGCAGAGGAGCCACAAACCTACGAAATTTATTTCCGCGAACCCACTCTGATAAAATCAACGGCCGCACTTCAAAGAAAGCGAAACTTGTACATACGAACTCTCATTTGGAAATTTGCATAATGTTGGCAGTTGTACGAGGAGGACGCTCGCAGCGGCGTGATCAGGATGGCCTTTTCCAGCGACTCGACCTGCACCTCCGGCCTGACTAGCGCGACCAGAGGCTTTGAGACGATGGTGCTCAACCCGGTGCCCAAAACCAAGTGGCCCTACCCCGTCGAGACGAGCAACTGCCAGTGAGTATTATTTTATAACGTCAAATTATCCCAACCTGCTGTGTATTTGAAGGCATTTTGATGACCCGCTCCTTTTTTGCCACAACAAATGACCACAGCATTAATGCGACACACTAGATGTATAAATAATGGGCCACTAATTTTACCAGAGAATAGTGGAATGTGAGACATCTTTATTTGAATTCTGACCTCTATTAGCATAAAAATATAATAAAAAAAGGAGATGAAGATGTCTATTTATTTTATAGATTTTTTTTTTTTAAAAACAAATCTGTAAAATAATTAGGCACTTTCAGAGGTCAAATTAAAAAATGCCGACGCAAATAATAAACGAGCACACGCACGCGGGGGTTATTTATTGCGGGTTGAGCTCATTACTTTTATTGCAGCTTCCCAAGATGGGCACAAGGACACTGGGAGAATCTGCACGTGAACGGCAACCAGCTCACCTATCGGGACCAGAAGTCATTCCACGTCTCCACCGTCAGGTGCGTCGGCAACAATTTAGGCGACGACAGCGAGAAGTTCGGCATCTACACCAGAAACCAGTGGTCAGTATTCCCAGAGAGAAACAAGCGATGAAAGAAAATCCATGAATTCTATAAAGAGATTAAAATTTACTGTTTAGAAATTATTTACTAAATAAATTTTCATAATAATTTTAAACAAGTTTTCATCTTTTAATAAAAAATAATTTTTTTTTTTAATTTTCATACCTTTTTTTGAATTTGAAGCAATTTGAACCCTTTTTTCCTAATTTCCAGTGGAGAGGACCGCTACAGTTGCATGCAGATGAAGAAGCGCGCCAACAACGTGATGGAGTTGAAAATGAGTGAGTTTGTTCTTCATTCCTTTCCATTTCATCCTGGCTCTTCTCTTAATTTGGATGTCGGCCAATTTACCTGCCCCGGCATGTCGCGTAGGCGTCCGCGAGCCATTTCTGCTCTCTTGTACATACCTGTTTCTGCAGCTTTCCGCAGAGCGTGCTTTAAAATTCCTGGTGAATGTATTTTTCGCCCGGCGCAAAAGAGAACGAGACGGTGCAAAAACACACGCTCTCGTTCGAATAAATATCGAAGCCTACGCGAGCAATCTGAAATTAGCTTTTCTCGATCTTATCTCTCTCAGAACGCTCCGCCCAGAGGAAAAATAATAAGTCTTTGTTTTTCCAGGCCAACTCACCAGCGACAGCTTCAAAGAAACCCTGTGCATGGACAATGCCTTTGACCAAACTGGATCCGCATGGCAAACGCAAGGAAGTGAGTATTGGATTTAATTAATTTTATTAATTATTTTGTATTTGAAGTCGGACATTGCAATTTTTGTAATTTACTGAAGCTTTTATAAAAAATTTAGATGAAGTGATTTAAGTATTTAAAAAATATCTATATATTTTAAGCAGAAAGCGAAAAATTTGAAAGAAAAAAGAAATATTTAAATATTATAAATATGATTTTTTAATAATATTTTTGATAGAAAATCTTTACAAATATATGAAAATTTGAAATGTATTTTGTATTTTGCTTCAATTCTGAAGATGGATATTTTTTTCTAGGAATTGACATTATGCAAGAATCTCCTTGTCCAATTTCCGGCGAGTACCTGGGAATGATTCCGGACATTGACGGCCTCTGCGCCAAACTCTACTCAGATTGCAACAACCCTGAGATCATGTTCTTTACAGTATTTGACTGCTCGATGCCTACAGACGTTTTCGAAGGTGAGTTTGATAAACTGTAAAAAAACCTATCAATGCATACTTGTAAATAACTAATTAATCTGCTAACTAAAAAATTTAAATAAAACTAACATGGGCTGTCATGGGGACGCATTAACATTTTGCAGCTCGACAGCCAGTGCGCATCCTGTCTCGGTGGAGGCGGCAGCAGCCGCGGCGAATCTTCCATATCTCCGACCCTCGCCCCGTGACCTCCACCCCCGTTCCACCCTCTTCGACGACACTGACCCCTTCCACCTCGGCGGCTCCGTCGAGCACAGAGCCGTCCGAGCAAATCGCAAATCCCGCTCAGGAGAAACTTTTCGACGACCCACCCCCGAACAACCCTTACGACAACCCTCCGCCACCCCTTCCGCCGGAGCACTACGACAACTCAGGCTATCCCCTTCCCAATTACGGATACAATTATCAACCGCGGTCGTACGGCGGCTACGGTTTTAGCCGTTTTGACCACCTCCAACCCCGTAACTTCAACCCCCCACCCCCGTCCCCACCCCCGACCTTTGACGATGAAGTCTATGATCCGTGGACATTTCCCCGAACCCACGGAAACTTGAGCAGACCCTCCTGGCAAACTCCTCCACCTCGTCTGCCACCCCCTCCGCCAACCACCCCTATGCCACCCCCTCCCTTCCAAAGACCTCAGAGAATCAACCCTCTTCCGACTAAAAGAGAAGGTACTTGTCTGATTGAGACAAGCAAGGCACGATTTTTGTGTGTGTTAATTTTGTGTCCAGCACTAATTTTTTCCAGCAGCAGAGCACCGTTGGCAAATTTTAATTTTCACCTTTCCACCCTTTTTATTTGCATGCATCATTGTTGTATTGTGAGCACCGCTTTTGTATGTTAATTAGCCTTAGGAACAAGTTTTTATATTTCGCAACAAATTATTATTTAACACTCTCACAAATTATTACGCAACGCCCAGCATCGTTTATTGTTTTTTTTTTCACATCTTTGTCACCTCGTTTTGTTGTTTAATAAAATCTCTGTATTTTTTCTGACGCCGGAATTTTTATGGTTTGCAGAGCGCGAGTACAGGTGTTTGGGCCAGTGGGAGGAAAACGGCTTCACTTACACCTACACCCAGAGAAAGGATCTGGGCAACAGTTACGAGTGCTTCGTCGGTCTCATTGTGTCCAAGGACGAAATCTACATCAAGGAGGCCGGTTCGCACTGCACCCGTTTCAAGGACATCACAGTCAACGGAATGCGCCTCTCAAAACGTGGAGAAGGTTTGATTTTCTTTTCTTTCATTCGTTTTCTTTTAAACTCTAGTTTCATTCAAAATCGAATTTCAATAATTAAAAAAATCAGACGTTGAATCTCCAGTTTTCTTTAAATTTAAGATTTTTTATGTAATTTCATATTGGCACAGTCGCTAATAAATTTGTGGAACACGTTTTTAATGAGACATTGGCATTTTTTGCAGCAGTCCAGTGCCAACCAAGAACAACCACCCCTTATTCGCCAAGGGTGCCTTCTATGAGGCCTACAAGTCCGACCACCTCGTGGTTCTCCAGCAAACTGCCCCAACCGACGCCAACGAAGCCTTGGAAGCCAATTACAGGTAATTTTTTACAATACCAAAAATTATTAATTTAATGAAGAGAAAAAAAATCCAGAATGACTTCTTTTTTAATAAAACTAGCAATTAAAAAAATTAATTTATGAAGCTAATTGTTATTAAAATAATCCATAGCACGGAATTAAAAAGAAAATATCTGAAAAATTGACTTATTATTTGAGTTATCAAAATAAGCATTTTAAACGTTAATAAACAAATTACTATTAAATTGACCAATCTAAAATTTTATGAGTTCAAAATAACAGAGAATTAATTGTGTTAAAATGTAATTTCAGCGCCTCCAAAGACCCAGGTGAAGAGTGGGGTGTCCGTGGTGGTGCCCGGCTTCGTCAGCTTCCTCCTGGCCACCGGTTTGCTGCTCTTGCGGGCGCTGTGCTGAACACAACCGTCCCCTGGTGGCACCGCCGCGAACTGCATACCACACTATGCACAGTGATGTGTATTCCGTCTGTGATTAATTAACTAACTAATTAACTGCTGATTAACTGTTGAACGACGAGCGCACGAATGATTCAGTCTTTTTCAAGATAAAACAAAGACGAGTGGAAACAAGAAACTGATGTCAGCTCAAATGCCAAATTGCGACTTATTTAATCTTTAAATAATAGAAGAATATATTTTGTAATATATGCTGGACTCTCGCTAATACATCTGAATTTTGCCTTGGAATAAGTGTTTGTAATTTGCCGTTTTTCTTTCCCCTCGGAGTGAAAGTTTAAGTATAAATTCAGACTCGCTCTGGGAAATCAACCTTCTTATGTTCAGTAAATGACCTTTTTATTTTAATTTTTGACAAGTTATGTCAAACTCTCTTGGTTGTATTCCTCATTTCTGCAGCTTCAGTACTAATCCAGCAGCTTTTCGAATGTTAACGAAAATTTAATTCTAAATGGGAAAAATTACTCGTGCCTTCTCTCAGGCTGTTGCTTTTTAAATAAACGACCATTAGCGGAAAAGCGCGTTTTCCGCGACCTGTATTATTTTGATTTTTGTTAGTCATGTGTTTGTATGTATCATTGATTATTTTGTATTGATGCCGATTATAAATATTGTAGCATTATTACTGTTTCATGTATAGTCAAAGCAATAAATTATGAATTAAAAGATAAAAACTAAAAAAAGCTGTATAATTTCATTTTCTGTAAATGTTGCTTAAGTTGGGTTTGAATGAAAGCTCCGAGAATGAAAGTAGATTTTCAGAATGGAAAGAAGGGCGCCGCCTGTCAAACATTTTTGCTGAAACTTTTCTGTCTCCAGAGGAGAATCCAAAATAATCACATTTGACAAAGAACGGCAGATGAAAGGATAAAAAAATCCTCCCTAATGGAACTGCCACTTTGCATTAGCTTTGATTTACTAATTAATTAATTTCTGCTTCCCAAGTTTTAAGAGAAAGAGGAATATCACAAAAAATATAACAGGAAATTGTGATGTAGAGAGCTGAGATAGAAAAAGGAAAAAAAGCATTTTCTGATATATCACAGTCTGGCAAAGCAATTGAAACTTTTGTGTTTGAGGAAGCTTTTTTCTCTTCTTCCTCTTTCCAATCCACGTTTCGCCAACCTATCTCTGTTTGTGTGGTAAGAGGTTGAAATACCGATCGGCGAGAGTGATCACAAGACTGCTCACAATAGTAAAACGTGCACACGTTCGCAACACATAAATACGATCTTGGGCGAAAATATTGGCAAACAATCCGTGCTCCAATAATGCATTCTCGCAGCGACGGGGATTGCGATGTCAAAATAAATCTGTTTTCCGCCCTACTTCTACGCTGGGAGCATATTTGTATTTATTGCTTTCGTAGAATGCTGTTCACTTAGTTTCCATTTGCAAATATGTGACACGTATCTTCTTTACTTCACTTGCAGAAAATGCATTTGAAGAGAACGCTTGATGCAATACACTTGGCAAGTTAACGATATATAAAATTTGATTATATTTATGGATTTTCTTTTTTAATTTAATTTTATAAGTAAAGAATGTTGTCATTGTTTTCTAGATTATCTCACATTTATCCAAATTTCAAATTCGTGATTTTTCCTGATTTTTGACTGGACCTTGACTTTCAAACCGCAATTTTTGCTTTCAACCCAGTTCAACCCTGGTAGCTTTTAGTTTTCTGTGTTTTTTTTTCATTATAATTTTGAATATTTGGATGATGTAGCTTGTTATAGGCAGAGATTGGTACACCGAAAAACTAAATTTGCAACTAATTCTTGCAGAATAACTTTTTATGTTTAAAAATTAGGGTCCATCAATAAGAATTTAACTTTTAATAATAGAAAAATTTAAATAATAAAAGCTAAAGGTCAAAAAAATCGTTATTTTAAAAAACGAAAATAAATTAATTTACAGTTTTCCTCCTAAATTATTATTGTCTCTAGATAAAAATAAGTACCTTACACTGATTTAAAATAATGTAGTTTGCAATTTATATGCATATTGTCTTTATCAATTTGCATTCAAATTCCAAATTTCCATCAATTCCGTTCCACCTCCGGCCACTTCATCTCTCCTTTTGAGAGTCTCGTATTCATCCCGTGGTCAACTGTGTGACCGCGCTCTTGACGTCGAACAATCAAGAGGAATTGAATAGGGGTGCCGCGTGCTTTTACGATTCCGTCCCATATGAAATGCTCGGACCCTTTCTCGAATTGAACTGACAGAGAGTGCCATACATATAAAAAATACAAAAACCGAAATCAAAAAGAGGAAATCCGAGCGGCTTTGTGCCTGCTCGGGCTGCGACCCGCAGCAGCGAGCGCATGCTCTGGGCCGCTCTCCGACGGCGAAGCGAGCGAGCGAAGGCGGATTTTGTCTCCATTAGGGTGCAGGGTGGATCGGCCGTATGCAAACACACTCTCTATCCGGTCGCCGAGTAGACTAGGACCGCTTTGCCCACTAATGCCTCTCAAATGCATCTTGGTGAGTGAGCGACACGTTTTTCCCACCCAAATTGTTCCTTCGATTACACCGCCGCTGACAACTTAATCTAAGTTTATTTTTGGACTCGAACAACTTTAAATTTCATGTACTCCAAAAGATAGATAATTTTGCTTTCAAAATAATAACATTTATTTAATTGAATTGTGGAAACTTAATTACATCAGGAAATTGTTTCATTTTGGAATGTGCGCTTTCCACACAAAAGCGCGGTCTAAATTTAGTTTCAGTGTAAATTTTGCCGTAATTGCTTTGCAAACTCTCTCCTCTAGTTTTGTAAACACTATTAAGTGAGGCGAAATCCCAGGGAGAATAATTATGCAATACGTCAAAGCCTTTTGTACTCACATTTCATTTCGCATCCTTCTCTGATAAAAAACTGAATAAGTATCGAGTGTCATTATTTGTCTCTCTTTGGAAGAAAATTTAAACTTCAAGAGCAACATAGCGTTCATCTGGAAAGGAATTTTCGCTCAATTTTGAATATGGAATGACGAATGACAAGCGAAGCCCGCGTTTTTACTTTTCATCAAAGGGCCAAATTCAATTCAATTTGTAAAGCGAAGAAACTCTACAAGGAATAAGAATTTTTTGTGCTACAAATTGGATTTTATGTTTGGGACGGGAACGGAATTCGGTAGCATTGGCTTGGCGTCCTAGCAAATTACTACTAAGTTGGAAATTGCGTTGAGCGGAAAATAAATTTCTTTGTTTATAATTTATCGCATTTTTTTTTATCAAAAAACTGCTCTGAGAAATCAGCCCAAAATTGTATTCCTTGCATCCGTGCAAAACGCGACCCGAATATTAAATACACCTTGGTTTTTCTTTTTCACAAAAAGGCCATATTTAACAATTTGGGCAAATCAAGTTTGTTCAAATGGAACCGGCGACGCTCATATGTTTTCATGCAGAAAGTGAAAATCTCAACTAATTTATTCTGTGCACAAACTTTCCCTGTCAGCAAGTATTAATAAATAGCACGAACGTGCCATTTTGGTGATTTTGAAAAACAGATTGAGCGTGAAACGAGGCGAGTAAATATTTCATGGATGAGCAAAAGTGATGAAATTAACACCAAAGGTTCAATTTCAGAATTCATTATACATTACACCTACAAACATTTGCTAAAAATAAAAATAAACCAAAATTGGATTGCAAGAAATACTTATTTTAAATAAAAAATAATTAGAAAATATTGAACAAAAATTTATATTGACACTTTTAAACTGAACTGTCACTCTTCTGCCGGATGTAATTAACCGTCAACTCTGATATCAAAGGCAGGCGAGCATAAAAAGTAATCATTGGGCGTCGAAATTCAACCACGAACTCTAATTTTGCTGCAAACACGCATCCCCCGGGGACGAAATTTCATTTCGTTTCACGCCTCAATTTCGACGCGCCCAATAAAGCATGTGTGACGTCCGCAAACAAAGTTACTGCTGGACTTCCACTTTTATTGGCAGCAGTCGATCGTTGGCTCACGCGAAATTTCTCTGCTGTGAAACGTTAAAATCCGCCTTCAACGTACACTGGCCCCAAATTGAGATGATTTCGCAACGACCACCCCAGTTAAACAAAGTCGGAGCAGGGGAGGAAACGGGCGAATTTCATACATAATTAACCGCCTGTTGCGCGAACAAATTATCCAAGTTGATTGGAAGCGGCGCGTGTTAATTAGATACACGGTGGTTTTGCTTATTCCATCATTTTGTTTGTTTACTTATAAATGGAAATTTGTGGTCATTAATTAACGAAGTTTGTAAATATTTAGATGCCATAAATATAAGTAATAAAACAATTATCAATTAATCAAAAACAACAAAAGTTTTATAAAAAAAAAAAAATGCGAGTAAATATTGTTAGCTACAATAATCAATGAGCAAAATTTTTTACTTAAAAAAGGGTAGAAAGATTGCAGTTTGCCAATGAAAAGTTTTATAACCTTTATTGGTATATTAAAATCAAATATTTACAACGATGATGGTTAAAATTGTCAATTGTGGTCCAAGAATCACCAATATTTGCCTCTATTTTAAAATGACACTTAATCTATGTGCCAATCAGAGGGCCATCTTCATACTACAGTGTAATGTATCTTATCTTATTGTTCATTCATAAGATTAACAATGAGCATTACTGTAAAATGAATTTTTAAGTCTTTTAAATCGATAATAAAGGAAAAATAAAGAAATTTAGTCTGTAACTCCACTAATCCTCTTTTGTAAAAAAGTTAAAGTGTTTAAATTATTTTACTCTAATCAATCATCTTAAGTGTATATCAATAATATTACATTCATTGGCACGCATGAAAAATTGAAATTCGATTGGGGGAAAATTTATTAACAGCAGAGAATAATCTATCATATCAGACAGGCGACCAATATAATACATTTCTGTCAAATAAATGCGTAGCAAAAACTTAGCTGAAGAGGAAATTAATTTTGTTTCGTCGCAAAAAGCAAGACTTCTTATCCCTATCTAAAATATATGCAAATGAAGCGTTGTAAACCGTTTTTCTCAAAAGAAAAATGCGAAAAAAAGTCACAAAGCAGTTCTTGTCAGGTCGAGTTCTTCCTCGAGGGCCCGCATTCAAAAAACTTTTCCTGCTATCTTGCCAGTTCAAAATAGTTTTCAAGCGAGTTTTCTGTTCTTGGGCGGGCTATGCAACCCGCAGGTACGTGGTGCCAGGCGAGATGCCTAGCCCGCGAATGTAAGGCGAAGCAATTATTTCCGCCACTTTGATCGAAATTTCGCGACCGGAAAATCTTTAGCGTTTGTAATTTGCAATTTGCGCCGAAAAATTTTCCGCTCGATCGATTCGCGGCTAAAAACGCCTTTTTCTTTCCACATCAGTGGGTAATTGGAGAAATCCGATTGCAGGCCCGTGTAGGTCAAAGGTAAATGCCGAAAAATCCCTTTGTCAGACTCATTACGAGGGCAACAAGCCCTTGGGCTGCTCAAAGCCACTGGATTCTTTCTTTCTTTCTCTTTGGTACATCTGGTGGAATTTCACAGGCTATTTTCGGAGCAGATTGACGACTGATTGAGAAAAACGCTGAAGGGTGCTCCAGCGCAATATTCGCGCATCGCATTCTCGCTTGCTCACTAACCACTTCTTTCAAAAGAATCACGTTGTTTCAATTTGGCTTCCAATTAAAACTAACCAAGCCTGAATTCCAAGAAAAGACTTCTAGCGCTAAAAAAAATTATCAATTATAGTGGTGAAATGCTAAGAAATATATTTTTGAAATTGTAACAAAATGTTTATCTAAAAATTATGGAAATATAGCGTTAATTAACTGGAAAACATAATGTTAAAAAATAATTTATAATTTTCATTTTTTCAATAATTGTTTATAAATGTGCAAAATTTAATTTCTTTATAGTAGAACCGTATCGATCTAATTGATTTGTATAGTTCACATTTCTTGAATTTTGTCTAGAGACGAAAAGAGCTTTTTTCGTTTTTTGTCAATAAATTAATTGTAAGATAATTTTATTATATGTCTTAAATTAGAATTTTTATTTTTTTTTATTGAAAATGCTGTAAACAATGAACACATTTTATAAAATTTCCATAAAGCAAAATCTTACTGAAAATATTCTCAATCTTGTTTAATCACTTTTTCAAAAGATTAAGTTCTGAATTGAATATTTTGATGCTACATTATTGTAAATACTTATTTACATTGAAAAGGGCTTTTTCAAAAGGCTTTGTATATGCTCTTACTTTCAAATTTATAACTTCATAAAGAACTTTAAATCTGAACTTTAACAGATAATTTTTTGAGAGAATCTCCATTTGCTATGATTTATTCTTTAAATGAGTATATAATAAATATAACCTATTTTTTATATTTGTCGTTTTAAAAACCTTTTGGTTCGACTGATATTAATTTTTTCGGTTTCTGTCAAAATCAAAATTCTAGCCTAAAACGTCAAAATATTGGTGAATCACAGATTTGATCTCTTTTGTTCTGCTCTGTCCCCTTCACCCTCCCTCTTCCGTGAAGTGCCCTTTTCAATTCAGGCTGAATTGTTTCGCGGCAAATAATGCTCCCAAATAAAAATCACTTGAACCAACGCACAAAAATGAAAAAAAGCAAACGCACTTGCGTTGAGAACAAATTTCTGCCAGACTAAATCAATACCATGACCGAAATAACAAACACACCTGGACTAAATTTTGCTGAAACACTTTTTTGCCTGGCGATATATCTGGTTCGAAATTTATTCCGTTCAAAATTAAATTTCCACAGCTCCTGGCTAATGAGTAATGTTATTTCACAACTGGCTGGAATTCACATCTGCATTTTTTTTACTGATGGAAAAATTCGATGAATATCGAACAGATTTTCCAATACAAAAGCTCGGTACCTTCGATTAAAATGGCGACAGGAAAATTGAATATTCCCGAGCACAATGGAAAAATCAAGCGGTCTCTGTGGCTCAAAAGTATTCTCGACCTTTGTTGTAATCTCCGGCGTAAATGGATTTCAACCCCCAGTTAGTCTGATTGCCGGAGTTTCTTGTGTTTGTCTTTCATTTTGCTCGTCGAGTTTAATTAAAATTTCTCCTGTTCAAGCACAAAAGAGGAAACTTTTATAACTAGTTTTTATCAAACGTTTCAGATTCATAATAAAGCTGCATAATTTCCACACGAATGTTGAAACGCAGATAAGTTTTAATGAAATTTACTGGAACGAGCTTGCAAAATTCGTCCATAAATAATGCATTTATCAAGAAATCCTTCAATTCCAATTCTTACCTGGCGGGAACGGTCAAAGATTCCTGGAAAAAACAACAGAAAAATTAAATCTGGTGGCATGAAACAAATCAAAATGTAGACACGTCAAACATCATTCCATTTTTATTTTTCGAGTCGTTACACATTGTGAACGAATGTTTCAAAAGAAAAAAAATGTACTTTTGTACCTCTGAGGTGTTGAAAGAAGGTCTCTGATGAGATTCAACATGTTGTAGTTTCACTTAAAGTTGTAATCAGTCAGTTCAAGGCAAAAATTTCGCGAAATTTCGGCCAACAAACGGCAAAGTCAAAAAGGCGCGAAAGCAACACAACATGTTTTCACGACACAAACAACAACACAACTGGGCAGTGATTGTGATTTGTTTCATTAGGCGGGATGACGTCATTTCACAATTCTTTCCAGGGCAGTGGGGTGAGGAGAAAGGAGTTATGGCAAATTCATTTTTCTCCCCTCTCCAACCATTTTTTCCTCTGTCATTTTAAAATACAATTATGTCAAGCACCATGATTTATGTCTCAGAATTTGATAATATTATTAATTTCCATTTTGGTGTTTTTTTCCCTAGATTATACGTATAGTTAATATAGAAAGCTAAATATTTATGATAAACAGTAATAACAACAATCAATTTATTATTATTGAACGTTCTTTCAAAAAAATTATTCATTGACGTTTTTAATTAATCCAATAATTTAACCCATTCCGAAAAAAAATCTGATAATAATAATTTGCGTTCTCAAAACTTATTTCTGCAGAAAAGTAATCTGTAACTTTGCTCGTTTTTATGATTTCAATCAACTATCTAAACTTTCTAATTGTTGCCGTCGGCACAACTTGAACTCTGTCTTTCACTCAAAGTCAGCCGAATCATGAATAGTGAATCACACTAAAATATTCAATGCTGGGATATAGAGATGTTGAACTTGGCTGGCTTTGCTTATTGAAGCAATTCTTGTATTTTCTAAAGGTCAGAAGTTGCGCTCAAATAATTAATTAATACCTTTTACGAACTTTGCAACTATGGGCGAAAACTTTTTATGCCACTGAAAATAAGCAGAAAACTGAGACAACAAGATGATGGCAAAAAAAATTTCAGTAAAATGGACGTGGCAAAAAATTGTGTGCGGAAAAACAACAAATAAAAGAGCTTAGTGGATGGCACTCTATATTTTTACAGTGTTATGTGATTTTTTGCCGGAAATGGGTACTTTTAGTAATAAATGCGGGCACTAAAATTTTATAATCTGGTTTTTAGTTGGTGAAATTTATTTTAATTAGAGAATTATAGAAACAATTCTATTTACCCAAATTTACATGAATAGGGCAAATGAAATAATTTATTTTTTTTTTAAATGAGGACATAAATTCAAGAATAAATTTAAAAAGGGCCAATAAAAATGAAATATTTTTAGGATTTTTTTTTCAAATAGAAAGATGAAATTTTAATTACAAAACATTGGCATTTAAAGTCATTTCTAATTATTTTTTAAAAAAATTCCTCTCAGTTTCAAAATACACGAAATAATTATTAAAAATTTCCAGATATTCTATCCTATACATGTTTGATTTCTCAATTCACCGGTGCAGTTTGTATTTCACTTTGATGTATGTGTCGATATAATATTTAGTAAACAGGAAGCGGCAGGACTGTGTCTCGCTCTTTCCCCTGCTTACTTTTTCTACATCTTCTCGCAAGCAAAACGTTTGGCCGCGTGTCAGTCGCGGAAAAGAAGACGGAGTGGTCGAGAAGGCCCTTCTTCTTTTTTCACAATTTCGGGGAAGAGCCGCGTGTGCCTTCGAGGGCCAGTTCGGTGGTGCTCCTGGCCAAGATCACTTAACACCGCACTTTGGAAAAGGAAGGCCGACGTGTTGACGTTTCTCAGCCACACCCGCGCGAGAAACCCTCTCACGTACATAGGGGCCCGCTTGATGCATTCGTAATTTCGCTGCGACGGATAATTTACGAGCCAGTCGCGGGGTGATTACATATTTAGGAGACGCGCGGCGCGCTTGAGAAAATATACCGCGGTGCATTGCAAGAGACGTGCTTATTTGATTAAAATTGGTCGGCACAAATCAAACAACGCACTCGCATGAATTCCCATCGGAAAATCGTTGCGAGTGGAATTTCAGACGTGCAAATTATACAGTTGCGAGAGATGAGTCGCGTTTGATTTCAATTCAATTAGAAACGCGAGACGACCGCGTTCCGCCAGGTCGGGCTGTAAACTCGGTGTAATTAGCTGATGTGTTGGGTGTAGATTTGCAAATGAGATTAACCATTAGAGCGTGCTTATGTAATTGACTAATAAATGTACATAACGCCTGAGTATAATTTGTAATTAAGGAATATGACGTTATGTTGAGATAATATTTTTAGGAAGAAAAAACTCAAAATATTGATTAAAATAAATATAATTAATTTTACTACGATTTTGAAGCTATAAAAATAAGCTACAGAGAAAAATTCATTAAAATAAAAATAGAGTTTTTATTGAAAACAGTCTTTGAATTAGAGTTTTCATCTTCAAGAGGAGTATAATTTTTACCATGTTCGGTTCATTTTTAATATGGGATAAATGACGACAACAAAAGCCATACATTCATGGGGATTTGAATTTAAAGTTGGCTTTTCCTCGATTGATTTTGAGATTTGTTTATTGTTAAAGTTATTTAGCTTCTGCGTTGTCAATTGGTAAATCCACTGATCGATTCTTAACAAGAACTTTATAAAATTCACTTTTATCCGACCTGCAAAAAATATACGTAAATCTATTTCCTCCTAAAAAGAGCGCTTTCACTCTTCCTCTGCTCCGAATCAAAATCAATATTTACTAAACTCGAGCGTGAAAACACAACACTAATTCGGCGCCGCGTCGTTTTTTTTCCGGCGCGTGAAAGATGAAGCCTCAGGACAAACATTGCACGCGGGCAGACGGACAAAGCGCTTATTCGCACACAGACAGACAGCTCTTGAGCATCACCACACGCGAGATCATCTCTGCCGAGGCTGATTGATTATTTACGGCCTCGTCATCTCTCTCCCAGGCGCAAACAACCCGGTGCACACGCACGCGTATATAAATTGCGTATTTGCAACTCATTGCCAACGTGTTTTGATCTCAATAATAATTCTGTGACCTGATATTAAAAAAAAATAATGTTTACATGAAACGTAAATAAAAATGAGATCAGAGCAGTGGAATGAAATAATACAAAATGCGTTCGTACTGAAAGAACGTCCTAGTTCAAAATTCATAATGTGTTAGATTTCCATCTTACAATTAAATGAATAAATTTTATAAAACGTAAAAGTTTTCCTGTGACAGAGAATAATTTTATTATTCAATCCGCAATAAAGCTTTGTGGCTAATAATAATTATTAATAAAAATAGGTTTCAAAAAAAGTTCTCAAATTCAGAAGGATTGATGAATGCATGGAATCAAAATAGATTGGGCCTAGTAAAAATTCCAATAAGTCTCATTGTCCTGGCGTGGCCACAAATAACCATAACTCAATAACTAAGGTGAATCGATCAATCTAAATTTAAGCTAAAAACGAAAACAATGAACTCTGTGCCAATTATTCATAACACGCAGATTATTTATATTCACATGTCAATAAGTAGGGCGTATGGAGTCTTTTCGATCTAGGTATTTTTAGTTATGTCCATGAATGCTAGTCGTGGTGCTTTTTGTCAAACAAATAATGCCTTTTCTTCCAAACAATTTGTTTTCCAATAATTGAATGTAAACAATGTGATTGTAACAATGTATAAACATAAGCAGGAATATTAATAATTTTCTTTTCATAGAAAAAAATGTGGAATTGAATTTCCTAAAGCACTGAGAATTCAATATTACTAAATTACATAAATCTACTGATCTTATTCAAAATTGAAAAAGCAGTATGCTGGAAGATCATGGAAAAAATCTGTTTTCCCTAACGGAGTTGATTTTTTTTATACAAATATATGTTGAAAATGTCAAGTAAAATCTCTTGTATGCATAAAGCGGTAGGAAAAGTTATTTTTAGTGATTTTTTTTTAATTCTTAGGAAATTGATGGAATTAAAATAAAATGAAATATACTTTGATTTAAATTATCCGTTCTTGATAAATTCGCACGTAGTCTCAATAAAAATAATATACTTAGAATCAATAAAAGATCTATTTTCGAAGTGCTTTTTTTATGCAAAGCAATAAATTTAAGGAAATAATAAAAAATACTTATTTATTCCATTCAACCATTGGTGAAGTTGATTGTTATCGATCCCATTGTCAATGAATATTCTGTTGCCAATGATCGTACCAAAAGCGTTTTGTTAACAATACCCTGCATGCGTCGACGGCGCCTCTTGTCTGTCCTGGGACTGTCCAAATATTTACGAAGAGCGTGAAAACCTGGCCGTCTCTCGCCAAGCACACCGTCCTCTATTTATTTGCCTTGCTAATTAACCGGCCGTGTCAAAACACACGCTTTGAGTAGTTTGTTCACCGAAAGCCCGCATCTATCGTGGTGTCTTTTGGGAAAGAAGATGTGACTTGCGACTACTTTGCATTCGCATCACACTTTGACCTCATCGCACAAACATCGTGTATGTACCAAGAGAGATTCCATGTTTCCAGTCGCGGATCGTTATATTGCGTAGAAAACGTTGCTCCTAGTTTATAATTTCTCTAAACCATGGAATTTTTTTCTGTCGAATACCAACCATTAAAATTCACCTTCACCCGGCATTCAAAGCGAGCTATAACTCCGGTCGTACAAATGCAATGCCGTTTTTAATCTCCTTTACACGTCGAGTCTCTCATCAATTCAATTTTACTCGGAGTAAAAAGCTGTCATTTGCAATAGGTGCTAACGACCACCAGCGATTATACCTTATGAGGTTGAAGTAATTAAATTTCGCTCCAACACAATAGTTTATTCCAAACGCACACCTTTTGTCCGCAGACCTGCAAAGCGTTTGCAAACAGTAGTTTCGCTCCCAAAAGTTTACCTTTGTTCTAATGATAACTTTGGTCTGCACCGAACGTTCGCGAAAATACCGAGAGCAAAATACGAAGCTCTTCCCGAGCACAGGACCCAGACTCTCAGCACAAAGGATTGTCAATAATATATCACTGCCAAGTCAAGCTGTTTTTCCACCAAAGAAAGTTTCTCTGCGGATACGGATGCTGTCATTATATTTTTAGTTGAAAGTTTGGCATCAGGATTTAGTCTGCTGAATTTAGTTTGTTTCAATTCCGATTTAATTTTGGGCTTTTTGAGACTAAAAAAATAATTAATAGGTTTACAATACATAAATGTTAAATTCAATATTTAGATCAAATAGAATATGAATTGAAATATTTTGTTTGCTAACGAAATTGAAAGTCTGAATACACCTGACTAAATTTGGTTCTTCTTTCTCTGTGTAAATTTGCAATTCAAAGTCCCGACAGACCGAAATCAAGTCTCTTCTCCTGCACACGAGAGTTTTCTTTGTTTTTCCATTTCCGCAGCGATAATTAAATAGGGAGCGAGAAAGAAAGCGGCGTGTGCGGCATCCAGGTAGGAATTTTAAATCAGTGTCTTTTGTCTCCAGGGACTGGAGAATCGAGTTTGGACGTGTCGTAATTTTAAAAGAGAATTCGCGCGTGCTGAAACGACAAGGCCAATTTTAAGTTGAGCCGAGAGAGTAGGAGAAATAGAAAACGCTGGTTGCGGCTGCTGAGCGTGGCACTTTGCAGAATGGGCTTGATGGCTATCATCTGGTTGGTGAGTTCAATTTATCATTTCTCACTTCTGTTATGGCTGCACGCGAGCCTTCGGCTTCTGAGGTCGGTAGCGAATCAAATTAATCTGCCACGACGTGTGGGCGAACTTTGGAATTTTGTTATGACGTGCGTCGGTTTGTTGATTTCCTCAACAAGTTTGATGGGAAAAATTTATTGCTCGCAAATTTTTGGGAAGACGTTTTTAGAAATAAATGAAAAATAAAAAATCAGTGCCATAATAAATTTTGAACCAAAAGAATTATTTGAAAACCCCTTTTATCTCGCAATTAATGGAATTAAAAAATTGACTTATCCTTTTTATAAAATTAATCACTTCATTTAAAATTTGAGTCTAAAAAATTGTCTTTTTTTGGAAAATAAAATTTTTCACAGTTCTAAAAGTTCTTTCAAATAAATTTAAATTTTCACAATTCATTATTCGGCATTAAAAATCATTTCAGATGAATTTAAATCAAGGAACAATACACGATTCAGGTTTAACAGAGCAGAACGACAAGAGAAAGCAATTAAGAAAATATTCATGCATTTTCCTCTGCTAAAACTTATCAAACTTTGCTCGCGTATTCTTTAATGCGTGTGCAACAGAGCACAATAGAGGCTTTGTCAGCTTTCACTCCAAATTGCAAAAAGTTATTTTGCACCCTGCTCTGTCGAACCCACATCTCAAGACGCAACAAAACAAAGGGTTAAAGTAAAGTGCGGCAGAGCGAAAACAATTATCAGGCGTGAAACTCGGTCGGGATTAAAATCGTGGCCATATTTGCCGAGCAGAAAATAATAATAACCCACGGGCGATTGAAATGAAAGTCCCCGGCGGGGTTCATTTCCATTATATTGAACAAAACAATCCAACTCTGCCGTGCTTTGACCGCAAGAGCGAGCGCACATCGCGGCCAATTTTCCGGTCGGCGCCACCCTCTAATTGTGTGGCGAAACCGATCCCCTTGATGACTTTGCATTTCCGCCGTTTGTGGTCCAGCGCTGCTCGCATTTGCCCATGACAGGTATGCTAATGCACCGCCAAGTTTTGCAGATTATGGGTCCGGGCCCGACGCTAATTACTCAACACAGTATTAGCTTGGTTAATGTTGGGCATTAGCTTTATAAAGTTTGTTATGCAAACGACTCTGAAATTAAACACTTTTAATTTTTATAATAAACCAGAACCTTAAAATATATTTCAAGAAAAAAAGTATTTCCTTAAACTTAAATTTTCTTGAAATATATATGTGAAGCAGATATTTTTGAATTGGTTTTCCATGGTTGGTACTGGTTTGTTCCGCTCCTGGTGAAAAAGTTCCACCTAAACGAATTGCATGAGCTTTGAGTAATTAATACTGTAAAACTTATTTGACCTCAAATCAATGAATTCCAATTAGTAAATAAATTACCTAAGGCTTTTTTCTTTCAACTTTGAAAAATAATTTGGCCTTTGTTCTCAAACGCCGTTTTCAAAGAGCCGCTGTATTTCGCATCCAAGGAAAACTTTTCAAATAATATCCTTTGAAACCCAGTCGCGTTCCTTTTATTATTATAAATCTTTTGCGAAACGATGTGCTTTGAGCGCATCGTGGGAATTCTGAAGTCATGGTTATAATTTTTCAAGGAGTTTTTATTTTCCAACATCCAGCAGAAAAGTTTTCGCAGTGCAGACTTGGAAATTGCGCTCTCTGGAAATTTCACTCAGCAAGACAAACAGATCAAAGGGCAAACAATCCGGACTCTCACGTATAACAAGGAGAGCACTTCATTCGTCTTAATGGTTCACCGCGCGGCTTGAATCTTAATCAGGCAATTGATACTCTTGCTGATGTAGAATAATTTATTCCAATTTCAACGCCTCACCATGACCATTATTTGCAGAAGTTGCTAACTTTGCCTTTTGTGCATAAAGTGATGATTTTTTTTCCATCCGAACTTACTTTTTTATAATTTTACAGGCGCATGAGTAAATTGGGTAAACTATCAAGCGCCTGAGAAATTATTGTTTTTGCAAATTTCTGTCTCAGAATATCGCAGCTTTAATGAACAAAACAATAAACAGCCGCCGTTTGTTCGATCAAGCATTATAGAGAATGAATTCAATTAATTTGTGATTTGAGGAGAAAGTTTCTGCCAGTGAAAATCTAATCTTGTTAAGAGTTGCCTGGTTCATGCTAAAAAT
Organism: Neocloeon triangulifer; assembly: GCF_031216515.1. Taxonomy (NCBI): domain Eukaryota; kingdom Metazoa; phylum Arthropoda; class Insecta; order Ephemeroptera; family Baetidae; genus Neocloeon; species Neocloeon triangulifer. Next base: position 10,355,715 of record NW_026775546.1, read on the forward strand.
ATTTTACAGGCTTCTGATGAGAAAAGTTTGAGTTTGAAAGGCTCTTTATGTTCTAAATTTCGCTTGGAGCAAGATAAAATACAGAGTTCAAATCAATTTTCAAAGATATTGCAAAATTTTAAACATCAAAGAATAAGTAATTTTCTTTCCTTGAACTCGGAGGAGAATCGGTAAAACCAACCAAATTTTGTTTCGGATGAAAAATTTAATTTTGCATGCAGTAAAAAAAAAAGAAGTTTATAGAGATATTAAAAAATCACACTTTCTTACTTACAAACAAAATTAAATCAATTCTAGCTTATCAATTAAGCTTATTCCTTGTGCGCTATCTCATTACGCACGAAACGTGAGGTTTGGAATTCAACTCACAAAAGAGATTTTTTTGCAGTAATTTAATCCTGAGATTTCCGTATGAGAGTTAGAGAGGGTGCTAACTTAATTAGCCTAGACACCCCGGATTCGTTCAGTCTAAATAATTGCAACGTAATTCTTGCGCACAATCCCCCGTTTGTATCCATTTTAATTAAGGCAGAGTGAAGAGGTGTTTTAATTAAAACCTTGTTTCCGTTCGCAGGTCGCGGCTCTGATTGTTCAGCAAAGTTTCTGCGAGTCGTCATCAAATAACGGCAGCGCGACCACGCAGAATGTACGGCGGGTGTGCAGGGCGAGGGACGCGATTCTGCCGCCCCACTTGTTCGCACTGCACACCTGCGCCCTGTGCTACACATACATGATGCCGGCCGCCTTCAGGGAACCAGCCCGGCCGCAATTCCACCCAGGCCAGAATAATGTCCTCAAACTGTTGCCACCGCGCCACAATGAAAGTGTGAGTCGAGGGTTTCCTTTTGGGTTGTACAAATTGCGTTTGAATTTATATGAAATGTCAACATGGCAAAAAGTTGATGATTATTTAAAATAAGTAAATTAAAAGAACTATTTTTCAACAAAAGCTGAATGTAGAACTATTTATCAACATCAGCCGAAATCAATTAAACTAAAAAAAGTTTTCTGTCTCAGAAATACCATATTTGCCTATCTTTTTCATGATTTATCGTTCCCTTTATAAAAAGCAGCCGCTCTTGCTTGAGGGCGAGTTTCTTCATTACGCGAAGCAGAGGAATTATTAATTGAATCACGAGAAAAACGCAGCTGCTTTTGAAACCCTTTCAAGTTTGCTTTTATCATCATTATAATAATAAAAATGTAATTGACTGTAGACTTTATTACAAATCTAATTTAAACACACCGAAGAGCACCGCAATGTAATTGACGTTCGCAAAGTTGGAAAAGCGCGCCGGTGCTGGTAATGTCTTCAAGAAGCTCCAAATCTCATTTCCTCTCTGCCATTATTTTTAAAGATAGCGATCAAACCGCATTTGAAGAGCTTTCTTGCTCTTTCGTAGGGCTTTTAAAAGGAAAAGAAGCGGAATAAACCGAATTTTCTGATGAAATCGTTGGACTGGAAATTACTTGTGAAAGACAAAGGCTCTTAAAGAAAAGAACAATCATTTAGATTAACCAATTAAGTAGCACTAAAAATTTGATTGAATTCATTTTACTTAAACAAAATATCATTATTTTTATTCTTTTTAGCTCTGGTTATTTGGTGTTGCAATTTTTCATTTGTTAATGGAATTCAATCAAATATTCACACAAAAATTATTTAGATGACAATAAGAAAAATTAATTATCAGGAGAGAACATGGCAAATATATCTGACGGCGAAAGACCCGTTGGTTGATTTCTGTCGTCGCTCTAATGAAATTTGGCCCTAATTACTCTCAAGCCTAAGTAACATCTTCTCCCTTGCTGTTGTGACTGGTGAGCACTCTGAGCCAGGAAGTGGACCAATAACCCTCTCTCCTTCAAAAACAAACAAAGTCACACTTTTTTCCTCGTCATTCCGCAGGTCTTCGCCGACGCCAGTGACGACGCCAATCCTCTCCTGCAAACTTTCAGCGGCGAGTTGGCCAAGAAGAAGTGGCTCGAGTGCTGCAACAACGCGCGCATCTGCTGCGACACCATTCTGGCCAACGTCTCCACCACCCGTGAGTTGTTCCGCCTTTGATATTTGTATTATAAATTCCATCGTATTATCCTTTGATGCCACCGAGAAATTGCTCCAAGCACGTCTCCCTTGATGGCAAATCAAAATCCACGCATAATTTTCCACTTGCTTAATAACATAAAATTGTTCAAAAAGGCCTTGCGGTTGAATTTTGCAGCTGCGGGGTGGTGTCCGCGCACATGGGATGGCTGGATGTGTTGGGGCGACTCGACACCGTCCACCATGCAGTATAATTCTTGTCCTACCTTCATCGCACTCACCTCCGAGCCACCTTCTTGTAGTGAGTAGAATATTTAATACAATTGATTAATACAATTCTAAACTATTGTTTAAACCTTTAATTAATTATTTTTAAAACTGAGGAAGAAAATTTAGATAGTAAATCTGCAATTGTAGTTGGTGAATTATATATTTTTAACTATTTTAAAAAATACAAAAAAAAATTAAAATTACTTTATATTAAATCCCAACGCGCACTTTTCACGAAACCAACATAATTTATTGATTCCTAGATTTTTTATCAACCGTTTTTGTAATTTATTCAGAAGTACTGAAAATAAAGCAACAGAGATATTTTTTATTTGGAATTTGATTTTTATATTCAAAAAATATATTCACAAAAACTAACTTCCCTTCCAACTTTTGAATATTTCGTTTCATCACTGATTTCCTATTTTCAGTGCAAGCAAGTAAGATGTGTTTATCAGACGGGACGTGGTTCCGCTCGCAAGAAACTGGGGCAGAGTGGACCAACTACTCGACCTGCAGCACCGTCCAAGGCCACCAGAACAGAGCCTACATTAGTTTGGCAGCCTTTGGGGTGAGCGTCGTTGCCCTTGTACCAGCACTAGTGATTTTTTCCATCTACAGGTAACAAAAATTCTAACTAATTTTATATTAATTTTTATTTTTAAATTTATAATTAAAATTTTATCTAATGCAAATATTTAAGTGTAGATCAAGATTATTTTATATTTAAAAAAAATCCAAAAATGCTTTTGTCATAAGAATATAAATGATTAAATAATAATAATAAATTTACTTGGTTGACAAGATTTGAAATAAACGTTGATGACATGACAAAAATAAATTTTTGATTTTTTTACACATTTATGCAAATCCTTAGAATTTGATGCTCATTATTTTTCATACTGTCTTCAATTCCTTGTTGGGTGTCAATTTTTTGTCAATCCACGTTTAAAGGTATGGTTGAATTTCTCTTCTTTTATCCGTTGCAGGCAGCTTAGAGTGCCGAGGGTCGCTTTGCATAGACACCTGTTCACGTCGCTGCTGCTGAACGCAATCGCGGTGATCGTCTTCAAAGGCAGCTTCCTCATCCCCGCGACGACGCAAGGCTCTCTTATTACAAAGGTATGTCTGTTTTTTGTATTATTTTTCCATTTTTCGGGGATCAAATTTGATGCGATGACATACAGTGCGACTAAAAGTGGTGTTCGGCGAATCCAAGATAGGACACGTGCATTATGTAAAAGCAAAATGTCAAATCTGAAGGGGCTTTTGGCGCAGCCTTATCATTTTCCCGTCCATGACAGGCTGATATTGTTGACGTCTTGCATAACGAGACATTCCGACTCTCTGTGACGGGGCAGAGTGAGACGGCTCTGGAGTTTTTGGCAAAATAGAAGATCAATATAAACTTTTTGTTTGTCCAGAGAACAGGCCCAGGCCAAGAATTTATTCAATTTTTCAGATCACTCTTATAAAATTCAGTATTTTAATAAAAAAAAAAATTAAATTTCTTTTGCAACTTAAAATAGAAAATCTGCTCAAAATTATACTATCCCCTTTTTATGTGTGTATTACGTTCATAGCTCTACATATTTATATTATAACTTTTTTTTTTAATTTTGCATATTCAAGGAAAAGGAGCTATTGATAATTTTTTTTAAATTTGTTTGGGGGGGCTGCAGAGCATTTTTTTTATATATCAAGAAGAAGAAAAAACAAAAGTTAATAATTGAAACTACGTATTTTTCGTTTTCTAAAAAATCTCAACGTGTCATTTTAATATTATCAATTTTCACTATACATACTCTTATCGTTTTTCATGACAAGCCCCTATATTTGTTCACCATTTTCCAATTTCCCTTCGCCCGACCACTGGAGCAATCCCCAACTTTGTTTGCGGAAGAGCGTTAATTCCGACGGATATTGTATCGCCGTGTTCTTTGGCAACCCCTTTTCTCTCTGCACGCGGCGCGTGTTTCAGGTTTCAGAGTGTGTAGAGCGCAAGGTGGGTTGTTTGAGTTGCTGGCTAGCTGTCCTCCTTCCCTGGGGGTTTAACCGAAAAAGGGTCAACGAAAACGCGGAACAAGAAAGCAAGGGACTGCTGCAGATTAATTCAGCAGTTCCTTTCCGCTTTATTTTCATCCCATGCGGATTTGCCAGCTGAGTTTTTGCCCAAGCCTCTTTTTGATTTGTTGCCGATTTTTTTGCTTCCTGATTAACAAAGCATTCATTCTGTTGGTAACAATTTTTTTCTGCCGTCAAATTATTGATTAAAATTCAAGTTATTTTCTTGTTTAACGAGAATTTCTAGTTGAATTTAATGAAATTATGGGAAAAATTTACTATTAAATTGCATTGCAACTTTTCGAGAGGTCAGCAGAGCCTTTTTTTACCGCAAAATATTGTCATTATCCTCATGAACATCTCCATAAATATTAATTAATAATATAGCCTAAAACCTTTTATAACACCAAATTTTCAAACTGTATTGAACTACAGATGCGTAGTTAAAGTTATAATTCTAACGAAAAGTGGCATCAATACCTTATTTTGAAGATCCCATTTCAAGCAATTCAATTTTGTGCAAGAATTTTCTCATATTTAAAACGTTTTGACGTTTTATCATATTTCTAGGGCAGTTTTTTCATTCCCAAAAGAAATAATTCTTTTTAAGGAGACTTCAAAAGAAGTATAAATAAAATGCAAAGGAAAAGCAGCCTTTTTCCTCCCTCAAAGTTTTCCTTCCGCTTTTTGCTCCGCTTTCACTTTATTGGACAATTTCGTCTGATGCTCTTTGCTGATTTAATTCTCCTTGACGACTCGCATTTACGCCGCGAGCGCCGTGGCTCTTGTTTTCCACAGCGTCGTCGTTTTTTCTTCTCTCCAACCTCATCCTTCCACAGAATAATACGCCGCACGTTCACCTCCGCGCTGAACCACCACTTGTTTGCCTTAAAATGTCTCGTCTAGGCCGTAAAAAGCTCCGGGGTTGTTTCAGTAACTAAGCCGTTTTTTTTCATGACTCTCTTCTCGCTAAAGCGCCTAAAAGCAAACGAGGAGGATAAAATTTACATTTATTTTGGTAGCAAAAACTTGAAAACTCTACGCGCGCCTTTTCTTGTAAATTGAATTTCGGAACTTCTGGATGCACATTGACCTAAAATTAGCTCCCAATCAGCTTCTCCGTTTTCATTTCCACGCTGTCAATTAAGACCTAAAACTCGATCGGCGTAACAATGCAACGGCCTAATGAGAGCCCCTGTCAGTTTATCAGTAATTGACACCTTGATGGAACATATCAGATCGCCGATTATCGACTAATTTTATGTCAAGAAGTAAATAGTGAAGCTCAAAATAGCACATTGTAATAAACTAAAATTAGGTGCAAATTTAAGAAGTGGTGCCATTTTTTCCGAAGATTCATTTTCTTTTCAAATAAATTGTTCTCAACGATTGAATGTAAACAATGTGATGTAACAATTTCGAAAAATAAAAAGCAATAATAATAATTAAGTGAGATCAATATTTGGAGAAAGCAAAGTTTAATATTAGTTTTTAAAATTAAAATATAGAAATTAAAACATTAAAACATTAAATAATTTTAAATTTTTATATTTATTTATTGTTCTGTGATTTTTTTTATAAAAATAAACAATGTGAATCGTGAATCGCTCATTTAAAAAAATATTTTGTTCGTCAATTTGCAAAAGGCCAAATCTGGAATACTTTCCGAGTCAAAATATATCTTCATTTTTCATAGATGTGTGCATAAATTTACCTGTCCATTAGCGATTCATAAATAATTCAGACGATAGCGCTGGTGGTCGCGTTTAATCCAGCGCTCGCTCGTGTGGTGAACACAAAGGGGAGCGCCGTTTTGTTGCGGCTGTAAATTGCGCCTTTGAAGACCCCCCAACGGAATTTGCTGAATTTTGCCAGCCGCTGTTCTTCAAACGTGAACAGCAGTTTAATTGCACGTCGAGAGACGCGTGAAAATTTAATTCAAAGTGAAGTGCCGTGACGAGATTTAATTTTCAACAGGCGCTCAGGTGGAGAAACGAGCGTGGGCCGCACATTAATTATTTGCTTGACGTTGAAAATTGTTTTGGGCAATAAACTTTCTCAAATTTTGCTACCGTGCGTAGCTGCTCACTACATGGTCACTCACTCAAATCAACGGAAATTTAAAGTTTGCAAAAAGTGAATTTACGAACAATCTCCTCGTTCGGCTTTAAAATTTTTCTATCAAAAAGGGCAGAAGCTACTAATTTTTTGATATTAAGCGCAACCTTTGTCGCTCTAAATTGAAATTATATACTCTTCACTAAATTTCTCTTTCCTTTTAATAAAAGATAATATTTTTTCAGGACGGCCTCTTCTGCAAAACGCTCATAATGGTAACTAAGTACTTCAGAGTTTCCAATTACATGTGGATGTTTTGCGAGGGCTTTTACCTCCACCGACTGATCGCCGCCGCTTTTGTTGAGGAGACCAGCTTGCTGATTTTCTACTTGATTGGATGGGGTGAGCAATAATGTACTTGAAATTCTGTCGAGACCGTAACTCAAAATTAATATGAACGATGAAAACAATTTCGCCTCGGGAATTTTGCTTCAGAGAACTCCAGCTTTTTTATTTATTTTGAAGTTGCAAATTTTTCTACCTGATAAATCGGCAGATCTTTTATGATTTATAACAATGAAATTTGTTATTCATCATAATAATTTACTTTTTGGAAAAATCTCGTTTGATTATAAAAGTTATTCATAAATTTTATTTTGTGTCAAATTGTCATTTTGGAATTTAGTTCATTGCATGAAATTTAAAATTCAGGCTTGCCGGTGGTGGTTGTGGCCTCGTATTTCGGCGCTATCATTTTCCACGTGCCCTCTCTGGACGTTAGCGAGTGCTGGTCCTTTCCGGACTACGACTGGGTCCTCTACGCGCCCTGCCTCCTCTCGCTGGCCATCAACTTCCTCTTCCTCATCGACATCATCCGCGTCCTGTGGCTGAAACTTCGCGCCCGCCACGCCCAAGAGCCTTCCCAGTACAGGTACCCCGCGATTATTGAGAATGCAACCCGCTTAGCAAGAAAGCCACGCATGCTGCATAAACGATGCCCGCACTTCTATTATTGTTGCTTGGAGTAAAACGCGCTTTTGATGTTTGATGTCGGAGAGCATGTTTGCCTCATTTGAATTATAAATCCCTTTTTCCTGCTCGTTGCTCGGAAAATTCTGTTAGCTCAAGCGTAGGAATCAACAATGAAATATAAACATAAAAATAACTTCTTTTATTTTTATTTCCATTTTCCTTTGTAGAGTATTTTGCTTTTGGCGTTTTGTTGCTTGCTTCAAAATGCGTGAAATTATTTAAAAATATTCGCAGTATTTTCTATAATTCTTTCAAAATAATTAGCCTGATTTTGCTTTTTAAAAAATTTTCAGGAAAGCCGTAAGAGCGACTCTTGTGCTGGTGCCTCTCTTTGGTCTCCACCTGTGTTTAACTATGTACCGACCGCCCAGCGGGTCCTGCAGCGGCCTCTTCATACAGATTTACAACGTGGCAGACTACTTGCTTGACGGACTACAAGGGTGTTTTGTTTCCCTCAGCTTCTGCTACTTTAGTGGAGAAGTAAGAAAATAATATTTTGAATTTAATACCAAGAAGTATTTTTTTTTTTTTTTTTTGTATTAACAACTTTTTAGGCTCAAATTTTAGTGGAGGAAGTTTAATTTTAATTTTTTTTTTTACTTTTTTAGGTCCAGTACTTGGTGAAGAGGTCCTATCAAAGATTCGTCCAGAGGCATAGGCCAAATTTAACTGCAGCTTCTTGGCTCTCGGCAGACGCCAACCAGCAAAACCAAATGAACTCACAGACAACCATGTCCCTGGCCGAGCCTGTGGCTTCCAACAGGAGGGGCACCAGATACTCATGCCCGACTGTTGAGAGGACCGCCAAGAACGACACTCTTTTTTAATTTATTTATGTGCTCATTGACTGAAAATACTCACATTACCAAAGAAAATATAAGTAATTGTTCATAATTATAAGTATGTGAATAATTGTGCTGAATGTCATGTTGATTGTTGAATAAAAATGTTCGGTGTGAAACTTTTGTTTATCTATCAATTTTATCATACAATGCAAATATAAATAAATTTTTTTGCCAGCAATAATTTTTATTGTAATATTGTCTTTCTAATTGGAATTTTAGCTAAATTTCAGCTATTTTATTTGAAAAAAAAAAATGAGGAGAAATAATCAAACTGATTTTTCGAATTTCAATTAATATCAGCTACAAATAGTTTGTATTTTTACTCACTTCAATTTTACTACACACTGCATTTAGTTTGCTTTTCCAATAATTGAAAATAATAATTGAAAATTTTTCATCAATTTCCACTTAAGAAATTTTAAGTATGCATTGCCATAAAGCTTAAGTTTAATTTTCAACCTATTAACTTTTGGATTGGTCTGCTGTTCTGAATAGTTCATGATTGGGCTTCAAAACATGGTTTCGCGTCGATTTGGTGACTGAGCTTTTCCAAGCTTTCCCTAAACCCCAACCTACATTGTTTCCAAATTAAATAGGACTCAACATACTTTAATCCTTCCCAAGCAGTCCAGGATGGTATTAAACGAAAAGTGAAAAACAATCGCTGAAATTAAGTAATGCACTTGTATTTAAATAATAATCAGATAAGAGCTTAATTTATTTATTGCATATTATATAACATTTTCTCTTCCATGACAAAAATTCCTGCATTTGTATACAATAAATCATTATATCTTTTTTCATCGAAGTTTTCTTTCTTTACAAGAGTGTTGTTAAGAATTAATTTATCCTCAACCGTCTTCCTCCTCAGGCTCTTTAGGCGTCGCCTTCTCTGGCCGAGCTGCAATAAAAATGCGTAAATAATATAACCTTGGTTTAAAATTAAAAAAGTTCTTACTTGAGCAAGCACCAGTGGAGAAGGAGATGTCGTCAATTGCAAAACCACCATTGGTAGCCCTACCCTCCAAAACGAGTCGGAAATCGGTGCCCGAGTCGACGGCCACCTGCGCCGGTCGCCAAGTCGGTCTTGAAGTGTCCATGTTGCGCGCCTCCAATGACCACAACTAAAAAGTTAAAAAAAAATGCTATTTATTTATATTATTTGTTAACAATTTTTGATAAAAAACAATTCTAACAAAGTTTTTTTTTTAAATATCAATGTATAAATTTTTTTTAATTAAAAAATTATCACCTTTCTAGTTTCCTCTTCACTGGTAGTGTTGTCGACGCGAACAACATGTAGCTCGGCCGTTTCACCAGAGCCGAACGCTGTGTACCAAAAAGTGAAGCACAACTGCCTGTCGTCGGTGGCAGCAATGAAGCGAGACGTCAGCCGCACCACGCTGCTCCCCGAGTTGAACAAGTCAAAGTAAATGTAGCCCTCTGCGGAATTTCATTAAAAGATTTCCACTTTTTCGATGAGAAAACTTTATACCTGGGGCTCCAAACGTTTTGTCAGGCAAATTGGCCGGCCTTCTGGCGACAGTGGCCAGTTTCCAGAACGTGTTGCTTGTCGTCGAGTTGACCCAGTCGCAAATGTCTCGCTCGAACCGGCAATCACCGTGATGCGTCGTTGCACTAGGTGGGGTAGCTGCGATTTTATTATTAAGAATTGTGGTGTTAAAATTAATTTTTGTTTTACTTGAGCAGGCGCCGTCAAAGAGGGTTATATCGTCAAATCCAATTATTCCGTTGGCCAGACTCGAACCCCACATTCCCTCGAAGAAAATCTGAAGAATTTTATTTTTTCAATTGCATGAAAGTTAATAATTTTCTCACAGTAAAAGATTTTTCTTCTTGAATTAAGGCTTGTCCGTAGTGCCACTCGGGACCTTGGTGGTTGTAAAGTTTCCAGACGGGTTTCTTGATCACATTACCGTCGGGCTCAATAACTTTGGTGTAGACGGAAAGTGCGCCTAGACTGGGGCCAGCATTGCCAATAAATGGCTCATTCAGAACGTACCTTGAAAAAATCAAGTTGTTTGTTTGTTTGAAAATCTTCATGGAACGGCAATAAAGCAAGTAATTCTTAAACCTTAAAATAAAATATGTTTATTTGAACAAAAATAAAATTAAGTTAATTTTATATACTGCAACCTATTAAACTGATAAACAATTAATTGCTCAATTTATTAATTAGTCTGTAAATCTGGTCACCGTTTTGATTGATTTAATACTTTTTTTAATGGATATAGTATTAATTATTTCTATTAAAATTGTACTTCTTAAACTATAATTAATATGAAATTCAATTAATTTTTTGCTATTTTCACTCACCAAAATGAAATGCAGTGAGCATTGGCACTTCCAGGAAATTCCCTAGACGTAAACCACGCTCTGCTGGCTGGTCGCTGGACGTTGGTGCTTCTCGCCAGCGTCATAAAGAAGCCTAAATTCAACATTTATTTATTTTCAGTTTCACTTTTGACACAAATTCAAACCTTTGTCAGATGACAAGGTGTGATCCACATTTTGCATCAGCGGTCGACCTTCAGTGCCCGTCAAAGCGGACACACGCTCCCAGTCTAATTCGTCCATCCTTTCGCGCGACGGCACATTCGCCCAGCCGCACTCGTCAACCTCGAAAGTGCAGTCGCCCGGCATAGGGGCGGCGATTTGGGGTGCAGCTTTAGAAAAAAAATTAATGTTAATTACAAATTAGGTTAATAGAAGATTTTATTACTGGGGCAACTGCCGGGATGGAAGGAAAGGTCGTCAATCGCAATGTCACCCAAAATATTCTTCCCCACTTTTCCGACCACAACAATCTGTAAATTTAAAGTTATTTAATGAACTTGGAAATATAAAATTCTGAATAATTTCTTGCCTTGAAAGGATTTGGTGACGAAACGGGTACATCAGCCTGGTACCATGCGTTGCCCTGCTCGCCAGAAAGTGTCCAAATGTCTCGCTCATTGCCCTCGCGGACGTCCATCAAGTGAATGCTCAACGTTCCGATACCATTTCCGTACATGTGAGTAAAGAACCGAAGACACAGAGGAGTGTCCACGCCTGTCAAAAACGTAGATATTTCATTTCTAATAAATTAAATTGTATTTTAATAACTAGATATTCAAATGTATGCAGACCCGCATTTCATAAAAGTCCAGACGGTTGCATAATTATTGTTACTATATAATTTTAATTTCAAAATAATGAATTGAAAAATTAAATTTTTTTAAATATTTTAAATTCAAACCTGTGGCATCCATTTCAGGACTGGACAATCTTGCTATGTCCCCTGGTCGTCGAGGGTGCGATGAATCTATGAACGCGTAACCACCTTCCATACCGCCATGGAAAAAACTTGTACAGTCCATCGCAGGCCCTGTTGACGGATTCCTGCTCCCTCGACCCTGTACAGATTTTTCTTAATATACCTGCCAAGTATTTTTTTTATTTGACATAATTACAAGGGACCAATCAAAGTCATCGTCTTCGTCGTTGGTCCATGCACAGATTCCTCCTTCAAAGGTGCAGTGGCCGCGACATTCGGATCCAGGCTTTAACGCCACATTGTCGACGGCGACGTGGCCGCGGTACTTTCGCAGTGGGTCGTTCAAGTCTTTTGAAATTCCTTCAAATATGACCTTAAAAATAAAAAATAATAATAACATAAAATTTTATCGTAGAAGATAAAACAGTAACTTAATATTTTTAATGTCATTTTTGCTACTTTTTAAGCATTAATTTTAATGTGCTTTTCGCACGCACAAGTTTATTGTCCTTAAGTTCTAACCTGGTGTTCTTTGTTGTATGTATAGAGAACGTCGGCCTGCTTCCACTGGCCACCCGTCGGATCTTTGTTGCTCCAAATAACTCTCTCCATGTCGTCGTCGTCTCCTTCGTTACTGTTTTTTGGCTTCAGGATCACTCTCAACCCTGCAGCGCTCAATCCGCCCATCGAGAATCTGTGGAAAATTTTCAAAATATTTTTGTTTATCGTGGAAAGTGATCTCGTCACTCACCCAAATCCCACGCACTTTCCCTCAGGGCCTGTGCTTCCCATCACGGAGCTCTCAATGTACGCCCGCTGGCCCACTTTGGTGGTGCGAGGTGTTGGCACGTACGACGTCTCAAAGTAAATATAACCACCTAAAGCAATGATATTTTTTATTAAAATTGAAACTTGAATAATTAATTTATTTCTTAAAAAAATTGGACAAAAATATATAGTACCTCTTTGTGCGTCGTCATTGGAACTGCCGTCTTTTGGAGGTCCGCCGAGCCAGTTCGACAGGGACCCTGCCCCTGCCTCCCATCGTAATGAGGAACCGTTGCGGTTACTCCAGTCACATGTCACCAAGTCTGTGTCTGAACCAAAATCGCAAATCTCTGCCGTATCTTGCCGTTTGTCGCGAATCTGAAGGTGAAATTATTTTATTCATAATATAAATTAAATATTCGAAAAAGAAAATAATTAATTTACAAGCAGGCTTTGGAACTCTTCATCTTCAGAGGAAAAGTGGGTGAATGGTGACGTGGAAACCCCAGCAGCGCAAAGGTGCAGCAGAATCAGAAACGCTGTTTGCATTTTCCACCTATTACATACAAGAAAATGTCAATTAAAAAAATATCAAATCTCCATATCGGTCAAAAGTAAAAAAAAGTTATTTTTTCTTCCAAGAAATTTTTACATAATTTTGCGGTAATTTTTATTTTTTAATTTTAACCATGAGAGGTGTTAACAAGCGCAGGGATGGGTGCATTTCGTTACGGCTAATTTGGCGGATTTGCGGCGGCGACTTTGATGAATGATTGCCGCGCACAGAAAAAGAGCATCCAAGCGTGAATGTAAATTTTTGATGGACGCGTTCATCATGTGCATGGATGACTTTTAACTTTCAGTGTAATACAAGTCTTGCTTAATACAGGATGAAAGTTTAAAAAATTATTCTTTTTAAATCATTTTAATTTATTAAAAATTTAGTGTTTATTGTATAATTTAAATATTATGTAAAATTTTGACAATGTAATTAAAATATCAAAATAGCGATGATTTTATCTTAAAGATTTTCCATTTCTTGTTGAAAAATATGCATGCGTGATTTCACGTCTCCCAACGTCTCCAATTTCATATGCAAATTAGCAGATGTTTTTTCTCGCAAACAGAGTCGGAGGGAAAATTTTTGTGTTCGCGATAAAGCACAGGGGGCAAGAACCGATTTATGGCCCATTTATTTTTTCCTGCTAACAAAGTGATTTGTTTTTAAGAACCCGGAAATTGTGAGGGCAGATTAAGGAAAATACAATTTTCTGACACACGCGCATTCAAAAAAATGGGACGGCATAATTCAGCAATTATTTTGCAATTTCAAAAGCAAAATACCGCGCTAATGTATTGCCTTAAATTAATATCAATCCTTGGAAATAGATTTTCCCTTTACATTTCAATTACCTTTTAATTGAATTAAATTTAAGTAAAAGTTATATTAAAAAAAGAAAAAAAATCAAGTAAATTAATTTCAATAATTTTGTATTGGTCAATGTTATAATTCAATTGCTGGAGTTTTAATTAAAAAAATTAAATCAAGGATAATTCTTTTGAATCTTTGTTTTTTTTCTAGACAGAAAGAAATAAATTTTCAAAAAGCCTCGATTTTGGCAGCTTGGTAGTGCTAAATAATTAAGTCGTTTATTTACGACAGGAGTTCAAAGACCCCTGTAAAAACATTCCGCCAGCCCTTGTGGTGCTGGTAAATATTTTATCGCAGAACGGGGCGGAGAGATATTTTTGAACGGAACTATTCTCTCGGTCACTTTGGTTCGCGGCTGCATAAATTACGTACTATACAGTGCACCACTAATATACATTTTCGCTCTCATTTGCATTTAACACGCACGAACATACGTCGGTGGCACGCGCCGCGATTCAGAGGGCTTTTTAAAATGCCCCCTGCTTGATGGAAGGGCAAGGTCGATTGCGATTTGGCCAAATCGACATGCGACCACGATTATTTGCCTGAATTATTTAGTGCATTATTTTCGGGAAAGTGCCGCGCTGAATAATTGAGGTGCGGACGCAATCAACTGAATTTCGTTAAAAGGTCACAGAGTCGCATCGATTTTCCTTCACGCTCGCAGTGATCTGATGGCATCGCAAACGTCATTAAAATGGAAATCCGCCGCGTTTTTCTCTTGACAGCACTACTTCCTGGTGATGGCAGTGCAGTAGCAATGTCACCGGATATATAATGCAGGAAATAGCCTTCAAATTTTTTAAAATAAAAATAAAATTTCCGGAGTTTAAAAATTGTGACAAAATGCAAAAACACATAGTGAAATATATCTTTTTGTTGTGATTTAAAATTAAATTAAACGGAGTAAACTTAAGTGATTGTAAGTGAGTCTGTTTAGTTCATTTTGATTTGATTGCAATGAAATAATTCGATTTGGAGATTGGTAATATAATTATAATGTACACAATGTAAATACTGAAATTTACAGTAAATTAATCGAGTCAAATGGCAATTAGTGTGTTCAAATAGAGAACAAAAATTCAAATAGTAATTTTAAAATAGAATTATGAAACTGGTCTCTAATAAAAATCGATTGCTAAAAATTTGTAATAATTTTATTGAAGTATAAGTTTATTTGTTATAATTTTAAATTATCTTTACTTAATTTACTATTCTTAAAATAAAATGAAAATTTATTTTTAATTATTTTTCATTTTTAATATAATATAATATAAAATATAATTATTTCCAAACCTTGAACTTGGAAATCCACAGCTCGCGCTAAAACTCGCTATTCCTTCCGTTTCGAGCCCGATGAGCCACTGATACTTTTGCGCCTGAACGATAGCAAATAGGCCACCTGCATGACTTGCGTCTCTCCACACGTCCGATGTGCACAAGCAAGAATGTCACGCTGCACTGGTGCGCTCGCTTCAATCTCCGATTCGCACTGATCTCGTGGACCCTCCGGCTGGTATTCGGTTCCCCACCCACCCTGCGCTCCGTCCGGCCGGCGGTGGTCATTGTTTGGGCCTGGTCACCATGACGATGGGTCGTCCAGTTCAACGTTCGCTCGCTGCCCACAGCTAGATAGGCCACACCACCAGCACACGCTACTACTCGCAGTGGGTGGGTGTTTGCACAAAATGCAAATCAGCCAGGGCGAGATAGCGATAGCAATCAACACAAAACACGGGCTGCATAAATTTTATCTGCCAGTTGAAATGCGAGGATGGGGTGTGGGGTGAAATTGCGGATGAAAGGGAAATTCCCGAATTGTTAATTTGTGTAAAATAACAAATGCAAAAATTGTATGTTATCATTCTAAAAAAAAGTTGGAGGAATAAATAGATACATTTTTTTCTGCTCTTTATTATAATCATTTTATCGGAATTTCAAATTTCAGCATCTTCAGATTATTGAATAATTCTATCAATTTAGAGTCAAATTAATTTTGAAATTGTATTTTAAAGTAACGATAAAATAAATTAGATGAGTGAAATAAAAAGGGCGACGCTTGTGAATATCTACCTCATAATTTGAGTGAAACTATGGTTGGGGATACCATCCACGCTTTGTGAAATGACAGAGCGGAAGCTGGCCAATTATCAACGCTTATCGGGCGGGACAGGTAGATGGGTTGCGCATCAAAATAACAAAAAATGCATACAAACTCGGCTAAATCAGAAAATAACTTTTATTTGTGGCAATTACATGTATGCTCTTTTCATGTATTTAATTTTTTTTCTTCTAATTAATTATAAATTTTTATCACCGTCACTAGAGTCATTATAGAAAATCAGATTTTGGCAATTTTTGAGCACCTCCTCGTCGCATGCACCCATAAGAATCACTTTGCAGCAACAACGAGAGGCCCGTCCGAAAAGTGACAGAACTAGAAAGGAAACTTGGTGATTACTCGCTCTACAAAACAGACTGATTCCCCTTGACATCGTGAATTATTACAGCAGAGTAATCAAAGAGACGTTATTAAAATTACACAATTATATTTCTTATCCATTAATTAGATAACATCGAGTGTATCACAACAATCCTTGCAGGCGCTTTCAACTGCAAAGCTAACTTCTTCACGGGATGTAGAGAACGCAGTAATTAGCGTGGAGGAAAAGTTTTCATTTTTCGCAAGCACAACCCATTTGTCAGAAAATCATTCATGCACTCACATCACATTTATCATGTAGCCTAGGGAAGTAGAGTGGGCCGAGAAGAACTCGATTTTGATTTTTTTGCCTAAATAAAGAGAGAGTACTTTACGAAACTTGTCTAAATGCCTAAACTTTAAGATAAAGCACAAAAAGTTTAAAAAACCAAATGACTTTTTGCAGTTTAGAAACAGGCAGCGTGCCTTCCTTTCATTGATATTACACAAAAAATCAATTATATTCATTAGAATAAAAATTGTGAATCTTGAACATTTCTCTTATTTGCTTTTCCTTCACTAAAAAAACTTCTAAAATTTAAATTCCAAACAATTAATTGGGGGGGGGGGGGACTCTAAGTTAGGCATTGTATGGGCCCACAAGAAACAACAAAATTATTTCATATCATCAGGAAAATACATTCTACTAAACGCCACCTCATCCGTTCTTTTAAAATGAACTTCCATCCTTGCAGCTGCTCAAGCTGCTGACAATAAAAAACAGAGATCCAAGCACTGCCCGACGAAGGCTGACTGCCCCAACAACGCACGCGGGTGGAGACAAACAATAAGGCTAGCGGGGGAACAATAATAAATTATGTAGATCGCGAGCGTTCGACTAAGAAATAACCACAGATATGAGAGTGTCAACGGACGTTTTTTGAAGCTAGTTGGTCTCGTAACTAGTGAGCAGTGCGGCGTCCACTGGCTCGAGGCACGACGGACACACAAAGGAACGCATCAGCCAGCTGTTGATGCACTCGATATGGTATGTGTGCATGCACGGCAGGTAACGCACTCCCTCGCCCAGACTAAACTCCATCATGCATATCACGCATCTGCAAAAAATTAAACACAGAATTTAGGAAAACGAAAAAAAAATAGGAGAATAAACAAAAATTGACGAGAACTTTTTTAAACTAAAAATCAATTGAATTAGTCTAAATAATGTGTAAATAGTAAATATTTTAATTTAAAACCTCTATTTTATGAATAAAAAAATTCAGAATAGATTTTGCCATACAAACTTTTTCCATTTTTTTATTTATTTATTTTTTTTTAATAGGAAAATTTTAAAGGAAAAATGACACATTCAATTCAATAATATTAATAGAATTGAAATTTAAAGTAAAATCATCTGTATTAAAATTTTTTATACTGAATGACTAATTTTTTTTTTATTCAATTTATAAAAAAAACCTCTCACTCTCTATTTTTCCTGCAGCCGTCATAGGAGCCTGTAGGCAGATGCTGGATCAGACCGACTCTCTTGGCCATCTTGACCAGTTCCTCTTCCTCAGGGTTTTCAGTCAATCGAAGCCGCGGGCCTTGGTGCTTTTTTGGAGGGTAATTCAACGGCATCGTTTCCTGCAATCAAATTGATACATCAATACTTGCGACAAGTCACCAAAAAAAATTATGCAATAATAAAAAAAAATGGCACATTCATAATATTACAGGCTTATCAAAATGAGTAAGGTTTCCTTCAGAATGCCCTTGAATGGATTCGTTTCATGAGCGGCACGCAATGGCATCATCAAAGCCGCAAGTAATTGACTCAAATATCATTGTGTCTCACTTTATTTTTGCATTTCATTTATGCCTGATTATTTTTCTATTTGCCTTAAAAGTATTCTACAATAAAGTGCAAACATATTTTAAATAAATTATTATTTAATGAATTTTTTTTTAATTTTTTCCATTATGTTCTTGTGGAATAATTAATACTAGATTCAGTGTATAATTAATTTCAATATAAATACAAACAGATGAAAAATAAACATGTTTGCATCATTAAAATAAAAAAAATTATACTGTGAGGATAATTTATTTTAGACAAAAATAAATAAAAATATGGGGCAATCCGCAATCATTAAATTGCCTCCCATTTAAAAAATTTTTCAAATGGCACTTGAAAGAAACTTTGATCGTTTATATTTCCACGCTAGTATTTTCAAAAATTTCTTTTCATATAAAAATTTCTTTTATTAATTACGGATGGAACTAAAAGATGAGTTTGCATTAAATTGAGGTATGGATCGAGTTTTACCAAGAAGCCTTGGTAGTCACTGTGCGAGTCGAGCGAGCTGTAGGCGTCCAGCATGTCCGACGGTCGGACGACGTAGGTGCAGGGCAGCAGTTGGTAGTCCCTGTAGGTGAAGTGCTCGAGCCAGCAACTGCTGGGACCCTGTTGGGCCCCTGCCTCTTCTTCCTCCATGTCCTTCTTAGACTCGCAGGAGGGCTCCTCTGCGGAGGGCGCCTGCTCGTCGTCCAGTCCGGCGGCGGGAAAGGGCAGATGGTGCCACAGGTTGGGCTCGTCCATCGGCAGGGCCACTTCCTCAGACCATCTCTCGCCAGCCAGAGTCGAGGTCGCGACCGCCAACTGCGACGCACTCGGTCGCTGTTGCCACCCGGGCTGTGCGGGAGCCCTGACAGGAGCCCCGACGCGGGAGACCGATGCCGACGACTGTCTGCGGGATTCGGCAACGCTCTCAGGTCGGCCCAATTCGGCCAAAGGGCGTCCGACCTGCGGTGAGATTCGATTTTCCGAGCTGCTCGAAACTCAGCTGTAGTTTGTTGATCCAACCCCACCACCTTTTCTGCGACTTGGTGCGAAGTGACGTCACGCAGAGGCGCCACCGTCCATCCACGGTGCCCTACTTTCGCTTTCCTTTTGAACCTTTTTGTAACCGCTCACCCGTGTCTGACCTGTAAGCGATAGGCCTGCCAAAGAATTTATAATTTTTAACAATGTGGAAAAAATAAAGCGCAGCAGTTCTTTTGAGAATACAAAAGAAAGGTAAAAAAAGTTTCTTGGAAGATGAATAATTAAGCAAAATGTTGAAAAATATCAAGATCAGACGATCAGATGAATTAAATCACAGAAAGAAACTAAAATTCAATGGTTTTTATGAAAATATAATAATAAATTTAAAAAAATAGTAAATGAAAGTAAATTATAATTCCTTAAGTGTTATAAAACTTTGTTACTAACACGGGGGAACAAAATTTAGAGACTAAAATACATGAAATTAATTACAAATTTTAGTACAATTTGATGAACTAATATATTTTTGATAAAATTTTAGGAATAAATTCAAAAGTTTATTGAAATATATATTATATAGCATTTTTATAATAATTACAATTTGAATCCAACCAAAATTATAAACGTTTCGAAGCTTTATTTTTTTAGAATAAAAGAATTTAAGATCGCTCTAATTTAATTTTTATTTTCTTTATTAAGTAAGATTTAAATAGCTATTTTTTTAATCGTGCTATCTCCTAGTGTTAATTAATTCTGAAAGAGAGCTAGACAAATTCACATTTAAATAAATCTCAGAAGAATGTGTTTGCAATCCACTTATAATTTTATAAATCAGTCGTCAAGTCAGTTTTGTGTTTTTAAATTTAATTTCACATGTCCGATGCATCGTGATATCTAATTCGTCCCCTGACAAGCACATACAGCACGTCCAGACTGCTGAGGGACAGCAGGGCTATCAAAGGTCCCAGTACTATAAACAGACTGCCTCTCTCTGAGGACGGACTGTAATTCTGCCGGATGCACAGGAGCACTTGAAACGAGACCTTCAAGGCCCAGGCAAGTAGGTACCAGAGCTTCCGCTGGATGGGGATGGTATTCAGGACACGGCCACCCTTCAAGTGCTGGGCAATTTGGTACAGAATGTAGAGCAGGAGGATGCAATCGTAGATCCAGATGGGGATGAACAAGACAAACCAGTTCCACTGGGTTTTGGCGTCCACTCGAAGGGCCACGAAGATTAGAAAGAGGAGAACTAGAAACCAGGTGAAGAGGGCTCGGTGGATCACGGCCATATTAAACGCTGGCTTTTATTCAAATCTGAAGGCTTTGAGACCTATGGAGACTGCCGGAGTTTATCTGCAAGGAAAAGACAGAATTAATATTAACATGTCATTTTAAAATTGTAAGTGAAGGAAGCTTGAAATTTGTGTCCATAATAAATTAACATAAAAAATATTTAATTTATTCCTCAATCCTGAGATTAAAATACAAAGTAAATCATTCCTAATGTTTTATGTACATAGTATTTATTTAGGATAATAATAAGGAATCTGAATTGATTCAAAGCATATTTACCGGCAAATACATGAATTTCATGCTGAGCTGACAAATAATTTTGATTGGCAATTATGTAAGATCATCTTGATCCGCCGTCACAACACGCGAAACTCTCAGATCAATGACCCCACACGGGCACGGGCCAAGGCAAAAATCCAGATTGACCAAACCTGTATGTTGACCCCGAATGTTGACAAAACGCAGTTGGCGCCACGCCCCCCTCACGTTCTCTTCTCGCAGTTCTCGCCCCCACCAGCAGCGATCTGCGTATGCAAATGTTGATGTTGTTTCTTTCTCTATTTCGAAACACTTTAAAAATCTCACTCGATCATCGTGTGCATCTCGCGAACAGAAGACAACGGGTTGTCGCGTAAAAACGCTATTGTTCATTCGCAGCTGTCGCCAGAAGGAGTATTAATGCGATCGAAATCAAATCGCGCTACAGCTGAATGTCATCCACCGAACAGAAGCTGTGAAAACAAGCCAGAAGCCAGAAGGTCTCGCAACCTTTGAGCCGTGAGGGTCACTAAGCGATAATGATGCCGTTCGGTAAATAACAAGCGGGTGAGTTAATTCGTGTGTCACTTTGTCATGTCATTTGGCCAGATACTGTATAACGAGACAATCATTTTTCAATTTCGTCATGTTTCGCAGGCGTCGGTACCGCGGCTACAGAATGGCAGCAGACGAGGCGCCTGACGACGAAACGGGCGCTCACCACGAGCCCCTGAACGCCGACCAGGTCTACATTTTGATGAAAAAGGACTATCGGATATCGAGGAATGTCAGGGCGCAGTGGTTCATCGAGCACCTCAACCGGTTTGTCAGTCTGGACAGCAATAAAGAAAACGTAAATTAAAAATAATGTTGGATTTTTAAAATTTTAAGACCAAAAATTAATTAAAAATTCACTTTTTCGTCAAGTTTGTTTGCAGTGTATTTATGTTTGACTTGAAAGTTTTAATTCAAATATATTTATTTAAATTACTGAACATTAGCCACGACAAACATACTATTCTTTCTAACCATGTATTTATTGTAAGAAAATTTAAGATTTCTCCAATTCCAGGATGACTCAATCAAAAAGGAACTCACCATCTTGTCAATCGTGCCATCTGATCCTCCAAAAGCCTGGTCAGTCGACAACAGCCATTTGTTCAAATATTTTATTACTCCGGCTACGAGGGTCATTTTTCTGGCTGAAAAATATCGAATGGTCTACTGCCTCGACATCAGTCCTTCTCTTTCTGCAGTGGTGAGAAAATAAATTTTTAAAAATAAATATTGCACAACTGAAGCTCGCATCATGGTTTACAAAAATTATTATCTAAAATTGTAAATTTAGAGTATTTAGGCTATTTATTATTTAGGCTATTTATTCTCCTCGTAATAGAGCACTAATATTTAACGCAAAAATTTAAAGGATATCCAAATGGGTGAAGTGATGCTGGACTGTCTGGTTTCGTCTGTCAAAGCCAGCCTGGAAGGAGTCTCACAAAAAGTAGTTTTTTTTTTGTCAAATTTCAAATTACAACATTTCAATAATTTAATTTCTAAAAGTTCATCATACCTGGATCTACAAAGGTCTTCCAACCAGACGTCTACGCCACAATCATTGCCCACACCCCATTTTTCACTTCGCCTGCTCAACAGGTTCTAGTCCAGGGGTGGCAAGTGACCCAGCAAAACCTTCCGCAGCTGCTGACCATTCTTGAGCAACAGCTGCAGGAACTTGAAGGCAAAGTCGCAGAAGTTTCGGGCATTGCTCAAGCTCAGCTCGACGCTTTAAGGGTAAATTTAGATTTGGACATTAGTTGATTGATGCTATAATACTATTTAAAAACAGGCAGAATCTGAAAGGCTTGTTGGAGGTTTGTTTGAAGAAACACTCCAGCCAATTACGTCGGAGAATCCCATGGTCAGCCCCGACACTGGATTCATTAACATGCTCCGTTTTGGAATGCTTGCTCTCAAATTGCTGCCGGACAGTAGCTCTGCCAGTAAGGAAACAAATAATTAATTTTCTTTTTTCTTTCACCTTCTAATTTCCTGTCACCCACCTGAAATTGTTTTTTAATGCAATTTTTTTTGCTATACTCAGAATGAATTAAATTTTATTTTTCCAGACATCATTGTGGTCACTGACGGCATAATTAACATTCCGGATGTGAATATTTTTGACTCCGTGCTATCTCAACTCCGGAGTAGCACCGTCTGCTGCTCGTTCATTCAAGTAGCAGGCTCGTTTCACCCAAACTGCTGCAAGGGTTTTGTGCCATACTCTGAGCTGATGCAGTTGTTGGCCTCAGCAACTCAAGGGGCTTACATAACTGCCGCTCACAAACTGGTAAAATTTATCAATTTTGTACCAATATCTGTTTTCAAAACCCAATTTTAAATTCTAGGAGATCTCAAAAGAATCAACTATGAATGTTTTTCATGAAGCGTTTCTCACCTGGAGTTTTCAACACTCTGTAAAAGAGTTCAGTCCAAAAACTGAAGTCAGACGGCCTCTGGACTGGGCCAAAAAGTATGTAAATTTTTAAAGCAATTTTTAAGTATACAATTGTATTTAATATTTAGCTATCTTATGAGCAATGAAATCAAAGACAGGATGCTTATTCGTAAAAAGCAAGTGGAAGACACACTGAACGCTCGACTCACTGACGTCTTATCTTGTCGTCTGAGGGAGGGATACATTATAAAGGTCACAAAATTTCCTCTTGTTAAAAAAATTGCTGAATGAAAATATTATTTCCAGAGCTTGAGTCCAAAAGATTCGTCTAGTATAGAAGTGTGTCTGGTGCTGCCATGGAAAAATGACATTTACATTGAGTACTTGGTTACGTCTCAATTACCTCCAACGAATTCTGTTCATTACGTAGTCACTATAGAAGGTTTAAACTAGAAGGAAACTCATTGTTTGTCTTTAATAAATATTAACTACATCTTTCAGCTCCCTATGAGTTCTTACATGACATTACATGTCTCCTGAAAAAACCATTCAAGTCACACTTCAGACAGGCCGTGGTTGGTCGATTTTGGCACACTCTAAAAAACTTGACTCACACAGATCAGCTGCTGGTGCATCTTCACTCTTTCGGCAGCAATTCTTCGTCCTACATGCTGCCAGATAGCATAAAAAGTGGAATGCCTCTCTTTTACCTGCCGAACAACTCGACTCCACCAGCTTTGCTCTCTAGGTAATTTATTTTCTTTATTTTGTATGATTTAAAAAAATCAATCAATGACATGATTTTCATATCTCTTGATTCCCTGCAATATATCAGAAAACTTAATTTTGCTTACAGTGAATCTTCGTACCCGCAATTTGCAAATTACTGGAAGCCTATCTGCCTGCTGGACGCTGCCGTGTGGCAAAAGTGGCTTCATGCCCATCGACTTGGTCTGCTCTTGCAACATGACTTCCCACTGCCCCGCTACCTGCACCAAGCAAACCAATCAGGTCGTTTCCAGCAAGTGCAATGCAGACAGGCAGCCGCTGTGCTCTTTTCTACCCTCAAAGCGTGGAGCTCTTTTGTCCTTATCGAAAACCACACATACGTCAAATTGATACAGAAGTATGTTTTTGAACTCGCTAAAAATCCTGTTTTCTTACTTTTATTGAAATTTAGCGAAAACGAGAAGGTGCCAAGTAGTTTTCTTTTGATGAGAGTAACATCCAAGTTACCCTGTGTGGTGATCAATCTGGCTTTCCTTGGTGGTGCTTCTGGCTGCTTGAGACACCAGGTAATTTAGGATTATTTTTTGGATACTTTTTTCAAGAAATTATGCAAAATTATTTAATGAATTAAAATTTTCACTCAGATACTGAGTGAATTGAAGGCCAAAATGCGCAGCCTCACTTTCCCACAACGTCCTTTAGGGAAGGAAACCATAATACGTAAATTCTCCACTGTCAAGAACAACTCAGCTAGTCCGGAAGAGCAGAAAGCTGTGATCACTTGGTCAGACCTCAACTGCTGCATCCTCCTTGTCAAACCAGTTGAGAAAATACTCATCAGGTAATAATTGATAAATTAGCCACAAGTCTCATTACTGATTGGAGAATTTTCTTAGATACGAACGAATGCCCTCTGATTTTGCAACTGTTGTCTTCCCTGATGGCACTCAACCAATAGGCAAACCTGGCATTGCGGTGCCTGTTGTACCTGCCTCAGGAGGCAGTAGCATGCTGACCACTCTGTCAAGGTACCTCCACCATCGTCGATGGATTTGGGTTGCTCAGCCGGGCCAAAAGGGTGCTCCACCCAACTCAGTCTCCTCGCTAACTCGCACACTGTCTACCATAACAAAGTAAGCATACTTTTTATTTGATTATATGTTGCATTTAATGTTATTGATATTTTAAAATTTTAGAACGAGATTGCAAGAAGGTTTTACTTTTGCCCACTCGACAGCTGGCATCATAAATATGTTGCTGGAAGTTACAATGCAAGCAGGATTTGACACCCATCCTTGTGTCGTACAGTACGTTTTGTTTCCGCCACATCAAGTCACCAACAAAGACAGGTTTGTAGAAGATTTAATTTCTACGATTTCATTAAAACTAATTCAACGAGACTTAAATCACAGTAAAATTTTTTTATTATCCTTTTAACTTGTCAGTAAATTGTTTTTAGGTTA
Organism: Neocloeon triangulifer; assembly: GCF_031216515.1. Classification (NCBI taxonomy): domain Eukaryota; kingdom Metazoa; phylum Arthropoda; class Insecta; order Ephemeroptera; family Baetidae; genus Neocloeon; species Neocloeon triangulifer. The sequence goes on from NW_026775546.1 coordinate 10,380,961, forward strand.
ACTAAAACTTGTTGGTGAACCAATTTCTAGTGTATAAGTAAATTTCACTTTTGGCCGTAAATGACATAGGTCAATTATACAGTATACTTTTTTTGCAACATAGGAATTGTTTAGTACCTATTAACCTATAAAAATATTTTTAAAATTTCAGCAATTCCGACGAAGAATGCACCGAAGAAGTTGATCCAACAGAGCCTGAGGGGGAGTTGCAGATCATAACTGAGTGTTGGATTGAGCCGCAGTATGGCCACATAATAAACAGCCCTGCAGAAAGGGCCTACATGGATGGCCTTTCCTATGACCAACTTGCTGATGAGGTAAGTTTTTCGTTTTTTTTTCTTATGCATGCATAATGTGACAGGGTTTTGTCACAAGCGTGGAATTTAGGCCCTCTTCAGTATTTAAAGTATTGAAAGATAACTCTTGTAGAACTTATTTACCAACGCACTTGATTAAACAAGGACGCGGTCCCCCAAATCTAATCAGCTTTCCGTGGACAAATTTTAAAACCAATACACCAATGTAAGATGCCAATCAATATAATAGTTTTCTTTTAATTCTAGTCCTAAATCAACTGTGATTTATACCGATCGACTTTAATTATAAGTAAAAAAAAAATAAAATAAAAAAACAGTTAAATGATTCAAAAGTATTTAAAAAAATTTAGATCTTTAAATTATAATAATAAATTTCTAATATGCATTAAAATTTTTCTCTTACAAATCAATCAAATTATTTTAAATTTAAATTGCGTACTTAATATTGAACTCCTAATCAAATATATTTTTAAGTAGTTGTTTCGCCTCAATGTGCTCCTTACAAACGAGCAAACACGTATCTCTCTTACTTTTTTGACATTTATCTTATCAAAATTCGTTTGTGTGTATATGATGCTTAAACATTTCTACTCGTCCACTCTCACACGCACTTGCTGCGAAACATTTCGTCACACGATTTTTTTGATGGGCGCGATTATTTGAGCGACTCGTGTAATATAAATATATTTTGCAATTCCCGTTCTTGATAAAAAGTATTTATATGTCGTTTGCTGATTGGGGAGAAAATTAGTCGATCGTTTTTAAGCTGTCGGTTTTGTTTATTTTCTATTCAGCCTTTTTAAACACTTGAAAAAAAAATCGGCGACGGCGGTATTTGCTCAGGGTGGAGATATGCCAAAACCCGAAAGTGTTCTGTTTGACAAATCCATTCGATCCAAATGATAACTTCCATTTTAGAGATAATTAATTAGTGCGTCAGATAGGGAATGCAGTGGTGGGTGTCACAAGTATTTTTGTGGAAGGCTAAAGGCCGTTATAATTTGATTGATTATTTGTAATTAGCTGATTACAAATAAAAAATATTAAAAGTCCAGTGCTACATATTTCTTTTCATGTGTGACAAAGAACTATAATTAATTTTTAATTGATTTAAAAAAAGTTATAAATCTTTTTACTAACTGTAAATGGATTTGAAGTATAAAAAAGTACTGGGCTTTTCTTTGTTGAAAGTAGTTTTTTTTAGACTTAAATTATTTGTGAGTTAATGAAGGCTTTAACGTCACAGAACTCTTCAAGAGCAATTTTTTTTTCAAATTTGCAAGGAACTACTATTTTGCATTTGCAAAAGTCGTCAGCGGCCGCGATACCGCGACAAGATGAAGATTAGCCCGCGTTTCAAGGAGGCGTATTGCGAGATAAAAGCTCTTGGGCTTCTCCAAATCGATTACGTGTGTGCTGAAATCAATTAATGGTAAAATTTGCTGTTAAAAGTAATAAAACGGAGAATTACTCCTGTCTACCTGAACAAACAGCCAATCAGCCGATAGTAAAAAGAGCATATGTGCGCATTGGGAGGTGCTTTTCTTTTTCAAACCTTTAATAGAGGCAAGGCACAGCAAATAGTGCACAAGTTTTAAGAGATCCGAGAAGCGTACATTGGCCGATAAGAACCAACGTCTGTCAAAAGCTCCGGTTGCAACGGAAAAATCAAATAATACGCGATTGGAAAAAAAATCAGGCGCTGGCCTCATTTACATTATTTGTCCGCTTGCTTTGATTGGAAGTTGTAAAACAGAGGTGCCGCCAATGTAGGTTCTAAAGTGGATTGAGAAATAGACAAATATATATAGGCTCAGGCTTAGAGCATTAGAAATAAAGTGGCTGTCTTATGATTTGGGAACATCTAGTAAAAAATCATTTATATGAAATGAAAAGTCATTTCCCCCTAAAATTATACTAATTAAACTAATTTAAAAAAAAATAACCCTAACTGCTTATATATTGATATATTTTTGAGAGAAATCCGTAATTTTTTATTTTCATATAAAGTTTCTAATTTCAAATAGAAGTTCCAAGTTACATAACAATAAGCATGAATTTATTCTCAAAACTTAAATTTGCCACAAAATATTTCCATTGCTTCATTCCTAAGTTACTCATTATCTGAAAAATATAAATATATTCCTATACAGTGATTTAATTTTAGAAGACTAAACACTAAAGACCATAATACTTGATGGAATAAGGAATCATAAAGTTATCGGGAATAAGAAATAAATGTTTCTAATATATATTGATCCAATTATTCCATTTGCAGTTCAGATTAAAAAATACCATGAAAATAAAGAACCAGCCAAATTAAGCAAAATGAAGAGGCTGTGAAATCCTTTCAAATTTCCGAAAGAGCAAAACAAAGAAATTGACGCAGCACATGAAAATTAAATCAAGTAGCCACGAAATATAATGCCGCTATCAAAATCAAATTAATGGCAGTGATTACAAGATTATCGTTTTTGAACGTCCATTGGATAATAAAAGTCCATACTTTTTATTTTCAACTCTGCATATTATTACATGGCAATTTTTTCCGGCGCATAAAGAAAGTGTTAAGAGTTCATTGTGGGACGTTCATTTCCTTTCCAATGATAAAATAAACAGTCCCTGATTTTCCCTGGTGGACGGACGGGCGAATCTATGGGCGTATATATATTTGTATAAAAAACGCGACGGAAGGAAGGAACGGTGAGAGTCACCTGCCTGCCGGTCGGAATAACCCTTTTCCTTGCACGCGCGCACCTCTCCGGTGATTTCTATACGCGAGGCAGCAAGCGAGCAGCCGCGTTGGAAGGCTGGGCCCTTATCAGTGCCCACGTACTTTGGCCGGGCACGTCGGCTATATAAGAGACCGCCGATAGCGCCCGACGGTCATTCTCTGCCTCGTCCTGCGTCCCCAGCGTCCGTCAGGATTAACGCCGTCCGTCCTTCCGTCCGTGTCGCCTCTAGTTGGAAGTGGGGGTCTAGGCATTGTGCGATCGGCCCTCTGATTGCCAGATCTAACTCTTCCAGCTCACGGCGACACGAAAAACCTTCCTTAAGTCCACCAGGAATTACATTTAAGTCGGTCCAATTTGCTTTGTTACAACTTTGGTTGGTATATCAAATGTGAAGTTTTTGTCAGTTCTCAAAATTTATACAACTGTAAAATAATCTTATTTTGTTGAATTTAAGTTGCATCGAAGTTATTTGAATTTAAGTGAAATTTCAAATAACTATGTTATCACTTTAATGCACCCTTTTGATTAACTTACTGCATGTTTTATAAGTATAGTTTTAATAATGTAGTGTAATAGTGAATTAGTTTTGTAATGATTTTGCAATTCACATCACAATCACGTGTCAGTCCACAAATTTGGAATTAACCTTAAGAATTTATGATTTTCATTATTTTCAATACGAAAACGTAACGGTTCATTGTGACTAATCGCTCCCTCATAATTTTCTTCTGCGCGTTATCCTTCAGAAGAGCGTGTTTGGTCACACACAGATAAAACAGTAGATATTGGGAGGCGCCAATATGTACCTTGCGGTGTGGATGGCAAGGTGGATTATGATGTGATTCACTTCATTATCAGAGCACTCGAAACGCTCCTCTCTTTTATCTTATCTGCCCTAAAATTCGGTCGATTTGTCGTCAATTCGACCGCCCTAAACGCATGGCCGATGGCTGGACTAGGTGGAGGAATGGCATCTCCACTCGATCTCAAGCAAGTGAGATTCATCTCCTCCAACTTGGCTCATACCATCTTGACTCGCATGCCTCGTCGATCGTTTCAGAAAATCCGCTTTTGCTGCATGTTTTTAATGATCTCTAACTCGGTGTTAAAAAGATTGTGTAAATATTTATTAGATTAGTTGGTTGTGCATGATACTGTGGTGGAAATTACATCTTAATGTTCTTTATTTCTGTTGGGTTCAATAAATACACCGATTGTACAGAATTTTTGGAAAATCTTGACTTTTTGCAACCCTTCTAATCCTAATATCATTGATATTATTTATTAATTTTTGATTTTCTCTTTTCCTGAAATTCAGGTGGCAAAATTATAATAAAACGATAAAAAAAGATTTTAAGATTAAAAATATCATTTTGTATTTTTTATTAATTAGTTTAATTTAACCTACATTGATATAATGAAAAATGTTCACAAAGCAAAGTTAAGTCGGCAATATGTTGAGATTATTTGTTATTCAGATATATTTAAACAAAACAAAAAATTAAAAAATTTCTTGTTTCGTCGATTTCATCAAGTATTGATTTAATGATTTATAACAAGTTTCCAATCGCGTGTGTTTTGCCATTGCATTTTGTAGTCTAAGTCAGTATTCAGTTGACAAAATAAAAGATTTTGATGAATAATCAATTTATTTACTGTATTTTCATATAAAGACCATAAATTTTATAATTCTTTGAAAAAGAGAATCAACACCCGTGAATTTCTTTATAACCTGTACAATATATTTTTGAAAATTTATTTCACTAATAAACAAAATTCAAATAATCAAGTTCACGGCTCTAATTATTATTATTTTTTTAATAAAAGTGAATTATGATTTGGAATTATTTTGATAGTTGTTAAGTTTTAATATAGCTACAGGAAAACGACAGTAATATAAAATTTCACGATAGAGGGTGATTCGTGAGTTTTAAAACGTCTTTTCCTCTTTGGGTTTATCGCTTAATGTTTTTCTACGAAACAATAAATGTCATTTATTATTAAATGACTTAAAAAACATCAAGGAAGATATTTTAAATTCGAACACCAACAATTATAAAGTTTTAAAAATCAATGGAAGGTGGATGCAACATTTTTGAATTAATTACATAATTAAAAAAATTGAAGTCTGCTCCGATTGTTCATAAAGAAGATGATACTCATGATACCCATGCATGACCTCACATTTTATATTTCATGTTATGCTTTGTTCCAGATTTGCAAAGTTGACGCAGAGTGCATCTCCTCTTTACTCACATTCGAGCACTTGTCTGTCATTGGCAATGAAAAGGTCCCTACTAACCTGCCACCATCAACTCCGATAGACAAATTTATACAAAATGGTCATAAGTAAGCATGAAGTAATAAATCGCACCTATCAGTTTTAAATTAAAATTTCCAATAGCAAAAGTTACAACGCAAGCGTAAAAATGCTACCTGAACAGAGAATAAATGTGATGCCATTCACTTTTAATCTTATCAACCTCCTGCCCAAATGTCAGCAGGCGGAAATGCTGTTTTCGTCTTTCATTCAAGGTATATGTTTTGAGGAATAATTTTTTCCTAGTAAACTATATTTTATTAATTAATAGATCTGGCTTGGAGCTTTCCAATGAATTATGAAGCCTTCAGTTATTTGGACACGGCCAACAACATGCTATTGCAAATGGCATACGACAGTTTGTTGAAGTGCCATGACTGTGAGCTGTTCCTGAGCCATATGGACTCTAAAATGTTCCTCGACTTTCTCAGGCAAAAGGAAAGGAGTAAGAGTGCATATCCTTCTCCGATTCCACAGCAGATTTCTTCAGAAGGTAAAATTAGTACTTAAAATGACGTCATTGCCAATGTTTTACTTGAAATATAAAATTATGTTCCAGAACAAGGTAAAATGTCTCCAGCAGGTTACGATGTTTTCAACGATGTACACCTTTGTGACAAATTCCTGGCAAACCTCAAAATGTGCAAATATCCCAAATGGAAGTGCTACCTGAAACGAGTCAACAACTCGCACCTCCTCTTGACTTTCGTACCTGCCAGCTTTGCTGATCTCAAGTTGCTGATGCTCTCTCAAATGACGATGGATGGCCAGGCGCCTCAGTCTGTGAAATGCTTCTCACATTTGTCCAACGTGAATGAGCAAGACAGGCACAGTGTTTTTGACGAAGGCGCCGAGTTGAAAGACTCGCTCGAGCGCTTGGAAAACTTGTCCATCCCAGAAAGTCACAGTGTGCCTGAGATGTGTGAGCCACTGTTGGAAGGACGTCCCCCTCCACTTGCGATAGCCCCGTTCCGAGAGCGGGCCTACTCTCTTGATGCAGAGCAGCGCAAACGAAGCTTGATGGAATTTAGAAAAAGAACCCGAACATGCTCAATGGACTCGAGGCACAAAAAGAAATTTTCACTCCAGCCTTTAAGTCCACCACAGCTTGAGGAGCTCGGATCCAATCCCAAGTTGCCAGTAATTCCACCAAACCATAAGCCTCAATTCGGAGCCATAACACTGCCTGTGTTCACTTACGACTGCCCTTTGGCCACCCTGATAGAGGTGTTGGTCTATAAGGAGAGCGAGAAGAAGGCAGGTGACATCTACGAGGACCACACTTGCAGCAGTGGTGGTGAAAATGGTATTGACGAACACAAGACGAACAAGGAGGTTCTTGACGTTGAGGGAATTGAACTTGGTAGGATGCACCTGGCTAGCCCTGAGCCAAAGTCTGAAGACTCGGATCTGTCTAGAGGTAGATTTAGCTTGAATTAATCCACTTTTTATTTTGACTCCGCTGACTTATTCTTTCTTTATTTAAAAAATTATTTGTTTCAATTTCAGAGATAAATAGCTTGAAGCAACAATGCAAGCTAGTGAAAGCATCATTTCATCGCTCCTATGTGACTTCGTTGTTCAAGTCTCTGCAGTTGGGCAGCTTCATTTACGCTGAGGATGTACAGAGCGCAGTTCGTGACTGTGATGAAACGAGCGTTGAAATAGACCTCACAAAATTTTTGAAGGCTGTTTGTGGGCACCTGAAGGAGTTTTGGGTTACCCGAAGGCTGGACCTATTCAAACCACCATCAAAAGTTGCAGGCAACGATCTGTTCAGTTTAGCCAATCTTCACCAGAACGACTTGTGCGGAAGGCTCAAGACAAAGCACATAGTTGTCAAAGAGCAGTTCAGTTCCATCCTCTCTGATTTCTTCAAAGCCGTTCCTTCAAATCCCAGGTTCTTCTTCAGCATTCCCAAATGGGAAAGGGATCAGCAGGTAAATTAAATTTTGAATTATTAAATAGAGATTAAATTTAAACAAAATATTATCTTATCATTCATAGGTTGAGAACAGCATCACAGAAAATGAGCAGCTAGCTGACCAAGAGGATGTAAATTCAAATTACAGTCATGACTTTAATAGTCGAAGAGGTTTATACATTGTTATCATTGAAGCTTCTGTTTTTTTATTAAATATTCAAAAATTCAATAGGAAGTCACAGTTGGGAGGTTGGAGGAGATGATACTCACACATCAGATAGTGTCAGTGATCTTCCTGAGGAAGAAGTGTCCTCCGAGTTGTGCCCTTTGTTTTTACAACTTGTTTGCTCCGTGCATCACAGCCATGGTGTCACAAGACATCCAATATCCTCACTTCCAACTTGCTTAGGTCAGTTACTTTTTATTGTATTATTATGTGTTTGTATTTATTGCTGGGAAATATTTTAGCTGAAATAGGGTCTCTGATGACTTCGGACGAAAATGAGATAAGCGTCTCGTCGTTAAGAGTCCACCTTGATGTGCAGTGTCTCACCATTTTACCGAATTTGGAGCCATGCACATCTCAGTTGGCTTTAAAGCAGACCCCTCCTGACCAGGTCTATGAGCAGATCCAAAATGCTGCAAACAGTACCCTGAATACTTCAGTCAGCAGTAGCAGCAGTCTCGAGACAGAGTGCGTACCTAAATTATTCATTTTTTCTTTAATTTTTTTTTTATATATTTTTTATATTTGTTTTCAGATTAAAAAGTGAAGAAGTTTCTTTGAAGCTCTCTCACCTTCCCGATTATTTGCAAAAGGCGATGATTTCAACTATGAATAAGGTTTCCAAGCCATCGAGATACATAATTTTATTTCTTTAATAAATTTTTATTGTTAGATCAAGTGGCTTTTGCAGGATGAACTTGCTTCTTCCCTATTAGACGTTTTCCCTCCCTCTGAATCAACCCTTCAAATGGTAGCCCAACATGTAATGAGCTCAGTCGACAGAATAAACTGCTCTATGGAAAAAATCGACCTTCACTTTGTCTTCGGGGCGGATCACAGTCTGAATAAATTTATAGAAGTAAATCGTTATAATTTATTTAAAGTGTCCCTTAACTGAAAATTAAAATTTACAGAACTTTGTGACGCTAAGGATTGGGTGCTACTTTTTACGCAAGGAGGGCAAATATTACCACTTGGTGCAAGATAGAACAGCTCGACAACACAAGATGCAGTCAACGCCTGTCAATGGCCCTCACTTTAAGTCGATCGCAACGCCGAGCTCCCTGGCAGAGGACTCGTCTGAAATGTCCATCTACCAAAATGAAGGAATCAACATCCCGCAAAGCCATTACAGTGTGTATTAATTTTTGGCATTAAATTTATTTTTTCATATTCATTTTTAGGCGAATCAGACATCCAAGCTTTAGGGCTTGACAGTACCCCAACAGATGAGCCCCTCTCCAGGCCCTTGAGTGATTTAAAACTGCCAGCAGCGCTGGAATTGAGCAAGATGGTGGAAAAGTTGAAGAAAGAGCGGAAAACAAGTGCTGATTTACTCACTACGGCTGAGAGGAAACACAAACCTCCTAGCTCTCTTTGGCTCGACACCTGTAGTTCTTCCGCACCAACAGCCAGCTTTGATGTAAACAAGGAGATCCTTAGGTACGCAGAATTTTTTCAGTTTAACTGAATTGCATTTAAAATTTTGTTTAGCAATGTCATGATATCCGAAGGGATCGACCATGAGAACCTCGAAGCTTTGTGGGACATGCGAGTCAAGAGCATGAGCAGACCTGGCAGCAACAAGACTCCTGGAAACCAGAGGACAAGGAATTTCTCTGGAGCAATTTCAACAACAGGCCCTAACAGTGAAACGTCAAGTTTTATCGAAGAAAGTGCCCAAGGCACTGAAGAAGGTATAAAAAAATTTAAATTTTGTAGCTTTATAAAATTATTTTAAATGCTAGGTTATGATGGTGACTCCAGTGAAGATAATAATTCGCAATCAGATGATTATCTTTCTGGTTGGGGCAACGAGGAGTTTAGTGGGGTGGCCCTACCTAACTTTTGGCTTGTCATGGAAGTTACCAGTGATCACGTCATTACTTATTTCCATTGCAGGTACTTGTTGAATTTGATTATTATATTGGTTTATACATATTTTCTTTTGCAGAAATCAAGGCAAAGAGATTTCAAAATTCCGAGAGGTGCGCAATAAAGTGATTGCGAGTATCCTTGAGACTTGCAAGCTAGTCAACCAAATTGCTCTTCTTCAAAATCTACATGACACTAAAAATTGTGACGATCTCCTCGAAGCTGATTTGACGAAAGATAACTGGGAGTCGTCAAAGAGCAGGAGTAGCTCTTTCAAAGGTTGATTTGGTTTCATTTGTGTTTGAGAATGTGCGCTTAAAACAATTTTCTCCAGATGATCAGGAGCAATCACAATCTATTTTCAAGCCAGGCGCCTTTTCCTGCAACGTAGTGTGGGAGACGCAGTTTGTTTTGCACCCTAGGCTCAAAACGGGGGGCCCTGCTAAAAGAGGAATACAGGCCTTGGAGTCTGTCCTCAGCAGATTCCCTGTCATCAATAGGAAAAACATGTTTGTGTATCAAGACAATTTGCAGAATGTGTTCTATTTGAGGTAGAATTTCAGCATCAAAAGATAAAAAAAGAAAAAAAAAAAATGCTTTCCAGATTACAAGAGCCTGCTTTATCATTAGTTGGAAGTAAAATGACACCAAGTTCGAGCTCAAATCAGGGAATTTTCCTGACTGATGGTGAGATGACTCCACCTGGAACTAGCTTTGCTCGAAGTCCATCTATATCCTCTCTGAAGCGAGATGACAGTTCTAGAGTATAAAATAAATATTTAATCTTACAGCCGTAATATTCCAAATTGTTGATAGATTGAAGTTCGACCTAGAGTGAAGTCGTATGGCGAAAGAGACATGCCTCTCGATGGTTTTTCTCCCACTCCTTCTTCAAAAAATGAGGAGGCTGTGGTCCTGAAAGTTCATGGAATTGCAGAAGCTGGTAATTTATTTTGATTCTTTAATTTTAATTTTGATTTTTTAATTTAAAAAATAAAATAGGCTCTGCCATCAAAGAGGACTTGGTGCAAGTACTGCACAATCGGCTTAACGATGCCGTCCTTGAGCTTCTCTGTGCAATGCTGTTCAGAAATCCAATGTGCAAACTTACCCCTGATGATGTCCATTTCATACAGAAGCCTTACAAGCAGGCAGACATGTCGATAGACGTAAAATTTTCTACTAATTAAATAAACTTATTGATTTAAGTTTTTTATTTTTAATTAGTTCTCAATCCAACCTTTTGCCATGGAGAATCACCAAGCACTAGTTTACTACCTGAAGCAAAATTTACTGGAGTTTTTGTACACTCCCAAATACACTGACTCAAAGGCGGAAAATCACTTTCAGGTTAGAAAAAGATTGATCTTCATCAACTGAATATTGCTGACAAATCATTTTTTGCTATGATTTTAGGATTACACACATGACTTCTTCTCCAAGGACAGAGTGCCAGAAGATGATATTTTCCTGTACAACCAAAATCGAACATCCGGAAACAAAGGCATTGCCTGCATAGCTGTGGCTATTGTTGATAGCAACGGATGTCTCCTCAAGCCTGATAAATTTACAAAGCCCAACTGTCAAGCCCATGTTGATTCGATCATTAACATGGATTTCATCAACATCACTAGCACACAGATGTGTAATGCTGGAGACAAAAGTAAGAATCGCTTACTATTTTATCCAAAGTTGTAATAAAAAAAATTGATTTAGCTGCTCGAGTGGAATTTAGGATTTGGAAGCAGGGAAAGGTCAACTCTGATCTGCTTACAAAGAATCTCCAGATGGCATTGCAGCATACGTTTTGGGATTTGCAGATGGAGTACCGACTTCTCACTCCATCTTTGTCTCAAGATGGTATTTTTTCAATTAATTCACTGAGTACTAAATTATTAATTACGATTCTGGTGCAGACGGAGATATGTCTTTGTCACAACTGGATGCTATGACGTCTTCAAGTGATATGCCTATAATGCTTGTAAGTCAAATGTGCCTTTTTAAATCAAATACTCATGACCAAATATTTGGCTAGACTTCATTCCTAGCTGGCTCTCCAGTCTCCGCAAAAAGTTTATTCCCCCCGGAGAGCATCGATCAGTTCGAGTCTGGTGAAAAGGGTCGATTACATCAAGTCTTCCACTGGGTTATGACTGAATGGCTAAGCTTTGCTGTTGAAATTGGAGTCCCGTCGGTGAAGAAGCACACAGTTCACTTCAAATCACGGTAAAAATTAATCCGAAATATGATCAAAGTTTTCTTAAAGTCAAACTTCAAAAATAATTACAGCCAAGACATTGCATTGACCTTGAAGGAGTTCCAGAAAATAATCATGGCAAATGCACCAGACAGTTCTGTGGCCATTTTTCAACTGTCTCGAGATGAAAATCATGATATTTTCATCCCTTACCAACCAGTGTCTGCATTTTCTGCAGGCAGCCGCTGGGATAAAGCAGACACCTCAACGTCGTGCTTACTTTTTGGTCGAAACCTCCAACAGTGGAAGGCTTGCGTTTCTGATAATGGATCTGCTGACCCGGATATTTTAAGTCCTAAGGCACAAAAGGTGCTTCAGAAATTTGCGCCCCTCTTTGTTCCATGTCCTGAAGGGCTCCAGTTTGTTCCTCGCCAAAGACTCTTACTTGCAAACTTATCAAACAAAGAGGTAATTTAGCATTTACAATTAGATTGTTCTCACTGCTTTGATTGAAATTAAATAATGATATAAATCTACAGATTGTGATTTTTACCTACAACTGGTCCAAAGATAGGGCTGAGAATATGCATCGACAGATTACCAATCTGGGCAACTGGCTGGCTGCCAAATCGAGTTTGACCACTACAATTGTGTGTCAAAAGATGGGTCTTTTTCACAACATGATGTTCAACAGGCAAGCTCAAGAAGCCAAAAAGGGATCCGCTGATACGGTAAGAGCAATTTTTAAAACAAAATCCTCCCATTATGATTTATTTATTTGATAATTTTGGTGGCAATAAATAATTTTATTTTTCAGACAAAACTGACTTTCAAGGATGTGGAGCAACTTATAAAACCTCCAGCAGTTACCCAAAAAGACTTCAGTATGGGTGGCGGCCGACGGCCAAGCTTGCTGCCCAATGCCATGATTCACGACGTCTTCAGAGACAACAAGCCATCCCGCTTACTCCGACAGAATTCAGATCCTGTTACTGCCAACGGACAGCATCTTCTGGAGCTGTTCAGCATGGAAAAGAAAGGTCCTCTCTTCTAAATTATATAAGATGAATTTATTTTAAAAATACATCTCTTGCAGACTCTCAAAAAAAGCTGTACCAATTGTGGGAGACGAGAGTTACTACTCCAAACATTCCAGTATCGGAAGATTTGCTTCAGCTTCTCAAGCAACATTCCAGAGTCATCCACTTTTGCCTGACACCACTTTTGTACCTTCCAAGGTTTGATAATATTAATATTGATAGTGGCAAAAAAATTAAATTAAATTGATTGATTACAGTTGGCGACTACAAGCGGCTGCTACTCGAGACCACACTTTGGCCTCCAATGTTCCTCTGAAAAGTCAGCAAGAGATGGCCAAATCTTATGCACTTGCTCCCGTGAGAAAAATCGTACTTATTTTAAATGACGAATAAATTAAATTTCTTAAATTACAGCCTTCAAGACATGAATCGGGAAACTCGCTCAAAAGCAATGATGCTGGGAAAAGCACAAAATCTAATAGTTCTCCACAGATGTCTCCCAAATTCAAACAGATTTCCGAAGAGAAATGGCATTCGAAGTTGTGCCAGAGCTTGATTGATGAATACAAGCATTATCTGACTACCCTTGGCTTTGTTCCTATCCAAACTGAAGCTCCTTCGCCAAAAAAGAGGTGAGATAACATAAAAAATAATTGACTTAAAAAATAATGAAAAAAATTTACAGTATGAAAAATATCAGCAAAGACGAACGTCAGCGTAAACTGAGTGGTTCGAGCATAATGTCCACTTCCTCCTTCAAGCGGGTCCGAGAGGATAACACCACAAGACACTTCTTGCAAAAATCGCTGCTTGGTGGTATTTTAATATTTGAGATTTCTCTGAACGAGCCGTTCATCCAAGCCAAACTCTACGCTCTGGAGTGCTCTCGTCTCCAGGCAAAGTCCAGTGGCCTAATTTCTCACAATCAGGTTACTTTGATATTATTGAAAAATATTCAATTTTATTCTTCCACTATTTTCTTTCACAGTTCACCTTCAGCTTCTTGGACGAGAGTGATAAAATAAAAATCCTGATGCACCTGCACTCTTTCACATATGACTATCATCTACGCTGCATTCATAACTACATCACCAACCAGCACTCGATGCTTAAGCAGAATTTCCACCTCCGAAATTTCCTGGACGACTTCATCAAATACTATTCTAAAGGGCCTAACTATGCGCGGAATCTTGTTTATGGAGGTATTTTTTGTTTGGTGATGAAGTTTTATTTGTTAATTTAATTTCCATTTTTTTTTCAGACGCTGTGAGAGTCACAGAGACTACTATGCCAGCATTGCAGCTATTCAACTTTCTATGGACGCACGAGGATTTGTATAAGATGGAAGTGTTTTGCATGAGTCCAGAAAATGAGTTCACAACTGTATGCAGTCATTTTTTTTTTGTGAATTGAAGCTTATGGTTTTCAAACAGGACAACGAGTATGTTTTGATCCAGTTGAAAAGTACACACCCAGTCATGTACAAGGATAACCACGATGTCAAGCAGACGGACGATTTTGACGTCACTCTTATAATATCCCATGCCCAAATGGATGATGAGCCTCAGAATCCATTCGCTCTCAATTTGAAGTACTACATCCTCCTGACGAGTAGAAGGTTTGCAATTTCAATTTTTTTATTTCTAAATCTCTAAATAATTGTAGATCCAAATTAGAGATTTGCTTCCATATAAATATCATTCATATTAAAATATAATTTTTTGAACTCATCAAAGTAGTGCCCATAGTAAAAGCCACAATTTCAGGGAGCACTTTCCTAAGCACATCGTCGAGAGAAAGTTAGGCAAGTTCTGCACAGTGCCCTTGGCAACGCCACCTCAGTTTTCTCTACTCGGCTCAACAAGCAACCCTAGCTTTGAAGAACAAGAATTGGAAGAAGAAGATGAGCCAGATTTTGAGGGAAGTTCTGAGCTGGATGAGAGCAAGATTTTGATGGCAAGCTCGCAGCAGCAATCTGCCGAAATGCAACTGCTCTTCCCTCACTTAGAAATCAAGTACATGAGAAGAATGATTATTTCATTAGTAATTTTTGATGATTTCAATAATAGAATCAATGCATGCTGCTTTCATATCTTGCTGTAAATATGCATTAATTTATACTGACATTACTGACAAAAATTCTTCTGACTTTTATTAAAAAATAAATATATTTTACATTATCATATATCATATATGAAAGTCAAACCAGATTCATATCACATTTTTGTTAATTTTCCTTATTATTATTTTTAGGCAAGAAAATGTAAATTACATGGGCTATTATTCATCCCATGAGCAGTTGATGCAGCAACTGATGATGCAACAGGCCAATGAGGCAAAAGAGCAGGTCCTTGGCATTGTGCACCAAGGACTCACATGCTTTGGGAGGCGCTGCTCAACAACTCTCCCCCAGAAGAGAAATCCAAGAAAAAAGACGTAATTTTATTATAAATCCCCAAAATTATTTTTAAATTTAAACTTTGTCATTTAGCTAACCTTTGGTGAATTTCACGAGTTGCTTCGACTTGCATCAGTTGAATCTCTGAGCAGTTTGGATCCCAGATTGGGTCCTCTGTTGTGCCAACCGCTGTCATGGTACCAGAGCCTCGAGAAGGTGCTAATTACAAAATATGGATCTGACGTTGTGCGCCGCTTCACTTCTGTGGACCAGAGTGTCCAGCACACTGTCGTTCTATCAGCCAACTACTTAGAAGCCTTCGTCATGCTCTCAATCGATGCTCACACCTCTCGAGGGGTAATTATACATGTTGCTGTTATGAAATCTAAAAATTCTTATTTTGAAATTTTACAGGAATTGTGGGTTGTTTGTCGAAAGGGGCAAGTCGAAACGCTGCACAGCCTTCGGTACCACTCGCCTTTGCTGCAGAATTTGGTCGAGAGCTTTGTCAACGCATGCTGCTTTCATCTCTGGGCTAGTCTTATTTGAGAAAAGAAATGTATGGGCTCAATTTAAAAACCCTAAAGACTGAAGACAAGGTTTTAAAATGTTATGTTTGAAGATTCATATATGTATTAACCAATCAATAAAACTATCTTATCTGCAATTAACACCTTCTCAACACCTGATTTCCTTTTCAAATAAAAGCAGCCAATTTATTCTTAAATTTCAAATAATTTATTAAAAATTTCGTTCATGATTTCAGCTGAGACATTCAAAGTTAATTATCTAAAATGCATACAATGCTTTAAAATCTAAATAAGTCTCAATTTGTATGATTTGTATAATAAAATTCATAAAACATATTTGTTTTCCAAACGAACACTAACTATTTTTGACAAAGAAATGTTCAAATAATACTTAAAAAGTACTAGTCATCTTTAAAGACTTCTTTTCCATTCTCATTAAAACTCTTCGTTTTCGTAGCACTTCTGACACATATTGGAACTGTGTTTGCTTTGTTTTGGTTCCTTGGAATCAGAGCAAGCATCACATGAATCAGTCAGTTCTGGAAGATATGGAATTCAATAAATTAGGTCAGTTGTTCTGGAAGTAAACAAAATATCTACCACCATTATCAGATGTATTGGACGCCTTTTTGGCCAACGATCTAGATTTTTTCTTCTGCTCTGCTGGCTGAGTTTCCATTGTCTTCTTGGCCTTGTCCTAGTAAAAAATTCATGAAAATAAATTCTTCCAAAGAAAAAAAACAACACACTGTTGCCAATGACTTCTTGCAGCTCTCGGTGTTGCACAAGCACTGCTGAGTGTTGGTGCCGTCCAGCTTCCAACCATAGTTAAAAGTCAGCTCTTCCCCTGCTCTGACGTCTCTCAATGTGAAAAGGCCCACGCGCCTTTCACCCAAGACATTCCAGTGGCTGGACTGACAATTAGGTTCACAACTGTGATTGATAAACCTACAAGAAAAATTTTAAATGGCGTAAAATTTAGAGCATATCAATATTACCTGCTGAGATTTCCCTTAAACTTTGCATCAATGTAATGGTTGCCGCCAAGCTCCAGGAAGTAGAAGTGTTTCTCTTTGTTTTCTATGTACCCTCTCTTCCGTCTCTGGAATTCTTCTTTGTTAACCACTTCACCTACGTATTCGACAACAAATGTTCCTGTTTGTTTGAAAATAACAGCTATTCTGATAAGAACTGAAATTTAATTTGCTATTAACCTTTCTTGAGATCTTCTTGAGCAGTGAGACCCCAGCCCTTGGCACCCATCAATTTCAGCTCTGTTGGTGCATCCTGGTGTAGTTGAATGCGCTTATTTTGACACAAATCGCCAGTCGGGCACTCCTTCAAGCACTCCATGTGCAAACCTCTGAAAGATAAAAATGACAAGTGATAACTTATATTTGATGAAATCAAAAATATTTTATTAAATAACTTATGGTTATTATTATTTTTTTCAATTTAAGATCAACTGACCTGTTGTCACAATTCTCACCACATGGATCAGAACCGTCTGGTTTGCAATGGCAGGGCTCATACATCATGTCATCCTCTTTGAATGGTTTGCATGGCTTCACATAAATGTTTTTCTTGATGCGGCGATAAGAAGGAGGTTTCTAAAAGCAAAAGTTATATGAAAATGAAAAAGGGGCTCACTCTAGTTTCGTAGCTTACTTTGTCAAGTCCACTGTTGAAATGCAGATAGATTTTTTGGTCCCAGTAAAGGTCCCTTTCATCAAAATCCTTCATAGCCTCCTCTATGCCTTTAATAAACTTCTGGTCTTTACCAGACGAGTTTGAGCAAATCGCAACATCGTCCTGGAAAAAAATCATCTGATAAGTAATGAAGGTGATAGACAATTTTTTATAATTGCTCACCCGACTTTGGAACATGAATGTGGATTTGTGGGGTATCCATGAGTAGTCATTGGTGCCATAGAACTGGACCACGAACTGGCCTATAGGGCGCTTCACTGTCAGAAGTCTTTCAGGCTCTTGGCCGCGTGCAACTACTTTTGCTGGCCACCAACGGCTGCTGCCTAACTTGGCCCACACAATGTCACCTCCCTTAGGGAAGTAGCCGTCTCGACAGTAAAAGCAGACGAAATCTTCCATTATCATCGTTTGCTCGTCGTCTTTATCAAGACATTTGAAGTGGTACAGACAAGGACACATTTTGCAGCTCCAAACTGATGAAGACTTTGCCTCCTCTTGGGTAAAAGCTGGGAAAATTTCACGATTTAATTTGATTGAATCCTCTAAAAAATAGTGACGAGAAATAC
This sequence comes from Neocloeon triangulifer, assembly GCF_031216515.1. Taxonomy (NCBI): domain Eukaryota; kingdom Metazoa; phylum Arthropoda; class Insecta; order Ephemeroptera; family Baetidae; genus Neocloeon; species Neocloeon triangulifer. The sequence goes on from NW_026775546.1 coordinate 10,398,799, forward strand.
AAGATAAAATTTTAAGTCCTTCGTATAAAAATATTTAAATTGGACTAGATGTCGAGTAATTAAAAAAAACCATGAATAGCAAATAGAGGAGATTTATGCAAGATGAAAATATTAAATTGTTTTACTACTTACATTCAACACACACCTGACACTTGTAAGTCCTTGGTTTGTTTTGGTGGTCCAGGTGCCGCGGACAAACAATTTGGTGACTATTAATCTTTGTAGCAGCAGCAGGGATGCATTCATCATCTAAAAATAAAGTTTTGAAATTTGAAATGCAAATTCTCACCTGTTATTTACCTTTGTGGTAGGTTCCAGGGCACATGGTGCACCTGACCAGTTTTTCTCGAGGCTCAATCACCTTCTTGAACTGCAACATGTCACGGTGGACACAAGAATGACACGAATGGGCTGGACAAGAGATCAGCTGGCCGTTGGATACTGTGGCCTGCTGCCAGTGCAAGCCCAAGCACTCCAAGTGATACACCTTCTGACACTTCTTGGCTTTGCACTGGATAAGGCCCTCGCTGTGTTTGTTGCATACATGACATGGCATGGTATCTGTCTTGCAGAAGTTACAGACAAATGGTTCCATCCTGTCCTTCGGAATGTTGTCTCCCTGACAAGATGTGTGGTAGAAATTGTCACACTTAGTGCAGTGCATAACTGATTCTTTATTTTCATGGTCTCGACACTGAAATTATAATTTATAATGTTATTTAAAACAAAATCAATAATTTTTTTTTTACTTTTAAACAACTTAACAAACTTATATTTGTTACCTGGAAGCAGGCTTTTCTGGAAATAACACCACGAGCCTCTTCTCGAAGCTTTTGCAATTCCTCCTTGACCTTTTGTCTCTGCAGCCGCCTCACCTCAATCAATCTGGCACGCTCTATCTTGTGTGCTTCCTTCGTTTGTTCACGTTCAACTTGTTTTAATTCTCTTTCAGCAATTTTCAGGGCCTTCAGGTGCTCCTTTAAGATTTCTTTCTCTTTGGGCGTGATTTTGGGCTTGATGCCTAGAGTATCCAATATGATGGAAGGTCCTTGATTTTTCAACTCCATCAATTCCACCAATGCCTCCTGCCACTTTTCCTCAAATTTTGGTGGAACAAAGAAAGGATTTGTTTTCTGCAAAGTACAAAAATATAAGCAAGCATGAACAATGAATGCATTTAAATCTATCAATAATTGAAATTTAATTATGTCCTTTACCTTGTTCATGTTGATTAAATTTGTGAACTCCTCCAAAGACGAAAAGGGGACTATTTTTTTGTGAAACACCCAAGCTCTTTGCCGCTCCCCGCAAAACACAACATGGTACTTCTCGATTTTCTTGCCATCTAAATAGAAAAGGGAAAAGATTTTAAAATTAATATTAAAATTTCAGGAAATAACAAAACCAACCTATTAACTTATGCTGCCCCACCATGGGTATGATGAAAGCAGGCCAGTAAGGCCAGCTCCCTATTTTGGCCAGAACTGCTTGGGCAACTTTGAATTTGCTCTCGCTACTCTCTTCATCCTGCTTCTCTGCATCTTGCTTGGTTTCCTCCGCAATGCCTGTTGACGTCAATTCATCGTTACAAACAGGCGTGTTAGGAATTTCCACAAAATAACCATCCCACGACACGTCATCATCATCGTCATCATCAATGGAAGTGCCTAAGTCAACAGTTGAATCCAAAAGGGTGCTGTCGAGTAAACTTGAGTTCACACTTGAGACTTCGGAAGCCTGCGAGTATCTGGTGCTTCTCATTCTGGCTGGCGTTTCCCCTTCTAGCACTGGTTGGAGATTCTTTTTAGAGGAACTGGGCATCAAAAACTCGTCAGCCAATTCTGTTTGTCCCGACTGTGGGGTGGATGGAACGTCCGAATCCTTCTGCTGGGCAGGACTAGGTTTTAAAGAAGATCTCTTGCTTCTTCGCAGTTCAGGTCTGCTTGTTTCAATTTGCTCTACTACCATCATCGGAGATTTTCTAAAATTCTTCTTCTCTTTTATTGCGGGAGATTTTGACTTTTTTGGTGACGGCTTCTTTGGCGTTACTTCCACCTCTACCTCCATGGTCTCTTCTTCGGTCACTTGGGTAGGAATCAGTCCAGCAATAGGAGAGCTACGACCACTTAAGCAACCTGAAATAATTTCAGTTTGGAGGAGCTCCGAGATCATTAGATAATTTGCTTTACTAGATGGGCAGATCGAAAGTTCCTTCTCCAAATCTCCTACTTTTGGCTTCTTCGAATTCTCAGGCTCACAAGAGTCTCTCCTTTTGGGCGTGCTTGTTACTTCATTTTTCTCTGACTCCTTGGCAGTTTTGTTCCGGCTCAAGAAATGGCGTTTCCGGCCATCCTGCTTGGTTGGTGATTTGTCGGAACTGTTTTCATCCTGCGTGGGTGGCTCAACAGAAAGTTTCTGCTTCTCGGAAGGCTCGACCGCAGGGTCTTTCCATTTGCTTGGAGTGACCTGCGTAATTTCCTTCAAAGGAGACTTCTGCTCGTTTGCCGTCCGTCGTTCATCGATGACCAATTTCTCTGCCTTGCTGCACCGCTCAATCACAACATGAGGGCTTGATTTGCGTTTTGAATAGGTTTTCATATCCATTCTCCTTTCACGATACAGGTCTTGGTCGACGAGCAGCCGCTCTTCCAATGGAGTATCGGCCTCCACGTCCTCAAAGCTCAGAAATTCGCTCTCGAGCAAGAATTCTTCGTCGTTAAACTCGAATTCGTCGGCAGCAGATTCAAATCGCTTCGGCGAGACGAGCAGCGGCGAATCTCTAGGCAAATGATCCATGATTCAAAATATCAGATTGTTGGAAAAAGGGGCGAAACAGGGCGAAATTCGTTTTCAAAACCGTGTATTTGGCTAGTTGGTGAGACGCAACACAGGAAGATCTTGATTTGAAATTTGCGGCAAGCGGAAGGGCTGATTCGTGAGAATTTTTGGACCGATCTTACCACCAAACTTTCCGGTTGACCTCTGCGGTGGATTGCGCAGTCAACGACTTGCCATTGTGGCCAAAATCGCCGAAACACTTCAGTCGAAACTGCCGACGCTGTATTTCATGGAAAAGGCGGTAATAATCGGCGGTGATCAGCGGGAGCGTAGCGCAGCTGCAGCCAATCAGAACATCGTAAAGCGGCCAACCAGTATCGCCCTCTTTTGAAACGCGGGAAGGGGAATCTTTTTAGCGCTTTTTAGCATGCTCGCGAATGTGTAAGCAAAAGCGTTTATGATTTTTAAATTAATGCTAAATAATAAATTACTTTTGTTAGCTATTCGTTACAAAGAATATTTATTATATGGAATAGTTATTTTTTTGTAAACAAATTAAAAAGAATATGAAAAAATCATTAGAATTGCAATAAAAGTAAAAATTTCATGTACAGAGAAGTGATTATGATAATAATAATTTACTTGCATAACATGAGAAATATTTCATAACGTTGGTTCAAATAAAATTGTTTCCTTGTAGAAAAGTTTGCTAAAGAATCAGTATTTTTATTTATATTTCATTATTTTTCAAGAATTTTTTTGCTTGACGTATTTTAATTTACAAAAGTAATTAAGAGAAAGAGAGAACACAAAAACGAGAAAAGTCGACGAGCAGATTACAAAAGTAAACAGCAAGATCCAATGATTGAAAATCTCATGGAACGTTCCAAGTTTGATATGTTGACACAATATAGAATAAGAAATTGTATCAAGCAAAAACATAATTACATTTGTTCTCACCAATTTTATAACATAGACAGATATACAACAAAAATATCAAAAATATTATATTGCACAATTTTAAGTAAAAAAAATATACAATATAATATTACATCATAAAACTAATTATAATACTTGTACAGAAGAATGCAACTAATTTAAAATTATTAATTTCATACCACAGCATTTCACCAAAATTATTTAATCCGATTTTTGTTTTTACATTCACGTGTTCAACGGGACCAAATTATGGTACCGCGGGATTCCTTTCCCGAAATTTCTTTCCCTTTCCCGCCCGTTCCCGCTCTTTGATTGGGAATTTTTTCCCGCGGGAGTCCCGTTCCTGAAGTTGGATTCCCGTTCCTTCCTGTCCCGCTCAAATTTTTTTTTTAAATACACGTCCGTGAATGAACGTTTCCGTTCCGTCCCGAGTGAGAATGAGTCTTTTGTGCCCCCAGCTACATTGAGTCAAATTTAATATTGCCGAAGTGTGATGTGAATGTGATCTTTTGAAGAAAAGTTTATTTTGGCCTGCCTAATTTAAGTTTCTAGTTGCAATGTTCATAGTTCATACTTCATAGAGCCTTTTCACTATACTCTTTTTTTCTGCGAAAACGCCCACCTGCGACTTATGACAGTACACGAAAAGCAGTGCTAAGACTGCTATTAGTGGATATTGTTTTTACCTCGATTTTTTACTAAAATTTGACAAGATTCAATGATAATTGATCTTAAGCCGAGTAAAACTTATGAGAGAAACAAGATAGACCTGAAAAAAATATTGAGAAAGTTCACTTGAGCATTCATGAATTTAATATTGCGTTATTTTTGTCAAACAGAATAATATTCTTTATCGCCAAGACGCATTTATATTAATATCGTTGATATTTTTGATAAAACACTTTAATATAGAAAGAAGAAAAAATAAGCCAGGTTATTTTTCTCTTAGAGCTTGGTTTTTCGTTTGCTTATCCTTCTTCGCTCTTCTTTGATAAGCTCCAGTAATTAATTAAAAATGATTCCTAAAATTAATAAAATTAATTTCACTGTAAGAAATGACAGAGTTCCCAAATCCTAATTAAGTAAAAATGTATAAATATTCTAGACGAATAGAATATGACATGCATACAAATATATAATTAAATTGTCAGCATATAATTTGATTTTCTAGAAATAATTTTTTTAATCAAATTCTAAAAATTTTCAAGGCTTGTTATTGTGATAGCAGCAACCAAATTATAATTTATCAAAATACTAGTTACTATATCAAAAATATAATTTATTCCCGTGAGTTTAAATTAAATTTTATATAAAATATGCAGAGTATTCAAAAAGTTACATACAAAATAATCCAAAAGAATAAAATGAAGTCTCTGGTTGCATCATCAAATTTAATAAAAATAGCTCGTCATTTATTACTTAATTTTTAATTTTCAGTTTGTTTCAATTACTCAATTTAAACAGTTGTCGAATTAAGTAGTAAAGGTCATTTATAAAAAACCGTATACATATATTATTATGTTTAACAGGTCTTTCGATTCGATCTATTTTGCACTATTTTTATGAGTGTATAGTGTGTAAAAGAAAAACTTTATAAATCTTGATATTAATTTTTAACTATTTTCGGTGCAGGACAACTTGAAATTTTACGTCAATCAACTCTTTCTATATACCGCTCTATACTTTACCTGCATTTGGTTGCAGATCGTTAAATATGTAGCCAGATATGCTTATGAATTAAGTAAATCAGAGAAAATTTCAATATTTCTTCATAGGGGGTATAGGACTTGCGCTAGTTTCGTTTACTGTCATGTTCGTATCGCCACGAGATGGGTGTGTTCGTTAATGCATCTTTTCGCCTCTTTTATTTTTTTCATTTTCTCCTCCCCGTACGAGCGGATAGTAAGTAAAGTAGCAAAGGGAAAAAATTTGTGTGCATGCGCTTATTGATTTAATTGAAAAAGTACATACGTAATTATCACTCTCCAAGGTAAAACGCTATTTAAACTATTTAAAGGAAAAAATCTGATGCAATCATAATTTTCCCGCGGGAATCCTGGCACCGTCAATCAAGTCCCAGTTCCTCCCGGCACTGTTCCCGCTCAGCACGATTAGCACCGTTCCCGCAAGAATCCCGCAAGTCCCGCGGGAAATTTTATTTTCCCGTTCCCGTTGAACACTCTACTACGAGAGTAAAACATGAATCAATGTCTGAAAATAACACAGTATTCCTACATTCCTAGCTGCCATTTTTGTGCTTTGAATTTTTTTTAAACATCTCAAATTCGCTCCCAAGTTCCCAACTGTCCGAAGAAATTGTGCAAAGAGATAAAAAAAATTTTTTTTAAATCTATTTTAATTTGGAATGCGTAGCCTTGTTGGAAATTTTCTGATATTTTTTGGATTGCATACTATCGATCCTGTCGATCCTGCAAAACTAAAGGCAAAAATGTGCGACCTCTGACCTCTGGCACTGTGCGACCACTGGTGCAACTGCAATTCAACCACCATACAAGACGCACCAAATTTTCATGAAACAATCACTCCTCATTGTTCAACACACCAGGCCAAAATGTAGAGCAGATCAGCAGAAGGTTTGTATGGAAGGAACAAGGGCCATCTTATTTCCTTTGCGTGGAAGGTACTTGTGTTCCCAGTCTTGCTGTGAGATTTCAGTTAAGGTCACAGTTTTTCCACAAATTTTCAACGAATATCTAAGCAGCTGAGACGGAATTTTTAGTTCTTGAGCTTTTTTGTACGCCTCGATACGCAGATGGTTCTCCCTTTGAAGCTCTTCAGGTGTCTTGAAGTGCGTGATGAAGTAGCCGGTACCTTTAAGCATGGCAACCTTTTCCATGACTACTTGTTTTTGCCATGGCGATCCTAGCTGAATCACAATGGGTCGCTGCTTCTTAATATTATTACTGCCGATACGAAATGAATCTTCGATTGTCACTTGCTCCTGCCTGATGCCCATTAATCGGTAAAACAATTGAAGAATGACAGATGACAGTTCAAAACATGAAGGCACTCCGAAAACAATCAAGCTTCTTTTTTTCTGCTGATTGATTGATTTTTCCAATTCCAAATTTCTTTTTTCTTTTTGGGCAATAATTTGATTTTTTTTTTCTAATTCAGCAAGTAGTTCATCTCGAGTCGGTTGAAGCAAACTCTCATCGTCAACAGATTGATCTTCAAATATCTGGGAACTAATGCCCTCAATGGCAGTTTTTTTAGAATTAGGGTCTGGGTTACTTTCCATATTTCCCATTGTTAGAAGAACCAAAAACATGCACACTCAAACAACCTTCAGCTTCATATTTAAAATGTTCAAGTTAGCAAAAGATTTCAGCAGACAAGAAAGAAGGCCGCCATTGGTTTTGTTGCAAGGCTTGTAATTCTATCCCTTTTGGCAGGAAAGCATACACTCTCATGGCAGTGTTTCCGGCAGAAGACCGCAGCTGCACCTGCAAAAACAAAAAACAAGGAATAAATTTGGAATCCTCACTAATTTAATTAAATGATGTTATTAGTTATTAATATTGCCACATACTATAAGATATTTATTTTTACCTTTTTGATAAGTATTAAAGAGAATGGCCTCTAAAATGCTTTAAAAAATTTACAGAAACTTTAAAACAGAGACCCACCCATATGAACAAAATTGAATAGAAGCCATTTTTGTTTAATAACCCGTATTTTGTATATATTCCCGTACTTTTCTAATTTAAATTTAAAACAAAAATTGGCATCTTTTATTTAAGAGGCAAATTTTAGGTGCCCCGGGCCCTGCTGTATAGTTTAAGAGAGTCACTAAATTGTCTTTTGCGCTGGCTCCAAGCGCGGTTTGTTAATTACACGCTAAAGAATTGTGAAGTTTCAGTCAACCGTATCAAAGAATCGGCGCCTTTCAGAAAATCCTTTGATTCATAATTAATTATGAATACGACTAAGCATATTCAAATGAAATTTTAAATCTAGAGTTCAAATTAAATGAGAGCTTAATTGATTATCACAAAAATATTCCAAGGTATAATGAACAATTAAAAAATTTTCAATTTAAGGCATTTTTCACGGAGAAAATAAATCAAGCTACAAAAATATAAACATTGAATTACGAAAGAATATATAAGGTCTTTGCCAACAACTTTGTATCCAAGATTTTCTCTCTACGCTTGCTAAAATGAGAATAATAATTTTAACACCCACAAAACATTTAGCACACCCCTATCATCTAAGCTCGTGGTTGGATTTAAATTATTTATCTGACTAGAATCTGACTAGAAATTAAAAAAAAAATGGAAATTTTTTTTATGTTAACATAATTTTTATTAACAAAATTAATTATATCTCAGTGCCTTTTTGTGATTATTTTAAATAATAAAATTCTTTAATTTAACGCGTTTGCGTACATCATGAGCTGCTGCAGCAGCACCAGAAAAAGCAAAGAAAAAACAGTATTAAATAATTAATTAGAGTTTTCTTTCATAAGTATTTCGCCCTCGCGACTTCATCATTGCGCAAAAAACCCGGAACGATGGCACTCGCTTGGTCACATTTCGTGGTGATTTTGTTCCGTTTGAGACTCTTTAATTGCATCGGGCGCATCGGCCTCGTGAATAATGAGCTTTAAAATAATACAGCCAAATAATTATATGCATACGGCCGCAAGATATTCTTTATTTTTGGCAAAAACTTCGCTCTAGAGTTTCCGATCGCGACTTTCGCTTCCGATCTCGCCAAGATCTCGCAGCAAAAACGGGAGCGTGTCTCGCAGACATCGCGACCCGCCCCTTAAGGCCCAATTTCTATGAGCGTTTTGCCACCTGCACGCGGCGCCACCGTCGCGAGCGGAGCGAGAGTGGCGAGAGTGGCTCTGTGCGCTGCTGGTTTGCCACATCGTCAATCACCTGTTTTGTTAATCAAAATTCAAAACATTAATTATTCTCTAAGATGGTTTTTACTGACTTATTAAATAACACTAAAATTATTCTGCTTTTAATTAGACATTCGATTTGATAAAAAACGTTTCCCGTCTTTTTATTCTCGAATTTGCAGTTTATTAAAATCGGAAATATTGTATGACAAGGTTTGCCGATAGATCGAGTGCCTTGATTTACTTTTCTGAGGTCTGGAAATGCACTCTTTCAACGTAAAATTTAATGCATAATCGCCTGGTCACATTAATTTTGCGATTAGGTCGGCCGCCGACTCGTACGCGGCCGAGACGTCACTTGCCGCGGCCGCGTTTCATTTGGTGGGTCTTCGTCGGGGCCACCTTCGGACGAGAGCCGCTCGTTTCGATAGACTTTTGCGCGAATGCAGTATTTTTTTAGAACGCGTTAAATTAAATTATTCAAAGTTTCAGCATTGATAGATAATTAAGCCATGTATATTTTGATATGCTTGTTTTAAATCAATTTTGACTAGGAGCGGAGTTATTAACGTTTCCGCGAGACTTTTGTTTTTTTAATTTTAAAATTAGAAAAAAAATTTTAAACATAAAAATTCTAAAAGAAAAATGTTGCCAATTAAATTTCCTACAATTTCTTTCACAGGCTTGATAATGTCAAAATTTTTTTTACTTATGAACGGAAGGCTTAAAGTCAAAATATAATTTTTTAACATAGAAGAAAATTTTTTAGAATTTTTTTGAGATGGCCAATCGATTGGAAATTTAATTTTGAATTAAGAATGAATGTTTCATCAAAAAATAATGCGCCGTTTCAAAATAAGAAAATAAAATGTGATGGCACCTCTAAGCGCTTTTGAAGACGAAGGCGGCATTAGTGCGCTCATGAAAAAGGAAGCTGCAACTTGAAAACAGCTCAATATTTTTTGATGAAATTTACTCACCCTAGTCAAAATTAAATTTCCAATCGATTGGCCATCTCAAAAAAATTCTAAAAAATTTTGACTGTCAGTCGCGTAAAATTAATTAAAAATAAAACAAAATCTTACGATTCGGACGCGATTGCTCGAACGGCGGCTGCGCACTTCCGGTTTGTGACGTCATGTGATCGCTAGGACCAAAAAATTTGTGTTTGATGTATAAAAAGTGGTGTTATCGGTTACTTTTACCATAGAAACAGGGCCTTAAGACGCCGATTGCCGATCGACGATCTTTTCGACATTTGGATGGTGCCAAAAAAATCAGAAAATGATTTATGTATTTATCGGATTATGTATGCACACAATAAAGGCTGACTTAATTTTAAAATAATGGCGCTACGGCAATCCTGGTTATCAAGCGAATCAGTTTTGGCCATGCAAAGCATGCCGTAAAGTGGCATGCAAATAAAACGATTTGTATCATAATCCAATTAAATTAAAGAAATTAAATGCAACTCACTTCGAGATAAAGTTTTAACTTGAAAGACGGAAAAAGCCGCTGCCGCCGTCCCCGTGTTCGCTCAGTTTGCCCCCGTCTCGTCAGAACCACCAAAAAGGCCGGTGGCTGCGGTCCATGAGTCTCTCCAGTGTCTGCCTCCTCCCCGTGACCTCCATTCACCGGCCTCCTCAGGCTCAGAGCGACCGCGGATGTCACCAATTAGCACAAATATCGCCGACAAAGTCGAAAATTCGCCTTTTAGACAAGCAGTGAATAATATGGCAGCTGATCGCAGCACCGCGTTTCGTTCAATTCGTTCTCCATCTCCACTCGCAAAAAATGAAAAACTGCAGACTCACTATCACTACTCACTGCTTCTTGCACTAGGGAAGTTCCGGTATATGACGGTAACTTTTTAACGATTGTAGGTCGTTTCCTAGACTGGTACAAACATATCCGGCAGAGGTATGGACATTAGAAGCTGGATTGGTCGAGACGCCATTTTTCGGTTTCAAGACCCCGGGCAGCCTGGGGTCTTGAAACGGAAAAATGGCGTCTCGACCAATCCAGCTTCTAATGTCCATAGGCAGAGGTCAGGGTGGGCGGGTACCGAATGGCAACAGTGGGCTCTGAAAGGGGGCGTAACGAGGAGGTTGGCTGATTTTGTGATGGGATTGTTAGGTGAGGAGAATGTTGAACGTGGGATACTAAATCAAGCGCGCGTGATTTAAATTAATAGAAGAAAAATACAACTTGTGTACAGCTCACCCTGACGGTCATAAACATTAATTTAAATTATTTGGTTTATGGTCCTCCTGTCCTATAAAGTATATAAAATTTATTATTTTTTTCTGTTGAAATAAAAATGCAGTAAAAATACAACTTGTGTTGTTAAATTTAATTTCTAAGTTAATTTAATTTAAAAAATCTGAGAAATTTTAGAAGTTAAATTGGTCAAGAAAGACAAGGATTACAATGATTTTGAGCAAATTCAAGTTACAATTTTAGTAAATGAACAATTATATACATAGTAGAAAAATTATGTACTTAGACAATCAAGTCAAGAAGGGTTTGACTCAGAGGGCCTAGAAGCTCACTGCAAAAATAAAAATGAATCCAAACTTTCTTTAAAATATTTTTTGAATTAATAGATAACAATTAGAAAAAAAATATTCAAAAATGATATATTGCTACGAACATCTTAAAAACCAATCAGAACTAGTTAAACATAATTTTTATTTTAATTTATGATTTACAAACAAAATAAATTTATTTACATCTCACTTGCCAAATAAAGTTTGGGATATTCTACAAATCTACATGTAGCTGCGGACAAGCTTGTCAGGTCTTGGATTATAGATGAAAAATACTCAGTCCAGGTCGTCCAGGACTGATTCGAGGCATCGCAGGGATTCGTGATAAAAAGCGAGTAGGTCTGTTCCCATGGCGTACAAATTATTTCGCGTATAATGCGCCCAGAATACCAAAATAATTGTAAAATCGCAAAAGAAAATCACAAACCAACTTTTGGGTGTTTGTTTGTTTTGTTTATATTTTTGTTGGCTGCTGCGAGTCATGCGAGTGCTGCGTGCTGCGGTGCGCCTCGCCTGGCTCGCCTGCTGCCACCTGCTGCCTGCTCTAAGGACCAGTGGCAAACAGCCAGCCAGCCGCTGATTGGCTGCAAACGCGCCGTGCACCTGACACGGCGCGCGAACACTCTTCTCTAGGGCGGAGGACTCCAGTGGCTAAGTGGAGTATGCGCTTGCCCTCCATCCCGGAGACTGTGGGTTCGATTCCCACTCCAGGCGGATTTTTCTCGGGGGAACCTGAGTGATTTCTCATACTGGGACTGCGAGTGAAGGGTTGTTCTTTGCTAAAGTCGGCCGGGGGCCGCAGGATTTCGTGTTGAGAAGGGTGTTTGCATTGCACCCCAGTTGTACGCAAAAGCGTTTAATACAAAATCCTTTTTAAAAAAAAAAGGAAAAAATATATGGCCAGGAATATTAACTTCAATTTTTCCAATTTTTCTATCTTTAACGCTGATCTTCGACCGCAGTATGATTTTGATAATTTAATTTTTATTTAAAATTTTTGCAACAGCTATTTGCGGATTGATTTAAATAATTCTCAAGGGAAAAAAATTGGAAAATTTGATTAAATAATGAGTTGTTTGTTATATAATTTCTGATCTGCGATTTAATTCAAACAGTAAAATAATTTAATAAAAAATTTTAACAACTTTATTTTTTTTCTGCTACAGAGTCAAAATTTTTATTTTTGGAAAACTCTTACGGAAAGCGAGAGAAATTTTTAAAGGTCAGAGTTTCAGTGGACAAACAAAAGGTTTTTGCTAGTAAAAATTATATTTGAAAATATTAACTAATAAATAGTACACGCTAGACACACTCTCACTGAGAACAAATAACTGCTACAAGACATGGGACCGATCAGTTCGACTTTGGCAACCGAACATTTAAGGTTGGGGGAAATAATTAAAATTTCATGTCAAATGGTTAGAAATTTATGATCATTATCTTTCAAAAATGAAATTTTCTTAAAAGAAGCTAAGTGATTTGAATTTTTTTTGTTAATTGATACCTCTCTGTGCTGGAATGAGTTCTATTTTTCTGCTGGGTGATCATTAGCATTAACGGAAAAAAAAAAAAAATAACAAACAGCCCAAAATATGCAAAGTGAAAAATGTCGTCTATTAATAAATTCATCGAGGAAAAGCCTAGATTCCAATAAACCAACATGAATTAAATTTTTAAGTCCAACACAACTATGATTAATTACTAAAAAAAAAAAATATTTTTTTGTTGCTCTAGTTTTCCTAGAAAATTTGAACTACATATTGTGAGTTTCTTTAGACATTTTTATATTTTTCTAAATTATATAATTTATTAAAAATAGTACTATTTAGTAAGAAGCTTCTTGCAATTTTATTTTTAAATTTCTATGAATTTTTATATTCCCAAAACTAATTTATTGCGTTATATTTTATTTTTTAATTATTCATCATATAAACTTTTTTATGCACCTAAACTATATTTTGCATATTTTATCTGAAAAAAATATTGCTAAAAATTTTATTAATGTTGATTTCAGATAAAATATAATTTATTAAATCAAATTAATCGTATTTCTTAGCGCAAATTTTACAATTTCATTATTTTCGGAGCGCACCGGATAAAAGAAAACATTCATTTCTCATTGAGATAAAAGACTATTCTATTTATGTAATAAAACTTGAGTGTCTTTCACGTCCTTTATCTCCTCTCTGAACACTTTTCGTGCCAATGGAAGCAGCGTTGCCAAGCATTGCATAAAAACCGGTTTTTATATTAGCCACTTTTTACCGTTCTAGGAAACTGTCCCCAACCCTTTTTAACCGGTATATTTTTCACGGTTACCGGTAACTTACCGGATCTTCCTATCTTGCACTGCTACTCAGCAGTGGTGACAACCGCGCTAAAACTCGGCCAATATGCCAACATAACAATGATCACACTGCCCAAAACAAATAAGATAAATTTAAATTTTTTTGAATATTTTTTTTGTCGAGATGAAAAAATTTATTTTTTATATCTACATCTCACTGCTGCGCCTATGAACTTCAACTTTGGCTCAAAAGATTCATTATGAAGTATATAGAATGAGGGAAGAAGTTCCCCACTACTTTAATCAAGAAACTATTAGGGTTTTTTTTATTTTTTATTCGAATTAAGTATTTTTGTCTTGCGAGTTGCGGAAAGCTGCGCACTTCCCCTGTTTGAACTTGGAGAAAAGAAAAGAAAAAAAATTATGGTATAGAAAAGTTGGAAAAGTTTAATAATATATATTTCACGTGTGTTTTAATTATCGCGAAATACATACCACCATACCAGCGGTAAACACTGAGATATTTTATCATATACATGGAGGGTCCCAAAAGTAAATTTAATGTAAAATTTTGGTAATCACACGCAAACATGGCTCATAAACTACACAGACTTTATCCAGATCATTTTTTACCTGACAGAAAAGTAAAGTTCTGGTTTTAAAAAAAAAGTGTGAAAGTGCGGAATTTTTCTTTTAAATTTTATGATTTTCATTATTGTTGGATGTTCCAGGGATTATAAAATAAATAAGATTAGATTAAATCCTTCAAATTGGCACACAAATATATTCTTCCACATTTTAGAGTGACAGAGGGAATAAATAATTCATTTAATTTTCATTCAGGCAGACAAAAATTATATGCTCTTTTTGTACAATAGTCTTCAACACAAATATGATTCTTGATTCTTGTCAACATAGTTTGCTTATGCAAGTGTATGAGGTATTGATTTAACTGAAAAAAATCACAATTTACAAATATATACAAAATTTAACAACGATAATCAAAATACGGGAACTTTTCATACCCTCGACGAAAGATTTAATACACTCGCAAATCTGATATTCAAACAATTATCCGCATGATTATTTTCTTTTTTGACGCAGTGTGTCAAATTTATAAGCGCAATGCACCCTCCCCTATATTTATAGATAGGCCTGCTTGCTAATTTTTATCTGCTTCTTAACTACTTGTTAGTGCAGCACAATATTTTCAACCTTTCCATTCTTACAAGAATTTAAGTTAAAAAATCTCCTTTCCCTCGTAAATATAGCATGATGATTATTATATACATTAAATTGGTGTGCGCTTTTTCACTTTCCAACTGCAGAGATAATATACAACATTTTGAGAAAATTAAACTGCAACAATAGATCAACATCATTGGAAATTATTCTACCACGCGTAAGACGTTTCAAAACATATGAATCAACATTTAAACGTTTTAATTTTTCCTATCGACATTTTAATATTTATAAGTTTAAGTTTAGAGGCTGGACTTTCACGATCAATAAAAGTTTTGAGGAAATGTAGAACCTTTTGTGTTAAACAGGCGTAAAGCTTTACTCTACCTTTCTCAAACAGCATAGCGTTCATTCAAATCCCCCATTAAATCGTCAATTTAAAAAATGTCATTAAAATTGGATTTACAGTTTTCCCAACAGAGTATGAAAATATGATACGTCAGATTTGTAATTTGTTATAACCATATTTCTAGGAAGTGTCACTTGTATGAACATTAGTAAAAATCTAAATAGCTTCATATATTATAAATAAAATTATCATGCCTATACATTTATTTTCTATTTTGCATTGTGAATGTGTCAAGCGATATGACAAAAATAAATCACTTCCTTTTCCGGCTGTTCAAACATTACCAGTTGCTATGACAATAACATTTAAAGCTGCAATAAATATAATTAACCTTTCTGCATAATCCCATTAAGAGAGGTATGAAAAAAGGAACCGCATGCCTTCACAGAATGCAGTAAACTTGACGTTGTCTTTGAAAGGCTGCATAACATTCTACACTTTCAATTAACTGGACTTAATACACTGTACTATTGATTATTTCTTTAAACATTTTAAGAAATAAAAGTTTTGTATAAATTATTTTCCAAATAATTAGTTAGTAATTTTTTTAAATGTAAAACAATGTAATAAGTTTTCTAGTTTGTATGACGCAAGATGTACATAAGCTTCTTTTTCTTTTATTTTGTTTTACTCAATCGGTTTTAAAATATTTTCTCTTGTACATATCTCCTTTTACTATTTTACTGATGCCTGTAACTGAAAGTACTATTTTACTCATTGTCAGTTATGAGTTACACAGCCATTCAAACGTTCAGTATTTAATTTTTTTCCAATATTGGAGATCATGGCATTTTGTGACGGTGCGCATCCCTCAAAAGTTTGACTTCATCAAAGAGTGTATAAATAAATATAGCTTTACTATAATTTTATATTAGGTTAAAGACGTTTTTTTGTAAACTTGACTTTCATTCATACCTATACGTAAAAAATCACGGCATATAAAAGAGACATTAATACCCCCTATTACACATATGAAGCTCAACAGAAAGTGCTTTTCCGAGAATGACAAGTTTTTTGTGTACCTCAGCATTTTCACAGCATTTACTTTGACAACAGCAACTTCCTTATTTCAACAGGTATAACTGAAAAAATCATTGTCTCTTTTTTAACACAATATTAAACAAAAATAGTAAGAAAAAAAATTGTCAGAAATCATTCGTTGCTTTTGTTAGCAATTTGCGTGAGGATGTGGAGCTCTGGTGACCCAGGGGTGGAGGAGGGGTGGGGGACAAAGTGCACGACCACCTCCCCAGAAAGTTTCTCTTTTCGAACGCCCCCTGAAACGTTGAGCCCGCTTTCCGGAGAATGTCAGACACACGTTCTGCAAAAGAATGAACATTTATAAAATAAATTTTTTATTTTTTTTTATTTTTAGAATTTACTCAGGGGACGAGGTTTTGTCCGGCTCGATCGGGACAGGGATACTCTTGCACTCCTCAGGGGCCATTTTGAGCCAGCACTTGCGCCACGCTCGAGGCTTGAGTTCGGCGGCGGCGGCCGGAGTCGTTGACGCGGCCCTCGTCCGCTCCACGCTGACGGCGTCGGCGCCCACAAAGACGCTCGAGAAGGCCGAGTTGCGTCGCGGCAGGTTGTCCCTGCGCAGCGACAAGTACACGTACACGCTTTTCATGACGGCCGCTCGAACCTGAAGAAGGTAATTAAAATGCACAGGGAAAAATTATTTCTCAATTATAGCAAATATAAATAGGCATTAATTTTGAAGACTTATAAATTTTATTAAAATATCAAACAATGGAAAAATACCGATTTTTTTTTATCAAACATAAAGACAAAATTAAAGAAGATATAATTTGACAGATAATAGATAGAAATGATGGAATAGAAGTTATTTATTAGTTCGCAAAGTATCTCCCAAGGGTATTTGGTAGACTAATTGGATTTGAGAGATTGTGAGTAATGGCTATATCACTGCAAAAAATTTAGGCGATTTAATAACTCCTGTCGATTATTTTCTCTCAAGAGTCTCAAGACATTATTTCTAGTAAACGATGGGTTGAAAACGTTTAGAAAAAATGTATCACTAATAAAAAAACTGATTTTTTTTAAACTTATTTACATATAAATTGTATGCTAATATTTTTTATCAGAAAAATTCACCAAGAGGCGATGAGGAGGTTGATGAATTAAAATGACGAATTTCTGCGGGATATTGCTGAGTTTTCAGGGATTGAATACCAACAACCATTGTAAAGATCTAGAGACTTATCCAGATAAATTAATTGATTTTAATAGAATTTGTAAATGGCTCCAAATTAATCATGTTAATCAAAAGTTAAAAGATAACTCTCACGCATCATTCAATTTTATTCACCTTTGAAATCAGGTCAAATCTAGGCTAGTATAAATTAATGGGTTAATTTCCCACGGGTTTCTTTGCAGTATAATTACCTCGCCATTAAGGAAGCAGTAAATGAAGGCGATGAAAAAGCCCTGGAAGGATGTGAGAAAGTGTGTGCCGTAAGACCAAAGGGCAAACTGCCACGCGGATCGCTGCAGCGGTGCATCGACCATGTTGAGCACGTTGGTGATTCCGAGAAGAGGCAAAAGCACGACGGCCGCGCGCACCGCTTTTCTGTATCGACAGAAATTGGCACAATTGTAAAGTTTTCTGCGTCGCCATAATGTCAAAAGAACTGGAAGATTGCAAAGTCTTTGAAGTACTTTAATAATGGTACGAGCAGCACTCATTAGGAATTTTATAAAAATCAATACCAGAGGAAAATAAATATGTTTCAAGAGCTCCGCACTCACCTGACTTTTTCAGTCTCACTTGTGTGGCTCTGCCTTAACTTCACTACAAGCACCCTAATGATGTTCAGCAGGAATAACATATTTAGCTGCAATCAGAGACATGGTGCAAAAATAAAATTAAAATGAAATTTGAACTTACACCTGCAAAAAGAATTCACATAATTTTATTTAACTTTTTCATATTTCAGATATATAAAAGAAAAAAAAATCAGTTTTTTCTCATAGAACTTTAGTGTATTAATTGAAAACAATTGTAATTGTTTAGTAATTAAATTTTTTTAATTAATCATCCAGATTAAATCCATATCTAACGAAAATGTATTGCGATAATTCAGAATCATGGTGGGATGTAAAATGAATTTTTATCTTTTTCTTATTCGAAAATGATTTTCTTTTGCAAGACTTTTTCCAAGCCTGACTTTCAAACAGTTTCTTAACTTTAACAAAGGGAGATGAATTCATTTGCTGGAAAGTTATTGGCAACAAGGAAGAAAATATAATTACCACAATTACTCCGAGGCGAGGCCCTTCCAAAATCCAGAAGTAGTGCGTGAAGCTGTACCCCCACCAGCATCTGAAATAAAAGGAAAACTCGGCGTGAGAGAGGGAAATGATAAACAAACTTTTTACTTCGGTTAACAAGACTACACGCGTGAAGCTGCTTTTTAGTTGTTCACCTGCTGCTTTTTAGGGGTAGGTGGCTTTCGAAAATGAGTTGAGGAATTTTTAATGGAGGCTCGACTTCCGACGAGCGTGTTAACCCCGTGACATTGTGTTGTACAAACATTCATTAACGAGAGAGAGCAGTGAGCGCCTTATGGATTTCCGAGGTATGCAACCCGCGAGGAGAACGTGTCGAGCGGCTTGCATAACTCGTCTCTTTTGTGTGCCTTTCTCTCGTCGTGGATGTACAAGTAGGGAGCAGAGAGTAGAGCCAAAGGAAGGAACCGCGCGAAACGCGTTTCTTGCACACACAATTGGAGCTTTCCTCCGCCCAATTTATCCCATTACAAAGTTGTCTGCGAATCTATTTGCACATCTTAAACTAGGTAAGAGAGGCTCCAACAGTTGAAATTTAAAATTATTTTCTAATTTAAAATAATTGGCGTTAATTTCTGTTCTAATTGAATGTTTTTTTCTGAAATGATTTATTATCAAATGAAAAGTCGAGGAAACAAATTTTATATCGTGTTTAAAAGTTTGCCCCGAAAAGATAATTATATTAAATTATTATCACGCTTTTTTCCTCATATTATATTAATAAAATATTTCAATAAAATTTAAACTGTAGTGAACTATCAAAGGATTTTTTTCTTTCGGGCTGAATCCTGTATTTATACTGCCTGAGAATTCTGACTGACTGCGCTTCTGTATTTATATTATTTTACTCAGGTTTATAAATATTTATACATTTTAACTTTTTAAATAAATAATAATAATTTTTTTAACAAGCTATTCATTTATCTAATTAGAAGATTCAATAAGGGAATTTTCATATTCTCATTCTTAATTAACTGTGGACATCAAATATTTGTATTTCAAATTCCTTTGTAATTTATTTTTTTTAAGTATTCAAAGAATTTATATTATAATTATTTTACATCACGAGTGAGCGAAGAGAATACTCCAGTAATTCTGAATATATCCAAGGTGCCCTTTTAAACTTTGACGCTCCACCTCTCATTAAACTCCAATTAACGCCCAACTCTCTGAAAGATTGAAGCGGAATGCGAACTTTTCATAAAGGCGTCCGGGAAAGTTAATTATCTGCGATTTTATAACCTTACTTACTTGGTATTGGTTGTCTCGAAGTAAAGAGCGGTGGTGACAGCCCACGCGGTAGTCATCACAATTGGCACACCCCAGCCCATCAGTGTGTATGCCCAGTAGTGGAACTTTTCTTGGAAAACGGTGACTGAAACAGCAAAGGCGAAAATGCTTTGAAGTTTGCTAATAAATTAAAATTAACGAGATATAGCAAAACTTGGAAAATAAAAAAATGATTCTTGCTATTCTTAAAATTTCACAATAAACACCAGACTGATTGTGACTGATTTAATGCTGACAAAGCATATCACAACATTTTAAAAATAAATTGTGTAACTTAAGATAAAACTTAAATATTTAAAATTCACTTCACAATTTGGAATTTAATTGTTAAAAATTTTAATTTATTTTAATAATATTATTTTGGTCAGATCTAGGTTTCATAAATAACAGGAAATTGAACTTTCAAATTTATTTTCAATAAAATTATTCTTAAAAAAAGCATCCTGAAGTATAGATGGTAACTTTAAAAAAATTTCTTTTTGTTTAAGGGGTCAAAAATAAATTTTTATCTTCGTCTAGATTTATTTCTCGACAATGATGTAAATATTTTTATCACAAAAAAGATCATTTCAGAACTAACTATACGGCCTTCTACTTCCACTCTCCTTACATCATTTGAGTGCAAAATAAACAAGGAGTGGAAAGTAGCTCACGCATATCATGTCGCATGTATATGGAATGTTGCTTTGCGTAAAAACTTTCTATCTTGAAACACCGCGAATATTATATTACCTTTCCATTTCTTTACAAGTCGTTATATATTTTTAGTATACGTTAATTTTTTTTAGAAAATTTTCATCCACCCAAGTAAAATATTAAATTTTCAATATTGGAAAACAAAGTTTTAATAAAATGGAAAAGCTGTTGCCCTTTCAGCAAAGAAACTGGATGTCTTTGAGAACGACCTCCCATCCAAATTTAATTCTCCTCACACTTTATTTTCAGCTCATTATTGTTCAGAGCAGAAGAAAATATAATAAAGTTAGTGAGATTTTTTTGTACCAGTTCCCCAATTACGTTACGAAAAAGTGATGTGTACGTGAGCGACAGAAAATAAACATTTTTGAGTGCGAGAGGCGGTGATATAAAAATCGATCACGCACATCTCACGGAAAGTAAGTCGGCGTGAAATTGGTGTTTTGGCCTTCTCAATAATGTCAAACGTTGCACCAAAGGGATGCCTGTGTCTGGTGCCGGATTCCATTCATATTCAACCGCCTAACACATCTTGCTCCGACAAGCAAAAGTTTCATTAGGGATTAAATTTGTTAAGTCATTCACCCCATCTACAAGTTCCAACGACTGCCTACGATTTTGATGAAATTAGTCTTAGAAATTTTGTCAGGCGAGTGGATTGGCACGTTTTTAGGGTCTCTTTTGGCTTCAAAAGTTACTTAAAATAGGCTTCGAGGTTGGAGGAATTTACCGTAATTTCAATAAATATAATATTCATTGTTGGTGCCACACGTTTCTCACTTCTAATTAAGCTTGTTTACTTAATTCAAGGCGCATAAAAATTCATTATTTTTAAATGAGGACATTTTGAAACATTCAAAATATTTTAGTTTCAAATCATGTTTATTAATGTATCATATGGACTTGGTTTTGAAACCATTGCCTCCTTCATTTCATATTTGAACTGTATCTCATATTTTAAATTCATAACTTTAGTAGAATAAAGATTAGAAAATGTTTTTAAAAATTCTGTATTTACCTTAACTATTTAACGGCGTCTTCATGGAAATGGGTTTTGAAGGTGAATGACTCTAAATCCCAAAAAAAATAATTTCTTACAAATAATGAGAATAATCATTTTAATCTGCGTAAGATAAAGTTCACTCGGGTCTGACATATTTAATACAAGTTAGATAAAAAATGAGGATTGAGGACCGTTGCTTGAAAACATAAGCCGCACTCTTATTGATTCTAAAAGAAAATTTTTCCTCATGCCCTACTTTTCCTTCCACTCTCTCCAGATATAAACTCGCGTTGAATCCTCCATTGACGCGCGTACAAAGAAAATTGCGCTAGCATGACAGTCAATTTTGCGTACTCCAGAGGATTTCGCACTTATTCCGATCGGAAAATGTATCAGAACGCTAGTCTTCTTGCATTCCATATTGGACACAAAAAAGGCAAAATATTTTCTTACCAGTTATCATATTATGCAGGTAGAGACCTTCAATGAACATCCACATGAACATGGCCGTACGCGCGTATTCGAGAAGAACGTATGAAGCCTCGCACAAAATTGCCTGCAAACATACAAAAAGCGAGATTTTTTCTATTTGAAGTGAAAATTAATTTAAAAGTGGACGGTAAAAAGTGATACAAAATTCTTTATTTAAAAGTGTCGCAACGAAATTTTTGTACAATATAAACGAAAAATGTTTACTCGGCATATATGCATGTATGCCAAAGGGAGAAATGAGAAGCAATCTTTATTTGAAAAAGAAAAAATTAGTGTCAAGTCGGAGCAATCAAGGAGACAAAGCAGGGTTGACTTTCATTTTTAAGCTCAAAGTTTCTGAGAAAAATTTAATGCTGCTATATTCAAATTTCACCTCGAAATTACTTTTATTTTTGACAAAAAAGGAACATCTCACACGGAAAATTTGCTGCAATCGTGTCTCTTCCCTCCCTGAATTTATTCCGCGCTTTCTCATATCATCTTTGAACGGCACATTCCCTTTTTTGTCTCCTTTGATCGAATACATACGATTTTTTTAGTATTAAAACTTAATTTTTTTTCTTGTTTAACATTTCACTTGATTGATATTGAATGTAAACGATGAAATTGTAAAAATGGGGACGAATAAACAGTAATAATAACAAAATGGGTCTTACTGTGTTATCGATGCCCTGTCTTGAGTGGTTCGCCCTGCTGAAGAGTTCTTTGGAGTTCCTGGTGAGGGCTTGGTCGATGTAGAGGGTCAACCGGATCACAACTTGGATCACCATGGCCACGAACAAGTTTTTGTGAATCTTTGTTCGGTTGTTGCGCAAGGTCCTAAAATTAATAACTATCATTAAATACAAATCAATATATAACAATCATTTGCTAATTAAATTTTTGAAATTTAAGATAAATACTAAAGAAAAATCAATTAATTCACAATGAAAATTTTTCCATCCTTTAACACTACATGAGGTTTTGTGCGCGTTTTGATATCGCTCTCCAGTGATTCCATAAAGAATGATTCGCAGTATTAAAAATACATGCTACATAATATGTATAACACTTGAATGTGGAATATTTTATATTTTGTTCGTCCGAGTGAACACCTTTTTCCTAATATAAATCTGGGAGAATTCCACGTCTGTCACGCCTTGGTGGAGATATGCAGCGAGAATGCAGTAATGTTATTGGCTGAATTTATTCAATTCACGTATGTGGGGGGATGTTACACAACATTATTTGCATCCCCCACGCGAATGTGATAAGAATGCGATACAGCAAGACATTTCCATCACAACAAAGGGTCGCACCGCGTTTAGAAAAAAAGGAGTCAAGGCACATTGCAAGCACACAAAAGAAGTATTTTAGTTTGGTCTTTTTTATATAGATTTCAGCAAAACGTTCTAAATAAGTGTTGGTTTTAAGGAACATATTTTTTAGAGAAGAAGTGCGCCCTTGAGAAAACTTTCATGAAGTGTAAAACGGATTTTCCTTATGGAAATAATTTGTTTACCTCTGAAGCTTATTTTGGTTTTTCAAAGTTTTTTTTATTATTTTATTATATATATTGAAACTAATTTATTCTCTAAAACTTCTCCGTTAAATCTCTTCAAATCAAATCTAATGAGATTTATTAAATATATATGAGACTTTTAACATTTATAACGAGAAAATAACTAACAATAAAGATGAAACCAAGTTTTGAATATAAAAAATCTTTGAATGATTTAGATGCTGATGAATAACTAATTTAAAATGCAAATTTTAATCACCTGTAAGTTAATTTACATATCCTCAACAGGTAGTCATGTTACAAAAATTAGCCTGTTTCGGCTCATTTAATTTGATTTTTATCAGTATCTTCAAAGACGTGTTAAGCAGGTCAACAACGTCAAAATTATGGATATGTTTTGACTAACCAAAGCCATTAATGGCATTTAAAGACTTATTTATTATCTGCGATTTATACTAAAATTTAAAAAGGCACGTTGGATTGTGTCAGTTTGAATTTTTCCGTAGCAAATCAGAGTGAGGATTGTCGGCAACTGTAGTTCACTTGAATGTCAACCCAGTATCCATTGTGTGGAAAGAAAAGCCCGTGACTCGGCTCACTTTTTTCCCATTCTGCAGTTTCTAATTATCAACGTTTCGCCGTGATTATTCACGCGGAAATCGATACTTTTCGCCGCACGGAATGTGACGCAGATGTGTGTGTGTCTCATCCGGGACGCGCGCACGACTCTTTCATACGCCATTCCCCCTCTGGGCCCTTAAAGTCGGGCTTGAATTTATTTCACTCGCAAAATCGCGCGTGCATCCATGCAAATGATATTCCGCTTTCCGCGTCAATGCCGTTCTCCTTCCGACAGAGGAGTAAAAAAATGCATTAAGTCGATTTTTTTGCACAAGGAAAAGCCACCGCCGATTATGAGTTTAGCTCGCTGTGAAAACTCTTTCGAAACTCTTTGCCAATTAATTAAAGGGGAAAACACAGCCCCTTTTGATGGACGCGCAAAAATCCGTCCGGCGAATCAAAGCGGAAAATTATAATTTATGCCTTTATAAAATACGGACCAGACAAACAAATGAGAGGGGAAAATTATTAAAAATTTCTCACCTGAAGTGGCAAAATATGGCGAGGGATAAAATCATGGCAGTCAGCGACACGCTGAGTCCAACAATTTCCAACACCCTCGTTCTCTCCGCTATATTCAGCTTCGTCTGTAACAAATGGAAAATCATTTTCAAATTTATTCGCATACATTAATGTGATTCGTGCATTTGCAGCGGCGGATCGTAAAAAAAGCGATATATTCGCGAGGCTGCTGTTTACGTATGCCAAATTACGGAAATGACAGGTGTCACCTCCACTGGCAAAACGTTGCGCGCAGAAAAAAAATCAATTTCACAAATGAGGTTGAAGGGAATATATAAGAATTATTGTCCCTGACAACTTCCTGATTAAAAGTTCAATTTACATATATTATTCAAACTGGCAAATTTTAAAATTACATAATGTGAAAAGTTTGATTGACAACATCAAATGTGCCTTTTTCCGGCAAAAGGATTCACCGCTTTTTCTGATACTGGTTATTTAATTAAAAATAATATTAAAGAAGGGAATTAATATTTTTTTTATCATTCAAATAATTTGTGTTATTCTCGCTGTATATTTTTCCTCACAATAAGTATAACAATCACAATGTGATACTGAGAGCAATTGTTTTTATAAAAATATCACCACCATTAGTAGGAACAAACCTTTCAATTCCTGCAACGTTTGTGCCTTGACAATCACAAAATATTCTGGGAATCATTATAACTTCTAATAAACAATCTTTTGACAATTTCCTCTTTTTCCAGAATTGTCCAATTAGCGCGTTCTTCATGAAAATACTGCAGACTTTCCAATTTTAATATTACAAATTTAAAGAAATTTCCATTGTCAGAGGAAGGAGCAAATCTGGCTGAACAGAACTATAATTTAATGTCAGATTAGACACAACAGCATTATGAGAGTTGAGAGTTGTAATTTTCAACATTGTTTTGTTAAATTACATTTTTACACTAATCAAATCCCATGAGATATAATGTTATTTATACTGTATTCCTGCGCTACCACAAACAATCAAAAAATTAATATAAATTTGATTCCATAAATGATTTGAATTCATCTCATTTTAATTCCAACAAGGGAAATTCAACAGCATTAAAAACGGAAATGTTTTTTTTAATTGAAATTCTGAGAAAGGGGGAAAGCAAA
The DNA here is from genome assembly GCF_031216515.1 of Neocloeon triangulifer. Classification (NCBI taxonomy): domain Eukaryota; kingdom Metazoa; phylum Arthropoda; class Insecta; order Ephemeroptera; family Baetidae; genus Neocloeon; species Neocloeon triangulifer. The sequence goes on from NW_026775546.1 coordinate 10,424,363, forward strand.
CTTGAGAGGTGTCAAGAAGACAGAAAAACAGCAGATTAAACACCCTTCCCTTCGTTCGTTCTCACCGGCATTCATTGTCAGATCGAACGCACTTTGCGCCTCAATTTGAGCGTGAAATTGGGCTTAAAAGCTCTTGTTGCAAAAACCTAGTCAGCGGCGTTGGAGTTCACTAAAAAAAAAAAACTTGTCAATGGACACACTTCACTCAGCGGACAATCTCTTCTCAAGCGTGATCGGATTCAGTGAGACGTGCTATTTTTTTTTAATTGCTTGATAGCAAAAAAAGGTTAAATTTTGATCTATAGTTCGGAACAGGTGATGAGAAACGATAAATCACATGTTTAAGCAAGGAAATGAGAATTTCCGGAAAGTGTAAAAAAACTGGGGGGTTCCTGAGGGTGGGCATTCTGTCTTGACTTTCAAACAGTGAAAGCAAGGGTTTGACTTACTGAGTTGATACGCTTGCAAGAGCAGGAAAGCGACAACAAGAGCAAACTTTGTTGTATACAAATGTAATGGAAGGTCCTTTTGCACAATGAAATACAAAGTTGAGAAGCCTGGCTGTAGGAGAGAGTAAATACATAGTGGAAATAAGGTTTGACGACTGCGTGGGATAAGAATATGCCTCTCAGGGGGACTTTAAATTATAAGTAAATAAATCCACAAACTTATTTCGAATCTTTATACAACAAATTTTAAATTGATGAGAGCTTACAAAAGCTTTTAAGAAAGTCTGGCATATTAAAACAAAACAATACATTTTTATCACTTCTTCTTTTTTTTCATTTTTACAACGGAAACAATGGGTTGCGAAAAAACCATAAAATTTCTTATAAAAATTGTTAGATGATTTTTTAAATATTATTTAATTTTGAATCAAAATAAATGGCTAGGAAATTTTTCCAAAGTTATGGAAAGTTTAAATTAATTTTATTGAAATTTTCTGTAGTAATAATTTAAAAAAGCAGTTTTTTAATTTAAATTGAATAAAATTGAAAGGTTTTTAAGAAATTTAAAATTTACATACTTGAGCTTCGCCGTCCGAGCCCGCGTACAGTTCCCTGATGACCTGCAACATTTCGGGTGTGTAGCAGGGTGTGTAGTTGGTCCATCCCTGTGGACTGCTGTAGTCGCCGGCCTCTTTGCCCTCCCAGCGACCGTCCACGCTGCACCGCTTGGTTGTGAATTCTGAAAGCATAAAATCTGAATTTGAGAAATTTTCTTTTCACCCAATTTTGAATAAAAAAAATATATGCACAGTTGCGATCAAGTTTGCCCCTAAACATGGATGATGGTCTGAATGTGATTTGCAAAACTGCTATGTTTATTTGATTAGGCTCCATATAATTAATTGGTAAACATATACAAAATAAACCGTGGTCTTCTCTAGAATTCCATAAAAGGCATACTATAGCCCTCTGCTATACGATTTTAATCCTTTTAGCGCATGAGATCAAAGAACTTTGGATGATGAAATAAACAAAACTGTGGGAAAAATTAGCTAAATTTCCAGCTTTCGTAAACTCTGTAATTTTCAACCGTAAATGATATTTTATTGCTTAAGAATTTAATATACATTTAAAATATAAGAGCATAGAAACAAATTTTCACCAACTTGATTGGCAAATATATTACAATTGACGTATCAAGTTAACTGTTAAATTATTACCAAAGGGGCTAAAGTTTTGATGACAGACGATGAGAAACTCTATAAGGACGAGGCCTAATTATAAGTTGGCTCCGAATAGGGAAGAAGTTTGTTAATATTTGAATTGAACTCATATATATCTTTGACAGGAGTCTCGTATGGGGGAGCTAAGGCTAGACCAAAAGTTTAGGATCTTGATTAGTTAGTTTACTGGTGTCCTGCAAACAAATATATAAATGGGGGAAAAGAGATAAGACGCCGGACCTTACAGAAAGTCCCCTCTAGTCTGGAGACTGGTGCGAAAACAACATGATAAAAAGGTGAAAAAAACACATTGATCTTAAATTGACGTATTTTTGCATTACTTTTATAGAATTTAAAATTACTCGCTAAAAAAAGAGTAAATTTTATAAAATAGACTTTAATCTACAGCAAAAAAACTACTTTTTTATTGGAGTATATAAATAATCTAGTTTTCTATTAGTTGTTATAAGTATAGTTGTTTATTTGTCCAAATTCCATTATTGAAAAACGATTTGTTTGAAACATAGGGAAATTATGTGGAATAAAGTCGAGGAGCAAAAGTTTTTACAACTGGCACGACCGGGGAATTCTGAGATGTTGAGTTGAACTTATTCTTAATAAAAATCCGTCAGAGAAGATTGCAGAATCACATCACTGACTTTCATATCAGACAGGAAAATTTTGTGTCGGCAAACAAGGTTGTTTTTTATCTCTTGTTTTTTTAGCAGCTCTTTCTGCGTTAATCTCTGCGAGCAAGGCGCGCGTTTTGCCAAATCCGCGCCGTGGAGTGGCGTCGATATATAAAATACTTCATATTTCTATGCCAAACTGCGCCGGCGGCGGAAAACGCTGGCTCGCTAATAATGTTTTAGTTTGCTGTTGGAGAGTCTCGCTTGTTGGAAAGTGCCCTGGGCCATCTCGTGTCGCGCGTGTGTATAGCCCGCGCCATTGAGGAGAATAGGGCTGTACGCGCGCTCTTTGTACCTACTATACTTGCAAAGTACGTTAATATTTTATTTTGCACTGCATGTTCCGCCGGTTGAAAGGGCTTGTCTGTGTGTGTTTTGCGGGGGAAAATTGAGAGGGCGCTCATTAATTCAACGCGCGACACTGCAGGCGAATTAACCTACACACACATTACATTCAATCCAGCACTTTTTTTCCACCGTCGCCGCCGTCCCCAGGCTGCTCTGCTTTCTCCTGCCGGAGAAAAGTCATTATGCGATTACTCTTCAAGGCAATTTGACAGAGACAAGAATACGAGCCCCTCATTGTTGCCTTTTGAGATATTCTTCATTATCATTTGCCATCCTTTGGGGATTTTTTGTTTAAGATAAACAAAAAATTTAATTAGAGGAAAAGTTGCACTCAGAACTTGAAATTATAAAAAAATAGCTTGCGAAACTTTTTTGTCAAATTCAAGTTGAAGAAATAAGAATAGTTTTGGGATAATACGCAGCTATCTTTACTTTAACTCAAAAGACACAAGTAAAATAGCGTTTTGTGGTTTATTTTTATTTGTTTGCAGTTGAATATTTTTACACATTTTTTTAACTCTCGTTAAAATTTCAGATATAATGGCATTAATTCATTACAATTAACTTTGGTAACCATTCAAAGTGCATTATTAAGGTCATTGTTTTTTAATATAAAAGTTCGGCAAGAGGATGCAGAACTAAATTTTATAATTCCTTTCCGACAGGATCTACATCCTCCTATTCTACTACCTCAAGGAAAAAAATTATGTAGTTAAATGATAGATAACGTAGTTCAGTACATGACATTTGTGTCATATTATTAAACGAAAATAGGCCTTTTACTTCTTCCTAACATTGAGATTGACGCTTACCTCAGGCTTTTTGAGGAAAAGAGAGCCACGTTGAACCACTGTTTTATCCCTAAGAATTGCATTTTTTTTATCGTGGTTTGATTTTGATTAAAACTGTGTCTACCTTCAGATTCAATATGTATGCTAAAAAACATTATTAGGCAGGTTTTTTAAATTTAACCAAGTTGTGTTTTTTGTTAAAAACAAGAAATATGTTTGATGTATCACTTATGTTAACGGATGAAATTCAAATAATAATTTAATATGGCTTTATTTCTATACATATTGAAACTTTTGATGCTTATAAAGTGTGCGTTAATATCAAAGGCACAAGGAATTTCCTTTCTGACTCAAAGTTGCTCTGGTACTGCGCTGCGAAGGCCGAACGCAACTTGACGAAGGTCTGTGCATTTTTACTTTCTCGGAAAAGTTGTTAGCGCTCGCATCATCCCTCCGACCGCTTTTTCAATAATCGAAAAGGCGTACTGGAAAATTTTCGAGAGCAGCCTGCAGTTTCGGACGAGCCGGCAGAAGTTCTCGGTTGCTCGCATCGGCTTTTCGACTTCTCTAATGCTCATCATACAGGCCGGCGCGGTTTTTAATCAAAAGAATGGGTCTACCAGAGAGGTCAGCAAACAAGCTCTCTCGGGCAGATATTTTTGCCTCTTCATCCGATCAGAAAATTAGCGATCGATAATCTGCGGTGCTTGGCCATTTCGATTCTGGATTGAATTTATTTTACTTTCCCCCATTAAGAACGATTTGCACCCCAGTGGCAATATTTGATTAATTTCGTTGATTGAATATCCGGAGGAATTTACCAGTTCACGAGATTTTGTTTATTTTCACTTGTGTATATATATTTATTTTCAATTCAATACAAATATTTGTATTCTGCTTTCGGGAGAAACACGATATTTGCAAAACGCTTGTATTTTGCCTTGCCAAAATTGTCCTCTCATAATTTTGTCGATCTGTGCGCCCTTTGTGAACTTCATTTTCTCCCTCACTCGTTTTGCGCAACGGAAGCATAGTAATTTCTGGTCCACCGTTAGTAGAGAAAATGTCAAAAGAGCGACCGCATTTGTGTGGTCAACGCAGCATCTGCATGGGTGGCCTAGCTGTCCGTGTTTTTCTACGATCACTCACTTGGCTGCACGCGCTCTATTAACGTGACTTTGTATACATATCATTTCAAAAGCAAAGGCAATCTCGCAATTTGCCATCAAAAGTATTTTTCGGTTGCATGGCGATTAAAGGATAATTTGAAAAAGCGTTCAAAAGTTTTATAATAAATAAAGCAGCTAAAAGATTAATTTTTATTTAAACTATTTTTGACAAAAAAAACTTTAGCCACTGAATGAGTTGTTGATATTAAATATTTTTCCTCGGTCTGAAATTTAATTTTCAAACTCTTTTCAATCAAAATATCACAAATGAAAGGAGAGATTTTGATAAATTTTCTTTAGTTTTATTTGTTGAAAATAAAGAATGTAACATGTTTTTTAGACAGGCACAGGAAAACTAGTCTTATTAACAATAAGATCATCTTTCCTCTCAATGAAAAAACTTCTCACTATAAAAGGATAATTTAAATTTGCCTCATCATCTTTTTTTGTCGGTATTCTTTAACTAAGCAAGCATAAAATTGCAAAGCCGTTTGGATTGTTTTTCCTCTCCTCGGCAGAGAGAGCTGCCGACAGATTTGCTTGAAAAACGTAATCTCAGGATTTAAGCTTTGAATGAAAAGCTTTTATGCTCTTACTTAATTTTATTCAGCTCGCAAATCTTTTTCAACGGATCGCACGACGTTTAACTGCTTCAAGCCACGTCTGCCAAGATGGCAAGATTCCCAAGATAATTCCTCATTCCTTCTCATCTCGCTCTTTTAAAAAGCATTTGAGCAAACAGCAAAAACACTTCTGCTGGATTAATCCATCCGATTTAATTAACAACGACTCGGATTTTCAGTCAAAAAAGCAAACAGTCGTACTGAGATACGCGAAGTGATAATTGATTGGAAGGACTTACTTGATGGGTCCACTCCTCCTTTGTCTCGAGGGCATCGCTGTCTCGCTGTGTCTCCAGCTTTTGTTGGTGGCCAGCATAGGATAGAATCCCACGTCCAGTTGCAGTAAAGGTCTATCAAAAAACAAAATAATTCAAATTGATTGATTGTTTTAAGACATCTGAATTGATCTGAATGATGAGTTTTGATTACAATTTTACTCACAGATTTACCAAAATTTATTAATAATTTAATATAATTATTGTATAAAATTATCTTAAGAGGAAATTATTGGTTCTTTATTTTTTTGCACTACTTTTTATTTTGAAGAAATTGACACTCGAAATTGGTAGACCCGTCTTGATTTTGAATAAAAACAATTTTTTACAATGGGGAAAAAGCCCGAGTTCTTCATTTGCACTTTTTATTTTATCTGGTATAAACAAAAGAGATGGTGTTTGAATCGAAATTTGGCTTTTCCTCGATGGGATATTTGAGCTCTGCGTTGATTGTTTCGCTGAAAAACAATTTCCTGCTCGTTTTTACTACGAAAACAAAACGACTCAACCCATCCTGGAAAAGCTAAATGTCAATTCAAGCAACCTTGATCATGAAATTTTCAAGAAAATTCTTCATTTGGGGAACAAAATAGGATAAAAAGCAGTTTTATTTATTCAATATTTAATTTGTTCTATTGTCATTCAATTTGTGTTCTTCAACTTCAATTATTTAAATTTTTCAAAAATTTATGAACTTGCAACAAATTAATTTTTTGAAAAACTTAATAATCTAGAAAAAACAATTGTCAGTCATTCCCAATTACCTCCAACTGGAATGGTGTGAGAAGCGTACTCGGCAAAACACGAATCAAAGCTATCAGGGACCAAGCCAGAACCCTGAGCCTCCAAGATGGGCGGACTTGAAGTCATCAACATTTCCACTGCATTCCTGTAAACAAAAATATATTTTCCATTTCAATGCATAAGTTCAGATGAATGCACGATTCGTATAAATTTAAAAGTTTTCATTCAGGTTGCATCACGGTCATTTCATCTAGGCGCAATTCGCATTAATATTCATGGAAAGGGAATAGCTGTTATGTGTGTCATCTGTGTGTGTGATTGACGTTTTACAGAGCTTGTGGGTCACCAGGCAGGTCAATCGAAATTACTTGCTCTCTGACCTAACGCGAGCAAACGGAAGAATAGATGTTTGTTCACAAACGTGAATGACTCGATATTACATATGAAGCAATCATTTTTGTTGTGATTGGTTCATGGTTGCTCATTGAAATGATTTTTATGTTGCCAAGCAGAAAACTCACGGATTGGCAATTTCGTTGTTAAATTTTGAGAATAATTAAATGATATTTAAATTCAGATGTTTTATTAAACAAAATTGTGTACATTACCAACGGCCAATTACGTGCGATTTTGTGAAAATAATTCAAATAATTTTGGCGTTTCAAATTTTCATATCAAACAATTGAAAGCCTATAAGATCTGTTCTTTCAACAATTGAAAAAAAATTTATTGATTCAATCCGACATAATTGATATTGTTCAAAGGAAACGAGTTATTATTTTTTTTCTTTTCATAATAACAATTTTCTCTTCTCCATTCGCTTCGTTAGCAATTTGTTACTGCTATTTTTAACTTTACACATCTTTTGAGCAATTCGAAGCTGGTCCATTATTTTAAATTTCCTGTGACGCACTTCAAGCCACTTGTCAGCCGGCTTTTGCTCAATAATTAGCTATTCCATGTCGCCGTCGACGCGGAAAAATGGAATTTTCCATTTCGGCCCTCAGGCACGTGCTGGTCGGTGTATGCGTGTGCGCAATTTGAAATTCCGTTTGTGTATGAGCTGCAAACGCTTTTGGAAATGACTACAGTCGCGCGTTGGTTCGTTTGCCCGCTGCCTTCATGCAAAATCCCAAAAATCACGATCGACGGCGACCACTAATCGGTTGATATTCCATGATACCCCATTGAAAATCTGCGCCTTTCATTATTTCGAGCTGTAAACCTAACCAGTTTTATTTCGAATTTATATTTTATATCATTTTGTTGTGAGCGTCAAAACTTTTTTTATTTGTGCTTTTTTTAAAGCAAGCAGCAAAGGTCATTCATTTTTCACAATTCAATTGTCCAATTGTTACATCATTTCATCACATGATTTACATTCATTCAATTATTTTATTCAAAATTTAGTTTGCAAAAGTTATTGTTGCACAAAACGGCACCACCAATAGCAAGAATTTTGCTAAAATTCATCAACTAGTGGAAAATACAATACGTTCGTACGGTTTTTTTAAGTTTTAAATTTTAATTTATTGACTACAGTATAGTGGCTTGAATCTAATAGCGATACTGGTAGATAATATTTTAGTGTAAGTAAATTTCTTTCTCAATTTTTTTTTATAGGATTTATATCAGATTATTTTACCAACTGAAAATGAATGGAGGGAAGAATCCAGCCAAGTCCATTTTGCTACATGCAAAAGTTTTATTTTTGGCTCGGAGAGAGAAATCGATTGGAGCAAATTTTGCTGATGGACCGGAAAACTTTTGGCAAACTGAACGGCACGAAAAAAAAAATTATTATATAAAAATAGCGTTTTTCATTGACTGCAAACAATTCTCTTCGTTACTCCCATATATGAAGAGAGAAACTTTCAACCGATTGTTTCCAGAGTCCCGAGCACTGTACAATTTCCATTTGATCGATCAGCATGAAATATCGAATTCTGGATGCGCGTTTCGTGCGTGCATCAATCAGGCCGAACAAAGAAGAAGAAAGCGAAATTATCGTCGCTCAGGCACTTTCTCATCTCCCTTGTGAATTTGCATGTGAAAAGAGCCCAGCATTGTTGGGCCGTTAGAGCAGTGAGCGAGTGAAAACGTTTGACATCAATTTCAACGACACGATAAGGGCTGTTGACAATAAATTGCAAATTCCGCGGCACTGTGCAATACACGAGGCGCTCACTTTGCCGTCCCCGCTGTACGTGCGCGTCCAATCAATTATTATCGACTCGCGTTATTCGCCACAAAACCGCACGCCATGTTCAAACAACCGATAAAAATTTATTAATAAACCTTCGGGTCGCATTTAATTTATCTCCCTTTACCCACCCGCACGTGCATACGTGAATAATTTCGCCAACAGAATGGCAAACAATATATTATACCATCAATGTTGCATCAAATTAATATATTATATAAACCCGGCCGAAAATAGCAAAACCGACCGAGCTGTTGAATAATTTGATTCACGGTTTATTACAAACAAAACGTGACTATTTGTTTGATTAATTTCAATGCATATAATTATTTTATTTAATGGGCTAGAGAGATTTCCAAGAACAAAATTTTCATGTAAGGGGTTTCATTTGCATAATTTTTGAAGTTTTGAAAAGAGATATTGAACATCAGAAATCAGAATATTGTTAAATAAAAATGAAGTGAAATAAATATTATAAAAAATTTTATAATTGCAATACGAGCTTAGTATGGAAATATTGAGAGAGAGAAATTCATTTTTTTCCATAGAAAATGATATCAAAGAAAAACCTCGATCTGTAATGTAACGAATCCTGCTTTCTTGTTACAAAAAAACAATGTTAACTTCAAGCAGCATGTAATGAGGTTGAGTTGACATTATATTGACTAATGAAACGCGCGTTGAATGCGCAATTTACATGAAATTTTGAATATTCCCGACCGCACACTCGCAATTCAATGCACGCAATTCTGCTCAATTTGCCTTGCAATCAATGCGATAATTTCACAAATGAGTAACGAGCAAATTAATTGGTATGCAAATTAACTGCGGCCCTTTGTGGCAACTTAAAAAATATTCATTATAACCAAGAGCAATTTGTCGATACGATTGATCATAAATTGCGTGTGGTATATTTGAAATGCAAGTCAAGAGTGAAAGCTGCTCTTTCAGTTTCAGATAAAATTCTCTATATAATATTTTACAATAATCTGCAGTATGGGGAAATAAATTGAGTTTCAACCTACTTCCATCACATTCCATGGTTATTGACTTTCATTTTTTAAAGTTTAGTTCTCGGACAAAATTATATATTGTTTGAGAACTACACTTAATATTTTTATGTATATATTATACTTACTAAAAGAAATCTATTGAGCTAAAGACTTTTGCAAGTTTTACAATATAATAAAAAAAATTACTTTACTTGCCTTTATTATGAAAAAAACGTTTTGGTGATTAGATTTTTGTTGAAATATAATTAATTTTTTGGTCATGCTCCTCATCTTGCAGAAAATAAGGTTAGAAATCATGTAAACTCACTTAATAGTTTGATAATAAGAGCGTCCTGAAATTGAATTGAGTTAAGTATTAATTCATTTTATAATATTATAACGATTATGTTTATCAAGCTGCATTTCACTTGTACTTTAATAAATATTATGAAAATTATTCAGAAGTCTTTCCTATATCAATAAAAAAAAATTATCTTTCATTAAAATCGTGTGACAAATATTAGTCTCTTTGTCCTACTATTAATCTTGAAATAGTTTTAGAGTTTTAGGAAATGCAGAGTTTAAAATATTAATTTTTCAGGCCCATCATTTCTGATGATTTTACTCACACACACAAAAAAAAAAATCTTTTCTTTTAACACCTATATCAATAAAATAAAAATTCCCAAACTTATAAAATGTGAAAGCGTGGAGGATATTTTGTTTTAATATTGTTGCAGATTGTTTTGAAAATTAATTTACATTTAATTTAATTGTGTTTGTTTTGACATTTCTAATGTACCTAGAAAACTAATTAATAGTTGCATAATATATGCACTGTTGTAATTAATGGTGACAATTCGGCAATTTGTTAACAGGAGCCAATGCTATTTAATACAAAAACGCATCAACATCCATGTTCATTGATTAGTTTCTAGCCGTTGACAGACTGCTTGACATAATATCGACAGCCATACATAGAGAGAGCATAACACGCTGCACATAATTTCCATCAAATCGGTGCAAACCGTTGAGCACCGACAGGGTTCGTGTGGGACGTCGCCAATGTTCTATTGGATTTGACATTATTCGCAGCAGCCGCTCTGCTGTCAAAACAATCTTTCAAAAGCCAAACCCAATCCGCTTATGTGCAAATGCGAGCGCACCCACTATGATTTTGGTCACTGAAAATTTCATCCGCGTGTACTGAAACAGAGCAAATCGCGTGGTCTATAACTAGTTTTAACTCTTTCAATATTTGCATATCTGTTCAATTAAGAGGGTAATTGTAATTGAACATTGAAAGTGTTAAAATCGTTAATGTGGATTTTTGCCGAAAAAATTTATCAAATCCTGTTTGGTTTAGAAGAGCAATATACAAAAATTCAAAACATGCCCCATTTAATCTCGCTGATAAATGATTGCTTTGTTAATATTCAAAATTCCGCATGTATAATTTTGCATCCAATGTTGAAACACAAAATCTTTGTCATTCATCAGGCTTCATGAATCACGACAAGCAATTCTAATATAATATATTATGTACTTTCAAATAAATATTTTAATTTATTACAGAAACTGAATAAAATACTCTATTAAAAAAAACGTGCTACTCCAAACAGGAGTAATTTTCATTGTCAAAGAAATTCCCTTAAAACTTAAAACTTCAGAATTCCTAGGATAGAACGATACAGTTTCCATATTTGTCATTGACAATAATTTCATGTGACGTTAAATGATTATTTATTTATTCAGTCACAAACGATTCCAAAAACGAGCGATTACTTCATGATGGCGTTTTGTCAGCAAATATGAGGAAAATTACAGGAAGCTCCATTTTGTATTTATTGTGGCTGTAGAGAGAGAATATGAATAAAAGTGATTTAGTTAATGTATCCAGAATAATTAACCGCAGCCATTTTCCGGAGCATATTTTATTGATTTTGGTCGCAACAATTAGTGCCTAATTTTACGTTGGCTAGGAAATATACACATCAACATATTTTCCGCTGACCAGGATAGATGGATAAACCTAAGGAGCAATCTTTTGAGAGGAAAGTTTCCCTTTTTTCTTGCGAGCCGATCAAAAATTGTGGCCAACATCTATTTTTACATTTTTCTATTTTTAGACTGGCGCGCTTCACCCAAAATATTGATAGAAATCGTCCTCTGTGTAGAATTAGCTCCGTTCAAGAGGTTCTTTTGGCTGAACAAGCGTCTCGTCGCAAGACTAATTTTCGTCAATTAATTAAAATGAAAATTAATTACTTGGCGTTCAAAGGCTCAAATGAGAGGTTGTATGTGATTGAAAAGCAAACACTCTCTGTTTACGCCTGCTCAATCAATCATCGTCAAAAATGATATTAGCACTTCAATTAAATAGTTGGATTCACACTTCAAACATTACCAATTTCAACTAATCCATGGCGAAATCTGCATAGTAAAAACTTTATTTTATTGTTAAAACTATGTGGGCTGAAAAACTTTATGTAATTACTTGAGTATTTTTCACTTCAAAATACATCACCCTCAGACCTTAATTATTCAATTTATATCACAATCAATAATATATTGAAGGCGATCTATACAAGTATAAACCATTACTTTCAAAATAAAGCAAATTTAATGGTAAAATAATTCTAATTTGTTTTCTAATAATAGCCAAAATGGACTCCGTTGTTGCACTTTTGATTTTACAATGCCAATGAGGATAATTTTATTTTATCCACACAGGTAAATCACGTCAGGGTAATATTTTTGGCTAAGTTAAGACAGTGTATTATCGGTCTGGTGTATGCTTTGTGCCCTTTTTTGAGCTTTGCGGAAATCAAGCTCCAATCCTATTCGTCTTTCGTATAAAAGTGAGAGCAGGCAAAATGGACTGAAAACTGCTCCAATAAGCTACAGAAATAAGTTTAATTATTTTTCAACTTTCTATTATTATAAAACAATTATTGTGGGTTGAATCGAGAGAAATCTGTGAATCTTTTGTGCTCGGCAGTTCCTATCCAAGCCCTGTTCTCGCCAGATGTTGGAACCAAAGAGCAAGCATGAGTCTCTCCCTCTCCCTCTCTCTCGCACACAACACGTATGAATAATTGCTCAGGGTATCATGGTCTCTCCTTTACGCACCCGAATCAGCTGAGCATTTAGAGCGGTGTACTTGTGAACCATGACCCATCACCGAGTCTCTGTAGCTCAAAGCGATTGTACAAACGCAGTGAGCCGTGCGTACATCTCGTCTATACATCCCACCCACTTAGCCATGATGGTTAAAACGGAATTTGCCTGCGCGTGTAGTTGCAGCTTAAACAAGCAACGTAAACAACGGCTAGCAATTAGCGAAACTCGATTTTGCGGCGGCCCTAGGAGCTCGAGTTGTAATAACTGGATACACACTGAGGTACTGGAGATAGCTATCCTTATTTCATTTGATATATTGCTGCAGACAAGGGAGGGCAATCAATAGATAATTTGCCCCTTGGCAGCGTAACAATAATTTTAAATCAATTTTCTACTTTCTTTCAAGACAAGGAAACGTATATTTTAGAGGATTGCAATTTTTTAAATTGTTTTTAAACAGATTGTACAAAAAAATGGTAAGAACAAGAATCCAGTAATATTTCTAAATTTTTAATTAATTGTTTTCAACTTATATTTTAAAATTATTATTCATAATTTAAAATTTAAATATAAATAAAATTGGGAATATTCTCACAAGCTAAGAGCTAAGTTAGCTTAGGATAGTACAACAGTTTATTGAGCAATTTGCCTATGAAATGCTGAATAATTTGACTAATTAACAACTGTAGCGTGAACATTGAAAGAAGAATACCACGTGATTTTGTGCAGAATAATTTAAAGGGCTCAACAGAAAGCCTCAAATACATAAGTCCTTCAGAATTTGTTTTCGTTGTTTTTTTTTTTGCTCAGATATCAAAATTTTGAGGAGAACATGAGAAAAATGCTTTTTCCTCAAGCAAATATAAATAAAAGCACTTGCAGAGTCTACTTTCCCCTTCTATTTTAATTAAAAAGTGAAGTCATTGCAGACAAATACAATGCACTGCAAATTCATTCAATTGTGTGCCTCTGAGAAGCTCTACACTAACTTGACCCATTTATGCGCCTGGCAAAATGCTCGCCGCTGCCGTGAATCTCGGCAGTGCCGTAATTATGAGAGACTATCTAAAGCCTTGTGCTCTCGTACCCCTGATGCCGAGTCCGTGCCACCGCGATTAACCGCTGCTGCTGGACGCATATTTTTGTCCCTTTGCTCCGAACGAGGCAAAATCTAATCCCATGTCTCGCCACGGCAATCTAAATTTAAGCTTACACCGAAAGGTCGCTCTATTTTGTTAAATTTCTAATCGGATTTGCATGCATTTAATTTTGTAGTAAAAAGAAAATTCACCTTCAATTTATAATTTACGTTTTTTTAAATAAAGTCTATTCCAACTCAAAGGCAATGAAAATGGTTACTTTTTTGATGAGAAAAGAGCAGCGAGAAACACCTCTAGCCAAGTTTGTTTACAACTCACAAAAAGCTGATGGAGGGGCTATTTGCACTTGACCACAAAGGCCACTTCTACGAAGACTGTCAGAATTTTCTCTCCTTTTTGTGTTGGTGCAAATCCGATTTCCGCAACTTCCAAAACAGAAAAGAAGAGATTTTGAGCTTACGCGTGGAATTTTTAGGTTGTTTAACTTTGAGAACTCGCCCGTAAGCATCTTTTTTTTAATTGTTTAGATGGTTGCTGAGAAACAGTTATATTTAAAAGTAAGTTATTTAGCTGATATTCAAATGGAATAATTTTATAATCTCTGGATACTAATTATTTTCACGTTTGCATGGAGAGTTTGCCAATTAAAGAAAAAACCATGTGCTTTTTCGGTGCATCATCGCGAGACAGAAGGCAGCTGAAGAGTCATCTGAGGAGCGCACTGTGTGCACGATTGATCTGCTGATTTGCCATTGTGTGCCTTAACAATGGTTGGGGCCCGAGTATGACGAATCTGCCAAGCAATGCGGGGGGAACACCCGCAAACCGCAAAATGAGGATAAATGGAACCGCTGAATTCATCGCAAACCCGGAAAACTCTGATTAAAAGTTTTCTCATTCAATTATCACTCAATATAGTATTTATACAAACTTTGCCCTTTTGTGGACTTCCTCATTGAATAATTTATAATTCGGTATTTATTTCTGTATTTGAAATTTCTCTTCCCATTGGAAAATGTTTTTGAGAGACAGAGCTTAATTATTTTTGTTAGTAATTCAAAATTTTTGTTTTTGATCTTGATGAATTCATACAATTCATTTGGATGTTTGAATATGTTTTAGAGTCGATTTTGGTTTTATAGAAAAAGCAAGCTTATTAATTACATGTTTTAGCCACGATAATTGTAATATGCAACTAGATGAACGTGCATGGCAAGCGGGTTGCATAAATCGGTTGAATCGGTTTTATGCTCGCGACCACCAGCAGGGTTCCCTTGGTAGACTCGGAATGAACCGACAACTTACGCGAAATGCACGTAGATATATCTTGTTTGCCTATTTGCTTATCACAATGGTTTCTTGTGGGGCACAATGGGCGCGAGTCTTGTTATCCACCAACTCGCCCATATTGAAATTGTGCACATTCTTGGATAAAAAAAGAAGAAGGCATATTTCGCAGTCCAAACAAATAATAATATTGTGCTGACCTTTTACACCGATTAGATTTTCAGCAATACTGGATACTTAGAAGATTATTCAATGCCAATTATTGGCGATTTTTGCCATTGGCGTCTGATTTTATTCTTTACAGGGATCACGGTAAACAAATCAATTCCAAAAAGGGAATAAAGATAATTATTTAAGTAATAAAATTTTTATCATTTATTAATATTAAAAACTATACAAATGTTCTTGCTGCAAATCTAACTATTCTATTGCTTCTTTGAATTGCGATTTCTTAAAAAGAATCTAGAGATGAAAGAGGTGAGCAGCTACATACTATTTTTTACGTCATATTTTCTTTTTTCTTTCAAATACAAAAAATATGTAAGTCAAAACTTGGAAACTGAACTTCTTTGAATTTTATTTGCAGGCAAAGCTTTTTATAATATATGTTGAATTTATTTCAACAAGGATTTTTTTTATTAAAAAATTGCCAATAAGTTTACTCTAAACAAATGAAAAGTTTAGCAAAAGCAACAACTCGCTGAAATGGAAACATCAAAAGCATTTGCCGAAGGCTTTCGAGTTTGATTTTGTGGGCTTGTTTCCTTGTTCTTCAAAGCTTCCAACTTCTCCAGAGTTTTTAGAGCTAATAATTTAAAGTATATGAACATTATATTGTAATTTTAAAAAATTCTCATAATTTTTATATCTCGATAATAAAATTGCCGCGAAAAAAGTATCAGAAAATTGATTGTGAAAGGTCAAATTCGTTAAAAATGAATTATTATTTATTCAATTACAAGGAAAAACATTTTCCGCCAGTTTTCATCGCGCATTAGGAATTAGGTGGCCGTCAAAACTTTCACCAAAGAAAATTATGTGCTTGGCCTCTGGGGACGTTTATTAATGAAAACTTTGCAGATTTATTAAAACTCGTTTGAAACCAGTTTTGAGCTGGATAAAATTACGAATAATTTCAATCGTTTCTCCCCATAGCTTACTGGAAAAGAGAAGCGATTTCAAGTTAACGCAATGTATATTGAGAAGTTTTCAATTATTTTGAAAATAACCAAAATTTATATTTCCTGGTACACTTTCCACCTTTTAAAATAATTTAGCAACAAGAATTTTGATAAAATTTTTTTTAAATAAAAAACTGACCGTGCGTGCAGAGTGAAGGCGTGGGTCGGAGGCGGCGAGCTGGGGGCGGCGGAGGTGGGAGTGCCGTTGCTCCACATGCAGCATCGCTTGTCGACTGCAACAAGAATGAATCTGCTCCTCATCTTCCTGCCTCAAGTGCTGGCGCCAGAGGCGCACGCGCATCGAATCTCGCACACAAAGAGCGTCCGAACTTGCTTTTTTTTGTAGAGAGGGATAAAGAAGGGAAAAGGGACAAATGCTAGCTAGCCCCTGGCGACCCCTAAGTGGACAATCAGCTCTGCAGTGAAATCTTGGCGCCATTAGTGGCCCGCCAGGGCGGGTGGGGCTGCAGAATGGGGAAAAAATCGGATTTTAATCTTGCAAGAAGATTCTTCTAGAAATAAGAATTTTTATAACTCATTTACAAGATATTATGCCTTGTTGTTTATGTAACGGTCACTTCACAAAATTTAAAAGAATGTGGAAATAAATTGTTTCGGATTTAAACTTACATTTTTTAATTGTAAAATCAGGTTTTATCGTGAAGAAATACCAGGAATTAATTAATAAACAACTCTTGCGTGATGTAAATTAGTTCGTCCAGCTACTACTCTTTGAGGAAAATCAGGATTGTTGATAGAGAGCTTCGCATTCAATACAAATTACACAAACTTCTTGTGTACCTTTTGCAGCAATACGGGCTTAAATCAAATATTCACACAGCACTAACAAATGTATTTGAGAGGAGACATCTCTCCCGATTTTCAACGAAATTCAACTTCTAATACCCAAAAGGTACCCCCAAAACAGCCAAAATAGGGCTTGCCAATTTATCCTGATTGAATATTTGACATTTTACTCCATGAACTTTGAAAGTAAACAAAATCTCTGCATGTAGGACTTGTTTTTCTAAATTTTGAAATCTGTTTTAATTGGAACTCCCATCCCCTGTAGTGATGTATCGGGCAACTTTGATAGCAGTTAAGGAACACCCAAGGGTTGAGAAAGTTAAATACCAACTTTCATCAAATTTGAGCTGTCTTATCTGTCAGTATTAAAAATCTTAAAAACTCATTAATTTGTGAGAGGAAAACTTTTTTAAATTACAGATTTTTTTTTTAATCCACAACTTTCATCTCTGCATTAGAATAATTTTCACGATTTCAGTTCGATTTTCCCAAGATGTAAGCAATCAGCTGAGTGTTTGTTGAGTTTATCTTGGCAGAGAAAAGTTGGACAAAGTGAGGGTTGGTTCTGGTTGTTGGGCATCGATTTTGCTTAATGCAAGGCCGTTTGTGAGGCGGGCGGGCGGTGCACAAGGATGCAACACGACAATTTGCATCTTTCGCGGTGTGTGCCTGTGAAAGTCCTACAGATGCACTCATGATCTACTTGCAACAGTTTTTCATTGAAGTGCAAATTAATGACGCGCGAGAGCTGAAAGTGGAGAAGCTTGCTTGGGAAAAGGCAGAAAAATAATCTTTGCTTTTTGCCCTTTTCCTCGTTGTGTAACAAATGCAAAGGGTGCTTTTAATTCAAAGTGTATTGAAATGATGGAGCTGATGTCATGATGTGTGTACATTTCCATTCCGCAAAAAGGTGTCTCGTTACTTCTACATAAATATATAGTCAGTTTTCCAAAAGTACATATTTTGATAAGTATCAATTACTCTGTTTTAAATCAAGTATGTTCAAATGCAAAAGTAAATGTTGGAAAATAAAAATGTTAAATTTTACAAAGATTCCTAAATTTTTTCAAACAAAATAAATCTTCTTTTTCTCTTAAAAGTGATATATTTTATTTTTCTACCTGAATAATCTAGATGAAAATACCTGATAAATGTTAAATTATTAAATGTTAAAATGGAAAAAAATATCATTTTGTATTTTTTCTCCCTTCCTTTACTTCTAATTAATTAAAAATTATATGGAAATGAAGATTCGGGCTTTTCCTCGTTGCAAAAAATTGGTTTTTATTCAAAAACAAACGGCTGAAATAGGTTGGTACTTGAATTTGTTAGTTTAAAGATTTTTATTTTTATGTTAAAATGTGGTTTTTAAATTTTGCTGATTTTTTGTATTTTTTCTTGCTCATGAAATAGGGTCGCAGACCGTGACCGAAACTGGTTGAGCCGTTTGTTTTTTAATAAAAACCAATTTTTTGCAACGAGGAAAAGCCCGAATCTTCATTTCCATGATCATCTCCTCGAGTGTCAACTTCTTCAAATAAAAATTATATATCATGAATTATTTAAAACTTAAATTATTCAGTTATTTTAATCTAAATTTAACCTCAATATTTTCGACTTTTTTTCCACGGTTCCAAATTTATTTGTATGGACGCCGTTTTTGTGTTTCTATTGAAGCTTACAAGACAAGAATAATATAATATTTTATTCCCATGAAATTTTCTTTTTGTATAAATTTTATCCATTGGTTGATGCCTTACAAATCTAGATAAAAATATTTGATAAATTTCATTAAAATTCAACAAGGATAAACTTTACTCGCTCATATCTAATTTGATCCTTTTCCGTCTTTCCTCATTATAAATTACGATGAAAAAATTATACGTTTTAAACAAATATTGTTTTTCTGTGGTTCGTTTGAAAAAAATTTAACGAGTTCTGAAAACTTTTATCATTTTTCCTCATTATAAAGCAGCAGAAAATTTTCATTCAGCAAGCGCCTCTGGCAAAATGCGGGCAGTGGGATTTTTTGAAAGAATATGAGAGGCTGCCTGATCGAGATGCGAACGAGAGAGGTGGGCGGGGGTGGCAACCACCCTGTGGCCTCCAGAGGGTCCTCGAGGAGTGCTGACACAAGCCAGTTTGCTCGCTCTCACTGGGAGAGGTGCTTCTGCGTCGGTTGCATAACCACCTGGCCAATTTGCACGCCCGTCAGCCCATCGACCCAATCAGGGAGACGCGGATATGCACAATTTGGATCTCGCGTCGGCGGCACGCGTTCGACCTGTCGTGTGTGCGTGCAACGAGTACGGGATGTGAAAGGAATTGCAAAGGAAACAACACAAAACTGGGTCGAGGATTTCAGAATCAACGCTTCCCTTTGTGTATCTTGCTATCTTGAGACAACAAACATAAAAAACTTGCTTGTTACAATTACAAGAGCCCATAGCAAAAATGGATTCACCTGAGAAGTACATTATGTTCCACCTGTTTTCATTCCAACGAAAACAATTCAATCGTTTTAATATAACATTAGAATCATTATGTTCTTTTTCTGAGGTGCTACGGTTCGCGCGAAGTTTTTCAAAAAGAATGAAAATATTTTTTATTGAATCTGGGCTCTACTTTATTGAAAAAATCCACTTGGAGTGATAGCTTTGAATTAAATTTTTTAATATGTTTTTACATAACATAAAACCCTTTGTTCTCTGCAGCATCAAAATCTTTAACTTATTTAAATTATTAAAAAATTAAATATAATCTGGAAAGTGTTTTTTTTTTTAATCTAAGCTCAATTTCATTAAAAATTACATATTATAGTTCGTATATTCGATTCTTTATAAATGAAACTATTTTGTTTTCGATACGTTTGTACAAGCATTGATTAAATAAATACTACTTCATAACAAGAAACAATAATTCCTTGGTAACATGATTTTTTTAATATTCTTTCAAAGTTGTGAAAAGCCATTCTATTTCATTTGAACCCCTATTTGCACCCAGTATTTGATGAAAAAACAGCCCGCAGCAGATTTTTCAACTCAAAAAGTGAGTTATTGGCTCCGGGTAACATTTTTTTACCTGAAGAACCTTTAAAACATTAACAAAAATTGAAATCAAAAACTCGCTTAAACTCACATTTAATAAATTTGATCCGAGTGCATCCGAGATTAAATAAAAATTAATTCTGCAAATTCATAAATTAATCTAAAAATATTTGTATTTTAAGTCCTGCAAGGCTTGCTTCAATAATCGTGATTTTCAAACTAAGCAAACAAAATTACTTTTTAGTTACATTATCGATCCAATAATATTATTTTTTTATTCATCCGCATCCGCACTAAAATAGTAACGGGTTGCCGATATTTTGATTCTCTAAAATTTATATCCTACATCCTATGATAAAAAGATTATGTCGATTGCGCATTATTGATCTCGTGAGCCTGAACATGCTTATTCCACCTTTGCCATGTATTTCTCCGAGGCAACGCATTTAATATGATTGTGATTCTTGTATATTTACAATTCCGCGGTTATTTAATGCTTATTGTGCAGCAAATCTTGCTCTAGACGGAAAGAAAAAAGTTTTCTGCTTATTCGATAGAATCAAATCGACAATATATAGCATCAAAAATGCAAATATACAGTGGAAAAAGATAAAAATTCATCGCGTCTAGACAACAAATGGAAACTTAAAAATACGGACATCAAGTCAAGAAAAAATTGAATTGGAAAAATGCATTATTTAAATTTCATACACACACAAAATGTGAACCCATTTTCCGAGAGGTCTGAATATTTCATACATACATACATAATTTTGCAAACGTTGCGTTTTTGCCCTTTGCGTGCGAAGCCTCGTCTATACATTGCCATTCTTGACGCGAAAAAGGGTTTGTTGTAATTCCAGGCATGTCTCGCGACCGTCTGGCCGCTTTTTCTTTTGTCGGCTGCGAATTCCGCCGACGAACCGAGAGGGCTTTTCTCGCAAAATAACCAACATGCATTCCCAACAGTGTGGCTGTGGAAAAGCAACGGGTTATAAATTGTTTTTATTTATGAGGTGCAGCCGTCAGGCGCGAAGTAAATCAGGACACGAGCCATAATAGCATTTTGCTGCAAAGTTTATACAGTGCCACGTGTGGGGGGAAACGGGTTCAAATGAAGTAACCAAGTACTTAATCATATTTTCTTGGGCGACAAGGAGGCTGAGGGCTTCAAAATTAAATGGATAAAATATTTAGAAATTTTTTGGCAAAATTTCTACAAAAATGTAATTAATTTTAATTATGTGGGAAGTGAATTCTTGCTGTTCCAGAAAAATAAATTATTTCTTAAAAAGTAAAAAAAGCTCTTTGACGGCAATGAAATGGCTGTTTATTTTGTATTTATTTAATTTTGAATAAAAATGAAAAAAACTACCAGTAAATTATTGGAATTATTACAATCATAAAATCACATAATTCCCTAAACAAAGCTTTCATAATAAAATAAGAAAACATATCTAGAAAACATTATGGTGAATAAATAATTCACGAAAATTTAAGCTATTTAACAAGATTTAAATAGTACAACTGACAATGAGTTCAGTTGACAAGAAATATTTTCTAAATTATAATGATTTCTTTCTTGGGTTTGGTAAAATTTCTCAATTTTCTTATTAATTTTCATTGACCTGGTGTGTATCTTGATACTATTTGCACGTTTAAAACATTATTAAACAAAAAACGCGTGTAAATTTGAATTGCGACTGACAAAGTTTTCGCCTGCAAATTTTCTACGAATTTTCAATGGCATCACCTGTGGAATTCCAAGTGAGAGAAATAGATTGGTGCTCTACAGTAAAAAGTTGTTGACGTCAAATCTCACTCAATTTACTTCATCAAGCGAATCACCGCACGGAGAGATGAAGAACATGGAACATCGTGCCTGAGCGGTACTTGTGAACTTTGCGAGCTTTGCACGGCAAACTGCTCTCGATGAATGATCGCGTAAAGTTTTTCACCATTATTTCGCGGTTTGCTGGTTAAGTATGCAAAACATAGGGAAAGATTTGAATAACTTGCTTCAAATTGCTTTTTGATTGGAATGCTTTTAAAAATTTCTTTTAATCGATGAAATAAGAATAACGATTTGCATCATTATTAACTGAAAGAGGGCTGATAATTATGAAATTAGATAATTTAATGAATTAATCAACAAAATTGGAAATATTTGTTTGCAGTTTATTTAAATTAAACATAAAATTTTTTATCAGAGCTTACTTAATGTTATCGAATCGTTAGAATCATCCATAATTATATTCTTTTTCTAAAAAGAAATAACAAATATTTTATTATAGTAAAAGTGCTGTTTCGTTGTACAGAAGTACTATCAATTATATCCATAAGAACCATGCTATTATTCCAATTATTTTCTTCAGAACGCTACAAATATCTGACCCAATTAATTTTAAAAATATAACGCATTTGCAGAAGGAAAAAAAATGTAAATTAAGAATATTATTCTTTATTAGTATATTCAATGATAATAATATAAATTCAAAACAATTTTATATTTAAGATATAATGACATCTGTAATTCAATTAATTTTATTTTCAAATATTTTTTGCATCTTTATATCAAAGCGGCCAACCAATTATCTATTATTTTTTTTTCTTAAAGAAAATTGCGCTTGAGAGGCAAATCATGATAAATGATAAACAAGATTCTTCCTAAATGACCGCTCAATATTAGAGTTGTTTCGAAAATAAAAACTGACTTCCTTTCAGCCGTTCAGCTTTTAGCTGCAGCCCCGATTTCATTATTGGCTTGGTTAATAAGGTCGTCAGTACTGTTGTGAAATTTTGGTTGCTTCGCTGTTGTTGATATTTTTAATCTGATAATTTTTGTCTTGTATTTTTTCTCGTGAATTAGAGCTTATTAGCCAAAATAAGCCTTGATTTTTAATAAAAATAGACAAAATTTTCGACTAGGAAAATCTCCGTACATCGTTTTTAATTTAGTATATCAAAGTATTTACAAGAAAGTTATTTGATTTTTACAATTAATATACAACTATATTTCTTAGGTGAAATAAATTATTTGTAAAAACTTTTGTTTCTTTCACAATTAAGATTGATGCAAACAAAATTTAAAATTAATTGTGGATGGCAACTGTAAACTGGTCAGAACTGCCACTCTTGTTTTGTTAATGCTACAGTAGAGCAAGTTTTAGCCGATTTAACGTGAATTGTGTAGCTGCTGGAGAAGTTTTGTAAGCGAATTATTCCAGTCACTTGGAAATGACCTCGACGCGAAGTTGGCGGCAAATGGCACCTTATTCACTCTTGCTGGCATAATTTCCGCGAGACTGTGCAGCAAGTGATTTAATTGTGAGGAAAATCCATTAAGGGAGCGAAGAAAAATGTGAATGTTTTAAAACAATTTGCTGCGAAGTTAAGTACATGATTGTTCCGCACGCCACGTGCCTGATTGTGAGATGCTCGCTTGGTACCGATTGCCGGCATCTCGAGTTCGCTGAAATGATCCGCGAGAGGCAATCATCGCAGAGTTAATTAATTAAAGCACGAGACACGTTTGCAGAAATGTGATGAGCACGCGCCGCATCATTGTACATAATACGAAGAGGAGTGATGAAAACAAATATCTCTACTCCTGCTGGTTGAAATTTGATCAGACAAAAAAAACGAAATAAACAAAAAGAAAGAAGCGCGCAACAGCATCTTCTCTAATTGCTTTCAAATAATCTTGATCAAGAAAAACATTAATTTCCGCTTCTTTCAAGGAGAATCTAGGCGTATTTTTTCATTTTTTACTGGAAATTTTCTTTGTGAATTGAAAGAGTCAACGCGGTAATTTTGATTTTTTTTTATTCTGGTCTTGATTTCAAACGAAATTGCGTGATTAAAAAATTGCTCACGTAAGCTTTGAAACCGTGTTTGGCTCTATCATTATTTATTTAACCTTTGCAGGAGAGTCAATATTAATTTCCAGAATTAGCAGATTATATCGCTGTGTATGACAATATTCAATTGAATGATTTAGCAACGGTGATTGAATTCCCTTGTGGCACAAACTCATTAATCGAGGTGATGATTCTTGGAATGAGAAACTTTTTAGTATAAAAGTACAAATATTTTTAGCACTGTTAACTCTTTCAGCATGTGAAATTTTTAGCCTCCCACACTAAAAAAATCTAAAATTAACCTATTTACGGCAGGTACGGCTGACTTGGCATTTTTGACAGAGTTAAACAAGTACATAAATCATACTTATTTAATTGTGAGTTTCATAGGTCAATTTGCAAAGAGAGAATGAGAAGGGAACTTACTTTTCCGGCTGCGAGTCTGGCTTATGAGCTGCTCTGCTGACTCACTTCTCTGATTCGCTCACTAGAACTCTCCTTCTCATGATGTATTTCGGCGGATTTTTGCCTATTTCGGGTAGAATTTGGGCTCATTCTTGACCCCGGCATGGCGCGATGTACTCCGTCAACAAAGAAAGCCAGCTAATCATATGTGGACGTGTCTGATTGTCTTGTGGGAGAGAGAAAAGCGGGAACGAGTTTAGCAACCCGACAAAGTTGTCCAGACGGAGTTATTCAAAATATCGCTGTGATCGAAAGTTATATAATATTTCTAGCGACTGAAAAGTTTACATTTCCTAGAATCATTAAAGCATGAGGAAAATCGCGGTGTAATTTATTTTTTGATCCGAGCAGCCGTTGTCGCTCTGTGAGTATAAATACGCGACGGCCTCTACTTATGTACTGTACTTTTTCTGTATAGTTTTTTTTGCTGTATTCATGACTCATGACTGTATCGAATGGAGAATAAATAAATAATTTTCCATATATTCTAGAGTTCAAAAGTGCAAAAAATTAGAGACGAAATCAAAATCCCAATTTTTTTATTATTATTTTTATTATTAAGGAGGCATTTTCTTGCAATCAACGAACGTTGGGCCGATGTTACGTAATCAAATTAGTGCGAGCAGGTTGTTCTCATTATTTGCCAATTTATTTGGCGCGCGCGACACGCAATTATCCGCGGTCGAAGGAGGGCGACGGTGCGGCCAAGTCGAGGGTGGTGTATCGCGCGGCGGGGTTCGAGTTTGAGGGTGTGCTTTGCAGACTTGGCAAGTTGTTATCTGGCACAAGCACCCTTGGGCGCCCCCGCCCTGCGAATGTGCCCCTCTCGCGCCTCCCCCGCCGATATAGGCTCGGCGGACGCTTTTCCACTCATTGTGCGCGTTTGCTCGGCTGATTTTTCGAAATGCCCATTCGTTTTTCGCAGATACATTCTCATTTTGATGACCGCCGCTGGCTGGCTGCTCTCGCATTGTTTTCCGCGGACTCTTTCCACTTGGCCGTTTGTTATTTTTCGTCGAGTGTCCTTATTGCTCTTTCGGTGCCGTCGTGATTATAATAAAAATCGTGAAATGATTTTTATTCCTATCGTCCGAGTGGACACGCGTCGGCGATTTCCCAACCCTCGGTGACGTCAAGTTGTTGTATTAATGTTTTGCCATTGGGCATCACTCGAGTTATTGTGGAATTTATCTCCCTATGGAGACGGTTTTCATGATTGTCGAAATCAAATTTTGTATTTTTATTTTTGAACCACCTTGTTATACAGTTTTGTTGTCCAACGCGGTGCGGATCTTAATCGTTTTTGATTAACCACCCATGTAGATTGCAAAATATTATTTTCAAATATTTTTTGACACAGCCAATTTGAATGACAATTAACCACATTTCCAACTTGCAGATAATTACTTGATCAATTTTTGATCAACTTTATATTTTTGAATTATTATGAATGAATGTTGGTTTATAACGAAATATTCATGGTGAAAAAAATAAAAATTAAATCATTTATCTTAAACAACACTCTTTAGGGAATTTAACTGTTAAATAAGGTTAAATTAGATGTTTTTAAGAAGTTTTCTCTCTGTTTATAAATAATGGAAGCCTTAGAAAAGTATTGTTAGTGCTTTCAAAACTAGAACTTTTATTTTGAAAACGTCAAAAAGTTGTTAAAAGCTGATAAAAATCTCAATTTAAATGCAATTGAACTCGATTTCAAGATCATGAAAAAAGATTTGCACATTGAGATAGGAATTTTCTGTGTATAGTTGTAGTTTTATTTGAAGTATGTAGAGACTGCGAATATTTCATGAGGCTGAAAAAACAAAATGAATCATTTTCTACTTGCAGTTCAGACGATTTCAAATTTCCATCAAAATATGATATTTCATGTATATCTCTTTCAATTTTTTATCATCTCCTCTCTCTCTCTGTCTCACGAAATAGTAACAGATCATGAGTGAAATTAGTGGTGGGTTTTAGGTAAAGTAAACAAAATTTAATCCGGTGTTTTAAAATGGATTTTATTTTTAGTGCAATTTTGTTTTGATAATTTTCAAAAATTTACCTCAACGAATATCTGCAAACTTTTAAAAATTTATATTTTCTAAATTAATTAGCAGTTAATTAGGGTTCATACCAAATTTATATTATAATGGTTCAATATTCGTTCAGTGGTGCCTCATTCATGGATTAAAAAAAAAAATTCAAACGTAAAAATAATTATCAACTTTTTCTTGCAAATATAACACAAACACTTGTCATGTGCAATATAAGGAACAAGGAAGTGTGAATTCACAAACTAAGTTTGCCCAAAATTTTGTTCAAAACTCTCAGTTGATTGTAATAATATCAAAGTTCGTGAACTTTAACTGACAATGAGTGGTTTATAGTTATATAATTCTTCCCACAGCTGTACGCCTAAGTTTATGTTTCGATAAGGTTTTTGTCGAATCTCCAATTTGGCACAGTGCGTGGGACGAATCCATGTCCACCCAATTTTCAATATAATAATAAAGCTTTGTGCCAATAAGGGACAATTTGCTATCCAGAAACATTGATAACTGTTTCTCTGTCGAAACTAGAAAGTTTAGTGGGCGCAAAATTCGCCGAGATCAAAACGCAGAGAGGCGAGTGAATCTGATTCGCCCACGTTGAGCGACTTTTGTAGTACGTTAGGGATGAGCGCAAAATGCCAATATTATCGTTTTTTCTCTCAAACATAATGTGCTGGTTGGATCGAAAGCTTGACAATGAGGGCGGAACATATTATATTCAAATTGGAGCGTATTGCTGCAAAGTCAATATTTGATTTATTTTCCATCCCGTTCTATATTGGCAGCCAGAAAATAACAATAAAAGACACGTTTCGTCCTCGAATTTTTCCAGAAAGTCTACAATTTTTAGTTTGGAAAGGTTGATTATAATTATGGGAAATGGGAAAATGGCATTACTTTGGTCAATATATTTATTTATTGTAATTGTTTTTTTTTATATTGTTTATAAAATTTCTATTTACATTAAGTTGAAAATGAACATTTTATTGTGAGGTAAAGGGCGCGTTGAAAAAATTACATATAGATATTGAAAATCACATCTATTTATTTAACTAATTAACCAATTATTTCTTTAATTTTACTCCGAGTTCCACTGAATTTTAATTGAATAAATATTATAAGAAAAAAATATGTTACTTGCACAAATCTCATTAGCATAATTAGTGAATATGCCACAAATGTCCAGTAACAAAGGTCCAAATCAGAAGCAATTCAGCATAAAAATTTATCACAGTGCCTCGTCATTTTTCCAAGTTGTAGGAGTTTGGTGCACGCGTTGTGTGTTGACGGC
Organism: Neocloeon triangulifer; assembly: GCF_031216515.1. Classification (NCBI taxonomy): domain Eukaryota; kingdom Metazoa; phylum Arthropoda; class Insecta; order Ephemeroptera; family Baetidae; genus Neocloeon; species Neocloeon triangulifer. Next base: position 10,452,084 of record NW_026775546.1, read on the forward strand.
CGGTGCGCCGCCGGTATATTCAATTCCCAGCGGTGCTCATCATCAGCGCGGCAGCAGCTCAATCAAAATAATGTTCTGCAGCGTCAACGCCGACTGAGTTTCGTAAAAAATACAAACCTGCATTCGCTGGTTTGTGTTTTTTGCGGCGGGACAAAAAAGGAGAGCTTTGAAGTCTGTTCGCTGTGGATAATTATAAATTTGTGTTTGCGAGGCATTGCGACATGTATTGTTAAAAATCAAATTGATTTTAACACAGCGCAAGTGGTTTTGAAAAATCTCCAAATCCTAATTAATATCATATTAATTAATGAAGTCAATATTTATACCCATCTGGGTAAAATTCAATAAAATCATGTAATTAAATTGTCACTAATTGTTAATGTAGTACAATTCCAAGTTAAATTTTTTATAATATTTTGATACCAATCTTTCATAAGTAACATTTCTATTGATTTTAAGCTTGTCAATAATACATATAATAATAAATAATTAAAGGCGAAGACATTTATTTCCATAGACTATAGATTTTCATGATTTTCAACTATATTTTTCATAAATATTATAAAATTTTGAAGCACCGTGTCACTTGCAATTAATTATTAGATAAATTAATAATACTAATAATTAGTAATTAGATTATTTATTTATTATTTAAATGCCAACTTTTGGGTGAAAAAAGCGACAATTTAAATCATATATAACTGAAAATGAACTAATATATTCCCCTCAAAAATTAACTGTTTTTTTTTCATGCTGGAAGTTTTTGATTGTTTTAATGTCTTTTTTTGTCCATTAATTTCCCTTTGAAATTGAAAAGAAGCACTTTGAAACAAGTATAAAACCCGCAGAAAAGGCCTTCCGTATTTTCTTCTTTTTTTGTGTGCATATAGTGTGAGCAAACTGACTCAATTTGGCTCGCCTGGTGAAGATTTGGCGCAAAAGGCGGACCCAGCTGGCTTTTAGCACCGCCGTAAATGGAGTCTGTGTTTCACTTGATTAAAAACAATTAATCTCTGTTTACCTTAAAAACGACGAAACTCCATTATAGCAATTGCACCGAATTTATCAAGCTCGGTATAATCAAAAGAAAGGAAAGTAAACAATCGACCTTTTTCGTCGGTGCTGATTTTTATTTAAATACTGCATAAACATTTGCGTACACACAAAACCAACTCCGTCCATCATGGTGTGTTGCGACAGTTTGCTGAATGTGCACATGACACTGATTTATTTACTCGCCACTCGAGATGAAAGTTAGCGGAGAATTTACTCATCGCTCCCCTGTTTTTGGTGTCACTCACAGCACGAGCACAACAGGTGCAAATAAACAAACAAAAGCAGCAGGAACGGACCAAGTGAGATGAACACGCGGTGCACGTGCCGCTGCAATCCGCGGTAATCAAGCTGCCTAGACTTATCGATTCTGCACACGCACCGCACGGCCTTCTCTTGTCTGTCTGCCGGACATTCCATTAATTAACACCACGTCCCACCAACTTTCAACAAATGTGTTGGAGTTGAAGCTAAATAAAAACAAAGGCGATTTCGATTTTTTGTTTGTACAAACTTGAAATGACTCAGTAGAAGAGAATGATTTAAAAAAAAATTTAAACACATATATTAATTTGTATCGGCAGTGAAATTGAAATGAGAGCTTTAGAACCTTCATTATGGTTTATTTCAGTCTCAGGATTTAGGAGCGGCGCATAATTGAAGTCGCCTTGATTTGGCCGCTCCAATTTAACGCGGCTCTATTTAAAATGCACGACGCAGAGACCTTCTTAAGAAACTGTGAAATTTAAATACTATTTATTTTAAATGTATTATTAAATTGAAGTTTTTAAACCAACAAATTATAATTCTTTTACTGCGTATATTTGCAGATTTTAATTATTTAATGTAATAAATGTATTTTAATTAATATTTTATAATACAATGATATAATAATATAAATATTTTATTTTTAATTTGTTATTTAATTCTGTAATAACATAGTCAATTGGCTATTAGCAAGATATTTATTTTTATTAAAAAATTACATCAACATCAGACTTAATTATTAATCTTCACAAGTCTAGTGACAACCTTCCCATATCTGTCGGTTTCAATGAACTTATACCTCTTTATTAATTGCATATTCATCGTTTCCATTCCGCTCAACGTCTGGTTACGGCAATAATACAAATAGAAGAACGTGATTAAAAAATCAAGGGTCTAAATGAACTCATTCCATTGTCTTAAATGAGAATTAAATCGCTTCTAGCGCTAATCCTGGTGGCGTTTCTCATTCTCAATTGTCTGGTTTAAGTAAAAAAAGATAAAAAAAACTTACATAATTCTATGATTTTATTTGAGAAAATTGAATTTGTTCAAAATCTTCCTCCTTTCATAATATTTAACTCCCAAGTTATTTACGGCCACTTGGGTTCCACTTTATTTTCATCATTAATTAATTTAATTATCCGCTCGAATTAATTAACGTATACTTTACGTCCTGCCAAAAGTTTCAAAACGTTTCCTATTTATATACATCTTTGATATCTTCCTGCAAAGAAGTTTCCCCGCATATATTACAATCTTCTCACTCACCGTAATAAATTATAAACTTGAGTTTCCGAAAACTTATATCCCATTCCTAAAATACACGAGGAAAAATATGTGATTAAAAGAGTTTTGCAATCTCCGCAACCCCTTCGTCGGAACGCGCGACGGCACAGCGTTTCCTCAACCTATGGCATATTTTTTCGCGAGCACACTACAGACGTAATCTTGTTTTTTCATCGCCTTTTATTCGATGACAACGAAATCGTTTTCCTCTCTCTTTCTTTCCAAACCTTATCAGAGGGCAATAAAAAAATCAGCGACTTGAAAATTAGAAAAAATAAATTGGAAAAACGGGCAAATAATCCCGCCCCTCCAACGAAGTGATTTTTCCACTCATGTGAGTCTTTTGACGTGAGCTCATCCTGGGCGGCACACTTGCCCGTCCTACCGATGAAATTATACACAATAATTTCCAGAAGTAGTGGTGTATCAGCCCAGGACAAATGGAGCAAATAGCTCTCGCAATTTTCCGGCCGATCGCTCCACAAAAGCCGCTCCAACTCATTTCCCCCTTTTTATTGCCACCGCCGAATGTTTAGCCCCATATTTTTTTACTCTATTTCGTTTTTCTCGTCACAGCTTTGCAGCAAATAAAGGCAGAATAAAAAGGAGAAAAAAATGAATCAGATTCCGACCCACCCATTCGTCTTTTCCGAGGGAGCAAAAATGACGTCGAGAGAGTTGTTTGCGACTTCTTCGCGGGGGACACTTATTTGAGACACTTAGCAGCGTTTCTAGGGTCTGTCGAGAGCACGGCCGCGCATATTAAAATGAAACGAGAGGGACCCACCCTATGCCCGGCCGGCTCTTCACTTTTATCTCCGCAGCACGGCCCTTCCGAGCGAGTCTGCATTAATCCAGCAGAAGACGCATCGGCCAACTAAATTCGCAGAACTTTGTCTTTTCTTCGCGATGGACTAGCTTTCATCTTTTTTTAATAATACAAGATTATAAATGAAGGCCGAATTTCAAAGACGGCACCCTCTGCATTGCAGTAGTTCAACACACCACGCGGTAGTTTGAGAAAACCTGTGCAAACAGTTAAGGACCTCATCACTGGAAAAATTATTTTCAGCAAAATGGGGAGGAAACTGCTGTGAAAAGTTTGTACCGGTGATGAAATTTGAGTGGAATCAAACAGGAAACTCAAGAAGGAAAACCATTTCTCTCATTAACATAATTAATTTTGCGTTTTTAAATGTCAAACTTAATTACTTAATTGGTCAATACTTTTTATTTTTATTTATATTTATATTGAATCACGTCAAATAAAATTTTATTGATTTGACCTAAGGTAGTTGAAAATTTAAAAAGCTTCTTGAAAAAAAGTCAAGACTAATTTTAAACATACAGAGGCTGGATAAAACATTCTATCCCAATTTTTTTGTGCGATGTGTTTATAGGAGCAGAAAGGCGAATCCTTTGACTAGATCAACTGTTAACTGTTACCAGAGCGCCCAAACTTCTTTTTATGATGTTATTTTACAAAATGACCCTTAAAGATTGAAAATGAAATTTACATATTGTATTATTTGAGTACAGTAAAAATAGTTATTTGCACAACGAGTTTTTCATTTCAAAGTTATGTTTGGACAAATATTGACTTTGCCGGGCGGAAACTATTTCACTAACCCATAAAAAGGCCAATGCAAATAATATATGGCTCCCCTGGGGAAATTTTGCAAGTTAACCAGGCCTTCAATTTTTGTCTAGAAAAATTATTTCCTGAAAAAAAACGTTCAAATCGCTTTGGAAATAATCTCATTCTATAAAATTTTCCTTTGACCTTTATGCAAAAATATTTTCAATTTGAGACCATCGCAGAGAAAACTGAAAATGTGAATTTCCTCCTTATATAAACACAGAATGAAAAATTATTGAATAAGTAGCTCACTTTTAAAAGCTTAAAAGAGAGATACTTCATAAAACCGTTTTGCTTTGAGTTTGGCCTCGGCATCGGAGAACAAGGCGCGGTTCGTTCCTCTGCCTATTCGCAGTTGGCAACTTTTGCGCCAAAATACGAAACAAACGAGTGCAGTGCGCAAACAAGTTAACGAGTTTAAAGCTGCCGACGCTGAATTGCTTATGAGAAAACGAAAAAGTTGGGCCTCGCAACTTGACGGAGAGCTGCTGCTGTTGAGAGCAGCCTATTTTACGAACTTTGGCGTGTGTACACACCCGCTTGATTTTCACACAGGCTTTATTATTTATATTCGCTCTCGTGGAATTGAGCTACAACCAAGGTTCCAATAAATCCGCATGGGATTTTCGTTGACAAGGTTGAATGAAAAACAAAAAATTACAACAACAAAAACTCGTCACCTGAAATTGGCAATGGTGTTCTTCGGAATCATTTCCGCATTTTGCCAACACGTTTTCTATTGAACGCTCAAACAAGAAGTTTTATTGAGAAAAGCACGTGTTTACCTTGATTGATCACAGCCCGCAGCAATCGAGTACACGTGAGCCGCGATCACATTTCCTTTCTCCCTCGCGCTCCCCCGCTTCATCCGACGCAATTCTCAGTAATAGACTCCCACACCAATTCATACACGTCGCTAATCCGGGCAGTTACCCCTCGGGTATTGATTGATTCCAATCTGCAGGCAAGATTTGTTTTATTTCAATGGGGTCTATAACAAAGTTTGCCAGTTTCGCAATAAAAGTATAAGGTCAGTCGGCACGCACCCCCTTTCGTAAGACCGTAATCGATTGTCTAGAGGCCTTATTTTGGGTTGAGAGCTCTTTAAACCTGTCAGTCAGCGAAAAAGATGCCAATTTTGAGGACCGCACTTCCTTTTACTATTTTTACTCTTTCTTCAGCTGAAAATTTGAATGAATTAAGAGGATCATTTTAATAGCAGCTGCCAATTACACCTTCATTTGAACATCCACACGTTAAATTGTCATCTTTAGTAAATATTTCTGATTATTTTTAGCTAGTTTGAACATAAATAAATAATTTTTTGAGGGGGGGGGGGACATAATTAGTGCAATAATTTTCATGATAGAGTTAGAAATATCTTTACCACACATAGAGACTTGGTCAACTTAATTTGTTTGCTTGTCCTTATGTGCTTAAAACTGCCTTTTTATTAATTTTTTTTTAAATAAGTTTTTAAACTTTATAATAATATTATTTAGTAATTTTGAAAGTTTTAATGCTCACCAATATTGGCAACAACTTTTTTCTACTGCTTCTTTTCAAATTTGTTGAAAATTAAAAAAATAATGTATAATTAAATTCTTTTCTTAATTTTAAATAAGTGTATGTATGAATTTCCTTCTTCCGAGTAGCAAAATAAAAATTCATTTTTATAGACTGCAAAAAGCTTTAAATAAGATTTATTTTGCCTTTATAAAATAAAAAATGGTTTTATTGGGTTAGATTTTACTTAGAATTTTCAATTAAATTTAAGTAGTTAATTGACTAATGGTATCTTATATAGTTTTGCTAACAAAAAGTTCATGTTTGCTGAATCTAAACTCAACTATGCTTTGGTGAGTTAAATAAAAGACTATTGTGTTTACCTGCTGACTTTAAATTTGTTTGAGCAAGGCAGGATATTGCTTTTCCATTTCAATTAAACATCACCATGAGAAACAATCAAATGTCATTTACAAAACTCATCAAGGAATAATAGCAGAGTCGACAACTCAACAAAAGTAAAATTAATCATATACCTCAAATACATTTGATTAGAAAGGAATAAAACATTCCAAGATATCATTTTTGTGTGTAATTGGAAATTTCAGCAGTGGAACTCTCAAATTTTACTTAATTTTAATTTTTTAAAAATTATCACAATTATTCACCAGGGTCATTTAAACATTAAACATAAAATTAGTATTTAAGGTTCACCGAATCAATAATAAATGATTCAGCGAGAGCTAACCACCTTTTTTTGTCTGACTGACAGAGAAGAAGAAAACTGGCGCAATTAGTTGTGCGTTAAAAAAAGACCGTGAAGGCGCTATAGATGTGTAGGCTCCACGTTCTTACATTCACAAAACACAAGGCAGCGCAACGAGTCAAGAACAAAAATAAAAAATGACTCTTTTCTTGTGCTTTCTCATCTCTTTCAAAAGAACAATGAAGACGATTTCAAAAGAGCGCCGGATTACGAGAAAAATTGAGAGGGAGAGGAAAAGAGAAGCGAGGGCGCCGGCGTTTTGCATGTTTCGCCCGACATCCCGTCTCTCTCTGTCGGCCAAAAGCCTATCTCGCGCTCGCACACGTCCAAATCCGATGATGCGTATTTTCGGCCAACTATATATGCATGTCCCGAGACGGTTTTTTAATATTAAAAGGGTCGAATTTAAAACCTCACACTTTCGTCTGGGGAGCTTTGCCCAGTGGTTTCACCCGTGATATATATTTTAATGCGACTTTGGCACGAAATTCGCAAGGATGCTGGATTTCCAGAGCAAACCGTGCTGCTAAATAAGCAAAAAGCCCGCCTGTGCCGGAACTCACGGCTCTCTTTGATCTGCGCCCGCTGCTATTCAGGACGTATAATATATACGCTGGCCAAATTTTTTCCACCAAACGGACTATGTATCTTTTATCCGAATTGGGAAACTTTCCTTTCACTATAGCGGAATTTGTATTCAAAATGAGCTCCGTATCACTTTTGAGTGGAATTTCGTTCGGATTACTGAAATGTTTGGCCGTCCTCTTGTTCAAGTATGTTCTATGTCAAAACGCTTTCACTTTCAGCAACAAGGAAATAGGATACATGCATAGCGATATGTGTACAACAACAAAATTGCTTAGAAATGTAATAACATAATTATTTTTATTTCAAATCACCAAAAAATTCATAATTTACAAGCCATGTTAGTAAAATAATGCTCAAATCTGTGAAAAACAAACAGATTTTGGGTGAGCATAATATTGTATGTTTTGTTAGTTTAAACGATAATTGCGTGAATTTCATTTTGTATACAAATTGAAATTGATCAGCTAGATTCCATCCTTTCTTGAATTATGGCCAGGACCTGACCAAGATGAAAAGAAGCTTTTTTCATTTCCTCCGAAGCCTGGGTTTTGAGAGATGATTTACGAGGGTTGGTCGTGGGTAATGACGCAAGGTTGACTATCACATTCGACCAGGCACCCGCAACACACGCCTCCAAACAGCGAGCTCCGACCTAGGATTAAAATAAATAGATTAAATTGAATTAAGATTTAAAAAAATATATAATTTATTTTATTAAGAGTCCAAATTCAATTGAAAAAGGGCTAATAAATAATTGATAATTAATGAACATTTTATTTAAATAAAAGCCCTTCGGTGTTCCTCGATTTTCATAATTAAATTTAAATATTCAATTTTTTGAGACTGAAATATTTGAATGTGAGACAAGCGCTTTTGGAATTGAATTTTATGTACATACACGCAAATACATGGGTGAAAGGAGGAAACACAAAATCGGCTAGTGGGCGCGCTTTTGCATTTTTTAAGAATAATGCAAATACGCCGCTAATTGAAGCCAGTCTTTAGCAAATAAAGCGTCTAACTGCTGCAAAGAGCAAATATTTGGTATCCGTTAGCACACGGACAGGAGGGATTAGGGGTGCAGAGCGGCGTGCCGGTCGTTTTCAATGGCAAAATTGTACGGAACGCCGACGCTCGCTCGATTTACTGTCTTTCTTCGCTCCGTATTCCCCCATGAGCAGAACACAGAGCTCAATTTTCGACAATGGCCTAGTCTGCTCCAGTGAGCCCATTTTGACAAATGCGCGAAATAAGAGTGGTTAATTTAGTCTGTTTGCAGCCGAAATGAGCATTTTGAAGAGGGAGCAGAATAAAGGCGACGTCAAGGAAATTAAATTATTTGTGGAGGAACGAGTCTGAACGTCGCTTTTGTTTCTTGTCAATGAAAGGCACTCAAGAAAATTCACCGCGAATCCAGTAGTATATCCTAGCGTGAATTTTTTTTTCCAATATTTATATTATTTACTAGATTTCTATTCAGAGCATTCTGTTCAAAATTAAAAAAAAAATCTCTTCCTTTTGAACCTTAAAAATTCGATAATTATGCCTTCAATCCCATTGAAACGTAATATGTATTAATACATTCCCCCTCCCCCCCCCCCATCGCCATTTTTACATGTAAGTTTTTTTTTAATTTTATATCTGAAATATTTTTAATATTACCGGCTGCTGTTACCATTATTTTTAATTTGGCAATGACTGATAAAACTTTTCCAGGTAACAGAAATATCTTGGAAAAGCTAAAAATGTTATAGAAAAAGTTACAGAAAAAAACATGTTTCATTACAAACATTATAAAATGCATTACTTCGATCAATTAATTTTTTCACAAATTTATTTTTTATTTTTCCAAAATCGCAATGACTTACCTGCATGTCTGACGCGGTTTGAATGTTGCAAACCTTTGCGATTTCAGTGAGGACGGGCCATGTTTCGTTGGCGAGGGTGGCTACCTGCAGCGGAACTTGAATTGCCCTGTCCAAAGCAGCCGACAAAGCCCTTTCTCTGGCGGCCACTTCCTCGGCGGTGCATTTTGGCATTTTGCTGGCGGTCTGGAAGTTGAATGAGAAAGAGAGAGCATAAAACACATGACATTTCCGGCCCGGTTCTGAAGTTCCCGCTGGAAAATGAATGAAAACGCGGGCAAGGTGGGCGGATTGTTTGCGCTTCTGCTTTTTTGCTCTGAGCGCATGAAAAGAGCCAAAATCATACTTTGTTGGTTCCGGTGGAAAGAGATTTGCCAGGGAGTCATAAAGTAATCCACTTGGCTCTCCCATTCATGCGCATTAATCTTTTCAACGAGCAGTAAAAAAAATGCGATTGAAAACTTGAAGAGATGAGTTTTTATCTCAAATGTGTGAATACCATGTACTGATTGAATGCATCGGAGTCCGAGTCGATCATTGGGATTAGATTTTTCATCGAGAGGTGAGTGATTGGCAGATGAGTCCTCATTGTTTGGTCTAAATGATCCCATTGTTTCTTGCCGTAGGTCATTAGGCCACACATCGTCACCAAGCCGCATCCCTGAAAGTAACAATTTCTTGAACAAAATATCTTTTAATGTCCAAATTTTAAAATGAATTCATTTTCGTTGCATGAAGTCAAATTTAATTTGTGAGAAAGCTTTCCCTTTCACATTTCCTTTCCCAAAATGCGAGATCCAAAGTAAATATTTGCTAACGGAGAGAAATCAATTCTAATTAATTAATATATGTATTTGATGACACAATGGGAATGAAATTCTTGATTCAATTTGCGTAAATTAGTACTTACAAGAGAGCCGAGAAGAGCTGCGACGGAGCCGCCTCCGGGGGCAGGGGTGCGTGCGGCGACCGCCTCCACGAAGCCCCTGAGCGAGAGGGTAGTGAGGGGGGCGGCTTGTGCGGGCAGCCGGTACTCAATCACCCTCTCCCTGCGGACAAAAAGCAGAAGTCTCTTTCACAGGCGCAGGCAATTTTGAACAACTTAAAGTGGAGCGCACACGCGTTCCCGAAAATGGCACGCGCTGTTTTGACACATTTTTAACTTCACTGAAAAGATTTTGTATTCTGATTTTCCTGTGGGATTTTTCTTTTTTATAACAACAAACGGCTCAATACACAGGAAAAACTAAAATAACAATTAGCAACTCTTGATCTTGAAATATTTTTAAAAAGCTAATAATTGAATTTTCTCCTTGCCTTCTAAATGAAGAAAATCCCAATTACGTCTTATGTATTTTTTCTCAATCCAATCGAGTAATGAAAAAAATTATTCACTCTTTCACTTTCTCATTAAGCCGCGTCTTTATCAATCACCAAAAAGAGTATGCGAGAAAAAAGACCGTGCAATTATAAAATAAAAAATCAAAGCGGCTTCAAACTGACGCACTGGTGCGACTGGTGGCCGCTTTTTGCTCTCTCAAAACGGGAGAGGCAAAGTATGTACGCATATTCATTATTAGCACCAGCAGTCACGGTCTTTCCTTCAGCGAGAGAGCAGTTCGGAAGCGAGGATATATATTAATATTTTACAACGCGGCAGCTGGATTTGGGCGATAAGCACGCGCTCCACGCTGGCTGATTAGTCGTACGTTTCAAGAGCTTAATCTAGTTGGCCAGCCATTCATTTTCAAGTTTGACGTTTTATTCTAACCACGTCAGCCAAGCTTAAACTCCGCAATGGTAATATAGTAAAAGTATAGTGAACTTACGAGTTACAAGAGATACACTCAAGATTGATGCATTGTTGCAGAAGAGCTCAACTTTTGTTATTATGGCTTATGTCTAAGAACTCCTGGATAAAGCCCAACATTTAACAGAACCTGATGGAAATCTTACATTTTACTCAAGTTTTTCTAACGGAATAAATATAAAAATAAATTAAGTCAAAGCATTTAAAATAATTAAATTTTTGATTAAAAATCAATCATTTTTTTTATAGAGAACATGAGACTAATATAAGTGAAAAATAAGTATGATTTTAAACGTTTTAAAGTTTCTTATACTAAATTTGTTAGAACTATTGAAAAATATAGTTTAGAAATAATTTAACTTGTTCTCTAAAAAGAGCTACGCACAAAATTCAGTGATGCTGTTCAAATGTAAATTTTAGAGCAAAAAAAAAATAAATAAATAATAAATTAAGCCGACTTAATTACGTTTCTTAACGTAACATAATTTCATTAAATACTTTTCAAGATTTATAAACTTTCAATTAATTGATAAGTAACTTGTATAGATTTTTTTATTATTATTTGTAGACTTCTTTTCTTCTGTTCCTTTAACTTTGATACCCTTTTTTTACAAGACATAGTTTCTTAATCTTTACGATCTTCCAGCGCAAGAAAAGTTCTCAACAAACCGTGTCCGCCAGCGTACCAGCTTGTTTGAAAACTTTTTTGTCTCTCGTTAACAGTTACCACACCTCCCTCAAGCCGTAACAAATTATTTAGGCTCGTCGCTTGGCATTAACCCTCAAAGGCAGCTACAAACAAATTGCTTCCAGCAGTCTGATCTAGTAAATCAATCAGCTCAAAACTTTTAACAAACGCACCCGCCTTTGATCCCGAGATTTGCTAGTTTGGGAAGGTATGCAACCGGGCGGGCGAGAAAGCGCAGCGGGTTGCCTTTTCGTTCCAGCCGCTGCGAAACGTTTCTTGTCTGTAGCTTGCGGCGATTGCTCGTATATCCAATTTTCTTTCACGGTGCCTCTTTTTATATTGTTTGGCAAATTTACCTCCCACGTTAGCCGAGTTTGGTTGATTTATACAAAATATTTTGTTTCGAGAAGAAAGCATTTTGGTTCATTCTGTTTTCGTCAAAAGGAATAAGGATATTTAAATATAAATGTTCTTACTTTGGGTCGAATGGGTTTATTGAACTGAGTCCTAGTCTAGAAATGGCAAGTCGCACTTTCTGGTCTTCTTCCAATATCATCAGTCCCTCTTTCTCCATAAAGAACTTTGCTGCCTCCAAGAGTGCCTCCAAAGGAACCAGCCCGACCAGCTCGGAGCCGGCGACCCCCACTTGCAACTCTCCAGCGTCTTTCACAACCTAAAAAAGCAAACAAATCGAGGGAAAGAGATGCAATCAGAAAATTAATGCCGTTTGAGTGAGGGTAAAAAGGGAAGCGCCTTTCATGTCAAGAAAAATTTAATTAAAATACCAGGCTCAGTGGGTGAAGAAGTTTGATTTAAATTTTAGATCAAAAGAAGCATACCTCATTGAAGGCCACGTGCAGAGGGGTGACTTTGTGATTGGTGATGTTTAGCGAAACCTGGGCCAGATTCGCCTCTTCCAACCACCAGCCCATGCCCTGGACAGCTTTCAGACGTCCGACCTGTCCAGAACCACGACCTTGTTCACGAATATTCAAAGCAATTCTGCAAAAAATAAATAAGTACAATTAACATTTGGTAAGAAAATTAAAATCAATTTTTTTAAACAAACAATTAAAAATAATTAATTTTTTACTTCTTGTCGGCAGCTGGTGGTTTTTCATAGTTAGTTAAATATAAAATATAATAGCAGAAATAAAATAAATTAGCAAAATTATATAAATTGTTCTTTTTTATTCTCCTAAAAAAATAAAAATTTGCGCACGTTTTTCTCGTCATCTTTCTGGAAATCAAAATTTAAAAGTAGTCTTGTAAATTGGAGTCGGTTGACATTTTGTTTAGCTGCTTGCAAAACTAATAAGCATGAATCATCCAATTTAAAGCCAAAGAATCAATAAATCCTTGGCCAAATAATGGCTTAAAATAAGTTTCGGAAAAACCTTTAACCAAATAAAATTTTTAAAAAATTAAATTGTGCCGTCAAAACTTTTACTGCCAATTATTAGATTGAATTTTTAAGACGGAATTTATTTCGCCACTTAAAAATAATTTTTATTTTTAAATTCCACTTAAATTGCTATAAAAACAATGTCTATAATTTTGCTGGAAAAATAATCAAAATTTTAAACACTCTAATCGTCTGATTCAAAATCCCCCCCGCCCAATTTTTTTTATGCTCATTAGCAGTCAACTTCGCACGAGGCCAATGTAGAAACCTCCAAATAACGCATCCCCCAATGGGACTTCAGGATTTGTATACCGAAACTTTCAGGAGTTGACTGGATTTACATTAATGAAATCTTGGCAAAGTTGCTGCCGGTGTAGAATTGAACCAACTAAGGGAAATTGTTGGCAGCTAGTTTGAATCCTTCGCACGAAGGTCACAAACTTTTAAGGTGGCAAAAGTTTCTTTTCGCGTAGATCAAACGACACAGCAGGTCTGTGTACTTTCGGCAAAGTCCTTTTAATTCAAGTAGAAACACGTGTCCGTGTTAAAAGCGTTGAATTATATTATGTGCAGGCGGAGGGTATCAGAACTGCACAAAATAAACCCGAAACTTTGAGCACGCTTTCGTAATTATTCCTCCCTCTCTCTCTTGCAAATTCAAATAATACCACTCGCTGTCACAAGAGAGTCAGAAGTGCGGCACATTCGCAAACAACACCTCACACGAATACCAACAAATAATAATTTTAATGCGCCTCGCCGCCATTGTTTGCTCTCGCGGTGGCGTCGAAAGGGTTTCTCTTTTGCAGCCTAATTACAATGGACAACTCGTGTTGAATGTGCGTTTTGTGTTCAAAACTAATTAATTAATTTTGCGCTTATTGTAAATTGTAATGCTGGCAGTATGACGAGGAAATATGGGCACACAAATAAATTAATTATTGCGCCAAAGTTTGTCCGTTAAAATAATACTATCAGAATAATTGAAGTGTCTTGGCGTCCCTTAGCAAATATTAACCAAAACCGTGATATTTAGAGCATAATTTATGGTCTTTGAACGCATTCGCAAGCCACAATTGACATAATTAAGTTTAGCATTTTGTGTCAGATAGACGCTTGGAAGATATATTTTCATTAATGATTTTTGCAATTTTTAGGGAAATTTGCCTTGGATATAAATTTAAATTATTATAACTCCTCTTCATCTTTGCTTTCAGTCATTCAATTTAGTTTTTTCCAATTTCTCTCTGCGTATCCAAATAATTACAAGCAATTATATGGGTGAATAAATCAATTATGTCTGCTCTTTTGATAAAATTGGTGTTGAAATCATTATTTGGAAAACATGGGTATAGTTTTGCCTATGTATGACTTTTTTATTTTTACCACATTTCCCCTTTTATTTCAGTGTACTGTCCACATTCTGAGCTATATTTTGAAGCTAGCCCTAATTTTCCTGCCAGGCTCACTTTCATCTATTGTGAATGTGTTGAGAGAGAACTCCTTTCACATCATTCCTCTTGTATTAATATTACATCTCCCCCTCTTTGCCATTCACCCGACGAGCCATTACGCAAAAAGCTCAATTCACAGAGAGTGCGTGTTGTTCGCATACTTCTGGCAAAACCCGTCAAAGCTTTGAACCTGTTTATAATGTGCACAATATATTATCCAAAAGCTGTGCTTTTCACATCCTAATCCTCTGCATTATCAAATTAATAAGCTAATCGACGGAAGCCAAAATAGAATTTGGTGGAACAACTGATTGGTAGAGGGGGTAGAATTTTCAATATTGGAATAAATCAAAATTCAATTCAATTCACTTTTACAGAAGCGAAAACTTGTGGAGTTTAAAAAAAAGGTATTGAAATAGAAATATTGGGAAGCTCTATAAATTTTCGTCTAAATTTGCTTGAAAGACATATATGGATTCATGGCGCGAAGTTTTAACAGATTTTCTCAAACGCGCTTAATAAAAGAATTATTATTAAATACACGGTATTTTCAGCTTTTTTAAGGATGCTCATTTCTACACTTGCTGTTCTATTATTAGATGCGCAAAAATGCAAAATTTAATTAATGTTTAATTCAACTAAAAAAATCCCAATCAACCAAACCAGGCTATTTTTTATTTTTTTTTTTTTTTTTTAAAAACAGACAACTTAAAAAGTAAATTTCAAACCTGAAGATTAAGATATGTGTAAATTTTTTTCCCATTCTAGCATTATTTTTACTACAATTTCTGCAAAACAAAAGATATATTAAAATTTGGCGCCTAAAATTAATATAATAATCACCTGAGAAAAAAAATGTAATTTTAACCGCGATTAGCAGAATTATCTCCTTAAAATATAATTATGATTTTTCTAATTTTTTTTCTGCCTAAAAACCTACTAAACCATGTACAAAAGAAATTAAAAATGGCAAGTGGAAAGCAAATTTGGCAGGAAAATCCGTGTGTCCAAATCGCACACATGACCTTCTCGGTATCAATATCGTGATGGATGGAGGGCAGCCGCCGACCCGAACTGCGGTAACGTGTGATATTTTGACACCCAACGTGTGCATCCTTGACGGATGTTTTCGCGCCGGCGGAAAATTCGGCGAGCACGCATTCAAGTGGAAAAGAGGGTTTCACGCTTCACTTTGACACATGGAGTGACGGCGCCATGTGACTTGCCGCGTGCAGTGACATTATTTATGTGCTTTGGATCCTGGTTGGTGATCAGTGGAGCAACATTAGATTCGCCTTAATAGGACTAATAACGCAATCAATAATTAACGGAATCGCTGCTTAATTAAACCACGTTGTTTTGATGTGGTGCTGTGACTGGAATAATGCAAAATTCCCGACGGTGCTGGTTGGGCGTTTTAATTAAAATTCATTTTCCAAAAGGCTTACATATTAACGGAGAGTTCAAACGCACTAACGTGAATGAATTGCCCCCATCGGAGTAATAAACTTGAATATATATGCAAATAAGCTGAATTATATAAATAATGCGCATCTTCAAAAGTGTGCTCGAGGTGCGAATCATTGGAGGAATTGCTAATGAGGATATTGAGGGAAAATGGTGTTAAATGGAAAGGGCTTTGTACTCAATGCGCGAGTTTCAAGCAGGGAAGATATATTATGTTTTTTGCTATAATACAAAACTATCGCAGATCTACAAAAAAAATCTTGTAAATAGAAAAACTGGAACTGAATTTCTTAATACACTTGTTTTGGTCTAAAATTAAATTGTTAAAATGTTACTTGGAAGCAAATATTTTATCCAAATTTTTCTAACAATTGCAATAACAAAATTCCGGGTAAAAATTATTCATAGTCAAAGATTATTTTTGTATTTATTTTTAAACTTTAAAATAATTGATAGTAGGTAAATGTAAATAAATAATTATTAATACGACTTTAAGAGTTTTATAAAAAAAAAACTTGAATTTTACATAATGTTGTTCTGAACAATTTTTTATTAATGGTAACAAAAATTCAATGCTCAAACAGACCTTACTGAATTGAATTGAATTAATACTACCCATATTTTCTTTCAATTTTCATCTATTAAATCTAAGAACAGAATCTAAAAAAATCCCATTTTTACATAAATTAATTCGTGCTTTTGCACTTCACTTTGCAACTGAAAATTCCTCATGCGTTTAATTTTCATATAACAAATATAAAGACGAATAAACCTTGGGTAATGCAATTGATAGCAAATGATAAAAAATAGAGTTGGGCCAGATCTTAATCTCTAGTCAATCTCACCTATGTGCCTGCTCCTTGGTGCCAAGAATATTGATGTTGTACGCCAGCAGGAACGGACGAACCCCGACCATGCTGGCGCCCCAGTTGCTGACAAAACTTTTAGGTCCATAGTCGGGCTTCCATTCATCTTGGAGCAACTAAACTCACAGATATTTTATAATGTAAATCTTTTTAAAATGAATGTTAACATCATTTAAGTTATATTTGGAACAATCCTTGGTAAAATAAAAAAAAGCAATAAAAAATGATTTAGTTTTATATTAAACTTGGAATTTCCAAGTAAATGACTTGAATTTTGGCTACTTTTTTACTCCCATCTTTAATTTATTTTTAGAAAAAATATTATGTAAAACAAGAAATCTTCAGTCTATAAATTATCAGCAGCCCGTAGGTCGCCTTGAATGACCTTTATTTTTTATTTTATCATATCTAAAAATCACCTAGAATCTTTGTAAATTTTTATTTGTTCTCATTTTTTTACCTTTTCTTGCAGCCCCTCATACTCCCCGCCTCTGATCTGCGGCACAGTGACGCGGTGCTTGCCCTGTCTAGCGGCCGTCCCGTACAGGAAGACGGGCACCTGCAACTCGGACGACAGTTTTTCAGCAAGGCGAGTGGCGCAGAAGACGCACTCCTCGGGCTCCACGCCCCGCACCGGCACAAAGGGACACACGTCCATCGCTCCCAACCGTGGATGTTCACCTATCAAAAAAATTACAATTTTTATTTATAAATTGAAAGCGAATCTCCACTGGCTCATTTTCTAAAATAATTTCTGCAATTTTTGTATATATTAAAAACAAATTAAAATTTTGTCATTATTCTTTTTTCAACAAAAGGTAAGGCGCATTTTCAAATTTTTTAAAATAATATGATTAACTTTTGGGTTTTATAATTAGAATAAAAATAACTTCTTTAAGATTTTTTTCAAACACCTGTGTGCTTGGCCATGTCGATGAGCTTGTAAGCGACGCGAGCCGCGTTCAGGGCTCCCTCGATGACGGCGTCAGGGTCTCCAACGAAGGTGTAAACAGTCCTGTTTGTCGATGGACCAGGATCCACATCCAACAGGGTAACACCCTGGGTCGACCTGATTGCTTCTGCAATCGCATCGATTATCTAAAGCAATTGATTCATTGAATTTATAAGTATTTGAAATAATTTAAGAATTTAATATTTTCCATAAATTTCTACTACTTTTAAGAAATTTTTATTGATGTTTTTTAATTAGAACAATTTGAGTAAAAAAAATCGGATTTTTACTTTGCAAATTAGAAATCAGAACAAAATTTTTATTCATTTATTGGCGCATTATAAAATTTTCTTTTTGACTTAAAATTTTTTCTTCAAAAGACATTGCATCATTTCAAAAATATCCAAATATTCTAAAGTTAATCTTACACGAATGCTGAATGAAAATGAACATTATTTTTGCGCACAGAAGAAACAAAAATGATCATTAAGTGCTCCCTCGGCTTTTGGAAAGTCTCTCTGCCATTTAAATCACAAACAAAGGCAGTTCCCAGAACGACCATTTTTTATGAATGATTTTAAGCCGCTTTTTTACATTTCCGAATATTTTCTGGGAAAGGGAAAAATAATTTCCCTCATTCTTTCACGACAACGCACCTTCTTGTCCCGGCCCTCGCTGAAGTTCGGGACGCACTCGACAATTTTCTGCATTTCTGCTGCTTCGGAAACTGAGGCTTCGTATTCTTTCAAGAGATGCTTGGCAACTGGAGACCGCGCCAAGAACGATGGAAAACAACAAACCGACCTTGGCAGTGAGAATATTTAATTTTACGACGCAAGCAAGAAGAGAGTGTGTGTCTCCGGACGAGCCAATGGGCGCCAGGTCGGCTCTCGATGCTAAGGTTAAAGGGACACTATTATATGACCAAAGCGAGGTCGGTTACACAATCTCTAGACGTTTTTATAGTTCCACTGCCACTTTTTTCACTTAATGCGGGATGTTTTATCACGAGAAATATAAATGATAAAAAAAAAATCATTCAAAACCTGCTTTTTGCCGTCCGAAGCTGCTTTTCCTCCAAGCAGAGCTACATAATATACTGCGTGTTTGTTTTAGCCATCGGGGCAAAAATTTTTATCAGCCAGTGTGAATGTTTGGTTGGAGAGTTTTTTCGTTTTACGGTCGCTTTTTACCTGCGCCCATGGCCAGAGCGAAAGAGATGCGCTCGGCGAAACGCGCGCACCTTTTTTGTTTGGCAGTCGGAGCGCGCATGTAGTAGCGATAAAAACTTATGGATGATAAGTTAAGCACACACCTACACCAAAGTAAGCGGGTTGGTTAAAAAGTTCTGCCTTTTAAAAATAATTACTTTGCTCAAAAATGGAAACGTACGAAAAATTGAAGGAAAAAAACTAAAAATTCTGCGCCAGTTCGCTATTTATTTGGCACAGACTACAAGAATTATAACAAATATTCCTATTTAAAATACATATTTCAATTGAAGTAAAAAGTATATTTGAATATTTTAAACATTTATTTACAAAATTTTTATTCGTAGTAACAATTTTAGTTGATTTTTCTTTTTATTGTCACAAAACTAAAGATAAAAAAATGCACTGTAAATAAAAAAAAAGTAGAATTTTTTATTAGACTTGAATTTGATTTTGATTCGACTTTTCCATTAATATATTTCAGATCGAGAGATAATTATTATCTCTGATGTATCTCATGTCGATGTCAATGAAATTTTGTAAAGTTCTTAATTGTTATTTTTTAACCAAATAAATTTAAACGAAAAATGCTCCTCTCTTTACACCCCGCCAGTGACACGCCCCCTTCAGTAGGTTAATAATTTGTTTTCCTGTCGTCACAGGCTCGCAAATAATGCAGCAATTCGTGGTGTTTATGTTATTTTTGTGCGACTGATGGGAGCGAGCACGGCCTGAGGAGAGGCTGGAACTGCTGAAAGTCGAAAATTTGAGTGAAAGGTCGTCAATATGCCAGGCACGTCCGATTTTCTGCGCCGAAACAAGATCAAATTGGCTACGGTGGGTGGTCTGTTGGTGGTGATTTTGGCGCTCACCCTCTACTCGACCACCTCGGCAGGTGGCAGCGATGAGGAACTGGTCAGGGTCATCCTGCAGGAGGACATTGATCCTGCAGACGTGCAAGAGCAAATCAAGGCCGCGAATCGCACGTCGGGAAATTCGACTCTGATATTCGCCTCTGTGGTTAGAAAAATTTTACAATAATTTGTTTCCTCTCAAATTAACTATTTTGAAATCAGATTTTTCGCCACGGTGACAGAAATCCAACCAACCCTTACAAGACTGACCCCTACGCAGATGGATCTGATTATGTAGGAGGATGGGGAGCCCTGACTACGGTAAAAATTCAAATAATACATCATAACCTTCTCTATGTTGAATCATTTTGGTTAATCAATATTTTTCAACCTTAGAAATTTTAAATTTTATTCTATTTTTAATTAATAATTTTTTCCACCCTCAGAAGGGAAAGCGGCGCATGTACCTTTTGGGCAAGCAAATACGGAAGAGGTACACTGCCCTGATTCCACCGTTGTACCTGCCAGAGGATATTTATGTGCTGAGCAGTGATGCCGACCGCTGCATAATGAGCGTCGAGTGCCTCCTAGTAGCTTTATACCCACCACTGCCCTTCCAGAAAATCCACCCTGGTCTCGATTGGCAGCCCATTCCGGTCCACACAGTTCCAAGAGATCTTGACAGGGTAATTATTTACCTAGATATTCTTTTATGATCAAAATCTGCCGTTTTTTAAGTAAATTTAAAACTTTGTATAAAAAAAAAAATAAAATTAAATTCTGTTTTATTTAAATTAATGTTTGAATTCAATAATAATTTTAGGTATATATCAATTTTTATCTCTCTTGAAGCAATTATTTTCTGTATCTAATTGCAATTTTTTGTCTTGTGCAGGTTGTCAGCGCGAAAAGTGTGTGTCCAAAGTATTCCGAGGCCCTCAACTGCGTTTACAACGGCTCTTACTCGGCCCTAATCAACTCGAACCACAGTCAACTTTTGACCATGCTGACCGAGAAAAGCGGAGAACCAATTAAAAACTACGCCCAGGCTGAATCTCTCTACAACACTTTGGCCCTTCAGAAAGAACTGGGATTGCAATTGCCCCATTGGGCCTCGGAACAAGTTCTGCAGAGTATGAAGCAATTGGCCATCGATTCTCTTGCTGCTTTCACGCACACCAAGTTCATGCAGAAAATCAAAGGAGGTTTGCATTTTGCTGAATTTCAATTTGAAACTTTTGACTATAAATTAAAATATTAGGCCCACTTTTGTCTGAAATCCAAGATAGGATGCAGAAAAAGAAATCTGGTGACAGTCGGCTGAAACTCTTCATGGTTTCTGGCCACGACCTCACCCTGATAAACCTCCTGCGAACTCTGGGTTTCACGAATGATCTTTGGAAACCAAACTTCTCGGCTTCGCTCCTTGTCGAACTTCACAGAATCGAGAAAAATGACATAGTTCAAGTAATTAATATTTATTATTATTATAATTTTATATTCTATTTCTTTTGTAATTTTCAGTTATGGTACAATAACGGATTTGAAGAAAATGCCAATTTTGAGCGTCTTCAAATACCTGGCTGTGACCTCGACTGCACACTCGAAGCATTCCTTGAGGTGACCAGGGACGTGATTCCCACTACTTGGAACCAGGATTGCACAACAGGACCTTCTGATAACGAGGCTTGCTTGCATTTGTGATTCGTAAGTTCCTAGACAAATATTTCTGGCAGTGCCTTAAAAGACAGCATATTTTGATATTTTTTCTTGAGAAAAACCATGAGATATTTTTGGTAACTTTTGTGCAATAGATTATTAGATCCTCGCATTTACTAAGAAAAGTATTTGTACAATAAATACATTAACTAATTGAAATCCAAACTTTTTCATTTAATGTAAAATATTTGAAGTCGTATAACATGCCAAATGTTAAGGTCCTATTGGTTAACCCTGGCAGCTTCAATGATACAGGAGATGTGTGCTCTAAATACCTCCATTGCTATATTGAGGTTTGGCAGGTTGGTGAACTCTCCCTGTGAAGCAATAATTATGTTATTGTTTGAAAACACAAGAGATTTAACTAATTGTATGTGCTGATTCTGTGTTCCTTTCTCTTATCGAAGCGGCAATTTATTTATTTATATTATTTAATCAGTTTTATGTATAATGAATTAGTTGTCTGTCTTTGTGCTTCGCATTTAGATTGCTAGGAGGGTACTTAAATATTTTCTTTCTTCTCTGAAATTAATTAAATTGTTTTTATTCCTTTTTTTAGTAGGTATCAGAATTTGAATTTTAATATGCAGATCCCAAAGTTTGACAAATTGTTGAAATACACTTTTACATTTATTATTTAAGCAAGACTTATTCACCTCTTTGGTCTTTGCCTTATCTCTGCGTCGCAGGCTCAAAGAATTTCGAATTTGATCCAAAGAATTATAATATTATTATTTTGTGCAACTGATAGTCTAGAACCCGGCCTGAGGTGGAGGTGCAAGTAGAGAATACAATGTTCCCCAATTTGCCAAGCACAGCCGATTTCCTGCGTGGAAATAAGATCAAATTAGCTACGGTGGGTATTCTTTTGGTGGTGATTTTGGTGCTCACCATCTACTGGACCACCTTGGAGAAGCAGGTCAGGTTCATCCTGCTGGACGATTATTCTGCAGACGTACAGGAGCAGATCAATGCTGCAAATCGCACGACAGGAAATTCAACTGTGATTTTTGCATCTTTGGTTAGTGTTAAGAAAAATATTCGTGAATTTTCTCAAATTATTTATTCACTTGATAAATTTTCATAGATTTTCCGCCACGGCGACAGAAATCCAACCAACTCTTACAACACTGACCCTTACGCAGATGGATCTGATTACATAGGAGGAATTGGAGCTCTTACTTTGGTCAATGAAAATAAATTTAATCCTTTTCTTCATTATTAATTTTTATTTTCAAAGAAGGGAAAGCGGCGCATGTACCTTTTGGGCAAGCACATTCGAAACAGGTACACTTCCCTGATTCCACCGTTGTACCTGCCAGAGGATATTTACGTGCTGAGCAGTGAAGCCGACCGCAGCATAATGAGCGTCGAGTGCCTCCTAGCAGCTTTACACCCACCACTGCCCTTCCAGAAAATCCACCCTGGCCTTGATTGGCAGCCCATACCTGTGCACATGGTCCCATTTCGTCATGACAAGGTATTAATTACCTTAAAACCAAACAAAGCTATTCTTAATATTTTAATATTAAATAACAATAAATAATGTTTTTAATTAAATCAATTTGATGCTATCAAACAATCCAAAAGAAAACTCCCGGCTTTCATAATTTTTATTTTTGCAAATTTGCAGGTTGTCATAGCTAAAAATCTGTGTCCAAAGTATTCCGAAGCGCTCTCCTGCGTTTACAACAGCTCGTACTCGACCCATATCAATTCAAACCACAGTCAACTTTTGACCATGTTGACCGAGAAAAGTGGAGGACCAATTAGGAACTACGCCCAAGCAGAATTTCTCTATAACATTCTTATCCTCCAGAAGGAACTGGGATTGCCGTTGCCGGAGTGGGCTTCGGACCAAGTTTTGCAGAGCATGAAGCAATTGGCCATCAATTCTCTCGCTGCTTTCACGCACACCAAGTTCATGCAGAAAATCAAAGGAGGTTTGCATTACCATTTCAAATTAAAAAATTGTGAATATAGATAAAAATATTAGGCCCACTTTTGTCTGAAATCCAAGATAGAATGCAGAAAAAGAAATCTGGTGAGGGTCGACTGAAACTCTTCATGGTTTCTGGCCATGACCTCACCCTTGTAAACCTTTTGCGAGCTCTGGGTTTCACGGACGATCCTTGGAAACCAAATTTTTCGGCTTCGCTCCTTGTCGAACTTCACAGAATTGAGAAAAATTACATAGTTCAAGTAATTATTTTTTATTATATAATAATTTTATATTATATTTTCTTTTTTAATATTCAGTTATGGTACAATAACGGATTCGAAGAAAATGCCAATTTTGAGCGTCTTCAAATACCTGGCTGTGACCTCGACTGCACACTCGAAGCATTCCTAGAAGTGACCAAGGACGTGGTTCCTACTACTTGGGACCAGGATTGTACGACAGGACCTTCTGACAGGGAAGCTTGCTTAAATATCTGACTATTTCCTTGAAAATATTTTATTTTTTGCAGTAGACGAGAACATTTTAAAATATTTTTAGAGAAAGATTTATGAAATTTTGGAACTCTGGTGTAATTAATATGTAGTTTTGCTAATATACTATAAAAAGCATACGCCAATAAATCAATTACTTTATAATTGATATATATATAAAACAAAAACTTGTATACCTTTGTCGTGAAATATCAAGCCCTGAAAAACTAGAAGCACATTTATGTTTCCTGTTTGGGAATTCCAGCAGCTCTGATTATACAGGAAGTGTGTTGCTACAACTCTCCGCTTCCATTGCTGCATAAATCTGTAGGTTTGCAAGTTCCCTCAGAGTGCAACAATACGTGGTCGTATTTGAAAACTGTCGCAGTAAAATGAGGAATTTTACTTTGGCGTTGATTTTCTTCGTCTTTCTTTCTTTGATCATGACGGTAATTTTTTTTTAATTTTTCAATCATAAGCATATCATTTTTGAATCTAGACTTCTGGATTTGCTTTTTACTCTCGCTTGTTGGAGGGTAATGAAATATATTTTCTCCCATTTTCAAAGTTGATTATTTAAGTCTGTTATACTTGACAGGCAGCAAGAAATTGAAAATGGAGAGGGCCATGGGTCTAAGACACTAATTAATGGTTTATAGCTCCATAATTTATGAATTTGGCAGTTATATAATTGTGGAGGCAAAAAAAAAAATATAACAAGGGAGTGGGGAGTGGGGATTTGAAAACTTCATAGCAATCTGTTTTTCCCCTCGTAAAAATGGAATAAATTCGCAAGTATTTCCAAGCACAAAACATCTTATCTTATTAATTTAATTACAAATTAAACACACCTTTTTCTTGAAAAGAATCTTGATTTATGGCACGCATTACATTGATATATTCATTATTTTAGCACCACTTATTACAATTTTTAGTGTAGTTCTTCCAACGTAAAGATTTATCATTAGTGATCCGTTTGGATATATTAGTAATAAAATTTTTTTCTTTCCTAATCTGCAGCGTAGAGGAGTGCGCTGATTTTTCATATATAAATTATAAAGAATGTTCACAAAGAGTACAAATGCATTACGTCATATTTTACATATTTCGGAAAAAGAAAAGGCTCGGAGCTGATGATACTTAAAATAGGTGTATAAGAACACAACAAACAAGACTTCTGAGAGATATTATATTAATTCACTTTGAACGAATCACTGCCAATTTAAAGTTACTATCGTGCTTTTATTGTCTGCATAGGCACCATTATTTTCATTACTTTTTGCAATTATGGCACCGGATCATCCTAATATTATGATTTGCAGTTACCAATAATTAATTTTCTTTATCAGATATACATTTATATAGACTCCCCCAATAAACTACCTCTTTAAATAGTTTTGATTTAACTGATAATATAATAGCAAAAAGTGAAATAAATTTTTTGGGTACCATCATAATGTCCTAAAGAAAATGTCCTAAATTGAGGTTAAAGACAATGTCCTAACAGAGAATGTCCTAAAGAAAATATCCTAAAGATAATGTCCTAAAAGCTATGATCGCACATTGTCCTAAAGATTTTGTCCTAATTGAATTTAAAGAAAATGTCCTAAATTTCGGAAAATTGGTTGATATATTATAAAAGTTTAGTTTTTTCAACAGGGACTAACATGAACTTCATTCCTTATCAAATGAATTCACTTATGCAGAAAGAATATGATGCTAATTGTCGAGCTTCTCTGTCACATTTCTAACGAAAGTTGATCATATAATTCAAAATATTAAAGTGTATATAAGTTTGAAACAATCATATTATATTCCACAAATACAAATAATTTAAAAAAATAATATTATTACTATAACGTATATTGAAAATAAATTTAACGAATATTTTCAATTAGAATTTTTCAAATTTTTTGTTTTGAAAAAAAAATTCGAATGATATTTCTAAGTAAACTTTTTCATAGGAAACAAAAATACATTTTCCTGAAGATTTTTACGAAATTCTTTGAAACTATTGTATGGAAGAAAGATTAATAGTTATAATTTCTCAACTACCCGTAGAAAAAGCGAAGAAAAAAATATTTAAAAAAAAATATTTAAAAAAAAATATTACAGTCATTACAAAAGCCTAAAATTACTAAAATTAGTTCAAAAGTCTATAATATATATGTAATTATGTATATTTTCCGATAAAGACTATATATGAAACGTAAAATAATATTTTGAATCAGGATAAATTTTAACACAAAATTACTTGAAAGGATAAATTAAATTTTTTTTGCACATGACACATGACTTGTCATAACTTTCAGGCGTTAGGATATTTTCTGTTAGGACATTTTCAATTCTCACTTTTAGGGCATTTTCTTTAGGATATTTTCTGTAGGACATTTTCTTTAGGATATTTTCCGTTAGGACATTTTCTGTTAGGACATTGTCTTTAGGACATTGTGAGGCACCCCAATTTTTTATATTTGACCAAATTCAAAAGGGAGTCTTATTTTTTCGTCTCGAAGCGGAAAGACTAGCAAAAATAATAAGAGGTGGTAGAGTACAAAATAATAACAATTTTGGTCCAGAAGAACTATGCAAATAAGTAAAAGCTCTCGTCAGGTTAACAATATTCATACCTTTTAGGAAATGCGCGGAAATTAAAATTAAAAAAGCCACTTTTTGCCGAATTCAAATATATAAAACACATCTCACAATCAGCAGAGCGGCGCTTTTGGAAACTAAAATAAAAATTGGGCCGTGGGCCTTTTCTCTAAAATGAACACATAATTGTCAAAGTTTGTGTGTGATCGATCAAAAAATTCGATCTAGTAGGCTCGGTTGAGCTGCACCGACAGATCTTCGGTGTCTTCAGGTTCTTCTACGGGACTTTCGTAGTCGTTCTCGAAAGATGAGCCGCTAGAAAGGCGGAAAAGTCAATTAGAACAAATTTGGTAAAATCAAAGGAAGTCACAGATAATAATTATAAAGCAAAATTCCAACAAAAAAAGGAGTCCTCAAGCCGAGTGCACTAAAATTGCGAGGAGTTATTTTTCAAAGTTTGAAACTAAAAAGAGAAAAATTCACAAAGGCCTAAAATAAAACAAAAACTAAGGACCTAAGAAAAGGTAGACAGAACACAAAACGCAAGCTACAACTCTGCAACACAAAACATCCACAGGTGCGGCGCAAAACGCGGACAAGTCACAAGAAAAGGAACATTTATTTATCCTTGGAAATAATTCCTTTTTCTTTACCAATCTAAATAATGTGGTAGAAATTGCAGTTGAAAACGGCGAGAACGACCGCGTTAGACACGACGAGCAGAGGCAACAAGATCAGCCGCACGGACCCTGACGACGAAGAGCCTGGCAGAGCGCCGAGCCTGATTGTTTTGTGGGGCGCGTCATCTCTCAGCACCAACGACGACGGCTCCCAAATACCCCTTATCACGATTTGCAAGAGAAATTCACTTAGTAAAATCATGCGCAAGAGGAAAGAAATTCAAGGAAATTATAAAAATCCAAATTTTAAAATTAATTCTGAAATTAATTTTTTAATTTAAAATACCAAAAATCTTTGATCTCAAAAAGTTAGTCCTTTCTGTTCATCAAAAAGCAAAAATCCATGCTAAAATTTATCATTTTTTAAAGTAAAAAAAGAACATATTCAGAGAAACTAAAGTAAAATTACCTGGAACACTTCTGAGCATTGACTGAAATGATCGCCTTTTCGAAGAGATTCAAAAGCGCCGAGTTGTTGAAGCGCACCGAGTGGATGCACCCTGTGAAGCCCTGGCCATGCTTCCCACCAGTCATAAACTGGAGCTTGGGTAAACCACCTAAAAAATTTTAATTTAAAGATAGATTAACATTTTGTTTTTCAAATTAAAGAATCTAAATTTACCCAAGAAGATGTTTCCATTTGTGTTAAGCAGCTTGAGGGTGCCAAGGCTGACCCCGATGACTGGTTCGTCCGAGTCAAGCGTCATCGAGCCGTTGTTGGCGTGGCGCCAGATGCGGACAGTGTGTCGCTGTTTGTCGTCCACCCGTCTGCGTGACACGAGTTTGGCTGGACCCGAGCCGAGCTCCCAGCCGAACTCGAGGTATCCGTCAACCACGGCCAGGGAAAGGTAATCCTCCGAGCGGCCAGTGTTCTTCAGGCCGGGCGTGCTGGGCGATTGGCCGTGCCAGAGCAGAAGACCATGGGCACTGCGCGCCGTGAACTCAACCTGCAGCTCCTCAGGTTGGTTGGAGTTGATGTGTGGCAGGAAGGTCTTGTTCAACTCGAGGTACCCGTCACCAGCAAAACCAACCTCTTCACCATACTCCTCGCCTGGGAAAATGATAATTTAAAAAAAAAATACATTATTGAACATAATTATCAGAATTGTTTTTAGACATAATTCAATTAATCTTATTATCCAACAGTTAAATTTTTTACAGTATTTTATTAATTGAAAAATTCCTGTTTCTACCAGTTGCTCTTAAACTTGCAATGTACTAAAATAAATTTAAAAATATAGAGAAATAAGAGCTCTTTTGTTATATTTCATGATGTATTCATCAATAAATTAACTTACGGATCTCGCAGTTAAGTCCGGCAAAGCCTTTGGGACAGTTGCACTTGTACGAAGTGGACGTACCAACGCACACGCCATCGTTCTGGCAGAAGGCCTGCGTGCTGCACATGTTATCCTCACTCTCGCAGTTCTTGCCTCTGAAAATAACATAAATTGTTAGTCAACGTAGAAAGTGTAAAACAAATATAGGCTTAAGAATTATATAATATATATTCAAGATTAAAATTAATGTTAATTCATTGTTTCAAAAAAAATTGAAACAACAAATTAAATTTACTGTAACCATGATTTGAAAAATTCCCAATGTTATAATATTAAAAAATTTTAAAATTATGCTTACAATTGGAATAAAAAGAATTATTGACCGAATTACCACTAAAATTATATTAAATTAAAAACCAAAATATAAAAGTGAGTAGGTTTTCAGATGCGATTTGAACTTAAAAAATTAAAAAAAAAATATTAAATAGTTTTTTTCATTTTATTACAAATAAAAATTAAAATAAATTATTTTACCTGAATCCTTCAGGGCAGTAGCAAGTGTAATCATTCTCAAAGTTTTCACAAGACGCGCCTTGCAAGCATGGTGAACTGTCGCATGGTGACTCGATCAGGCACTGCGCCACATTCGACGCGCCAACAGCCGAGTTGATGATGTCCAGGCTGACACCAGTGACGTTGATCTGCGAGATGCATCCTTCAAAGCCCCTCTTGACTCCAACCTGCGAGTTCAGGGTGACCTCTGACTTGTCCCAACCGCCTAGATAGAGCAACGTGCCCAAATTCAAGCCTCTCTTGGATCCTGGCGCTTTTCCGACCGTCGGTTCCTCGCCGTCCACCGAAATCGATCCGACCGCCAGAGGTCCCCGGCTGACAGACACTCTGTGCCACTTGCCAGGGCTCAGGGTCTTTTCGCTGCGGATGGTGGCCAGGCCGGAGCCCATGTTGAACCGGAACTCAGCCTTTTCGTCCTTGATGACGACTGCGAGGAAATCTCCGGTGCCGTCATTATTTTGGGCGGTGTATAGGAGGAGGCTGTCGTCCAAATCCTTGGGCTTGAATCGAAAGCCGATGTCTGACCTGCAGATTAAAGAATATTATGCAAGGGATTTATTTTTATTGAAGAGAAAATTAAATTTGTTGGTTAAACAAACATACTTAATAAAAAGTAGGCAATTTTACCTACTAATATGTCGCGCAGGTTGCATAATATAGCTTTTTTAACTTACTTTCCAAACGTCCTGAGTTTTGGGTAAGAAATCCAAGCATTTTTGCTGAACAGGGGCTCAGATATTTTGATCTGCTTGTCACATTTAGCACCCTCAGTGCCAAGTGGGCAGTAGCACTCGATACTTCTGTCCTTTTCCTCGCAACGTCCTGCACCACAGGCTCCTGTTTTGAAACAAACGTTTAAAATTACTGGGATGCGTTACATTATTAAAAATTTACCAGGGTAGCAGACTTCACCCTGGAACTCGCAGTTGATGCCTGAGTAGCCTGAAGGGCAGATGCACTTGTATCCCATTTCAGCGTAGGCTTCTTGACAAACGCCCTGATTGATGCACTTGCTTTCGGCGCAAGTTTCACACAGGGTCACACCTTCCTTGACCAAGGCCTCCTTCATCAGGTCGACTTGCTTGGATCCGAGGATCAGTTTTCCAACACAACCTATTCATAGCAATTATATGTAATTTTCCCAAAAAAATTTCAATAAAGATTCTGACCAACGAATCCTTTAGTGAATCCATTGAGTCTGTGGATGTTGGAGTAATCAGGCACTCCTGCAATGTACAGCGAGTCCTGCAGATCCAGACCCAGGAACCTGCCAGTTTCGATGCCAACAAATGGACTGCCACCATTCACCTTCATCATGCCCTCTTTGTTGATTTTGCTGATTTTAACCGTGTGCCATTCGCCCAACTTCAGTTGCTCGTTGCCCTTGATGATCACCGGTGAGAGACCAGTGGAGAACCTGAACTCAGGGATTCCACTATTGAGACCAAAGGAGAAGAAGTCACCTGAGCCACCCAGTTGCTGACCGTTGTACAGAATCGAGCCTGAGGAACTTGGTTTTCAAAACTTTCTAGATAATTTAATTTATAATTTACCATTAGGGTTTTCAGGTTTGAACGAAATCTCAATGCTGAAACTAGAGTATGCGTTGCTCAGGGTCGGAAGGGCCATGTATGAGTTGGGGCTTTGGCCGAAATAGGGCACTAAGCCTGTGACCAGCAGGACTGTTGGGACCACCTGGGGTCCTTGCGAGTTGCTGGCTGTGCACAGGTAGGTGCCTGCGTCAGTAGAGTCCAGCTCAGGAATTACGAGCACGCCCTTTAATGAAAAATAAGTAAATAGGTTTGAATTTTTATAAGAAAGATTCACATCTCGAGAGTAGGCTTTTTCGGGCAGGATGGCGTTTTGCCTGGTCCAGGTATACTTGGCGTTCTCCAAGTTGCTTCGGCACTCAAGCTCGACTGTGCTGCCGAATGCAGCAGATCTGGTCAATACTGATGGTTTTGAAGGGTCAATTGTTGGCAAGTCAGGGACATCAGCGTCCACAAATCGGTTCCGATTCGGAATGAATGGAACGCGTTCAATTGACGTTGATCCTGTAAAATTCAAATTGCATTAAAATAGGCAATATTTTTATGAAAAAGACAACAAAATTTAATCAATTATTTCCATTTCATACTCACCAAAGTGTTAGTAAAGCAGCATAAAAATTTAAAAGAAATAATTAAGAAGTTTTGCAACAATTATTTGGAAATTATTTCAACGCACCTACAATGGCGAGCGAGTATTCGCGCGACTGCACTCCCGTAGGCGTGCGGACGTTGCACCGGTACAACCCGCCGTTGGTGCTCCTCACGTTGTTGATTCGCAGGAAGCCGCCCTGAACCTGAATGTTGTTGGCCAGGTCGTCACCCACCTTGGACCACGAAACGGCAGAGCCTGGCACGGTGGACTTGCACTGCAGGTCAACAGTGTCTCCCAGATTGATCCTGTCCTGACTGGCCTCAATTTTGATAGTTTCCTCGCGCGGTCTTGGCTGGAGCGGAGGTCGCTGTCTTGCAGCTGAAATTTTTTTCAAATTTACAAATGTTCAAAGGAGTGTGGAAACTGTGGACTATTAAGGCGGACATTTTTTAGGATAGCAAAGAATTTTGCAATTATTGTTATTTTTTTCTATCACCAAAATCTTATGTATAAACTTACACACACCCAAGGCAGTTGAATTTCCCATCACCACTCTGCTGCGATAGATTCACATCACACGTAAAAGCATTTCAACAAACACACAGCACTAAATTCTATGGTTTGAAATGTTTAAACTAAACTATTTTTTAAGAGAACAACAGCGATAAGAATTTAAATTTATTTAAATAGAAAAATTTGTTTGAATATCAAGAATTTCAGTCTGTGAGAAAAGAAAAACACTCATTTGATAAAAATAAATTACTAGAAGATGACTACATTGCGTTTTTTTTTTAGAAAAGGTAGTGAAAAACACGGATATTAATGTTTTGCAAAAAACAAACCCCTTCTCGACCGGCAATAAATCTCGTCCGTTCTGTCATCGCAGTCAAAAACGTTGTTACACCTTTTATTAAGGCTGAGGCACTGTCCGCTCTTGCACTGGTACTGGTTAATATTGCAACGACCATGCGCTGGTATATTAAAAAAGCATGCAGGAGTTAAAATCTCTCAATCAAAAATAAACTTTTGTTCAGAGTGCAATACAAAAATCCACCAAATCAATGTTAAAATAAAAAAAATCATGTAGATTAAAAATGGAATAAAAAATTCTAGCAAAAAATAATAAATTTTAAATATTATCAAATCAATACTCACGCGTCACTATGAGGTCAATGTAGTCCTGATTTTGGCCATAAGAATTCCTAACAGTGCACAAATAGCGTCCGGCGTCCTCGAGCTGAGTGTTCAAGAAACTGATTTCATTGCCTTGGGCGCTTGCCGTGGGCGGGAGACCAAATTGGCCATCCTTGCTCCACAAGACACTGTCTGATGACTCGCAACGCAAAATAATATTTGAGCCGACCTGAGTGGAAACCTGCCTTGTTCTGGCTTTGACAAGTGGAGGTGGAGCCGAGTCTGACGCAAAATTAAAAAGGAAAAATTGTGAAATAAAATATGAAAATTATATAAACCAAATCATCATAACAAATGATAATCTGAGGTACCTTCAACAATGACATCGGCTGTGGCGTCGGCAGATCCATCCCTGTTGGTCGCCCTGCAGATGTACCGTCCAGCGTCAGTGACCTCAATGCCTCTGAACTGAAGGCGTCCGTCGGATGTTTGCACAGATCTGGGCATGGGCTGACGCAGTCTTTCCCAGCTAAGGGTGATTGGTCCTTCGCCTGAAGCCTCACAAGTGATCAGGGCGTTGTCTCCAGGACGGACAGTCTGCCTATTCGGATTCAACTTGACACGGAGGGGCTCTAAAAATTTGTAGAACAATTTGAAACCAGCAAAATAATAATTTAATGGAGATACATTAAAACATAAATGGTGCATAAATGAGCAAAATTGTAACCCAAATATATAAAAAATATCTCAATTTTTAACAGAAGAACAAAAAATATTCAATAATGTTTTTTAACAAAGTGAAAATGAATTTTTCAATCTAAAAAAATAGCAAAAATATTTTTGAAACATTAAATTCTTTTGGTGATGTCACACATACCTCTTTTCTTGTTGCAAGAAACTTTACGCAGCATTAATAATTGTTTTTTAGCCCCAAACTTAACAATAGTTTAATTTTTTTTTCTCACCTACAACCTCCAGGTACGCGTTGCCCCTGAATATTTCCCTGCCATTGTGAATGCCGACGCAGGCATAGCCACCAGCGGCGCTCGAGTCCACATTGGTGATGGTGAGAATTCCGTCTTGGATTCTGTGCTCTCTCGGCATGGGCCTGTTATCTGTACGAATCCAGTTGAGGAAGATTTGCTCTCTGCGCAGAAAATAAATATTTTATTTAGCCAGAACTTTTAATTTTTTATTGTTATTTTACCCATTATTCCTCACGTAGCATCTGAGCTCGGCAGTTCCTCCAGAGCTCACTCTCATTCTGTCTTGGTCAAGAATGATCTGACCACCTCCACCCCCTGATGACGTGGGAGGTCGCGGTCTCACAGATGGTCCAGGACTGGGTCCAGAAAGGGTCCTTTCCTCAACAATAACCTGAACTCGTTCCTCATGTACGCCAGCTTCGTTTGTGGCCACGCAGCTGTAAGATCCTTCGTCTTGTCTTGAAACTCGGCTGATCTCGTAAACCGCCATCAAAGTGTTTTCAGGGGTGATTTCACCAAGATTGCTGGAAGTTTTCATTAGTTGGTTAATTTAGAAAAATTAATTTTTAAGTTTTTACTAGAAATTGGCAGGTCCAAGTTGGTGTTTCTTCCAAACCACTTTCGGAATTGGATCGCCATCGGCTCGGCACTCCAGACGCAGAGGTTGTCCTATCTGGATGGTGATTGGACCAACAGGGAGACCCCTGATGACAGGTGTTGACTGAACAATCACTGACACCATGGCGCTGACGGTTCCGACCGAGTTCTCGAGGATACATTGGTACTGACCAGCTTCGTTCTTTGAAACTTCATTGAAACTACAAATTTATTAATTAGAAAATTATTATCATTTACTAAAGAAAAATTGAAATTTTTCATTACCTGAGCACTCCACTTTGGAGCTCTTTGATTTTGCTGGACAGAGGCTTGCCATCAGCCCTTTTCCAGGTCAAGGTTGGAGTGGGGATTCCACCAGCAATGCGGCACTGAATTAGGGCGCTGCCTCCCTCGAGGACAGTTTGGTCAGTCTTGGGATATATTTCAACCAGAGGGGCCTCACGCACTATTTAGTGAGAAAAGAATCAAATAAACTAATTATTTTTAGGGAAAATCAAACAAACCTTCGACTTCGATGATAGAGTAAGTCTGCGCATCTCCTCCGGAGTTGGACGCCTTGCAAGCGTACACACCTCTGTCAGTAAAGAGTGCGCTCGTGATTCTGAGGATGTTGCCTGTGACTTGCACATTCCTGCCGAAGTCATCATTGACCTTGCTCCAGGTCACGATGGGTGTTGGGTTTCCGGTAGCTATGCAACGCAGCTCACCGCTTGTTCCCTGAACAATTGTCTGCCTCTCTGGCTCGATTCTCACACTCGGAGGGTTTCTAAATTTAAAATTGTACGTAAAAAGTTATAAACATTAATTCTATATTATTTCATCAGAAAATATATACACTTACCCTGCTGTGACAATGGTTATTCTGGCCTGACTTTGCTGCACATTGCCGTAGGAATCCGTGGCCGAGCAGACGTAAACACCCGAATCCGATGGGCTGACGTTGTAGATAATGAGCTGGCCACTAGTTTCAGAGGAAGACGCTGGCAAGTTTTCGCCACCCATTCTCGACCACCTGACTGTGTAGCCAGACGCGGCTCCCGTGCAACTCAGACGAACCGTCTCTCCAGGCTGTCCTTGGAACTCTTGGGGCTCCACCCTGATTGTGGGCGCAGGAATTGACGGCGGCTCCGATGAGCGCTCTATAATTGCATTTGATTTTTATTTAATGTTTTGTAACGAATTAATAAAATATTTAAAATTTAAAATAATTAATACCTCTGACGTAGAGGAAAGTAGAAACAGAGTCAGACCCTTCACTATTGGTGGCCGTGCACTTGAATTCTCCTTCGTCAGTCCTTCTGGCATACGGAATGCGCAGAGTTTCGCCATCAACTTCCACCTGCTCGATAAAAATTGTTTAGAATTTTTATTTAAAAGTTTAATTAATTTTAATTACACTGGGGCTTAAAGGTCGTTCATTAGCCATGTTCCACCTGATGTTTGGTCTAGGCGAGCCTGTCACGGCACACCTGAACTCTACAAATTGACCTTCTTGTACTTCTTGGAACCTCGGGTTGATCGTCGCCTGAGGAGGCTGAGCCAGAGATCCTACAAATTTCATTGAAATTTTTTATAAAAATATGCAATTTTTTTATATTTTGCTTCTGTATTTGTCAGAGAGATACCTGGTCTATCCAAATAATGTTTCGGAAAAGCTTGCGCATTTAGATACAAGTCATGGTTAAAATATGATAAAAAAAATTAAATGTAGTGCTCACCTCCAACTGTTAGAACGGCTCGTTCGGAGACAACAGAGAATTCGTCAGTGGCCACGCAGAGATAGGTGCCAGAGTCAGTGACCCGGACATCTGTGATAATCAAGAGACCCCTGCCGTCATCAGATGCCCTGGATCGAGGCAGCTCTCCGCCTTCCTTCTGCCAAGAAAGTCGAACGTCGCTCTGAAAATTTGTTTCAATTTTTTATTTCAAGGTATATTTTTTTTCTTGACTGCGTACTCTGCTCCTAAGCGACCTTCCTGAGCATTTGAATCTTGCTGTAGCTCCGATTTGCACAAGTTGAATGTTTGGTTCAGAAATCGAAATGGAGATAGTCGGAGGAGACGGCGGTGGTCTTGGCGATGGCGCAACAGGTGGCAGTGGAACGTCTAATTTTTAATAGCAAAATTAGTCTTTAAGAACCAAAGGACTTTTTTTTTAAAAAACATAAAAAATTCAACAACATAAATGGTACTCCCCAAATCTAAATGTTAGATGTTAGGTTAGGTTAGACGTACAAAAACTCTAAAGTAACACACAATTTGACGAAGAATGTAAAACTTTTGTACAGCAGTTTTTGATACTCCTTGTAAAGTTGTTATTATTCTCGTAAAAACTGCCTGTTAGAGGATTAGTTTTAGGAAATAAGATAAAACCGTTTTCCACAAGTTTGGATCAGGACACCAATAGAACAAACCACACTCCACATTAAAAAAAAGTACTAACATGAGACGCTTCTCTACTAATTTAGCTGCAAAACGCTATCTAAAATTAATGCAAATTGCAAAATAAAATAGCAGAGGGGAAAATAGAGAAGGATTTTCAGCGCCACAATAAACGCAAAAAATCTTCTCCTAGAAAAATAGATTATTTAACAATTATTAATGAGTCGCCTGCTGGGTCTTGAATAGTATAGGTCCTCCTGACCCTAAGAGACCTCCAACTGCGCTCCAATAAATTGATGATGACAAAAACTCTTTTCCACATTACAATAATTTCAGAAAATTTAAAAAGCTATTTGCAAAATAATTTATTATATAAATTTTAAAAATGTAATTTATTGGAATGTGGAGAAACATATAACAAAAAATAAAAACAAAATTTGTGCAAGAAAGGACCCTTGAGTGCTCCGAAGGATATAACAGTAGCAGCGACGCAGACAAATGATTGGCCTCTAAATGCGAAAACTTTAATTTATGCGGCATAAAAAACAGCAGCACAGCACGAGCACCTGAGGGGTAGACCATGGAGGATATTGATCCGACTTCGAGGCCCTCCATGTTGTGCGCCGTGCACGTGATCGAGCGCAACTCGGGCCGAATGACGACCTTCTTGAGTCGCTTGGCGCCCATTTGGTAAGGATCAAGCGCGTGTTGATACGGGGGGCCCCCGTCAAGCGTCTGGTTGCCCCGCGACGGGGGGTCCTCGCTGAACTCCAGCTTGAGCTCCTCGTTGCTGTGGAAGCTGCATGCGAAGGTGACCTCGTTGCCCGGCAGTGCGGACACGCGGGCGGGTATCATCTCAAGCATTATGCCCCCTACGCCCCACACAAAAGGTCATGCATTTGGAGTTTTGTCAATAATATTAGATATGGGTAGCGATGCATACAGACTTGAGTGCAACAATTTAAATTTTGATTGTTTTTAAAATATCAATCGTTTTGTAAACCTTCAATAAGCTTTTTGAATTTTTAGATTTTTTTCTGGAATATAACTTTTTTTGCACTGACAAATCCTACAGCTGGAGGCTTCCTGCAATTTGATTTAGGATCTACTTCATGCAATTTTTAGTGTTAAATTACTCTCACTGGATGATGCAGTGCTTGAACCCTTCCAAGGAATTATTAGGTTCACCACTCACCAATGTTGTTGCAGTTTCTTCCTGTGTAGCCAGGCTTGCAGTTGCACACCACCCTCAGATCATAAGTCTGGCTGCAGCTCTCCTCATTGTCATTGCAAGGGCACTTGCGGCACGAGCCCAGAATTGACAAAGATGTGTCCGAGGAGTCTCGATAGTAACCAACGTCACAACGCTATAAAGTTCAAATTTATTAACATCCAGTTTTGTAGTTAAAAAATTTATCTCTTCAACTAAAAAGTTAAATTCATTGTGATATATAAATTTAAAATAAATATTTCAGTCACTAACCTCACAAGAAGTGCCTCTGTAGCCAGGTGGGCAGCGGCACATTTCCACAAATTCTGCCGGTGGCTGACCAGGGAAAGTTTGCGTGTCGAGAGCAATGTCCATGGTCACATCGGACAAATAGGTGGACCTGGTTGAAGTTCCTAGTGAGGCCCTGACGAGCAACAACTCCACATCGGCCAAGACGGTCATCAGGTCAATTCTGGAGGCAGGCAGTGGGCCGCCTGGGCCCAACAAGCGCCAGCCGTCCTCCATCAGAGGAACTTGGTAAGTCTGAATATAAATTAGAAATTAAATTTTAATTTCAAATATTTTATGAAAAAATCTTACGAATGGCTCGTCAGGTCTGACTTGGGCTGTCAAGTTGGACCAGAAGAGAGTCTTTCCATTTCCAATCAGTTGCACATCCTGGCCGCGCTCGTACGCCGACCCCGAGTACCTCTGGGTGATGGTGATGATTCCTCCATAGGAGAGCACCTTATTTCCAGTAAATGCTGGTGGCAGGGACCAGAAGAGCTTCCGGTTGTACTGGCCTGGTTCAAAAGTGTATCCAATTTCATTTTCGGCGACGTTGAGTGTGAGATCGCTGTTGAAGAAGTCCTTCCTTCCACTAAAAAAAAATAAGAAAATAAATGAATTAAAATAAAATTTCTCATTAAAGAAAAAAAAATCACCTGTCAGTCAGAGTGAATCCGTGATCCTCGTCGAGAATTTGCATTGGTATAAGGTCGCTGTACAGAGAGGAAGACTGGCACTCCTGACTGACACCTGAGCAGAAGCACTCCAGGCATCCAGAGGGAAGTTTTTCGGACAGGGCAAAAGATCCTCGACGGCAACGGTTACATCGGTCACCATCAACATTTGTCTTTTAAAAAAAAATCAATAAAAAACATCAGAAATTAGAAACAATTTAATATTTTCTCACCTTGCACTCGCAAATTCCGTTTCTGCACCTGTTGTTTATGGTTCCTCGAGGGTCACACTCGCATCTGCTGGGTGTTGGACTTCCTGAATTGATTGGCACACAACGCCTGTCTGAGGACATGCTGTAGCCACTCTGGCACTCTTCGCATCTTTCGCCTGCTCTGTTTTCTTGGCAACGCTAATATTTATCATGCATTATATAAAAGTTCAATAACAAATATAATAAAAAATTACGCATTCTCCACTCTCAGGATCGCATGGGTCTCCATTGCACTGGCAAGGCTCACACTTGCCCAGATAGATTCCTTCGTCCAATCTGGTGTAGCCGACTGCACAGCTCTGGCAGGACAGACCTCTGTAGCCCACGGGACAAGAGCACTCCTCGACAGCACTGGCGCGCTGTTGGCCAGTGTTGCGGTCTTCGGCAATGTCCAGACTGACGCTGGCCAAACTAAAAACAAAAGTGAGGAATATTAACAAAAAATAAAAAAAAGAATATAAAATTATGCCGAAATTTAATTGAATCTAACATTTTTTTTTTAATTAAATTCAATTCTGGAAAAGTTTATATTATTCTATGAGAACATTCAACTTACGCAGCCTCCCTAGTGTTGGTTGTGTAGGTGGCCTTGATGAGAATGACGTCCAGGCTGGAAAGGGCCATCAGCATGTGCTCCCGATCCGCCGGCTGCCCATCAGTGCGCTGCCAGTACTGTTCGTACAGAGGCACAGACACGGTTTGCGGCCTGTTGGGCAGCAGGGGCTCCTTCAGGTGGTACAACAGGATGATGTCTGACGTTCTGAGGCTGCGCAGCTCGACGTCGTAGGCATTGTTCCTCGAGCTTTGCCCACCAGGAGCCGGTTCGTAGCGCACCGTGTAATTCAGGTAGCCGCCGTAGGATGTGACTTTGTCTCCCAAAAAGCGGGCAGGCAGTTTCCAGTAGTAGACCTGTGTGTTGGTTGAACTTATAATTTTTCTGTAGAAAAATTAGGCAATTTTATTACGTCCGAATATCTGGGGTTGAAATCCTGGTAGGTGATTTCCCTTGTCTGCGGATTGAGTTGAATGCCGTCGGAAATGATCTTGTCCTGTCTTGTTCCCACGACCAGCTTGACGTCATGTGTACTGCTCGTGAAGGCAAGACTGATTTGTTCCCTGAACCAGTTTGAACTGCGGCAGGTCGACTCAATGCCCATGCAGAAGCAACGGATACAACCAAATTGGTGGTTCTCATGAAGATAGAATGTGTTTGCCTGACATTGGTTGCAAGTTGGTCCAGTGACAAAATCCTAAATTGTATGTAATATTTAAGTTTTTTTTAAATATAATATGGATGAAAGGTTATAAAAAAGGAAACTTAAGATATTAAATTTAAAAAGAGAAAAAAAAACAATGGTAAAAATTGTCACAAGATAAATATACTTACAAACATATTTCACATGTTAGCATGTTTTATTTTTTAGTAGGAAAATTATTTTAAGAAATTTTTAACGTAAATAAATAACTGACCTTGCACTGGCACCTTCCAGTTCGTGGGTCAGGTTTGATGGTGACTGAACCAGCAGCGTCACAGAATCCTCTTTGGCACGGCTGGCCCGAAAGAGGGTTTCCAGTGTAGCCCGCGGCACAGGTTTCGCATCTCCTACCCTGATAGCCTTCAGGGCAGTTGCACGTCTGCTGACCGTCCGAGTCGAGACGGCAAGTCGATGTGAATCCAAGCCTTTCATAAAGTAATTTTTCACAAAAAGTTGCAAAAAGTATCAAAACGCTCACTGTCCACTGGGGCCAGGGCACATGCAGGGTTGACAGGCGATTCCGTTGCTGGGGTCTCCGTAATAGCCTGGTGGGCAAGGTTCGACAGGAGGTTCAATGCAGTTGCCGAGCCAGGATCCACCTTGTCTTCTGATGAAACCGGGCGCACAGTTCTTTATAATATGAAAAATTAATTGAATCAAATTAAAATTTTTATTTAAATTTGTTTAACGTACTTCGCAAGAGAGTCCAGTGTATCCTCGTGGGCATCGGCACTCCTCAACATAACTGGCCTGACCCTGACCAACATTGGTGCTTCCAGCAGAGTCCACTTTGAAGTTGAAGACGGACGTGTCAATCTGACTGCTGTCATAATATTGGATCCTTTATTTCAAACAAAATTTATTATTCATGGTTCATTTATTTCTATAAAAATAAATTATCACTTGATGAGAATGTTGTCCATGCTGGCCAAAACCATCATAATTTCCGCTCGAGAGGCCAGTTCAGACCTTTCGGCTGGAATGTCTCCTCCTGCCCGTCCACTGGTCAATCGGTACCACTCGCCAGTGAAAATCCTTGCCGATATTTCATTGTCGCCAGAAACGAGTCGCTTGCCTGGATACATAAGCGTTTTTCCATTTCCCTGGTTTAATTAAAAAAATTAGATTAAATTTTATTTTACGACTTCAAAAACTCTTACGCTCATTATGATACTTGGTGTGTTGATGGGTCTTCCTTGAATGCTCTGTTCCACTCGAACTGTGAACTTGATGTACCCTCCATAGGACTTGAGTTGATTTCCAAGGTAGTTCTCGGAGAGGGCCAGGTATGGATATGAACCTCTGACGCGTGGCAGGGGGCCATAGATCTTTCAATTTTTAATTAATCAATTATTCTAAATTCATTATTATTTTTATACCTGGAAACCTTGTTGGATAGTCCTGACCTGAGCAGTGCCAAGGGTGAATTCCCTTCCGACTGAAACGTCCTGTTCCAAGTTAACACCCACAACTTTCAAAGTTCCAATTGGTGGCTGAAGCTGAGGAGTTTTAAAGTTAATAAATTAACCTAAATAAAATAAAATATTTAATTTACCTGGTAAGTGTACAAGTCTGCAGACTTGCAGTCGGAAGTGACTCCAAAGCAGAAGCACGAAAGACACTCTTGGGGCGAGACGGCAAGGTCGTTGAAGGTGCCCTGTCTGCAAAGAACAGGTTGCCTGTTGACCACCAGAATTGTGTCAGGGACAGCAAAGGTTGAGCCTTGGGTGTTGACGGCCTCGCAAGAGTACGCTCCAGAGTCAGACTCCTGAATGTCCCCGCACTCGAGTCGGCCTTCGCCGTTGTTGGAGGTCTGGACGCACTTTTCAGGAACGTGGCCCCAGTTGAGGCGCCAACTGACCTCAGGCGTGGGCACTCCGATGGCTGTGCAGGTGATGGTCAGCACTGCACCGATGTCAAGGGCAACCAATGGAGGCGGCATTTTGGTGATTTCAGGCGCACCTGGGAAGAGATTAAAAAAAAATTTAATTAACTAAGCCAAAAATAGTTGTTTTATGGGGAAAAATAGACGGAAGGT
The DNA here is from genome assembly GCF_031216515.1 of Neocloeon triangulifer. NCBI lineage: Eukaryota > Metazoa > Arthropoda > Insecta > Ephemeroptera > Baetidae > Neocloeon > Neocloeon triangulifer. Next base: position 10,494,041 of record NW_026775546.1, read on the forward strand.
CACGGAAGGTCAAGAATTAAAACAAAAATGCGCTTCTTTTTTATTTTAAACTTTATAACTGTAACTTTCCAGAAAGCAAGGGAATTACTGGAAACGTAGTTAAAAAAAATTAAAACCTTACAAATATACTTTCTTATGTAATTTTCTTTTTTTCTTTAAAAATTTAATAAAAAAAATCTCTTACGGCAACCAAGTTCATCAGAACCATCCAAACAGTCATTTTGGCCATCACAGTGGAAGGACTTGGGGATGCACTGGCGGTTGGACCTGCACTGGAATTCGTTGTACCTGCACGCTGAGCCAGGTGGATTCTCTTTGCAGTTCTCTTCATCTGAGCCGTCTCCGCAGTCGTCCTCGCCGTCGCACCGCCAAGCCTTCAGGGCGCACTTCTTGTTGCGACACTTGAACTCATTTGGCTCACAACCGTAATGTCCTATTGGAATAAAATTCTAGTCCAAAATTCACTTATTTCAATTCAAATTTTTACCGCATCTAGTCTCATCCGAGCCGTCATTGCAGTCCCTCTGCCCATCGCAAACCCTGAATTTGGAAATGCACTGGCCATTTCCACAGGTGGCTTCATCAATTCGGCAGGCAGAAGGTGGTCTCTCGGCGGGAGGGGGTGTGGAATCTGCAAAGAGTAGCAAAATTATACAAATTTAATTTTATTTACTTTAATTTTCTTACGAGCTTCCACGGTCAGATCGACTTCCTTTTGTGCTCCGGGGGTGTTTGCCGGATATCCAACGGCCTGGCAGATGTACTTCCCTGCATGCTCCAACTTGAAAATTGATTTTTAACAATTAAAAAATTCCGAAAATTCTAAATAATATTCAATAAAAAAACTATATAATTTTGAAATTGAATAATTTAATGCCTGGTGTTACATAAATAAACGCGAATTTCAAATAATTTATTAAACAGCAATTTCTTGAACTATAAATTAAGCCAAAATGATTGAAATTCAAACCTTGGATATAATTGAAAAACATTACATACCTGAATATTTGGCATCTCAAGTCTTCCATTGTTGTCCCGAGAGCCTGGTGGAAGAGGTCCATTTGCTCGGATCCACTGGACACTGGCTCTGATGTGACTTTCATCACGACATTGGAACACAACCTCACGCCCTGCATTTTAATTTAAAGTTAATGAATAGGTCCACAATAAAATATATAAACTGAAAATAAATATCAGATAAGTTTTTGGCTCAAGATAATTTTATGTTTTTATCAATCTGAAATTGAAATTTACACAGAACACAGACGACCAATGATCATGCACTAAATAAAGAAAATAATAAAAAAATCTCTGCATGCGAAAAAAATTGATCATCCAAATTCTTTTATTTTTTTTATCCACGCATGCTCTTTTCTCCTATGAAAGCATTCTCGATACTGCCAACTGCTAACTTACCAGCTGAAGTTCCCAATTTTCAGTGAAGACAGTTCAAAAACAAATCAGAATTTGTTAGTAATTTACTTGAGAGGTTTACGTCAAATTTTTGGACTATTTTCTACTGCGCCCTAATTCATTTAACTTTAATTGCATGCATCCGCTTTAATTTTTATATTTAGAAATTTTAAAAGTTTTTAATAGGAAAACCTGTTTGCAATGCTTTTCTTTACTTTTTCCGAGAAAAGATTGAAATTTTACTGCCAATTAAATTCCAAAGCCCGGCTATTTTAAAGCTCTTTTAAAATCTGGACTCACCTGTCTTAATGATCTGGTCGTCTGGGTAGGTTCGCAGCAGAAGCCGGTCGTTGTTGGGGCCTGCAATATTAAAAAATAGTGTTATTTTCCTTCCCGGGCTCCAAACACAAACACTCATTATGATGAGAGGAAAATATGCCCAAAATATGTATGAGAACCAGCATTATATAGCAGGCAGAGCACACAGTCGCAGCGTATTTTAGCTACTTGCATGTTTAATCCGTGGTGTTTAAATTACCTCTTGTTATATTTGTATTAAATTGCTTCTTTTTAATTCGTGGTTTGGTTAAAAATTTCATCAGCATAGCAGCATATTATTGTTCTTTTGTTATATAAAAGTTAAAATTGGTTTAAATGTGCGCACCTTTGGTAGACTTTGCAATGTGCGTTGAGTTAGTGTTAGTTTTTATTTCAGTTTACTTAAAAAATTTAAGTCTTTTAATTTATAAAATATATAAATTATATAATTTTTTTGCTTTAATTTATGTTTAGGTTGAATGTTTTATGAACACAAAAGATTTACAAACATTTTCCTCCTTTTGACATACAAATAAATGAAAATAAGACGACAATACAATGAGAAAAAAAGAAAAACAAAATAATAACGATTAAAGATGTTGAACTGAACGAAATCAGATTTTTAGAATAATGGAAAAAATCATTAAAACCCATCGCCGAACACAAAACAATACGATTAATAATTAATAGAGTGAATGGCAGCGGTGAAAAAAGTTGCCGGTATGTGCAGCTGATCTAGACTTACAGTCCAATTCGTCACTGGTATCGGGACAATCAATTTTATTGTCGCATCGCGCACTCATAGGAATGCAAGGGCCGTTTTCGCAGCGGAACTCCCATTTCGAGCATGGCTGCCATTCTTCAATTTTGCAAATTTTGATTTTACTCAATTTTCAAAAGTACATGTTTTTCTTTAACCTGCTTTTGAATTATTTCTAAAGTTAAGCCAAAATACTTACGACAATCGGCGCCGGTCTCGTCACTGTAATCGTTGCAGTCGTATTTTCCGTCGCACACCTGGGCCCTCGGCACGCACTGGTCCTTACTGTTGCAAGTGAACTCGTTCCTCGAACAGGTAACGAAAGGCGGCTGAGTGCCTGAAAATTTCAAGAAAAAGGGCTGCTTTCAGAAAAATAATTCTTATTTTAGAAAAAAAGAACAATTATTTAGGAAGGTGCAAAATTCATGCCAGCCAATTTTTTGTTTTTTTCACTGGCTCATGTTTCATTTTGGTTAAATTTCTGGAAAAAAATCAAAATGTTAAATTAAAGGTTTTTGTGCTGTTGATGGACGAGTTTGAAGTAAATAGGGTGGTGCAGAGGTTCATTCAGGTGGTGAGGTTAAGAATTCACAATTCTCCGGTTATTTCAAAACGCCAGGTCCATCACTTGGAATCAGTACCTATGTGCCAGCAATCTTTCTCGTCGGAAAAGTCGGAGCAGTCGTAGATGTTGTCGCAACGGAACTCGATACTGATGCACTGGCCGTCGCTTCGGCACATAAATTGGTCCTCTTTGCTACACCCTAACATCGCACCATAATTTAAAATCGCCTGTTTTGTAATATTTCGTCAAAACCATCAATAGGATGAAAAGAAAAAAAATATATATATAGTTGCAGTAATTTAAAAAAAAAATCAACTGAAAATCAAATCGTTTGTAAATAAATAAAAAATTCAACTCACTGCACTCTTCCTCGTCCGATCCGTCGCTGCAGTCGTATCTCCCGTTGCACTTGAAGTCCCTCGGGATGCACTGCCTGTTTCTGCACGTGAACTGGTCCCTCGTGCAACCGAAAGGTCGCGCTGTGTTGTTTTAAACGTCAGTTGTGGAATTCGAATAATTTTGATCTGAATACCCGTGGTGGTGGAGCTGGTGGTTGTCGGACAAGAACGCTCGTCTGAGCCGTCCGCGCAATCGTACACTCCGTCACATCTCTTGGACAGGTCAACGCAGGAACCGTCGTAACAGGTCAGTTCGAAACGGCTGCAAGGGCGTGCTAAATATTGAAGATAAAAAGAAGTGGCTAAATAAAAGTGATAAAATATTTTACTGCAAAATAAGTTTTGTTACTTTTTATTTCAAAGACAATTTTAAATCTGATTAAATACTGATTTTTAAACAACAACTAATTTGTTCGACCTGAAGCTAAATTTTTATAATTAATTTTCTTACTTCAATTGTAATTTTATTTTATATCTAAATATTTCAGAGCCAAAATCTTAAATTGTTTGTAAAAAAAAAAAAAAAATAAAGAAAAGGAGCGCCTTGAATAGAACAGTTTATGCAACAAAATTACGCATGGGTTTCGCAGGTTGCATAATGTCTAAAAAAAAACTTATCTAGGCTTCTTGGCCATTGACTGACTAATGAAGAACAACTCACGAGTGCTGGGACACCTTTCCTCATCAGAACCGTCCGTGCAGTCTCTCCTGCCGTCGCATTGCAGTCTCCTGTCGACGCATGAACCGTCGTTGCAGGTGAACTCGAATGAACTGCAAGTTTCTGAGAACAAATTTATAAAAAATTACCAGGTTGTTAGAAAAAGTCATGAATAACTTATTAAAAAAATTAATAACAATAAAACGCTGCCACAATTGGTTTCAGCAATTTTTTTTTTTAATTTAATGTGTATTAATTAAATGTGTAAGGGATATAGACATTGAAAAGAAACTTTTTTATTTCAATTAAAATTTGTTATTTTACTTACTTTGACAGTTAATCTCGTCTGAATTGTCATTGCAGTCCATGGTGCCGTCGCATTTGTAGTCGCCGTTGATGCAATTTCCGTCATCACACCTGAATTCATCAGGCCTGCAGGTGCCTGTTGATGAAATTAACAGAAATGTAAAAACTACGGCAATAAAATTAATTGGCAAAATTTTAGCTCGAGAACATTCTGCAGCAGCGAGCGAGGCGACAGCTGAAAAGAGCTTGAAGATGACTACATCTACTGAGAGACAGAGAGAAGAAATTTTTTTTCAGAAAAATAGATTCTCGAGAGGGAAGAGTTTCCGAATTTTGATCTGCCAACAATCTCTTGTTTAATGATGTTTCAATTTTTTATACAATGAAAACATGCAGGCTGATTTTCGTAACAACATTGTAAGAGAAATCAAATAAGCTCTCCCTTTTTTTCTATACATAATTAGCACTCGGAGAGAAAAGATCGAAAGATTGCCTAAGCCTGCGTACGTCTCTTCAGCGCATTTCATAAAAAAAAACATTGCAACTGTATGCGAGAGTGTAAAATTGATATTTGCCACCAAAACCGTCGGGCACGTCGGTGCTCTCGTCGGAATCGCACTCGGTTCCTTCGTCTGAGCCATCTTCACAGTCTACAACTCCGTCGCAAACTCTGTCGGACGGAACGCAACCACGCTCATCCACACAACTGAAATAGCCGTCACCGCACCCTATCGAAAAGGAGCCCGTTCAAAAAAAACACGAATCATAAATTATTCCATGAACAAGCGTGACAAAAAAATAAATGCGCCCCCAACAAAAATTAACAGAAAACACAAATATGTACATCGACTTTTATACTCACCGCGATCAGGAAGCAGACTTAATTATTTTTACACAAAATGACTTTGATGAACTTTTAGTTTTTTACATTTTGTATCTTATTGAGACCTACCGTCGAAAACTGTGGGCGGGAATGCGACCTCATTGCAGTTCTCCTCGTCGGAACCGTCGTCGCAGTCTTTGTAAGTGCCGTCGCAGCGGTACCTCTTAGGAACGCAAGTGCCGTCGGTGCACTTGAACTGCTCCTCGGTGCAAGGGTAGTTGCTGGGAGCTGGGGTGGTCGTGGTTTGCGATGCTATTGAATTGTGAGGAGGTGAAAACAGAGAATGAACATCAGCAGATCAAAACTATTTTCTGATTTGAAATTGTTAATTTTGAATAAATTAATTGCTAAAAAAATGCAAAATTTTCATTGTAATTTGCTTTTAAACAATTTTATTTACGATGAAAATAAAAAAAATGTTTGAACTTTTTTAATATTTTATAATGAATAAAATTTAACTTTGATTTCATACTTTTAAAAAGTATAAAAATCATGAAGATTATCTATAAAAAAATTCAATTGTGAAAATTAATGTTGTTGTTATTTTTAAACTAAAAAAATGTGAAAATTTCGAAAATTTGATTTTTGCGTGGATCTTTTGTTGTTTGATTGGTGACACCAAACTACAATGTGTGCGGCCAGTTTACACCCATTTTGCCAATTGTTATTATTAATTTAACCAAATGACCAAATCAGTTTGTATTCAAGGGTCTGTAAACGATCTCAAAATCAAAATTGTAAATTAATTATAAATGATAGATCTTTGTGTAACATTTAAAAAGTTTTATAGAAAATTATTTTTGGACAAAAATTGACTGATTTTCTTGATTTTGGAATTGTCCTTATTAAATAATGTCTGAAAATAGGAAATCTTAGGCATAATCCGATAAACTTCGTCCAAAATAATTTTCCAAGAAGCTTAAGAATTATTCTTATTCTGTAAATAACTATTAGAATATCAAGTAAAAAAATTTGGGGTTTTTCTGAAAATTTTCAGACCCTTTAAATTAGATCTGCTGCATGCTCTGATGTTGGTATGTGTGTTTGTGTTCTTTTTACCTTCACAGTTTGATTCATCCTCCCCGTAAGGACAGTCGAGATAACCGTCGCACCGCCTGCGTTCATCAACACAACGACCATCACCTTGACAAGCAAACTCGCCACTTCGGCACGACGGAGCTGCTGCGGGACACCGGGACAAGACATTTATATTTGCACGTGGGTGGACAAAAAGCGAAGCGTGAGTAGTGTCGCATGCCACAATCATTACATATCGCAATTAATCGGAAAATACCTGTCGTGTTGGTGTTAGTGCAAAATCGTTCATCCGAGCCGTCCGGACAGTTTGGGACGCCGTCGCAGTGGCTGTTAGCGTCGATGCACGTGTATCTGTCTGCGCACCGCCATTGGTACCCCATGCAATTTACCTCAACATCTAAACGTATCATGCACCCCGATTACTTTTCAAATGCAATATACATGCTCCCGTTTGTTATATTAAAATTTTTGATCCACTTGTCGTTAAAATGTATTCAACATATTTACAAATATTGAGTATTAATTTTGCAGCTATATGAGTACTTTTAGCGGATGAATTGCGGAATGTGATGGATTTTTGTTTGTTGATTATTACGAAAAATTAAAAAAATTAAAATAAAAAACCAGTTTATAAGGGATTGATCAATCATATGCGTACCAACAGATTCCAGGACTTAATGATAAGAGGGTATTTTCCAGAATAACAAATTGTTTGTAAACTTTCCAGAGAACAAAATTTGATATTTGAAGCCAATACCAATAAAAAAAAAATATACTACCAGAATTATTTATATTTTTCTTACATAAAAAATTAATATGGATTTAAGTTTTAATTTAAAACAGGTTTAAAAATTCTTTAAATGAATTTAGTAGTTTAGTTGAATTTTATTTACACAGAGAGATATTGAAACATTAGATAACAAAATATTTAAGAATTTTTAATTGCAACTACTTTTAATTAATATGCCTAGAATTGTAAATCATATAGCTTGATCAACCCTTAAAAATCTGAATAAATGAATAAATATTTCTCCTCATTTCAGTGAGATAAAAAATGTTGAGTGTTAAGTGAGATGCTTGTTATTGCTGACGATGACAAAATATGCATGTAAATGAAATTTGCAAACACTTAACAGACGCACTTTGATTTTTACAATAAAAATAGAACAAAGGACACTGGACATTTGGACAGCACGTCTCAGCACCTGCATTCCCTCTTCAGCTGCTTTCTTTCTTTCAAAATAACATTCGGAGGCAAACAGTGAAAATTCAAAAGGACACTCACCGCAGTCGTCTTCGTCCGATCCGTCCCGGCAGTCGCTGGTGCGGTCGCACTTGCGGTTCTCGTTGATGCACTCGCCGGTGCCGCACTTGAACTCGCCTGGCAAACACAACCTGCCGCAGTTCCTCTCGTCCTCACCGCCGGAACATTCGCGGATTCCATTGCAAACGACGGATGGGTCATGACACGTTCCGTCGACGCATTTGTATTGATCAGAGGAACATCTAGACGCTGGAAACAACATTTGATTCAGAAGTTAATTTTAATCTTAAAAAAAATTTGATTCCATAATTCAAAATTAAAATTCGATGATTTCTCCAACTATTTTCAGTTTTAGCCAATTGCAATCAACTGATAAAACTGTCAATATTTAACTTATTATTAACTTTATCTATGGAATTTTTATTCATTTTTGTGTATTTTTTTTGGGCAAGTTGTTTTCATTTTTTAAATAAACAAATAAATTAATAAAAAAGACAGTCAATATTGACATTATTGTTAAATATTTAAAAAAAAAATAGTAAAGATTTATTTTAAATTACAAAAGATTTATAAATTTCTAACAAATTAATTTTAAAAGTTTATTAAATCAGAAACTTTAAGTAATATAGAAACTAACCGTATTTTGCCACATTATATTTATGTATTTTTTATTTATTTTGTCAAGAGCTCAAGAAGTGGCCTTTGATCTCCGTCCGTAACAGTATTTTGTACTTTATATAAGGCCTAAAGTAAACTCAATTTGGCAAACATCTATTTGATTTTGCGATCTAGCTATTTCTGATAAGGGGGCACTTACGGCATCCCGCCTCGTCTGATCCGTCGGCGCAATCCACGCGGTCGTCGCATCGAGCTCCTCTGACGCAGGTTTTGTCTTTGCACTCGACTTCGTTTCTGGCGCAACTCGCTGCAAAATTATTCAGCATTAAAATCCGCGAGACGACACGATTTTCGCGGATGGGCAAGAGCACAGCGATACAAAGACACACACATAAAAAATTGATCATAGAAGAAGATGACATACCAGAGATCTGAAAATCAAGAAAGAATTTATATGTCAGAAAAAATGTTCCGACGAAGAATGTTTATTTCACGTCGCGTGTTTTATATATTGAAAGGGTAAAAGTCGACAAGACATTATTAAACCGCAAACTCCTGACAGAGCTGTCGTCGTATTAATATTAAATACACCTTTTAACGTTCTTTATGGAAATGAAAGGACGCTCGCTTTAATATATAATAATTATTACAGTAGTTAAATTTTCATTCAGCATTTAAATCTATTTTATAGAAAGACAGAAGGGAAAATTTAAAATGACACATTTATTTATAATAATTACTGCAGGAAAAAAGAGATATTATTGTGAAGAATATCTATCGTCTGGAAAAGGAGATGAAGAGAACAACAGTACAGAAGCCATGACTGACACAGAAGAATGAGTATATTGAGACGCTCCAAAAAATACGATAGGGAAAAGACAGATGAACGACACATATAAAAAATAAAAAATTTGGGTTCGTATCCGTACTGCACGAAATCTCGTCACTGCCGTCTTGGCAGTTAAAAACGCCATTGCAACGAAGTTGAGGGTGGATGCAGTGGCCGTTGTTGCACACGAAGTAACCTGGTTTGCACGCTGAAACACGCGGAAATTGTCATGTGAACTGTTGGTGCCGAGTTCGAAAGAATTGGCAGAGTTAGTGTAAAGGAAGATACATCTGCGACACGTAAAAAGCTGAGAAACGAACACAAATTTTAATACAATATACAGAGAGCTTAAAAATGCAAGAAACCTCTTTAATTGTACACATTTAAATGTCAATATCCCATCACCCTATAAAATATTATCAAACACAGTTTAATAAATTACGTTTTTGTTTAAATGTTAATCTTATCATTCTTTTAAAAATGTCAGATTCTTAATAGTAAAAAACAAACAATAACGAATACAATTAATATTAAATAAGCGTACACAAGTAGTTAGAGAGCAAAAAACTAATAAACTAACCTTTACAAAAGATTTTTAGTTTTAATTTCATCATATATTTTTTCTCATGAAAATATAGCAAATTTAAGCTTAAATTGTTGTAAATTTTAAAGAAATGTACATCAAAATATAGTAGCACCAATAAAAATATGTATATTAATGGCATTAATTGCAGCAAAGATAATGGCAATGGGATCAGTGTAATTAATTAACTGGTTCATCCCCCGTTAATAGTGGTAAATAGATAAAAAATTAAAATATCAAAATAAAATAGGATGTAAAGAGGGTTTATGTTTAAATTAATTTTTCAACTGGTCGCAAAATATTGCCATCTGCTGTGAAGTTGATTTTATTTGATATTTAATAACTCATATTTCCATAAGTGTAATTTCTCCAACATTCAAACAAATACAAATTGTTAACACGCCCCAGGTTAATTATATTCTGCAAACATCCAAGTGAAACGAAAGACATAAATAAAACAATAACATTGGCACTAACTACTCTTAGATTTCATATTACTAGAACAGCGAATCTGAAAAGCGTTATACGGAAGAGACACATTATACAAATCTACAATTATTTTGACCATTTTTTTAACTGGTGCACCCTCATAGCCACGGACAACAGAACATTCTTGTTTTGCACATAGAAAACACGACCCTGAGCAGAAAGAAATTCGAAGGAATTTTATCCAATTATTTTTTTTTGTCCGCCAAACGGGACAAATCCGAGAGACTTACGACACTGTTTCTCGTCCGTGTTGTCGCTGCAGTCGTAGTTGCCGTCGCACTTTTTGGACTGCGGAATGCATTTGTTGCCGTCGCACTGGAACTCGTTCGGTTTGCATGCTGCAAAAAACGGCGGACACGCTCAGATAAAAAAGGATGGCAGATTTTAAACAACTTAAGCGCGCAAAAGACAAAAATCCGGATCTAGAAAGCAGCAGCGACCAAAACCTGCATCTGATTTGTTGATACAAAACTCTGCAAAAGCAGCGAGAGACGGGAAAGGGTGGGTCTGCAGGAGTGGTCGGTGCGGCCTTTTTATGTGTGGGTGGTTTTGCTGCAGGAGAAAGAGTTAGTTAGGCGAAAAGGCGGCGGCACTTGAGAACACACTAAGGAATTCTAATTGTGCATCAGACAGAGGCACTCGAGGCGCCACTCGAGCGTCGCTTCTCTCTCGGCATCTAAATCATCTGCACCTCTACTTTGCTAATCAACGCGCGGCTAAAACCTTTCGGCCAAAAGGCACAGAGAGGCTAAAACACGCTGCCAGCATTTCTCAGCTCCGGTTTTGATTTTTTCCAGTCTGATGTGGAGCAAAAATTTAAACGACAAAGAAGAAGTATTTATGTTCAATATTGGATCCAAACAGGTGATTTTGATAAGGTTTTAATATTTAAAAAAATTTTCATAAATATTACATGAAAATAAGAGATGATTTTAATTTGATAAATCAAATATTTTTTAATTCTGCTGTTACTGTAAAAAAAGGAACAAAAACAGGCTTAAAAACTACATAAATAATAAATGTCATAAATATAATAAAATATATTTAGAACCTAGATCTTGCCAAAAAAGTTTTAAAAGCCTATTAGTCTAGATATTAAAAAAATTATTATCGTTCAAATTTTGTATTAAATATATGCATGGATTTCAAAATATAAATTTTTTCAAAATTTGAGACAATCTTGAGATAAAAAGGGTTAATTAATTATTCAAAAATTTTTATCCTAAATCGGGATCCAATATTGAAGTAAATATCTAATTTTGCTCCACATCAAGAAAAAAAATTCAATTTAAATTTCAATGGCGGCGGTACACACTAGCTGCATTTGCTCTCAGCAAGGACATACCACACTTTGAAGGCACTGGCGAACAGTTGGTATTGGTACGAATGCACGTCGTCTGTCTGGGGACACAACACACCCATTGCACCCTCTGGATGCAGCCTGATCGAATTGATTGATTGATTTTCACAAAAAATTCTAATCATTAGTTCTTTTCATAAAATACACACGAATAGAGGAAAATTTGTTTGCTCTTGCAAAAAAGGTGGAATTCAAGTTTGTCTCTATTTTCACGCAAAAAAGAACTTACGAGTCCAACAGCCCTCCTCGTCCGACTTGTCATCAGCGGGACAGTCGTATTTGCCGTTGCATCGCAGCCGGCGCTCGATGCACTGACCGAAATCGCACTGGTGCTGCGTCTGCGGGTCGCACACTAAAATCGACAAATGATTTTTTGTTTTCCTCCCGAAAAGGTTTGAAATTTTTCACACAAAACCAAATCTAAAAATACACACTAACTAAAAAAGAGACAAACTGAACAAAGAAAGAGTTCTGCATTCACCAAAATAACAACCAATAATCTGAAATAAAAATTCGTAAATAAATCATATATATTTTAAATTAAAATTTCTAAAAAGAGAATTCGAGTAATCCAAGAAGAGCCCTTACAGCAGCCGTCCTCGTCGCTTCGGTCGTAGGGGCAGTCGACCTTGCCATCGCACCTGAGGCCGATGGTGATGCACGAGTTGTCCTCGCACCCAAACTCACCCTTGGGACACAGCTGAGCAAAACCTTGGAGCCCAATCAAACATTGGTTCGTTTAAATTTGACACCCCCAAAATTGTGAATTATTTCAAGGAAGAAGCGAGTTTGTACCTGGCTGGAGGGGTGCCGCGGTGGTCGGCGTCGTGAACACAGGTGGTGGGTTGGTTGGAGGAGGGTTGGTTGGGCAGTCTTCTTCGTCATCGCCGTCTTTACAATCGGGAGTGCCATCGCAACGCAAGGCAGAAGCAAGGCATTTGCCGTCGCGACAAATGTAATCGGACACGGCGCAAACTGGCGCAAAAGAATTGGGCGAAATTTAGCAAAATTTCTTTGCTTCAAAAAATATATAATTATCATTGTTATTTCAGAGCTCAAGTTTCAAAGTTACAAAAATCGACGCGAAATTTTAAAAGAAATTGGTGGAAGGGAAAAACATTCAAAATGATACAACGTGAGTTGTTTTACATGCAATTTTTAGTTTAAATTCCAATAATTTTGAAATTCTCAGATTTTAGGCTTTTTAATTTCTAAATTGCCGTTAAAACTGATATTTAAATTTAAAAAAAATGTGTTTTTACTTAAAATTAGTACTTGTGAATAATCGCCTAAACGTGGAATTACGTTCCAAGACGCGAGATATCAAGTTAAAATCTACAGAATCAACAAATAATTTATTGGATATTGTGATATGTAATATTAAATTAGAGCGTTAGATTTAAAAAGTTATAATTATTCTCATCCCTTACATGTTTTTTTTCTTCTATTTGTCACAGATTGTTACAAACGAGAAAGCGTTTTAACTCTTTTACAAAATAGTTGCATAATATTCCAGGAATTTAAAGTAGAGCATGATATTGTTTTTTCTTAAACAATAAAAACTCACTAAAACCCATCGAGGAAAAGCCGAATTTTAAATTCAAATCAACATAAATCAACCGTCGATCGCGAAATTCTACTACAGAATTTAAATTAGTTTGAAAAAGTATAAAAAAATAGTATTTATTTTTCCATTTGTTTTTTCATTTTTTAATTTCTAAAAAATAGTGAGCCTGATTTAAAACTAAATTACTCGTGGCTTACTTCAGGCAATATTTAAAGGAATATAAGTTATAAAACGCTTTATTCGTTTGAAATATTTAACCGCTTTTTCAAACAAGGAAAAGTGATCCGCGGGCTAACGAAGGCGTCTTGTTTCACGAATGTACGCGCATCCAGATTATTATTTCTGCAGTCACATGTAATTTTTCTGCCGTACATGGCCGAGGACATGACGCAGCTTATGCTGCGGTTTTGAAATTCAATCCGGCTGACATTCACCACACGATATTCAGGGATGCAGAAATATTCAAAACAAAAGTTGTTAATTACCTCTCTTAAATAATTCAATTTTTATTACGACTTTGATAAATTTTTAGCCAATCAAAAACGTAATAAAAATGACAAGATTAAAATTCGGTCACTCTCATGGGCAATAACTCGCGGGTTGCGTCATCGCGCGTTTATATTTCACAATTAAACGGACCACACACAAGTCTTATGTACTCTGAAGTGGGCAGTAGTGTTGTAAAAAAAATTGTGTCTCGCCAGAGAGATGCACATTTGGTGTTGGATTTTTATATGCGTGCAGTACCAGAGACGTTAATTTGCTTTGCGACTGGAGAGAGAGACACAAGTTGGTCTGTTCTATGACTGGTATGAACATACGGTCTTATCTGAAGGGAAAAAGAGGTTGAATAAATCTTTGTACGAACTTTGCAAAGCATAATGCACGCGCCATAAAGCAGCTAGACCGTAAAAGCCCATGCAAGAAGTGGCAGTTTTGCTTAGCAGGGCAGATTTTTAAATATAAATTTTCTGATTTGACTAATTTGTTTTATTAAAAAAAAAAATACTGAAAAATACAATTTTAAATTATTTGAATAGATAATTACAATTGTTATTAATGAAAAATTTAAAAAAAAAATGTGAATGAAATTTCATATATTTTAGATAAATTTATCATATCATGGAATTGTTAGCAGCACATTATTATAAATTGAAACATCTCATCTTTTTAAGATAAGAAAAATATTAGAAATTTCAATAATAAAAAATTCTTAAGGTTTTGTTGGTTTAATTTTTTTTTTTAGCACTTTAAATATGTGAAAGGGTTTATTTTTAGATATGATGAATCTTCTGTGGTAAAGAAACTGCTCGATTCAAGTGACATTTTGAACGTGGTTTAACATTTAAAATGCAAGTCAAGGTCGGTTAACCGCTTAATAAATTGTATACTTTATTGACAAACATCCCCCACCGTTCTCTACACGCAGCATCGATCGAATTTTCTTTCTTTTGCACGTCCATTAGCAAAATTAAATCGTATGAATGGCCTTGTGTATTCGGCATGAATGGATTTTGTTCAAGATTGAAAAAAACAAAACAAATAGCGTGATTTACGCGGCTACTTTGGCAGTTTGCGTCGCGATTGTTGACACTCTCGCCTTCGACGGAGTGCAAAGCGAATGACATCAGACCTAGACCAACAATTACGTCATTCCCACTTTTTATTGTTTGTCCTCTCCGTGGCACACACACATAATATAAGCATCATTTTTTCTTTCTGCCTTTTACTGCCGCACCCACGTGATAGCATCGTTTCTCGCCAGCAGCTTCTTCCTTTTTATATTTTTCTTTCCAAGGAAATTATTATTATTACTCACGAGACAGATTAACATAATTTATGAGCGCATGTGTGTGAGGGTTAAAAAGCCAGACGCGATAATCCACAAGAAGTGTACAAATTTGTATAATTGCTGGAAAGTAATTGATTGGCTCGAGGGGCGCTTGTTGGGATTTTGGGCAATAAAGTTCTGCTCGGATGAGGCTAACAAGGGCCTGTGTTCCTTGAGCAAAATGAGCAACTGACGTGGGTTTGGATTCGTTGCTCTAACGAGCACGTCGAGCCGATCGCCATTTGACCCAAAGGCCTCGCTCTGTTTTATCCATCAGACAAACGGCAAAGGATATTAATTATTTATTCAATTTGCATGTCGCCATGATAGACACTTTTATTGATGGCAAATTAAAGGCTGTTAATGCCCCATATTAAAATAAAATATGAAGAGGCCTCTTTTCATTTTGTTTAGGTCCATAATTACAAGGTACTTATTTTAATTAGATTTAATCATATAGTTTTTAAAATAAAATTCGAAACACGTTAGTTCTAATCAAATAATTTTAGATCAGAAACAATTTGAATGCTTTTAATTGTGAACTTCAAATTTTCTTAAATCCAAGTTTAAATTGCTAAAATGCTAATTGTGCTGCGACACGGTACTGGAAAAAAATATTATTTAACTTTTAGAGTGCAGAAGAGAAGAGTTTAGATTTTTACAATCTTGTCAAAAGTAAACAAAAATTGAGTCTTCTGAGTAGAATTTTTGTGTTCATTAATTTAAAATGCCAAAGTAATTAAATTCATACCTTTGTATTTAAATAGAAAATTTATCTTATTTAAATTTTTTTTTAGTAATTTCAACTATTTTTTACTTTTAAGTATTTTCCTTTCGGTTACTATTTCTTATTGTTAGCAATACACATGCTCAGTATTAAATTTTGAAATTCTCTTCTCTATTTCTGAGCGTCATTAATAACTTAATAAATCTCTTTTTGAGAAAATAAATCTTCTGTCAGCTACAAATAACTGTTGAAATTTTAAAACCTAATAGAAACACCAGTCTGTGTGTGTTGGCAAAGATGGAATTCGCTGTAAAAACGTCACACACAAATCTCGTCTCGGAGTTAATTAATGAAAAGTCGCAGAGCTCCGAGCGACTTTTGAGCAGACGAATTCAACCAACAACGGCGCCCTTTCATTCTCGCTTTTTGTGCATTATGATTGCAGCGGACGAGCCCAACAGGCGCGCACTAGACTTTTTAATTCAATTTGGAAACCCAATCTTTACAGCTGATCACATTTTTTATTTGTTTATCTGAGCCGCCCGAGGGCCTCTCTGCATTTCATTTTTCCACTCGACCCTCAATCCTTTCAGGGCTTCCGCATCAAATTTGAGAGATGAGATGAGCGAGCGAGCGCTTGTTTGTTTTCAAGTCTTGCGACCGGGCGGTTCTTATTTGGCTTAATCCAAATCAACAAAACTTTTTGTTTATGTTCACGCATTTAAAAATATGCCTCAATCTGGGAAATTTAGCCCCTAACTTTTTCTCAGAAGGATTTTTAAAGATTTTTATGAATTTATTTTATTTAAAACATAAATAAAATCCTTACCAATCTATTTTTGAGGGTTGTAATATTTCAGACGGTCAAAATTCCTAATTGGGAATCCTAATGGAAATTTTCTTTACGATTTAAGCACATTTAAATATTGACGGCGATATTAACTTCTAAGTTTCCCGAGCGGAAGTCATATTAGTGTTGGGTTTATGGAAATGCTGCCGCACAGGAAACTTTGGAAGTTTATAACTCTGTCAAAAAGGGTCATCTAAAAATCAAATCAAAATCAAAAATAATTTGAATCGTTGCGCAAAAAAACCCATTAGGATAAATATTATTAACATGAGTAAAATTGATAATAAAAAATATTTTTAATAAGTGCGCCACATAATTAGATTATTTTTATTTTAAAATTTCAAGCTGATTTGGAATAATTAAAAAAATTTGCCCTTGAACTTGCTTGAATTAACCCGCACCCGCACCCGCACCACCACTTGTCTCCTTGTGGCGCGGCCGTTAAAACGGTGCACATGCCGCGTCTCTCTTGGAAAATCGAGATTCGTCGTTTATTTTCTTAATAAGTCGTCATTCTCTGTGGGTCCCCATGTGAAACATTTCTCCCGCGAGAGATGTAAACACACAGCACACATAATGCTTCAGCCCTCCCTGCCTCCCTCGGCTGGACCAGCAGGCGCCCCAAAAATGTACGCGCGAATACCAAAATAGAGCGGCCAGACCCTTAACAAGCTAGCGAATTTCTGCAACGCCTTTTAGGTGCGACGAGGAAAAAACTGACCTCGTTTTTTATGTTGCATTCACGACTTAATTTATATTATGAATGAAAATTAAAAATTATAACCTCCGCCATAAAAGGCCAGCTGCATCCTTGGCTGGACGGCCGGATGAATGTACTCTACACCATCAAGTTCCATTCATTGTGTGCTACATTTTACACATTTTTTTTTTCATTCCTCATCATAATATCGTATCATTTACCCCAGCTCTTTCTCTCTTTCAACTTGCTGCTGGTATCTCTTGGTGTGCACAGACACAAATTTTTATTGCCGTCGCCTCGGCGTTTCCACTTTTTTTCTTTAATAATCGGGATAAGGGGACTAGCAGCTAATAATGCGTTTCGTATCCTTGCCTGCACAAAGCATGCAGTGTCGTTGTTTGCCTTTTGATATACATAAACACACCGAAAACGCGTGCACTCGCCAACAACCCACTTCTTTCATGGGTTGGGAAAATTTATCAACGGGGAACAGAGGAAGAGAGAAATTAAACGAACTATGCAGGAAATGAAATTTGCAAGCTTATGCGAACAATGAGATAAAAAAAGCTTGTTTAGGGACAAAATTTATTCGCAAACTTCCCTAACCTTTATTAGCTAGATTCGTTTGATATTGGAGGAATAATTTGTAAAACTATAAGAATTTTAATTATTATATTTTTTTCCAGATTTTATTAATTCAGCTTTTATCAAACTTGCAGAAATTTTCAAAAGTTGGTATAATTCAAACTACTCTTCTCATCAAACGCAGTTTGTAATTTTAATCTGGTGCTTCCCCTCTACAATTTGAAACGTAAGCTATTATCTTCCTTTGTCTCATTTTGCACAAAGGAATCATATTGTGAAAAGTGAAAAGTGACAACCCTTTTCTCCAGACAGGAAATTACTTTCAAATTTAAATAAAGAGCTGTCATTAATTTTGATTTATAATAATATTGTTTTATAAAATAGTTCATTAAAATTAGTCATCTGCATTCAAATAATAATATTTAAAAATATTTTAAAAATTCTCCTAGTTTTTTGTTATTTCACCAATTTATTGCAGAAATATACTTGGACTTTTTGATAAATTTCCCCTTTCATGACAAATTTAGAGTTGCCAAATCATGGTTCAATATATTAATGATAATGTCATGAGAATTATTCAAAAATATTATTCCTTATTAAAATATCAACCTTTCCATTTGTTTATCTTTGTCAACATGGAAGAGAATTTCCTATCTTTAAATTGGCCAACAAAAACATGTCTCTCAACATTTGTCATCTTCAAAATGTGGATTTTCGCCCTTTTTTCGGGTCACTTGAGAATCAGAGTGGGCTGCACTCAAGGGAGAGATAGAAAAACAGTGAGTGCTGTTGATTTGTCAAGAGGCTCGCCGTGATTCATAAAAGAAGTGAGCGAGTGATTCTAAAAATATGTAAAACAAGCGCGGCGTGCGTAATACACTGTTCGCCGGCAGAAGCAGCGTCTGGGGGTGTTCGAATCAAGATAAAAAGAAAAACAAGTGCGCGCGGACCGGTTTGCTTTTAATCATAACCATCAAAACTGCGAAGCCTCCTCCGTTCGATAGACAGAGACGCACAGACGAGCAATAAGTTGTATTCTCCGCCGAGTATATAAAAGTCGATGACCCCGATTTAAAATTTAAATCGGAAAAAATTCCACGTGCCCAATCAAGTGGTGACAGAGCGAATCGTTTTGATCTTGGCTAAAAAAAAGTTCCGAAAATAAAACAGAGAAACAGGTCTGTTGAAGATGAGTCTGGCTGCAGGTGTCTCCGAGCGGCTGTCCTTTCTTGTACTTATTTTTCTGCACACGTGACAATTTGACGCGTAAGTATCTGGCTTGAAAAGTTGTCCTTATGAATTTTGAGTAATTTATGAAATGAGAGAGCGTCATCTGCGAGCGAGTATTGTGTAAGTTGTGGACGCTATAAAACAGGTTGATCTAATCTCTTGTCATAATTTAAATTCACCGTTGGCGACAACTTCCAGTGATCTCGGTTAAGAAAATACAAATGAATTGATGTTTGAATTAAAAGTCAGCTTTACTTCGTTTTTGACAGGAAAAATATTCAGCTTCACACGCATGAACTGCAAAGATAATTAATTTTCAACTGAGGCTGAGAGAAGAAACAATAAACGACTCAAAAACTCGCCGAGAAAAAGCCGACTTGAAATTCAAACATCACAAATGAACCTTTTCAATCGTAGAATTCTACAAAATTTAATTAAAACTTGGCATCTCTGTTATTATCACATAACTTTTCCGCCTTTTCTTTGTTTATGGAAGCCAAATTTGGGCAAATTTGAAAAAAAAACGGGGAAAAATGTATCTACAAATGTACAGAAAGTGATTTGAAGTTTCCAACAATCGCAAAAATTCAAATTGGCGTCTAATGTTGCAAGGAGTTGATTTGATTAGGCCAATAAGGAGTTGCTAATTGCATGTGATCGTTGGAAAATATAAACGTCTCATTTTTTTCTCTGGTGACACCTTTCAGCTTTTGATAAGACTGAAGTGAATAATTGATTATTCGTGTATTCTCCGTCAGTTTTGGCCATATACGTAGCATCTTGTTAGCCAAACTTCAAGTCTCGGCAGTTTCCTCCCCGATAAAAGGGGCAAAATAATCCAATTTCCCGCCATCTTGGCGGAATATAATTCCATTTTGGTAAATATAGGTTCGAGTTGCCTCCATAAAATACAGTGAGCGCTTTGATTTCTCCTAGTGGGAGGGGCCGAAAAATAACATTAAGGTAATTAGGCACTTTTTTATCTGATGTTGCCGATTGATTTTTGTCTCCGCGTGCAGTGTACGTGTGTGTGTCAATGTAAACAACTTTTTGGGGCACATTCATGCCAGCGCAAAACTCGATTCTCATTTGCCAGCACGTATTTTTTTTAATCACAAACACCGCGCTGAATTTGCAGCTTGATTTCACACTGACGAGAATTAATTAATGGGAGAGGAACAGGGGAAAAGGATAAAAAAGTTTCAGCTGGAATCAAAAATTGACACCAAAAACGCGCTGTTTAATTAATCAATTCAAACTCCCTTTTTAAAAAGGAAAACACTAGAATATAATTTAAACCAATTTTCAACCAGGGACAAACTCGCTTAATTTTTTTTTTAATATTTTAATATTTTTGATCAGTACCTTGAGCCTGGGCAAGAGGTGCCAGCAGGAGGAGCAGGGCAGTCCCAACGAGTGGGCCCCGCATGATGGGCCTGGGTCCTTGGTTTGGTGCCCGGCACTCGCACGCTCCCAACGCGCACCACAAGGAGGCAGTCGCGAGACTGAAAAGCCGGAGGAGCGACTCAAATTCAGTGCCGCGCTCTCCCACCACGCACCGGCGGGTGGGGCGGCCCGGGGGCGGCTCCGGGGGTGGAAGGATTCACTGACCTCGAGAAAAGTGTGAATGGATCTTTTTGTTCGTTCGACGCTAATTGTATTGAATTCCTTTCAAATTTTCGGTCTATATTATTTAAATTTTTTGATACGTCTGGAGGTGTTTGTGATTATGCAAAATGGTTTGGCGAATCCGGTTAAATTACAGCACTCGACCTTAATAATATATCACAGACAAAAATTATGCCCTGAGGAATTTTTTTCGTTTAACGACTGCGAAAGGCGAATAAACTTCTTAAAGGCGAACCGTAAATAAATATAAAACCAAAATTTCAAATGTTCGTACCTTTGACCCAGCCGACTACTTTCTTTCTCGGGTCAACGTGTTTTAAACTAAAGGTCAAGTATGCGCGAATTCCTTGCAACGGCAGCCGAGGGCCACACAATAAATTACAATTAAAAATCGAGTCGGTCGCGCCGCCGCGTCTGCATTACTTTAGCTTTTTTGTTTTTGCCAGCTGAAAAGGGCTTGGTGGAAAAAATTTAAATGAGCCGGATAAAATTACTCTGCGGCTGCGAATGTGCGCACTTGAATTGGAAATATACATTCATACTGGCGTCACTTGGTGGCGGCTGCAATAAAAATTTGAAATTGCTCGGCGAGCGCGATAATCCATCTTTGTCTGAACGGAGAATAAAATTGCCCTGACAAACTGGTCAAAATGTATCAGGATAATAAGACACCAGCGGCGGCTGCACAGTAAATTTAATTTTAAATCGTTTCGCACAGCATGGGCCCCGCACTGACGATAACGCAAGACTGAAAATAAACAATAAGTGTTAAGAGTTCTGACTTGGATTTTAATACAGATTTTATTAATAGAATTTCTGAGTGTGAAAAATTAAAAATAAAAAAATTTACTTCTCGGTTTTTTTAAGTCATACCACTTTCAACTCCCTATTGTTAATTTATTTAAAAAAAATTCAAATACTTATCAAAATGTAGACTAATGAAAAATTTATTGGTTCCAATATTCAAAATAATATGGAAATTATGCCAAATCATTTATTTATTTTATTTTGTTAAGACTTGCCGCAATTTCATTTCATCGCTTTATATAGGATTTGCAATGAAAAGAACTTCTCCTTTTATTCCACCTCTTTAAAGACGCCTTCGTCTGAAAGTTCCTTTTACGATTTCAAGCACATCAATCTCATCAATCAGGTGGGATTGGAATAAATTCGAGCACGCGCGACTCGCCTCATAATAATCCGACTTGCCAGAATCGGCTGCTGAATAAATAATTCCAAACAACCTTCATTTATTTTCATGGTTTGATGAAAAGGCTTAAATTTAAATTCAGAAAATATCGTATAGATAAATAAAAATAATGGAGAGAAATAACTGATATATTTTTTTACAGGCATAAATTATTTAATTATTTTTTTTCTTCACGACTTTTTGCATCGAAACTGGCTTGCCAGACGACAAGACTTCCTTTGCCAGGGCAAGTCAGGTCGTGCTGTGTCAAAGGTGTGCCACACCCTGAGTGCAGGCTGGCGAGTGCACGCATAATTTATTGCAAACGAGACGAGAGACGCGATTGCGGCAGACTCGGCACGAATCCTTCTCCGACGTGTGTCTGAATCGCTCGCTTTATTTTGTTTTAATTGGCACTTCTTGTGGTGTGTAATGCCGGTGCGAATGAAGAAGGAATTTGCCTCGGTGCACCGAACAATATACAATAATTACTCGTTCATTATATTCCCAGCAGGGCACGCATCGGAATTTCGCAGCATTAAAATTCTCTATTTTGATAACGTTCGGTGGTTGAAGTGCTGGTCTGTGCGGTATTTAAATTTGCATTTAATGTGTATAATACCAGATTGCAGTAATTGTTTCTTGGTAAAGCAGACGTTTAGCTGATTGCATAATACAACGGGTGTGTGCTTAACAATTAGATCATAAATTATATAGACGCTTTCTTCAAGTTTGAAAAGCTGATTTTAAACATGAGCAATTAAATGTGTGTCTGTTTAACAACGTTTAACAGTATATAAATGAAGTTATTACAAAAGAATAAAAAAAAATCTGTAACAATAACAATAAGGGTTTGATTTGTTGTTGCTTTTTCTTTTCAATAAATTGAATGTTTTTCCGTTATTTTAAATTTTAATAAAATTTATTTTCCTTAGATTTCAAAACATTTTTACAAATACTAAATTTTTTTAATAACATATTACATACAATCAATTTTATAATTAAATATTATCGTATTTATTAAAATAATTACATTATTTTGTATTCTATTTGACCTTTTGACCTGCACTGCAAGAGAGTTAGAGAAAAACAATATTCTTGTCAAAATCTTTTATACTCTGATTTTCCAGACGCCTCAAGCAATTTTAGAACCACCTAACGTCACTCTTAAAATATTGGCTTCCTTACTGAAAAAATTGTATATTGCTCGGTTGCTCTCTTTCAATCTCCATTGAATGGGAAAACGCGACGCTCCCTTTTAAAAACAACCATAAAACGTGCTGGGAAATAAACCACGCTAAAAATAAGCCTATGGCCGATATAGCATTCGAAAACAAGAGACGCAAAATTGCCTACAAAAGCATGCAAATTTAATTAGTCGGTTTGTTTTGATTTCAACTTCCGTCCATGGCTGTAACTGGAAAGCACTCTGACTTTTTGCACCTGAAGTTGCCGCAACCACTCTAGCGGTGGGAGATTGTGATTATATCAGATTAGGGGTTGATTACGGTCGTGATTAAAAGCAGCACCCTGCTGGGCGTCGGATTAATTATCTTGAAATTCGCTCGGGCGAAATTTTGCACCATAAATAAATTTCGCACTTTGTCCGCCTCCTTCGAAATTAATAAATCAAACACACTTTTTGCCCATGGGCCAATTACTGTAATCATCGGCCTAATCGCCACGTTGGAAATTAATCGACCAGAATAGTTTGTAAAACCTGTTTTGAAAATATATGCATGATAATCGACCGACTTCCACATTTTATAAACGAGCGCACGTCTGCAGGAATAAAATAATAATAACTGGTTATTCAATTGAATAATTAGCAATTATGATCGGCGAGGAAGATTTTTTTCTCTCATTCCGAGAAGAGTTTCTTTCAAAGCTTTCTGATAGTTGTGAAAAGCAGCACGTGCGCCGGCCGTCAGAGTTATTCTCGAGGAGCGCAAATTACTCATTGCGAAAGAGCGGGTCGGAAAGTTGAAAAAACAAAACGTTCAGTCATAGAGGATGTGCATTTCAAACAAAAGAATGGAAATTATGCGTGTCCAGCCTCACGCTCTGCCATCGCAGATCTGAATATTTCATGACACGCAATCGCGGGGATGAAAAAATCAGCGATTTATCTCTCAAAACACAAAACTGTGCGTCATTGAAGCATTTCACCGCATTTTTTTAAAAACAAAATTAGAGTTTAAGTTGCTAATTGCTATTGTGTGCAGATACATTTCTGTGTTTCTGTTTTGTTATTTTCGTTGGAGCTACAAAATTTCTGAAAATAAAATTTTACATAATATTTAATCTACAGTTTATTTATGAGGTTCCTAAATTAAATTTTGTTTTTACGATTTGCAATTATAACTTTAAACTCAGTTTAAAATCACTGGTATTTTTTTCACTCATATTCAGAATTTGACGTTAAATTTCTAATAAAAAATTCGGTTTTCTGTGAATTTCCGCAGGATTTCGTATTTAATTTCTACGTGGAGCTTTCCCGAAAGTAAGGGAGAATTTGTGGAGGGCACGCAGTTAAGTCTTCAACTTTATAGGTGAAGTGGCCCTCCGGTTTGTGTGCGAAAAGATTTACCCGCAGAGTCCTTCACGCGCAACTTCGCTCTATTTGTTGCGAGCAAGAATAAGATGAAAGAATAAATACTAAAACAAATACGGGCGAGGAATGGATGCCTTCGAAAAAATTCATTCTACAGGAAAAATGGCATGCAGAGCTGAATAAGTTCCTTGCATCAAACTTATGACAAATAATTAATGAATAATTTAATTTCTCAATACGTAATATTTATTTCATGTCAAAAAAAAAAATTAAATTTTTACTAAAGTTTTTTCTCACTTTTATAAATTTTATATTTATTTTATAATGTGGAATCATAATTCATGTATGTTATTTATTGATTGTTTCAAATATTTAAATTGGTTCAAATATTTTTTTATTGAATGAAGGAATTGAAAATTGATTTGGATTTTATTTTTGAATTATTTCAATTTCTAAAATTTTCCTGAATAAAAATCGTATTACGTGCAGTGACGTCAGCAATAAATCTGAACAACAATCGGTCACGCATCAAAAATAAAATTGAAGTCATCGGGAATAATAAACGCTCGCATAACTCATGAATGGATGCACTTTGTTGCGCCAACCAGAGTCGTAAAAATAGAAATACGGTGGTCTTCTCTCTCACACACAACCAGGCACGAATTTCAATGAGAGGACGAGAAGAAAATATTAATTCAATCTCGGCAGGATCCTTTTGGCAGGGGCACCTGCATTCTCACTTCACACTGACGCGCCGAGAAACTGCACAAAAGGCGAGCATTGAAACGCGGCGCAACCAGAGCGCAATTCATTCTAGTCCAGAATCAAGCTCGCCTGAAAGCGCGTTCGATTTCATCGGCTTTTTTCCGACCGGCCTTTGAAGCAGAAACCCAGCAAATAATTTCATTTGCCCGCACAAAGGACACTTCATTAAAAAAACCTCCCGTTTGGAAATTGCACGAGTCATGAAAGAATATCGCAAAAATAACAAACTTACAGGTGTAGTATATGAAAAAAACTAAAATGAAAGGAAATATGATATATTTTATGAATTTCATGACTGTTTATTTAGTATGTTCTGTCTTTGTATTTTTAATGTATGTATTTTCTCTTTCTCTCTCTTGCTACCAATTTAATTTATAATATTGAATTTATGGATGATGTATTTGGGCGGAGAATGCCCGGTGATACATTATTAAACATGATTGCAACTATTTAAATTACTATTCAATGCTCATTAAGTTAATTTAGAGCTTATTTTCACGAAAAAAAAAATCATTTTGGCCATATTTTTTTGCGTGTTTATGCAGGTTTGTTTCTTTTCACGCTGAACTCGTAGAAACAAACGCCATCTTTGCTGTTTTATATTGACGGCTTTATTTATTCAGCCTGCTTAAGCCAATTCAACATTATTCACAAGTAATTTGTCGGAACTTTAGTGAAGTCCACCTTTGACCCGCTCGGCGGAATTGGACCAATCAAGTGGTGCGAGGAATCCAGCCCAATTTCGTGCGAGTCAAATAAAAAAAGGCTAATTTGAGCGTCCATAAAAGTCACCACTGCGGTACGAATTTTATTGTTATTTTTTTACAACCGCATGATTTCACCGCACCCAATTTGCATTTTATTTATTAACACCACGCGGCCACCAATTTGCACTTTGCTGAATTTTTCCTCGTCTTTTGCATTTCGCGTTGAAATTAGTTTGTCTGGTTTTGCGTGTGGTCCGCGTCGCACTGCTGATTAATTATTGCCGTCGCGCTCCTTGATTAGCATATTTCACAATATTTGGACTGGCACGGCCAGGGGTACGACAGATTTTGTTCGCTCCGTAGATTGAAATTTATGTTCCCATACAATTGGGAAGCTGCACTCGCAAAATAACCATTAAACTAACAGTCTACAATTGATTTTAATTCTTATGCATAAATTAATATAAAAATCTACATCGTACTTTAAACTTGCTTTAACGAATTCAATCTTTTTATTGGGATAATTTATTTTTATGTCTAAAAATATTTAGTTTAATTGTAATAAAAAAAACACACGACTGCAAAAGACTTCCCTGGGCTTTTTCCACTCTCCTTTTTTTAGATTTTCTTTTATTTTGTCTATTTTGAGACTCTCGATTTAAAATATCAGGACTATTTTGAGTTACTATAAATAAATTTTAACATTATATTCGCAGATAATAAGTGTAAATTTCATTATATATTCTTACTTTGATTAAATTAACTTAGCGTTTATTTCTTATCTGAAATTCAGGTTGCTATTTTCCAATTTAAATAGCAGAAGTTTTATTTTAATTTTAAATAAATTAATAATTTAAGACATTAAAACTTGAGCAATGAAATTCCCCTTCCAAAATAATTTTCTGGTACTCACCGGGAAATGAAATCTCCTGACAGCCCGCTTCGTCGGACTGGTCGTCGCAATCAACTATACCATCGCACTTGCGTTTAATGTCCATGCACCTGTTGGTGTCGCACTGGAACTCCAATGTGCCACACACGGCTGAAAATAATTTAAATTAAAAATTAAAACAAGCCTGTTGCTAGATGAAATGTTGAATACACTGAACATCAAACGAATGTTTTTTTTACTAATTAATTACAAACTTGTTGAGAAATTAGATTTAAAAAGACACGATAAAATAATTCCTAATGCACATAATTTCAAACTGGTGGCATTATTAAAATCACTTCAAATTTTAATCTTTTAAATTAAATGCTGCTCTTATTTGTACATAAAAATGTTTAAAAAATTTAAAATAAAAATCATCTGTATTTTTCGCACTTGCTGGTGTCGTGCTTGTGTCGGGCTTGTCGGGGCAGTTTTTCGGGTCTTCGTCGGTGTCTCCAGGGCAGTCGGGGTTTCCATCGCACAGCTGGGCGCTGCAGATGTATAAAGTACCTCCAGGGCACCTGACAGCGTCGTCGGCCCTGCAGCCGTCGCGCGGCGGCGGCACCGGCACGGGCACTGACGCGAAGATCGTGGTGCGCGTTTCGGGAACGATTTCTGGCGACATGATTTTTTTTGATGTCAAGAGAAAACGTTGTAGCAAATTTCGACTTCCGTCACCCGTTAAAAACTCCCTCAACTCACAAATAGAACAATTGCATTTACAGAAGAGGAAATTTTCGAAATTTTACAATAAAAAAAGAGCAAAAAGCAAATGGGAAAAATATTTACAGATGAGGACTGGTTTTAGTGAAGCGCTGAGAAGCTTCTTTTCAGGATTTTCTTACATTTTAGATCCAAACTAAATGGTTACAATTGATGAATATTATACTTATTATTGCTATTATTGGGGGATATTCACTAAGTAAGTTAGCTTATGGGAATTGCAGGTACTAGCTTAGCAGGTGAATTTGAATATCCTCCATTAATATCAGAGTAACAAATATTTTCGTTCATATAACAACAGAATTTTGTGAAAGTAATCATTTTAAAGGTTAAGAGTCCAAATTGTTATAGAATCTTATTTTTTTCTAGATTTTATTGCAAAGAAGGAGAAGCACAGAATAATTTGCTAAAATAGAGAAGAATATAGCAGTTAGTTCCCAAATCTCTCCTGAGTAAATTTTGTGCTCCATTATAATATCGCACTCAATAAAAACTAAATAATATAATTTTTCAATACTTTTTCTGCCTTTTTTCAGAACTTAACTTTCCGTAGAAAATCTTGCTTGAAATAAAAATGAGAGGTGATCATTTCAAATTTTATGTGAACAAAATCTTTAACTCTTACTATTATTTTTTACTGCTTTTGATTGTAAGTTAAGTAAGGAAGGTCTGGTTCACTTGAATACAAAACTGCAAGGTATAAAAAATTTCTGTGTTCATATAACGCACAGAAGCATTTTTACTTCACATTCCTCCAAGAAAATAGGGACAAGAATTTTTCATTTTTCATTCCTCTCCTTATAAATCTTATTTATATTCTAAGAAAAAGAGTATTAAATCAAAAAAGCCGCGAGTTAGTGCGAGACCTTTCATGGATCGAGTCCCTCTAGCTTGATAATTATTAAGGTTTGCAAGTAACAATTTTGGTTATTGAATGAAGGCAGGAAATCGATCAAAATCGATCTTATAATTGGCCAACAAGCTGTTAAGGCGCGTTTATAATTTGTAGCTACAGGCTAGCTATAAACTAGCAGAAAGCACGCCAGCCGATTATTACACGCTTCTACTTTGTAAATAATCAGCGACTCTCCTAAAGAGAAGCGATGGTATCTGACTCGAATTGGCGCAAAAATACACACAGATATTTATATGTACATTGTGAAATCCACCACCAAACAACATTAACACAAAGTAAGTTTCACACTGTTAGAGACTATTTGCTAGAGCAGAAATATATAAATGTAACAATGAAATTTTATACAACAGCGAAAATTGCGCACCAAGGTTTAAGCATTGAATAATTATTGACAGCAGCAGTAGAAAAAATAGTGATGTATATTTTTATGTACAGAAAATTTTGCCTGATAAAAATTGCAGGCTGATTGGATTAGATTTTAAAAATCTGCAATTTTTATCTGACAATCCAGCACCATTTATGAACACACATTTTTTTTAATATTAAAAAAAGTGAACTACTAAAAAGCAATAACTGTGCAATTCACAATGACACTTACCTGCTGTCGAGCACCCACTTTCATCGCTGCCGTCTAGGCAGTCGTTTTTGCCGTCACATCTGACATAATTGTCGGGACACTCACCATTATCACACATATTCTGACATTCACCTACGCGAAAATAAAAAGAAATAAAGAAATAAAAGTTCTAGAAACTGAACTGAAAATCGTAAAAATCTAAAAAAAGAGGAAAAGAATGCAAACCTTGAATGTACTTGAAGGAAAAGTTGCTGTCGTAGAAAGCAGTGTTTCCACCAATTTTGCCAGTGTTTTTAATGTGGTTGATCAACTTCTGCTTGAGTGACAGAGTGCTGTGGAACTTGGTGCTTCCCACGTCGAATCGAACCAAAATTCTGAATGTATCCGACTGGTATTTCCTGAGGAACAGAAATCGTTCAGTAAATAGAGTTAGAAATATAAATATTTTAATATTTCAAATTGTTATACTTCATCATAAAATAAATATATATAAACTGAAAATTCAACAAAAAAAAGTTTTTTATTTTAATAAGCCAACTTACTCAAATGAAAGGATGTTGACCATGAACCGGCCTCCCTGACTTCCGTGCGTCTTCTCGTACATATTTTTCACATCAGAGGAGATGCCACTAGCCAATGATTTGAACGCATCCGAATTTCTGTTGGCCAAGTTCGGGTTGTAAATCTCTTCCATCAATACTGCCACCCGGTAAAAGTCTGCAAAAAGAAAGTTTAATGAAATAAAATTTTAGAGTCATCAATGCGCAAATTTTAAAAGTTAGTTTCCGAGACATCTTTCGGAGGGCGCCTGAAACCGCACGGGTATGCAACCGGCGTGACTTGAGCGCCGTGCCGGCTGCCCAACTAACAACGCCCAACGATATTAAAAATTGCGCGAGAATTTACCCCTTCTTTCAAACTTAAATTATATCTAGTCTTAGAATTTAATTTTGAACCAAAAAGATAAAAATAAGAATTCTTTATTATTAATTTATTTAGTTTAAAAATTTAGATACAAGCAATTTTCTTTTTCATTTTTCAATTTGAATACTTCTCATTTCGCATAAAAAATTTTTATTTCTAATACTGTTAATTAAATAAATTAAAATATACTTAAAATTCCAAGAGTTTTTATAATAGTTAACTTATTCCGAAATTTTCAATTTTTTTCCAGTTTCATTTTTCATTTTTGTTATTTAATATTAAAATTAGGATCAATTTAAAAACTCACATGGCTTTCCATCACTATGTACCGGTGACGTCCTCGTCGTCTCATTCTCGCCCGAGAAGTTGTCGATGAATCCATCGGTCGCATCGACGCCAGACGACGCGTCGTCGTCATCGTCGATCGGCGCCGTTTGTCTCCGACGGTGCTTTTTCTTCTTCTTGAGCTGTCTCGGCGCCGCTCTTCGCACCCGGTCGTGATTTTCAAGGTCCGAAGACGGCTCGTCTTCCTCGTTTCCGGCGCCGAACCAGCCGAGCACCATGGACCGGAGGCTGCCTAGAGGACCCCGTTCGCTTCGGATCACGTTTTCCTCCTCCAGCAATCCGTCCAGAGGCTCTTCCGGCGACTCGAGAGCGCCGTCGTCAAACACCAGGTCACCATTGGGCTCACTCTGTGAACAAAATATAGGAAAATAAGTTAAAATCAATTTACTAATAATAAATTGAATATAATAAAATTCTGATAGTGAAGAAAATTGAACTTTGTGAAATATTTACTTATTATGTTCCAATATAGAGTATTAAAGTTTAGACTCAGAGATTTATCCAATTTAATTTCCCCAAAAGGAAAGATTCACTTTTGAGATCATCCAACACGTCATAAGCCATTTATTTCCGCCGCTGTATATAACATTCGCCCTGACTTTTGAGCAAGACGAAGGAAAACGACTAGCTGGACGATGAATGGAAAGAATGGAGTGTGGGTTTGGTGAATCTGACGGTTATTGTGGCCTGTGTGGGATTTCGATCTCCAGAATGAAATCATTTTCTTTTTTTTTCGTGACCATAACTTCTATATTTTTATTTCCAAGGAACGAAAGTCTATCTCTCGAATAATTTTTTGGTGCGTCTTTTCCTTTAATTTCGCTCATGCAAATGGAGCCTTTTGTGGACGGTAAAAAAATTATGTAAAAGCTGGCAGTCGCTAATGAAGACAAAAAAGACGAGTCATGAGTCACGTCGTCGGATAGCGAAACGGCGACGGGACTGTAAGAGGTATAAGTAAGGCCTTTAAGTGGATGCAGCATCAGGTATGTACATATAAGTAAGCGTAATTATTTTCTTGTTCAAGGATGGGCTGTTTAATCATATGAAATGTGGTCCTTTCAGGCTATGACGGCGGATCTCTTTTTGCTTTCGAGATCTACCCGATAGCGCGAAATTCATTTTTAAATTCCAGAAGCTAATTAACTTGTTAATACATCAGTCGAGCGCAAACTTAAAATATTCGTGCCAAATAATTGCAAGATTTTGCCTATTGCAATAAAAATGGAGATTTTCTATGAGAAAGTATTCTATTATACGAGGGTGACCTCATTTATCGAATGCAAATTTGCGCACCGGCTATGAGGCAAGAGTAAGTGCGGAGCTAAATTTATCCCCCAAGTCGCAACCAATCTGTCAAAGCTTGAAAGCTAAAACAGTCCAGACGTGTAACTCACACGAAAATGCAATTTAAAATTCATGTGGCGAAATTCCAGTGTAAAGTTTTAGTGAATAATTGATGCTCTTTGAAATAATATTGCTAGGAGGAGGAAGGTTTTGTCTTACAATTAATTAATTAATATTTAGAACAAATTCTACATTTTTTATCTACATTTAATTCATTAAAAAACTAAGATAGCTAGTTTGAAATATTAGCTGCATTAATTATTATTTAAGTTCAGTTCGATAAAAATATTTTTATTTTAAATTTTCCTTCTTATTAATTCTTCATAAATTACTACTTTTCTTAAGAAAGGGAAACTTAAGCTTGAGCAATGTTTCAGTAAAAATGAGGTCGCGTACATACTCGTACGTAACTGAATCAGCATCCAGGAATAAAGACCCTTGAGGAAAGAAAAGTCGGCGGCATAAACTGAAAATAATTATTGTTTGAGAGGCGTCGGCAGAGCGAACGCGAAGCATTTGTGAAAAAAATTGAGCATGACCGCCGAGCGTTTATTCCATTCATTGCGGAAAGTAAAGAGCTTAAATTTCCAGAAGCACAGCGAGCACATAAACAAACTATACTTAAACGGCGAAGTGCACGCCGCGGATGAATATAAATCGCGTATGCCGATTCCGAGAAAGAAGAGAGAGAGGCACGGAGCTTATTTTAATTTATATTGCAGCGCCATCCTTGTGAATAATGCAGGTATGGAGAGGAGACACAAGGAGGGCTAGGTTGTGCACAGGCACGTTCTCAGAGCTTTAAATTAGGAATTATTTATGAATGCATTGTCTCCATCTTATTTATAAAAACATAATTCATCTCGCTGACTCATCGATTTTGGTCAAAGTTTAATTTTTCGGATTCAAAATTTCAAATATTTAAAAGTTTACTAAAATAATTTTTAATTACTCTCTAAAATTGGAAAATGAATAATTTAGGGAGTAAAATAAGTCTCTTTATATTTCAATATCTAGATTTTTCACTACCACTTATTAAACTATATGATTTAGAGAAACTATCACTGGTTTTTTTTTCGGGTCAGGCCAAAACAAAAAAAGTCTTATCGGCCCTGCCCTTTGTAGAGATTACAGAGGGCAAGCGCAAATTCTTTTGAATATATTTTGTACTATAAAATTATTATCATTTAAAAATTGCAACACCATTTTACTAAATATAGACGATTTAATTTACTTTCCTTTTGGTTTTTACTCATTCAATCTTGAAAATTGTCTAGGACCTCTAATTCCGCTCCGGTTCGCTCCATGTAATTAATAACAATTAATTATAATCAGTGATGCCTGAATAATCCTGGAAATTACACATAAAACGGTCTCGCAGCGAGAATTCCGCCTACGGGCGAGATTTCATTAAAGACCACCCAACTCAATATCTGCGCCGCTCCAGCTAGAGTGGGCTGAGCCGATTCAAAAGATTACTTCAGGAATTTATACCTTTTTTCCATTTTCAGGAAATGCATTTCTTCTGCAAAATTACGCATTGCTGTTAGTATTGCAGATCTCATTGTGCTGAATAAGACTTTGATTAAATTTCCGGATGCATTTCTGGCCATTGTTGCTGCAGAGAGGGCATTATTGTGCTGATATATGTGTACATTGTCGCCCGGCCGAGTGTCGGCTTCTGCCGCGGGAAATTGCTTTTTCTCTTGTATATTCATTCATTCAGTTCTTTTATTGCGTCGTGTAGTGGCAGCCACCCACAATGCACAATTTTACCTCCAACAAAGCGGCCACGGGATTGAGAAGAGGCGAAGATGCATGCGGCAACTTGGGGGCTTCATTGTTCGGTGGTGCGGAGCATCTTAAGAAAAAAAACTCAGGAAGAACTAAGAAAACAAAACCTCATATAATTCTTTTTAAAATATTAAAATTATGATACATGTTGTATAATTATTTCGAACACATATTTAAATATTTTAACTTTTGCAGTATTTAATTTATTGAAAAAATTTTATTTTGTTTATTTAAAATGGAAGCGTTTTTAATTTAAATAGAATAATAAAATTAGGGATTGCAAAATTTAGTGAAGCAAACTTATGTTGCGAATAATGCTATTTTTACTCCAGATTACAAAATCATGGATCAACTGATTTGAAAATATCGGAAGAGTTATATTTGACAGGATTTCCACTTTATTTACTTTATTATTATTTGAATTTTAAAATGGTTACGGTCCATAAATTGTAATTTTCTGTTGAATCATAAATCATAAATTTCGGTTCCAACAGAATTGAGGTTAAAATTAATTAAAATCAATCAAATTTTTGTGTTAAATATTTATTATCCTTGCTTATTGTTAGTTTCAGAATTCCAGAAAATATTGCTGGTGTTCTCTTTTTTTATATATGTTTTAAATGTTTTTCGTAGTTCAAGATTTTAAGTTAAGATACTTGAAGTCTATGAAAATTCACTCCAGGCCGCTCCAGGCAAAGTATTTATCCTATACGAATATAAAAATATCTTGCCGAAACCTAATAATAATTTGCAAACTTTGATTTCTGGAGAAGTATAATTCTCTCAACAGCTGCCAGTTGAAAGGCTTTTTGTTAAAATAATATTTCCATGCAAATACACCACCCCCTGCAAATATAAGTGCACGCGAATATCCCTTTTCCGTCGAGCCGCCGGCTTTCAGCAGGAAAAATAAACACAGATCAAGTTTCTGCTCCAGAGGAGGTCAATACAGAGACGAGTCCCTCCGAGAAAGAAGAGATCCCGTTTTCTCGCCAGCGGGCCATTTATTAATAACGAAAAGAGCAATTTTTCTTTAATTAAGATGAATCTGTGCAAATTAATAACGCTTAACCTTCCTTCTCCTCTGCGTGAAAAAAAAATATAGAAAAATGTATGAATTCTTTTTTGTTGAATTTTTCGAACAGAAAAAGTCTCAAGGCTGACCATAATTCAGCACTGGTTTTCTCTGTTTATTATGCAAATCAGAGATTTCGTGTGTATTTTTTTACTTCTTCTGACAATTGGTGCCAAAAGAAGTTAGACTTGACGTGATTTGCGGGCAATTTTTCACAGCTTTGGCACCAAACGTGTGATTTCGCGGCTGTCTTGTGAGAGGAAACGCGAGATGAAAGAAAAGTCCGCCCTCGCTCTCGGTTGGCAGACAAAACCAAAGCGGCGAGAAACATAGAAAGAGCCAGACTGATTGTTATCAACAACGTGTGAGCAATTCGGAATGATATTGTATGAATTATTCAGGTGGAAATGGTCTTTTATTTAATCCTCCGCGGGCAAATGTAGCGCCAAATTGTGGAATTATATAGATTATCGGCTCGTTACCAAGGTTTCTTGGCTTTCGTTACCGAAGTTTTGATCTGCAAATCTCGACCACAGGATAATAAATCAGTCAAGTTGGTTTACATTTGAAATTATTATTGTTTGAGGGTGTAGCTAACTTTTAAATTATTTATTATACATGAAATTTAGAGGCTAACAAATAATTCAAATTTTTTATTTTAAAGATTCTGTTCAAATTTTTGGTTATTATTGAGCTTGAAAGAAATGGAAAATTTGTGAATGAAATTTAAATCTCGCAATCAAAAAAATTTCCAACTCAAAAGTTTTGGAATCTTGAGGGAAGTTTTTATCTCTATCTTGTGAATTTTTTATCACGTCTTTTTTTACCAAATTAATTGAAAACAAAATGCATAATTATGTCTGTAAAAAAATAATCCCTTATTCATTAAGATTGACTCAGATCCTTAATTTATTTTCATTTGACGTGACGAAAAGTTGCACTTTTACAGCTCTAGCAAGTCTGACACATGATTCACTGCACATATTTTTTTATGCTTTTTACTGCCAAGATCTCAAAGACAATAGTCGAGAAACAATGGTGTGCCACAGGCGGTGACGCAATGGGGAAAAGTGCTCCCAGTTGGGTTGAATAAGAATCTCTTATCGGACATTTCACAGCAAACATTACGCCGGAGAGAGTCTAGCTCTACAGCATGCAATATACCATTGAATTTCTGACAGGTTCAAGTTCAATTCAAGCAGACTGTTAATGAAAATAAAGTGAACAAATGTATGCGAGAAAATTCTGTAAAAATAAAAATTATAATAAAGTAACAACTATAGATTGCATTGATTCAAGAATACCATTTTCGTAATAAAGCATCTGCTTTTTTATTTTGATTAAATTATAAATTTTAACAGGCGTTTCATATTTCCTTTCCATTTTCATTTATTTTTAAAATAGAGTAATTTTGTGCTGTTATAATCTAAAAACATCCTCCAGCAAAGTATTTAATTTTTTTATAGTCGAAAGAAACGAGAGGAATTATGTATTTTTCTGGAACACATTGGCCCGAGGACGGTCATAAAAGGGGTGCTGCTGCATGAATCTGTACCGAGCGCGGCACCAGAGGGAAGAGGCAGGAAAGAGGTAGGGTCTCTTGTTGGCGTGTGTTTGCCCAAGCAATGCAGGTGCTTCCACACACCGGCAGAATTGCCATAGCCATGCTCCTCGCGCCTCCTAGACCTTTCTTATCTGTGTGTGCTCCTGACAACGCCTGATAACGTGATAACAATAAATAATAGAGAAAGAGAGAGAGAGAGAGTGAGACAGAGATCTGCACCACGTTCGGATGAGTCTGCCACATTAATTTCAATTAATAGCAATTACGAAGCAGGAAAATGGGACAGAAAATTAATTTATGAACCCTGCATTAATTAACTAATTAGGGAAACTAATTGTTTTTCTGCATATTTTTGTTTCAAAATTAATTGAGGAAAAGTGATGACATTAATTTTTCCTCTGAGTGCTTCATTTCATCATAATTTGTAATCATTTTTTTTCAATTTACATTTTTATATTATGAAAATGAAAGCGTTTTCCTTTCATTAGTTACATGATTGGTCGATTACATAATAAACAAATATTGATAAGGAAAAAAGTGGAAAAATGAAAATAATTTCTTCCTTTTTATGGCAAAAAGTTAATTTTCAGCACTTGCAAAATTGAATTAAATTTTAAATATAAGAGTGCTCAAATTTTGTATGGAAATGAGAAAAAATTTATGTTCCAATGGATGGGTCGGTCACCTTTAAATCAAACAAATATGTGCCAATTTCGAAACTGAAAGGCGGCCCTTGATGCTTGTTTATGCAGCGTCCGCGGCTTCCAACTTCAACTCGAGCCGCGAGAGAGTTAAACCGGGCACATTATGTAATTCATGAGACGCTGCAGCGATTTTTATACTTTCATCTCGGAATATTCTCCGATTCTATTTCAGACTTTATTCTCACGCCTTTATGCAAAAGTCATAACGCAAAAAGCTCCGGGTGATAATTGGCCGGCGCACCTAGAGGGCATGAATGAAACAAAACCCGGCATAAATTAAATTTTTAAATAAATGAAGAAGTGTAAGAAATTAGCATCGGGGCGGCAAATTGGACGTGGGCGCTGAATGGAAATGATCCCTGTCGGCTTGCATGCGTATATATTTTTCTGAATAATTCACACACAATTCAGAGGCCAGAACGTGACGTCACCGCACGAAAATACGAGATGCAAAAGGGCGTGAAATTTGCCTCGCCACGCGCATAAATCACCGAGTCTTTCTTTCGCTAAAAAGATTTGGGCTGACGAGATTTTTTGTCTTTTCTGGTATAAATCATTTGATGTATCTGAACTTCTAACAGTGACGAAAAATTGTGCAAACAATACCAAATGGGTGTCCTGAAGAAGCGCGTGCGATGCCAAATTTATTGCCCCGTTGAAAAGCGTCAGCGGAAGAAATGATGACAAGCTACATTTCTACGAGCTTCTGAAAGATTTGACTGGGTTTTTTCCCACAAAACTGATATATTACTAATTTTATTTACAAATATTGGTTTAAAAAAAAGGTCGCCCCTTTTATTTTTTTCTTTGGTGGTCTCTGACAGTGAGATTTTTTAGCGACGGATATGCACATTATAGTTTCACCAGATTCCATCAGGAAATTTTAGGAGCATTAATTTTCTTTCGAATTTTTAATTGAAGATATTATATTAATTCCATGTTGGAAATTCCCAATCGTTTTAATTTACACTCCCCATTACCACTGAACAAATTAATTTTTTGAGAACTTTATAAGTATTAAATGTGTCTATATTTACTCTAAAATTCAATTGAAAATCAATCTAATTGAAATAAATTAAATTTTTGATAAAATAGAAAATATATTTAAATATTAAATAAATTTCAATATAAAAAATTGAACAAATCCATGATAGAATTATAAAAAAAAGTACAAATAAATAAAAATTAATATAATAAAATTACAAACTATTACTTTTCAGGCAGCTAATAAACAATTTTGAAATTACCAGGCTTATTTTTTAATTTCTTCTATATCTAAATGTTAGAGAACATTTTTTTTTATTAAAACATGTTTTTTTTATTATTGTGTGCTGTAATTTTTATACGATTGATGGAAAAATGAAATTTATTCTAGAATTTCAATAATTGGATTTTCTTTGCTTTTCTATTTTATATAATTTATTTATTCCGGTGAATCATCAAATGATCCGCTCCATCTAAGTCAGGCATGAGCACTCTTCAGCAACGCGATTTTTTCACATTTATCTTTACAGCCAATTAAATGCAATGGCCATGTTTCACTTTTTCTTTGCCCTCTACTCTAAAAGAGCACATTATTTTTTGTCTTTGCACGTGGATCGCATCTCTTCTTTCTCTTTTTTTCGGTCAGCGTGTCTCGCATGGATGTAGGAAAAGAGTTACATAATTCGAGCATGTATTTGCATTCTGTGACATAATAAGGAGCAGTGCCATTGTGTTCACATGTGCACATAATTAAATTAGCACTGATTCGAAAATAAACATTACGCGCGCGCGTTTCCTCCCGACGACCAAATGCTTCGACCAAACCGCCACCACATCTATGGCATTTTTTTTTTTCATTTTAATTACAAACCAACAAAATAATTGCAAGAAACAACTATGCGTAATTCACCACAACAATGTCCTTTTCGGTCATTGACCCCACACTAATAAAAAATTCTGAGACTTAATTATTTAATATTTTTCAAGAGTTGCCGAATTTTAAGCACACTTCACTTTCAAAAAGCTTCTTATGCACTTATACTATTGTACTTATTAGTTAAAGACCTGTAGAATTACACACAAAATTTGTTGCAGGGTTTCGCAAGTCAAGTGGTCTCGCAGCAAGAATTTTTTTAAGTGGCGCCTCATTAGCGAACTTCTCATTCATAAATTTCATCGCGGCACGTCTCGTCGGCCACTTTGAAAATTATCAGCTTGCCGAGTTATTTTTCCCCGATTCTCATTGGCCGGTTATTACTTGGGCAAACACGTGCTGGAACCAGAGAGAGAAAAAGCTCGGAATATTATTACACACACACAAGTTGGTGAGTGTGCGTGAAAATTCGTAAGTCAACAAACACTCCCAGTCCCTCTCGTATTTTATGTACAGATGAGTGCATTCATATATAATTTTCGTCGGCTTCTCCAGAGGAAACAGATGAATATCCAGAGGAATATTTTCGTTAGGATGAAGTGGCTACCAATACGATATTGAATTTCCGACTCGGGAGAGCTGAAGAGAAGATTTTTCTCTGTTTCGGCGGCGGAGGAAATTTTGGTGTTTGTTTTGTAACTTTTTATTCACTTTTGTCGAAATACTGCTCCTCTGCAGGCAGGATGGTTTTGTAGAATCAGTCAAAGCCGCTCTCTCGACCTTTTGACCCACACGCCAACAAAACAACAGGTATATTTTGAGTTTTTCGGTGTTGATTTCGTCCACGGGTTATTTTAAGTGTATGCAAAAGAGTTGCTGTTGAACAATGAAAAATAAAATAAAGTTTTATTCTATTCCTTTCTTTATCTAGTTTCATTTAAAGTCTTAGAACATAATTAAATATAATATTTAAAAAAAATTAAAGTTTCTAAAATTTGCATTTTTTTATTATTTTTAATAAATGAATAAATTTCATCTCAAAATTCTGGGCAGGATTCCTTACATTTTATTGAAAGACACTTCCTTCAGTCAAGTGACAGGTTCGATTGTCACTCGCAAACTGATCAAAATAACAAAATAAGCGCGTCATTACGCAATGCAACCGCATTCAGCAAAAAACTTGGAGGTTCCCATCGGCAGTGGTAGCCTGAAAGTGAAGAAGACGCGTGTAATGGATAGTGTTTTAGCCGGCAAAACCTGTTATTAATTTGCTCTCACGGCCTCTCTTCCACAGACGGAAAATAGTGAACAAAAGTATAAAGGTAATAAATTACTGAAAGTGCACTTCTTTTCGTCTCGCCGATTTGCTCGTCCGATATTGAAATTTACTCCTTCGAGCCAATTTGCTCCCAATAATAAACTGCATTAAACTGAAATCAAGCTGCATTCCTCACGACGAACTTGATTTTGAATTTAAATTGCAAAAAGTCGAAATAAAATGACCAGTGTGGAAAAAGAGAATCTCTATTGTCTAAAAAGGTGCGTACGAAATTTATGTTTTCTCTTTCTTTTGGCGTGCGCTTTATCATCCTTGTCGTTTCGCGAAAAAGAACAAGCTAATTTATCTCCGGTGCGAGATGAGAAATGTCCGGCTAGAGTGGAGAGGCCACGGAGCTTCGCCGCGTGAGACCCGAACAGTGTGTTTGCCACATGTCCTAAAATCTTATTTGAATCCAACTCCAATGCTCCGGAGACCGAGTCACTCTCTCGAGCTTTGTTGCATCTCACTTAGAAACTGGGCAGAGCACGCGTTTTTTGCTCGCCCCAGCTGGTGGAGGACGTGCTAATGAAAATTTGATGAGCACTTAAGACGAAATTCTAGAATCAACAATGAGAAATTGCTTTTCGCCTACTACTTAGTTAAAAATAAGCTTATCCTCCTAGAAAATATTTGATTTTTTTTTTATTAAAACGCTTGAAAATTTGTTTTCATAGCTAAATTTTATTCTGATTCTCAAGTTTGAAATTATTTGTTTGATTTAGAAATTCACTTAGAATTCTCGCAAAGTCTGTTATATTTTTTATTCCAGAATTTTTTTAAATGTTTTTATTAAAAAAAATACCAGAAATTTCAAAATGCCATGGTAAATTCAGATATTAATATTTTGCTTGTAAGTTTTCGAAAGCAGTTTGTGTGCAATCATACTTTGAGCAAGTAGCAAAATAAGGAGCTTGTATTGTTTGCTGCATCTGCATGGTACAAGAGAGGAAAGCTTGAGAGCATCCGGCCAGGCTGCAGTTGATTTCAGATCGGCGTGATTTATTGTCATTTATTTATTATGTGCGCCGATCTCACTAGCCGAGAACAATAAGTGCTCATTATTAGCTGGGGGGCTTTCTTTCAGCTGGCGTTTTATAATCAAGCGCGGTATTATGTTCCTCAACATTGTGGCAAAAGAAGAAAAATGCCAAGCAGCGACAAGAAGATGAATATAGAGGTTGTGCAGTGTGGTGTGACGCAAGACAAAATTTGGGTCACTTGCAGTCATAAACTACAAAAGGATAGTAAAATTTTATAAATTAATTTTGAGAAATTTCATTATTTTACCATCTCATGTGACATTTGAAATTTTGAGAAGGGAAAGATTGCAAGCCATTTTAAACTGATACAAATTGTTTGAAAAGTAACCAAAATTTGATCTCTCCAAAATAAACATATTAAAAATAGTACCAGCAACTAATTTACTTTAATTTAAATGGCTTCCTAGGCAATGATTTGTATTCATGAAATTAAAAGCAGACAAAATTTGGGCCGAAATTTAAATTGAGGTAACAAAAGAACTTTCTACAAAAAGGGTTGAAACTTTAAACAGGGGCTCATAGAATTTTCAAATAATTTTTTCGAGAAAAAATATTTGATAATTTCATCTTTCATCCCTTGAAAGTGCAAATTGTATCTTTTAATCGCAATTTTAAGTTCAGTGAGGAAATTTTGTTTTTTGCACTTTTCAATAATAAAATTAAATAGGAGAGGCCCTTAAATTTTAAAAATGTTAACGATTTGATTTTTTTTTTTTTGCAAAATAATATATAATTATTTAAATATATTCTTGAAAAAATCAGCTCTCAGGAACTCAACGAATTGATTGAAAAAAAACAATAAATTTTTCAGCTTGATTGAGTTGCATCAAAACCACAAAATCAATCAGCTGTGTGAGTTTCTGCATGTATAAGCCGTCTGTTCCTTTTCGGCCACAGAGTCCTCCGAAAAGCAATAAACGGCGGTTCGGATCAGCAATTTAATTGCAGACAATAAATAGTCGGCGGCACCACTTTCACTCTCATCCAGCAGCAATCTCTGGATTTTCGGAGGAGACTCGGCTATGGTGTGTGCTGTGCGCACGTGACGTAACTTGATTTTTTTTCCATTTCAACTCAAACGCGCGGTGCGGCCGTGGCCAAAGTCAACGGCAGGTAGACAACACATGTGCGCCTACTCACGAACCCTCCAAATAAGGAATGCAGCAGCACCAAGAGAGAGACCCACTTCACTTCACGTGTCCCAATCGCGCCGCCGAGTGAGTTTATAAGCCATAGGCTCCGTCTGTGCTGAATTATTATTAGCGAACCAATAAAGAGAGAGAAATGGGGATAATCACAGGTCGAGTGACCTGCTGACTGACGGCATTGAAGACAAAAATTAAAATTCTTCTCATCGGCGTGTGGGGAAACTTGCAGTTTTGTAACAAATTATAAAGCGACAAAGATGAGTTGTGGAAAAAATATTTCTTTTTCTAACCCAATAATTTATTAAATAAATAAAATTATTTTTTTAAAAGAGAAATTAATAGAGTTTTTCCGAATTTTTTTTTTATAAAACAAAACAACAGAAGGGCTATTAATAAATCACTTGTTCAAAAATGGCTATTAAATTTGTAGATTAGGCTTTCTAATAAATTAAAAATGTTTTTATATTTTAATAGTTAAAAAGTTAATCAAATATATTTGCGAATTTTTGTCAAAATAAATATTATGACAGAAAAAAATACTCGACTTCTGCAAAAGATTTAAAAAGTTTACAGATTTTCAATGAAATTTAAAAAAAAAAAAAAAAAAAAAATAGTAAAAAATCTTGAAAAATTTTTTGTATAAAAAGGCGTAAAAAGGTTTAAAAAAAAAAAAAACAATATTTTGAATCTTATTGATATAATTCGCAAAGATCCATTGTCAGAATTAATTTTGAAGCAAATCAGAAAAGAAGTTTAAAACTTTTCTAGTCTATTGATGAGATGAGATAAACAAAAGTATAATTCAATTTTTTTTTAGCTTGGTGATTGAAGACAAGCGAAAGAAACGCCCTTGTCCGTATTTAGAAAGTGTCACCGATATTTTAAAAGGAGTCATCAAATAAATTGGAATTATATCGACAACTCACTTTGACGACCTGAAGTAAATCTTTAAATCTTCATCTCTGAGGAGGATTATTTTTTGAGAAATCTAACCAACTTTTGTGTTAGTTTGGAAATTTCTTCAATGGAACCGATGGTTGCTCATTAAAATTATAATGGCTTCAATGGGAAATAAATTGGTGCGTCGCTTTATCACTCGAGTTGATCTTTACAGCCAAATTTAGCCTCTTGGCTTGTTATAAAGACCCAGCCGCTCCATCGCTCCTTGAGAGCCCCTCATTTTTTTACACGACGTACCACACACTCGTGTTCTAGGATAAACACTAATTCACTGACACGTGATTGCTATTTAGCGCGCTGAATAAATAAACACTTAGCATTCAGCAAAAATAAAATTTGATAAACAAATTTTAGAGCTTTTTTTGCAGTAAATATTTGAATTAATACATTTGCGGTGTGGAAATCATTTTTATTCCCCCCGTGGATTAATTTTCACCTCCACAAAATAAATTCCACGAAATTCGGATCGATATGAATTTCAGGTTTAAATATTGTTGTGCTCCATTTATTCCAGCGTCTATCTGCTCTTTATCCGTGCGTGCCCACGCACGATAAATTAAAAGCCGTGACTGCTGCGGTCCCCTATACACCTATATCGCGCATTTTGCAAACTTCTTTGCCGAGTCCCATGCGGTCGGTTGGGCAAAAAGTGTCGCCGTGCGGCCACGACCAACAGGTTCTCTCCTCTCATTCTGTCGCACCAACTTTGAATAAGAATATTATTCAACATTATTTGTGATAGGTACTTTTATATACGTGTATAAATGCTGAAGCATATAAAAATACGTGACCGGTGATTCATTCGCTCTTTTCTTTACAGAGTCGCAGACCCGTTTAATATTTTCAGCTGGATCGTATTTCAGGACCACTTTTGTGCCTCACAGGATGAGATCTAAATATATCTAAATAAATTATGTATGGATCAATCACTCGATTTTGTTGCAATTTAAATTATAAACTAAGCATAATTTAAAAGTCTAAAATCCAGAAGTTCAATTTTTATTTTAACATCATTTCTTAGGTACTGACCAGTTTACCTTTCACAACCTTTATTATCATTCTTTATCAAAGCAAATAGTTTAATAATTGTTCAATGAGC
Organism: Neocloeon triangulifer; assembly: GCF_031216515.1. Taxonomy (NCBI): domain Eukaryota; kingdom Metazoa; phylum Arthropoda; class Insecta; order Ephemeroptera; family Baetidae; genus Neocloeon; species Neocloeon triangulifer. The sequence goes on from NW_026775546.1 coordinate 10,538,183, forward strand.
CAGAAACAAAGCATATTGTTGCGAAAAATTCCATTGTTGAATCATTAATGTGTGTATAGTTAATCTCCTTGTGCAAATTTGATTTTACGGAGAAATTTTCTGACGAGTTGATACCGTATATAACAATTTACCCCAAAGGGGATTAAAAAATATCATGAATAGTGAAAGAAATTTTTGATTTTTGTAATAATTCATAATAATAAATAATTAAATTAATAGGATATTTAACTCTAAAACTTTGAGCAAGTTACAAATTAGAAATTAGTATTGAAAATTTGATTTTTGTTTTTAAAGCACTTATCATAAATTAAGTACGAGCAAAAGAAAATTGCCGCAAACTGAAAGGAGCTGACGTATTATCCAGTTGTGGTCCACGAAAAATCGAGACAAGGTCGGTCGGATTATTGTTTCGGCGGCAGCTTCTTTCGGTGCCGGTGAGGTTGGCTCCTATTCTCATCTCTCGATCGTCGGATTAGTGGCCGGTGTTTGCTTGAAACGACGCGAGTAGTGAATTCAATAATAAAATATCTTATCTGTCCGACAGAACGCGTCGGGCGCAAACAAATATAACGCAACATCTAAAAACTAATCGTGTTGTGTTGGACCAAAATTCTTGTCAAACACCTTTTAGGCGCCCCTCTCAGATAAATTCGTTAATTCAATGCTCGATCGCCTCACGGGTGAGTAATAGGCCGAGGTGTGCTGGGACAAAGAAAGAAGGGTTTCGCTTGTTTTTTCTTTGTATATTCTAGAAGATCGTTAAAATGAATAATGCTGTCCACGGAAAAACGTGTTTTGGCAATTGCGAACATAAATTTTGGACAAGGAAAAAGACTTTGCCTCTCGTGTTAGAAAAAAGAACAGAATTTTCCTATGTATCTTAATTTTGTAAAAAGCAAGAATAAATAAATTAAATTTAATGATGTTATTCATATTTGAATTTTTGCAGCAAAAACTAAACAAAAAATTTTTAAAAGAAGTATTATTTTTAATTTATTATCCCTTTACACACTTTTATAACGATTAAGATTCTTCCGATCACTGCGCTAATTTTTTTCTAAGATAATAATATTTGGTGTGTTGATTTGAGGTTGATACATTTAAATGCGGAACTGGTATAGAGACGCCCACTAAGTCTCCTTGCTTGATTTGGTCAATTAATGCCTATTTAAAAGCAAAAACTACCTGTGGATGCCACTCGCACGGCTACCGGGCGGGTGTGTAGATTTTATAAAATTTATGCGTGCGCCAGCTCAATTTATATATCTGAAAAAGCGGCAAAGCGTCGCCCTTTCCTCCGATTTTTGGAACCGCCTATGTGCTGTGTTTGAATAAATAATTCAATTCATACAGCGCGACTCCTATTCTCTCATCGGGGCTTGGGTTACAAAGTGAAAAATAATATTTTGAAAAGTCACGCCGTGCAGATAATTCGACAATTTATCATCGGTGGAGACGCCCGGCTGAAGAATTTTCCAATATTTTTTTTTACTGCGTCTCTCATTGTAGAATGAATGAAAAGAGAAAAATATAAAATAAATTAATTTCAGTACTGCTTCTCGGTACTGTAAATGTCAGAGCAATAAAATTTAAATTTATCGCCGCGTTCATTTCGCATTAACACGCAATATTCGCTTCTGTCTGCAAGGAGAGTCAAAGGAAAAAAAAGAATATATATTTAATTCAATGCTGCAGAATGAAATGAAGGCATTAATTTAATGGGAAATGACATCACTCGAGCGGAGGAGTTGTTTTATGTTTCTGTCTATGTGCTTTTCGTCCGAGAGTCTGTCCATGTGGGCAATTCTTATACTTCGTTATATTATCTCAGCGTTAGATTACATAATAGATGGAGCGCGAAGTTGGCCGCAAAATCTGACTCCACGACAGCTGGTTGGTGGCCCTGTTGAAAAATTCAACTTCGAAAGTGACGACTCAAAAATTAGTGTTGGTCCGCGTGAGAGCAATTTACGGCCTTTGTTTGTGCTCACAAGCGATTACCAGTCATTAGTGACGCGGTTGTTTGTGTAATTTGGTGACAGGTTAATTTTCAGGTTGATATTGGCAGCGAAAATTGTAAAGATATTGATTTTTATGTGCTTTTTGAATAATTAAAGAAATTGTAGGGAAATTAAATTTTTGCTCAAAACTTATATAAAAAAGAATTATTCTTTAGAAGAACATTTTAAGGTTGATTAGGATAAGTTTAAATTTAAGAAATTTAAACTTCTTGGCTTTGTTTTTATTACAATTTGATTACTTTACAATTTGAATTGCACAACTTTTAATAGCCCTTTAATGCTAACGGTTGATTAATTATTTGGACTGACAGTTTCCTTCAAGCAAACGGTACCAGAACAAAATCTGATAATGTTTGTAAAGAGAAAAACTGTGTCCTTCTCAGCACAAAAGGGCGTCGTCAATTGTTAGACGCTTCAGTGTCTGTCCAGAGAGAGAGACACCCGAAAGCGAGCGTTGCATTTTCCTTCAATAATATCGACTTTATTCAATCTTTTTGTCCGCGAGAGAAAGAGTTAGTGACACATACTCGCTCATAAAGAGTGCTATTAAAAAAAATCTCGCACCGACTGCGAGAAGGACCCGCCCGGCTTTTGCCACAACTCGTTTCCCGCCCGTCAGTTCCAATCAAATTAAGCAAAAATGTGTAATAAAAGTACTCATTCTTTTGTAAAAAAAAAAGAAGAGAGAATAATGTAAAAATCTCAGTCCACTTCAAAGGCTTTCAAAACCATCATATGTGAGGAGAAACTTTTGTTTCAAAAAAGAAAAGATGTGGAAGAAATGATTAAAATTCTCTTTATATTCGGACACTCGCATTTGAAGTTTTTCTTCGAGTTTTCCTTACTGGACAAAATAATGTGCTGAAACTTTCTCACCAAAGCGCTAATAGCGTCACCAGCTGTGGTGGCTCATTCCACCCATCTTAGCAATCACAAAGATTAGCCATCAATCAATCATTCAATCAGCAAACACGCGAGACTCGCCTTTCTCTCTTTCTCGTTTTGACCCACAAAAATCGGCGCAAATGGCACCCATTCATTTTTTTCCTCATTCGTTTTTTGCGCATTGCACTTATTTTTCGAGCCGAAAAGCGTCGAGGTGGCGCGAAAACGCGAGAGAGACAACGGGAAACTGTCAGCGGATTCCGTCACTTGAGAGGGCTGTAAAATTGCTTGTTCAGTCCCGTGCATGTGTTAGAAATAGCAAATGTAAGAGGAAAAATGTTATGGTTGCAACATATTTTAAAAAATGGAGAAGTGCAAAAAATATGAATGTCTAAGAAGTAATGGAAGTTTGAAGCTTGAAAGTAAAGAAGAAAATAATGCAACTAAAAATGATAAAATATTTCTTACCATATAAGAGATACAAAGATTAGATTTCTTTATTTAAAATTCAATTTAGGTAAAAAAAAATTTCTTTTAGTGAGATAAAAATAGCCAAAACTGGTTTCAGACTGCAGTCAGCAGTTAAACTTAAAGATTTTTATATGAACATTTAAAAAGAACTACAAAAACACTAAAAAAAGAGTAAAAAGATTTCTTTCAATTGCTCTTTCAAATTTTTACTTTTCTTTCCTCTTTACAATTAAAGAAGTGAAAAAAAAATACTTGAAAATTATTTTTAAACAAACATCCCATTGCAGTGAATAATTTTTTTTATTTTTACCAATTTTCAAATTATATAAATATGAAACATAATCTTAAATGAAGGCCATTAGCGTCATTAACATTAAAAAAATAAAATTAATGATCGCGATTCGTGCACAAAGGTGCTATAGCGATATGAATAAATTTTTATTTTTATTACGGCCTATTTAATGCTCGCACTTACGCGGCGAGTAGCTGCAGCACAATCTCCTATAGCGACTGAAAAAGAGGTTAACTCGCCAGACAATATTGAATATGAGCCATTCGCCTTCCTTTTAAGGTGATGAGAGAGCATAATGTGTATAATATCACAACAAACTTATGTACATATACTTGCGGCTTCACTCACAACACACACGCTGAGCCTTATTTTATGCATAACGCAACGCGTCACTTACTGACTCACTCACGTCAACTGCGAAAAGGAAAAAAACCTGCGGGAAAAGTCTCTCCGCGGCATTGCAAAATGCACGTCAGCGACGTCTGTTTCATTTATGGCCACTTAACTACCGAAAAAACTTTTATTTTTATTGCGTGAAACTGTGAAGAACCATAATTTGCATAAAATGTATCTCAGAAACTCAAGAGGTGCCTTACTTGTAATTTCATATCTTGATAAAAATTTACATGTGATTGTGACTTTTGGGCTCGACGGCGCCTCAAGAGGTTTGTGTTAAAGCTCGAAATTTTTATTTATGCTCGACTAAATAATATTAAATTGCGGTTTGGCCGGCGGCTCATTTCTTGTTTTATTTGACGTTCAAACGCCCAGCTGACGCGTTTTTTCTCGGGCCGCCTCCGTCGGAATCAGAGCAACTTTGGATCCACAATTACCAGCGCGAGAGCACTCGCCGTCTGCTGACCTTTCTTTAATGGCCAACGGAGACGCCGGGGAGCATTTTTTCCAGCGTTTTGTAATGCCCAACCGATTCTTAGAAGGAAATAAGTACGCCTGCTGCATGCATAAACTCGCAATTTATATAGTTAAAAGCCACTTTTGACGATATCATATAAATTGATCGTACAAAAATTTAAATCTGCAGAAAAAGTCTGTTTTTTTATTTATTAATATCTAGCTATTCCAGCATTTATTCTGACCATGGAGCTTTGTGAACTGGGCCATACTGATTAAAAATAATAAAGCAATATTAAATAAGAACAATACTTTTTTGAAATTTGTGTGCTAGTCATAATTAAAATTTTTTAATCTTTTTAAATAATTTTTTCAAAATATTAATTTTTACTTAAATACTTTTGCACAATATATTAAATAGGTACTTCAAGAAAAATTATAATTATTTAAGAAAAAAAAACAATTAAATCAAAATTTCTTGTGCCCTCTTGTCTCTTCATCACAAATTTTAGAAGAAAACTAGAATTTAATTATTTTCATTGCTAGCAACCTATTTTTACATTTTTCTAATTAAATCAAGGAAATTACAACACTTACAACATTTTCACCAATTATCATTGTGAAAAATTATTTCAAAATATTAAATATTTTTAACCGAGAGAACATTGAACCCTTCAGATAGTTTAATGCTTGAAAAATGGGCTGACGATTTGGAAATGATTCCAAAAAAGAGCCAACGCCTTCACCATTTATTTTTTCAGAGTCTTTCTACATATATTCTTTATTCGGCAGCACGTGTAAAAACAAAAAGAACCGGCGCATCATGCGCCAAGATAAAACATAAACACAATAAACTCTTCACGCCCGCACTCGAACAACTCGAAGGCGGTTTATTTTCATCTTCAATCAACACCAGAAGGGTATAAAAGCGATTATCATGCCCTCATGGTCTAAATTCAAAATTGAAAAGGAATTTTTCCTTTCCCTCTTGTTTTGAGCAGAGACGAAGTACAAATGCAAATATTGTTGTAGTTGTAAAACTGTTTGCAGACAAATTGGCACGCAATCTTCTCATGCTTTAAGAATCATTAGCCAAGTGGCAATTTGGCTCATTTATACCCGCTTGCATGCACCCGCAAATAATGGGCCGACACTTGTTTGATCGCTTCAAATATAATTCGCGCCGAGCTTCCAAATTGCCCAATTACATACACATGTCCAGTACACACTATACTTATTCAGGCGCAATTCTATATGGTTGAGGATCTTTCAAGAAAAGCATAAGAAAAAAACTGAGAAGAAAATTGTAACATTTTTCCATTAAAACATTTGATTTTAGAGATTAACAAAGTTTTTTATTTAAAAATTATAAAGAGTCTCGAAAGGTCTATTTCGTCTAAGCACTTTTCAGCGTAGTGAGTGGATGAATGAGAAGTGGCTCCAGGCTAAGGTTTGGGTCTCGAGACGGCTCATCTCTCTCTATTTCTTTCTCCGAGGTGCATTTGACCCCGTGAGCATGCATTTTGTTTTGATGTCTATAAATCAAGAGAGGTTAAAATAAAAGAGAGCATGGAATTAGTTTTGGTTATCCTGAGTCGAGTAGTTAGTCGCTTTTGAATAGGGTCTAAATTTAACCCCACGGGGTGTCTTGCAGAGAGGCTGCGAGGGAGAAAGAAAAGGAGTAGGAGGCCGCATCACTTTCAGACTTCAGGCTGATATAGAATCCGTGAAAAAGCAGCTAATAAAAGTTTTTGTGTCGTGCACTTATTCAAAAATAGAATCCAGCACCACTTTGCTGCCTGGACGAGAAATACAAAAGTTAACTTTTTACATATTTTAAAAAATTGATTAGAAGTAAAATTATCATCCTCCTAAGTCCTAATTCTTTAAAATCTTTTTTCAACATCCCGGTTTGTTTAGAGTTTTGAAAAATAAAGGAAAAATGTTTAATTTTGACACGACAATACAATCTTTTGTTTTTTTTGTTCAAGTGCTAAATTTTTGTGCCACAAATACTCTCGATTACATTTATTAACTCTTAGAACTTGTTATGCTGTCATGAATTTTCCAGAATTAATTAGTATGGTGAATATTTATTTATTAATTAATATTATTAATTTACGGTGTACTTTTTAAGCCATGTATAATAATTACAAATGAAGGAAGAATGAATCAATAAAATTTAAAACGAAATTTCATTTCTCATTGCATTAATCCTTATTCTGCTTTTATTAGATAATTATATTTTAAACCAAAAAATTTCCTGCATTTTATTTTTATTCCTGTCAAATTTGTTCCATTTTTTTCAGCAAGAATGAAAATTGATTTGTTTATTGACGCAATGAGTTCCACGAACTGACGAGCGATTAATCGCAGCTGATAAAACTGCTTTCATTTAAAGTGTACACCTTTGACCCTCCCTCGGTTATAAAACAAGCACCACATTCATGCCCCATACTATCTCGGTGTATTTTACGCCGGACGTCGTCGGCGGTAAGTGAGCAATTTTTCTCAAAAATTAATGTAAGTCACGTCGAAAGAGGACGAATCATTCGTACATTAAATCAGCGTTTATTTTCGATGATGACTCGAGCAGCCGGACAAAATTTGAAACGCACACACAATGTGATGAAAAAAAAAATAATGAGAGAGCGGAGCTGCTGTTTGAGAGATTTGCATTAAGTTAAAAGCTATGCTAGAGAGCATCTCTGTCAACACTGAAATTTTAGCTGTCGAGAATTTTTGCCCAGAACAAAAACACATGCACGCAGAGAGCCGCTTTTTGATGATGATGACGACGTGTTTGTTTATGAAATCATAAATGGCGACTTCAAGGGCCGAAATGCGATTTGTGAATTCAGAGCAAATAAATACAATTCGACATCAAAGAGAGGAAGATGCAGAGGTGTGGAGACATTTCGGTGTGACTGATTTTTAGTCTTCAAAATTCTTCAAAAAGATTTTCTTTGGAAAACATGGAATATTTTATGGGAATATCGATTAAGGATAATAAAATTTTAGATTCTACTGGAATAACTAAAATCTCTAGATTATTTCAATGCTTCTAATTTTAATAAAATAATAAAAATGAAAAAAAAGATAACAATTTAATAATTAAAAATATTTTTCTTGCTAATAAGGAATTTGGTTTTTTAAAACAATATCTCAATTATTTTTCGGCATAAATTTTTCAAAACTAGTTTTCAGTTGCCTCAAGAAACTTCACTTTATGTTAAAGGTGTTATTTTGCACAGCAGGTCAAAGTGCAAAACTCATTTCATTGAGAATTTTTATCGTGAAAACTTCGCCAGGAAATATCACGGCAGTTGCACGGGACATATTGTTCTCTTCTTCTTATCAGCAGGACAGCTTTTGTTTTATCGCCGCCCTTGCCCGTGCATAAGGGACCAAATTAGAGGCAACAGAATGTCGACGCGATATCTGGCCCTGATAGCAAAAACTCCGTGACATCACAAATAAAAAAAATTTACACCTACACGCTGAGATAAGAGCGGAAAATGAGCCAGTACACGTGTAGTCTCAACCAGAGAACTTTTAGCAAGAGGGAAAATTGGAAAAATCCGTAAATATGAAAAAAAAAATATGTTTTAATACAAAATGTTTTTTTGCTATCGAGCAGAGTTTGGTTTTTGGCTTTTCAAAATTAGCACTAATTAGCAAGGAGTTGAGAAAAAAACAGCTTTTTGGAAACAAACCCAAAAACAACAATGCATCCGTGTTTTTTAAGATTTTCTACAAAACGTTTCCTCAAAAATATTTAAGGAGGAGCCTGATAAAGTCAAGCCTTTGTTTGTTCTTAATTATATAGTCAAATCAAGTCTAAACCAGAATGGTGGTTTTAATATTTCAATTGTTTTATCAATTATTGCCTAAAAATTACTCCTTTTGTTGTAAAGACTTGATTTGACTTTTACCATATCGACAATTATTCTTTAATTTTTGAACTCTGGAGACCAAACTTTCTCTCCTAAAATATGGATTCAATAGGTCAAAAAAGAAAGAAAAAGCTTTTTTTTCTCCTCGCAAAAATTTTATATTGCAATTTAGAGCGGATATTGTTTAGGCTATTTTAGCATAATTATTCTTTCAAATAATAAAAAAATCAAAATAGGCTCCAGACTAGTAAAATATTATGTAAAAAGATAGATCTATTTTTACCAGATTTGTTTTTAAGGTGAAGATTTTTGTATACTTTTGTCCCACTTCACTTTCACGTCACGTCTTTTGCCCAAATGTTTCGAGTCAACATCTCGTGCCGGTCACAATTGAAATGGATCGCGAGTCGTAAAAAGGCGTGTGGGTAGGCGCGAATGTACAATGATGAGCATTAGAGTCATAAATGCAGCGAAAAGCGGGGAATTTTGTTTAGTCTGGCCGAGCCGAATGGAAGAAATAAAAAACGAATCGCAGGCTGCAGAGAGAAAGAAAAGCTGGTCCGCCGCGCCGAGAAGAGAGATGAATAAAGCGAGGGCGTTCACACGAAACATGGAGAGCTGCGAGAGGTGCACTCCACGTGTTTGCTCCGTCCAGCGTAAGATTACACCAAACACATGCGTCGGCAAGAAAAACGGCAGTTGCAATGTAAAAATAAAATAAAAACGGTCCACGCGTTTCCTGGCCACAGACACTTGAAATCTCCAAATGAGAGAAGATTTGAGTAAGTCTAGAAAATAATAAGATTGCCGAACTGATAAAAAAAAATTAAGTGTCAAATAAGATGAAAAACGCGGTCATGGCTGTTATCAATTAATACATTAGTTCTCAATTGGCTTTTAAAGGATTTAATGTTATCAAATATTTCAAAATAAGTTGGAAATGTTTATTTCAAAATTTTGTCAATGTCAAATCAATTTTATAAAAAAAGGGGGAAAATTTTCAGAATTTTTTAAATGGGTTGACTAAAATCTGATCATCAAAGATTTATTTTAGTATGTTACGTTTCCTTCTCTTTTATCCAAGTATGGCAGTTTTTTCCCACTATTAAGACAAACCACGCCGGACATTAATCAGAAAACCAACTGTCACATTAGTAGAGCGTTTTAGCGAAACGAGGGCGATAAATTAAACATTCTCTGGTCCCTCCCCTGATTATGTCCGTAATTAATTGCAACGCATGTCTACCAATTTTCCAAGAGCAATAATATTTATGGCTCCATAAACATAACTCGGCGGACACGCTTCTTTTTATCTCCGACTGACTGACTGCCGGGCCAAAATTCTTTTTACCCGACAGATCGACGGGCAGGGAATCATAAGTTGTGTGCTTTTCGTCGATAAAAAAAATGTGAGCTATCTGGATGACACGACTAATATTATATTAATCCAACGTTTTATGCCCCCATCAGTGATAACATCAAAACCAGAACAAATTACCTAATTAGTATTCTGTCTGCTCTTCATGGTAATTATCTTGGTTCAAAAGGATTTAAGTTTTAAGTATAATTAATACTTGAGAATGTTTTACAAATAATAAATTAAACTTAATCAATAAGTAACTTATTATATTTATTTACTTAAAAATAATTTAAATCAATTTAAAAGTACGAAATAGTTATTTTTGCTTTTAATTTTATGAACAAATTTGAATTCAGATTAGAAAACATTAATTCAACCATTAAAATTGAATAGATTAAGTTCTTGTAAAACTTGATACCGTCATTTCTGCCTGTCTTAATCTCTGCTTGTCTCAGGCTAAATTTTGGTGACACTCGGGCAAAATTTGTCTTCGGTTTCTAGACTGAATGAAAAGTTAATCAAAACTGTCCTCTTTCATCCCCTGGTTATCTCAGCCATGTGACCGCGAATGGAATGCTTGATTGACACCCAAAATTGAGAGTGTGTGAGGCCCCAACGAGGCACAAAAGCCCAAGCAGATCGAAGATTAAGATTGTTGCATTAAAGGACCTCTTCTAGTTTAATAAAAAAAAATCTCCACAAGAAGGGCTTTAATTATTTTGACAGGAGAGCGGTTTGTCTTTGAAGATTAGAAAAAAATTAATTAATAAAAACTAAAAACCTGTTCCAACATGTAAAAAATTAATAAACAGAACAATCATCTGTTTTAAAATTTGGTTTGAAAATTAAAATTTTTAATCTGATGATATGTTTATAAAATTTTGCGAAAAAACTGATATGAAAGAGTGGAAGTTCGGAACAGGTTACTCACGTGTGCGGCATCAGGTAAAACTAGAAGTACGCAGGTTGATGTTAAGAGGAGCGCCAGCAGCGTCCAGTTCGGGCCCATCGTGGGGTGCTTGAGGGCCCCAGCAGCACAGACAGCCTTGCTGTTCCCTCCGTGGGCGTGGGTGGTGTGTGTCGGGGTTCAGGTGGCGCTTCTGCGGTCACGAAGCCGGCCTTTTGCCAGTGATCGACACCCAACAAACTCCGCTCGCAGACTCACTTTACTCGGCGGTCGTCCCGCGAGCCTCCATGGAGCATGCAGGCCCAACTGATCGGTCCGACCGGCGGAGGGGGGATGACACACACACACGGCTGGAGGGGCACGGCGCAGAGGAATGTACTCAGGGCGCCGACAGATAGCCACAGCCCTCCAGCCTCCCCTCGACAACCTCAGCAGGTAGACTTTAATTTTAGTCACAGGTATATGATTTTTAATTCATTAATTATTTTTATTATTACAATTAACGCCATTCGTCCGACTCCCGCGAAGAAGGAAAAAGATTTCAAGGAACGATTTTTGCAACTTTTAATTGAAAATCAAACTTTTTGATGATTTTGCTAAATAATGAACAATTTTCTTTAATTAAAAATATATTTAGCTAACTGTGCAGCTATTTTAAATTTAATTCATGTTTTAATTAATGAATTATCTGAAACAGAAATTATTTCTTACTGGAATTAATTTTATCTTTAAATAATGTCGAAATAAAGGATACTTTTTAATACGAATACCATTTGCATTAATTTATAAGATTTTAAAATCTACTTTATTGGTGGCATTTCAAATTGCAAATGGCACGACGAATCATGATGCTTTTATAAACAAGCAAAATTAAATAAATTAAGAATACACAAATTTTAGAGCAAAATTGCTACTTTTACAAGAAGAATATATAAGCAAATGAAGGATTGCAATTTTAGGGGTTTGAGTACACTTAATATTTTTTCTATTAGAATATAATTGCCAAATTATAATATATTTATTATTAATTTAGAGATTATTTCATAATATAAATTGACAGAGAGTTTTAACTTTTTGTAAAAAGTGATATTTTAAATTTCAAACACACCACCTCATAATTCGCTTCTGAAGCTAATAATTGATAGACAATTTCTATGTCAGACTAGACGTTGTGAAGCGTTAATAAATTTAAATTGGAGAAAGACGCCCAATATTAAATAGAGAACATCAAAGTCAATCGAATAAATCAGCAAGGAGCTAATTTTAAAAAGAGAGGCTAGACTGCGGCGTTCGTTATTATACAAGAAAGTTTCTCTAGTTTGGCAAGAAAGATGAAAGACGCAGACTGAAATGAGAAAAAAAAATGTGCTCACAATGAATCAAAATGCTGACAATAAACTCTGAGGGGGTTTTTGAAACAAAAGCGTTTGATCCCTCACGCAGAGGCAATTTGTCATCTCACTTGGAGGAGCGCAGTGGTAGAAAGCATACGTTCCTGCTCTTTTGTTTCTACACAGCTCAAGCCCATTTTTACACGGTCGGCAAATATTGGCAGGCTTAGAGTCTGACCATAAATTACGTTTTACATCCAACACTTTTTGCCACTTAATAACTCGGGCCTTAATTTTAATTCGGGACGAGTCGCAGCTTCAATTTGCGGCGCAGAGCGCAACTTCTGAAAGTTCTTCAAGAAGAACTAACTTATGGTCTTCTAACATAGTTTTCCTTTTTTTATGTTATGCTCTCGAGAGCTTTTTTGCAGTTAATAATATTTCGCGTTGTGACTCATCTCACAACGGCGATGCATCAAAATTAAAATACATTATGCGGTCATAAAAGTTTATGGACAAGTTCCAGACCAGACTATAAATATAGTAAATTTCCAGTTCTCACGCTAATAAACCGATTATTTCGGGGCGGGATTTCATTAATTTTTGCATGTAATAACTAATAACTTAATTCCAGCTACTAACAGTAAAATGGTAACAAGGAAATGATTAATATGTTTGGCGTGTTTGCAAAAAAAAACTCTACAATTTAATACAAATGAGAGCAATCAATCTTTGAAAACGTCTTCATTTGAAGAAGAGAAAGATTTATGACTGCGCGATGTTACCATTTGACCGTAGAGGTTCTTGATTTGAGAAAAAGTTGTGGAGACGAGAGGAGAGTTAGCAGTACTTTTATCGCGGCATGATGTCATTCATGAACGCAATTGACTGAATTTTAATTCAGTGCTCGCTACGGATGTCAATTAAGAAGTACTTTTTTTACGAGAGCAGTTGCTGGCTCGATTCGTAAGGATATGTATATTAATAAAAGCGATGGCATCACTTTTGACCATTAAGATAACAAATTGGTGTGTTCCACTTTCCTCAATGATATCACTAGAGATCACAGCGCACGTTTTAAGAGATTTCATCAAACTAGTGAGACCATAAATGATTTATCAATTATTATGGACCATCATCAAATGAAATTCAATCCGAGTTCACATGGATATTTAATATGTATGGAGAAGATAAGTATAGAATGCCAAATTTTATTACAACAAGAGCCAAGGAATAAGAATATTTCAAAAATTTAATTTTATCTTTTAATGATGAGCTCGATTATTTACGTTATCTTCACTTCTTTGCGTAGTAGGATTACGAATTAAATTTCTGGTAGGAAAACGATTGATGTAGATAAAAAAACTATAAAATTGTTAAAAGTATTAAAAAATACTTGAAATAATTTACAAAGCAAACCATTTTCATAATATTTATTTAATTTTGACTTCCTGCACTTATCTGCAATTAATTAGCTAAGCAATGTTCTTATTGTGATTCCCTCGAGCATCTTTGTGATTTTTGGCTGCTTCTATATCAACATCAGGGAAGGCTTTCCTGATCGCATCTTCGTCAACGTCTGGGAAATTTCTGAACAATTTAGAAACATATCTTCTTCGGCAGCTGCAATTCAATAAAAATTTAGTATATCCAGACTCTTCATATTGAAAAAGCTTACTGTGTCTGCCAAGCCTGCTTGTTGTACTTTTTCTCGGCCATGCGAAGAAGGAACATTTTCACAGCTCTTCCCTCGTAGCCATGAACCACTTGTGCCCTCCACTTCCTGTTCATTATTTTGGGGATGTAATGCTCTGCGTACTTGTAGAAATATCTCATTCCTTTTTAAATTTTTAATTGATTAGTAAGTTTCTAAAACTTGGAGCACAAAATTACCAATCTGGTCGGAAACAAGTTTTCCAGGTCGTTCAGAGGGTTCTGTGGTTTCAAGATCAAAGTAAGCTTTGTTTCTCTCTCGGACTACTTTTTCCAAATTCTCCATGCTCTCCTCCACTTTGTCAATTCTCTCTGGATTGGCAAAAACCCGGTACTCCTTTTTGCACTCCCTCTCCATTGAGAGAAGCATGTTCCGTTCCTTTAACAAGACAAACCTGGAAAATAGTAATTAAATTGTTTTAATGAAGGTGGATTTTATGCATTAATTTAATTTTACATTTAATTCAAAATTTAAATCAAATTAAGGATATTTCATAATTAATTATTTTATATATGTATTCAACAGCAAGAAGTCAATAACTCTTATGAACTGACCAAAGCTTGTGCAGGTCTTCGTTACTTTTAATTCTGAGTTCATCAGTTCTCCATGATCTGCCAGTTTTTATGGTGTCTGCACTCCAGTTTTTGGGACTGTCTAAGAATTCCATAAGCTTATCATTGATGGTCGGCGGGCCGGGCGGTGGCTTTGATGAGAAAAAGTTCAAGCTCGGGAAAATCCGCGTCGGCAAACTGAAAAAATAAGAAAGGGTTAGAATGCAATAAAATAGACAGAAGACGAAAGTTGAATAAAAAATTACACGAATATTCTCCATCTGAGAATCCAGAACGCCTAAAGCCATAAAAATAATTCAAAAGTATTTATTCATACCTAAGCGCATTTCTCTGCGATTCCACGGCGGCGAATGTTTGGATTCGAAGTTGAGTCGCTAAAGATGTTATTCTTCTGCACAATGCTGACATTTTGACTCAAATTTTAGCGAATTTCGAGAAAATAAAATGATGTTTTTATAATTTTGTTGAAATTCACATGTGAATAGTGTTTTTGGCACGCCCATCTCACGTTTGTTCTGATTGGTTGAAAATTTAGAAGGAATTCCAAACAATTTGCAAAAGAACTCACAGAGCGCAGCACACTCGTTGTATCTGGCTGGATTTTCCTGTAATTGAAGGGGAATTAATGAAAATTCCTTAACCGGTAGTTGAATTCAACACAACCGGTTCTTATAAATGTATTGAATGCTAATTTATCCCCTTTTCGAGTTAATTATTTGAAATTAAAATTCAGGATTGCATTTAATTTTTCTTCATTTAAATTAATACTAAGACCATTTACATCATAGAAAGGCTTAAAGTGTTGCTAAAAATACTACAAAAAACATACCGGTTGATTGTACCAACCGGAACCGGTTAAACTGGAATGCGAGTGTGCGAGGGTGGGGTTGGGTTGCGGAGCGACAGAAATAAAGGCTGAAATACCAATCGAGTCAAAGAACAACAACACAGCCGGAGTCGGGATTTTGGAATCTGTGCGAATTTTTGTGCGTGCCATGCGGTGGATTTGCAGAATCGCGGGGCCACGCAAACGATGAGGGGTTGCTTGGTGCTGGCGGTGCTGCAGGGTGCGGTCCTGGTGGCCACCTTGACCTCAGGTCAGTAAACCAACCGTTCGTTCTCTCACCTGCAGAGTCCAGCGAAAGATCGCTCGAAAGTATGAGTCATGGCACGGAAGCCTTGTCGGTGCAATTACCATAGGTTTGCGAGGTGCGTGAGCTTCATTCCCGCTGGCTTTCCTGCCTGATTAATTAATAAACCGGAAGATAGGAAGAGAATTACGATTCGAGAATTCGGAGAGGGCGGACGGAGACTTTCAATGGTTTCGACTATACCATTGTTTGTGTCTCTTGATAAAGAGACCGGAAAGTAATAATAACACGGCAGTGCTCTGCGTTTAACCGCTTTTTTGCATCCGCGAAAAGAAATTTTTATCATGGAACTGTGTTTAATAATTTATTCTAATACAAGTTTAAGAACAAAGTTTTAAAAATCCCATCTCGGCATTATTTTCCTACAAATATTTTGCAGTTTAATTTTTTATTTTCAAAGACGAAATTATATTTTTAATTATTCATGATTTTGATTTTCTACGAAATGGATTGAATGAAATAATTTTTTTTCTGCTAATTTATAAATATTTTTTCAAACTCACTTTTATGTTTTAGTCCTGGCAATTATTAATTGATGACTCTAGAATTAATGTGTAATAAAATTAAAAAATTAGTTCTAGATTTTTGTTTTACAAGTTTTAGTCAAAACTTTCAAATAAAAAATTGGAAAAAAAACACATTTTTTTCGGAGTGCCGGAATAGGGCCGAAAAGAACAAGGCCGAAAATGGCTGAGCGGAACAGGGCCGAATTGTGCCGTTTGTTCCATACCTGAAATTTTGAAAACTGAAAAACCAATATTTTACTAAACAGAGATTGTCTTCAATAAATAAAAAAAAATAATTAAATTACAATATTTTTCACTTTAGAAAAATCTTATTTTAGATCAAAACAATCAAAATTATTGACGTTACTGTACGTCAAAAGATATTAATATTCTTCATAATTTATAAATTTAGAATAAAAATTAAATGACATCCTATTAAAAATAAAAATTATTATTTATCATTATTTTTTTTAAATTAATAATATTCTTTTATTTTCTTTTTTGAAGTGAAGGTTTTTGCATATAAAAAAAAAATGATAATTTCCTATTTCCTGCGGATCTATCTAATCTCTTCTGTTGAGCGGTTATAAAATCCTTCCTGGAAAACTATTAACATCAAACTCATGCCAAACATGCCGCACCACTACTTATGCTATAGATCACTCCAGTATAATTTTTTCCTAGCGCAATAGATAACACAAAAAATTTAACATCCGTTTGTCAGCTCCGCAGTCGAATTGACGCAACTCGATACTTTTTAAGCGTCGCTCGATTTTTTTACTTCTTCCCTTGTCTTCTTTTTGCCTCCCAACCCTTTCATTGACGCAACACCATCAGAGAAACGTTATTTAATCAAATATTTTTTGTCCTAGTCGGCTCGCAGTTTATGTGAAATTAAATACGCGCCCTCATTGCCACCACTTCTTGTCCCATTGTCGGACGGGCCCGTATGTCGCTATCGGTTTCTTTCGCCCAAATTAGACCGACTGTGATTCCACAGAAGCTAGAGTTTCTCGGTAGAAAAAGGGTTGAGGGGAGAAGATGATGGTAAAAATTACATCAGTCTTTGATGAGAAACAAATATTTAGAAAATGAAATTAAGTGAATTGAAAAATAAAATGACAAAACATGTCATAAATAGTAGAGCAGGGTATTGTGTTTTTTCTATAATTAAATACCAGCAGAAAAATACAGTTAATCATCGTTTACAATTAATCGAGAATATAGAAGTTTTTAATTAAATACAAGTGTGTTCTAAATTTATTCGATTTATTTGCAAATAAACTGGTTTCTAACCTGAATTATTTGAAAATTTCTAACAAATTTTTTCCCTCCATAATTATCCATTCTTTGGCGGATTTTGCAATTTAGTGATTTTTATAGAACTTGCAATTTTCGTCACGTGAAAATTAAAAATGTCGATGATATTAAAATTTCACGTCATCAAATTTTCCCATCAATTTTTAATTTTTGTATCTAACACCTCCTACCAGAGTTTAATATTCATAATATCAGCACCGTGATGTAAAATATTTAGTGCAAAAAATTGCATTTTTATTTTAAATTCACAATTACATACCTCTTTATTGAGAATAAAAAAAAAAAATAGATCGGTTTGGTCAAATATGAAACTTTTGGTGATTTTTAGAGTGTCTATTGTTAAAAAAAAATTAATATTTTAATTTATTTGTGTTAAATTGATTAATATTAACAAATTATTGTTATTATTTTACTTATTATATTATATCTGAAGAACTTGAAGCGATTTTGTGCGGAAAAGAAATTGGAAATAAATGATATTATATGAAATTAAATAGCATAGTTTTCTAATATTGAAGCGTGTATCACAATGATTTTTCTTTCACACAGTCGAATCAATGAGATCGTCTCTTTTTCTCTATATTGAGAATATGTTGCAAGTACTCGAGTGATTTCGAGGCAATTGAGCAAAGACAATCGCGCCAGATGTGAGCACATCGGCAAACGCTCTCCAGAAATCAGCCGAGAGGATAAATCCAAGAGCAGGCTTCCCTCTCTGGTTTTTTTTTGCTGTGATAAGAAACAAAAGGCCTCTTCCTGTCCTCCGACCCGCGTCGCATGTGCGCCCTTTTGTACATTTTCTCTGGGGTTTTGTTTATTTGCTTTGGCGGCTCAAAAGGTCTCGGGCGGATGGATGAGGGACGACTCGTGCCAGCAACCACTTTTTCCCTTCAACACGGAAATCTGCATTTTGTACACACACCCCTCAAAAAACGTGTTGCAGCTGAACTAATCCGGTGTGAATAACAAGTTATAAATAGCAAAAGGTCCATGTAATTTGCATTTCTAATAAGAATAATTTTAAAATTTTGTGATAATGAATCGTCTGAAATCCAGTTTTTTTGCCGAGAAATCAAATTTGAAAATAATAATTAATTAAAATATTTTGAAATTAATTAATTGGAAATCCTTGGATATAATTTTTGTAAAATAAGTCGGTTTTGAAATTCTATAAAATTTAATAATCTCAACGAAAGTCCAATTTAAATTGACTATTAAAATTTTAACTTTCCACAGAGGTTATAAACCCGGAAAACTCTTTCAAAATAATGATAAGGCTTTTTTACTTAATCAGTTCAGTGTGTAGAAAAAATGGTCAGGAATTTAATATTCAACCCAAAATAAATAACCGACTCTAAATAACTCATTTAATGGTAACAAAACGTTTTTTTTTTAAATATAGTTGAAAAAGCTCACTTGAGTTAAAGTTTTAATCTGGTCAGATAATAATTTTACAGTTCCGGGGCAAACGCATATTTCCGAAAACGTTTCCCAGAAGCTCTCGACTTTAGTTTGTTTATGTACATCTTATCTGGTGCGGTTAATTGCAACTGAAAAGTGTGTTACGCCAGACGTATTGAACAGAAACGGCTGTTGGTTGCTTCGGAGAGCACAAAACGGGGTAACCGACCTTCTCTCTCTCGCGTCAGAATCTCTCGCGTTCGCTCGCCTATATATCAATTAGCTCGCGCAACACCGCGGGAATTAATTTCAGCCAATATAATCCAGGTTAAGTAATTGAAGGAAAGTAGAGTACAATCGTGATTCAACTCTTTTTTTTATTATTATTCATTTCGCAATCGCCGTACTTGGAGAAGTGAAAAAACGAAAAGTGCGATTGCGATCTGGCATTTTCGCGCGTGCGATATTTTTGTTTATTTTATTTAAGGCAGCAAATAATCTTGATTTCCGTTCGCACGTGCCACCCGCAGCAGCATTGATTTAAATTCCGTCAGCGCAAGCGGATGCGCCACAAAGACGTTTCGCAAAGCGGCGCCGGATCTTCCTGGATTAAATTAATTAAAATGGCTAATGCTTGCCTGCGAATAGTCAGCGGCCCTTTCACCTTTTCTTATCGCTAGTCGAAAGCGAAAGAATTGCTGCATAAATCTAGCAGTTTTTAGATTCTGCTGATAACCTGGAGTATAATATTATTTAGCAAAAACGCAAGTGCACTCTTTTTTATTTTTCTCTTTTTCAATTAGAGTTTAAACCAAGTTTCAATTGATATCCCAGTATTAAAAATTTTTTTTTTTAATTTTTTTTTAAATTTGTTTAGAAAAATGTGAAGTTTTTAAAAATAAATCACTGTTATGTAAAGCTTTACAATCTAAAATTCTGTTCAATTTTTTTAACTTACATCATGCTTTAATATTTGAAAATAATCAATAATATAATCATGATAAAATAAACTCCAGATTTTCCTCAAAATGTGCTTTTTTTGTGGTTAACGCAAAACGATTTTCCTGCTGTTGCTTTACGTCAATAAAGCCATTGAGGAAAGGGCGATTTTAATTTGAATCATTGTTGAATAATTCTTGATCGTGAATTTCCTCTAAAAATAAAAGAGGTAGTTTTTTAAATTAGTTAAAATCTAGGATTGTTTAGAAGAAATAGTTTAGTCTTCATTGGAAAAAAATGCCTTTTTGTTTTTGAAACAAATTTTTTCAACGAGTACAAAGTCCATGATCGTTTCCTCAAGTGTCAATTTCAACAGAAATAATTTTTGAATCAATTTTTTATTTCAAGTTTTTCAATTAAAACCTACATTAAAAAACAAAACTTAGTAAATCAAGCACAAGTTCTAATTTTTAATCAGGTCTTTTGTCTGTTGTGGTTTGCCCTTGCTATTAAATTCTTATACTATTTTCCCTGAGATTTTATTAAATATTGCATAATTTATTATATTAATTTTAGTAAATCTTTTGCAATATTTATTTTTCTATCCCTTTGGGGAAATTTTGACAAAAATTATATCATAGACATTTTCTATCTTTCTCTCTTGAATTCTATATCGACATTTTATCTCACGGGAATTAAATCTGTCTTCTCAAGAAACAGATCATGCCGCAGTTGCTACGGAGCGAAATTTGAATCAAGGATGCGGTGGCGCATGCAGCAATAAAAGCAACTCATGCCAGAGGAAATGGGCTCGGTTCGGGTCGACTTGCCAATCTAATATCCAGGAAGGAAGAGGAGTGGAAGCTGCAGAGGATATTCGCGAGCTCAGTTTTGTGATTCACAATGATCGTTTTGTTATTTGTTGAGAAACAAAGCCAGCGAGCTTACGTGTGCAGATGCTGAGTAAACGCGTGACAACTCGCGTTATTGTCAGTATTTGCTGAATGAGAGTACATTATATGTTATATCTCGCAGGCGATAATCTCTCGCAGGAAAATAATATAATTGCTCCGCGAGCATGAATGTGCGCGACTTTCGCAATTCTCTTCTGCGTCTTGCACATTTCGCATCGATTCATTCCACGTTTGCCTGCATGCATGTGTCACGATTTCTCGTCTGCATTGTTTAAATGGGTTGAATACCTCTGGGGTTCATACTCTCCTTACAAAGCATTTCCGTATTTAAATGGTTTTGCATATTTGTATTATTTCTTAATTTCTCGCCGCGCTGGAAGAATTAATTTATTGAAAAAGAAAAAATTGATAGATGCGGAAAAAATGTCCTAAAGTAAAGTTCTAGATTGGTTTATACAATTGAAACAATGATTCTAGTATTCCAGTCAACATGGGTTCAAAAAATTGTGAAGAATTTTTTTTCGCAAATTTTTCAAAACAATTCTTATCTGTTCTGGATTCATAACAGGACAATTTTGCCTAGTATGAAAAAGAATAAAATCCATTTTTAGAAAAACTTCTCGTCACAGTACAATATTGTATTAATTGACAAGATATTTAGAAAAAACTTACTATGCGTCTGATATTGACCTCATTAGTATTCCAAACAGATGAGAATCAAATCTAAAATATTTTGAATTAAGTATGTACTAATTCCTGTTTCAATTTTAGTTTGATTTATTATCTATTTTTTATTTATGAAAGATTATTGGGAAATTTATACCGACAATCTCGTTTTTATTTCCTTATTGATTTTTAAAAATAGTTTTAATAATAATTTTATGCACAAACTTGATGAATTCTAAACATGAAACCAATAATCCTGACGAGTATATGAAATTTGTAGTTTTATTATTACTGATTTAAAAATTAATATAATTATTTTTCTCCCAAACTCCAAACTCGACCCAAAATTCTGTGCAATTTTACTGCCATGTGGCGTCACTTTAAAACGCGATGAAAGCGTAATGAGCGCGCAATTCATTGAATCTCGCGAGATTCAATCTTGTATTATTCATTCGAATGCATTATTCATCTCTCCGGCCAAGCCTGGTGTTGAGAGTCATTCGCAGGCCGGGCACGCACTATCGCAATTTTTGCTCTAAACGTTAATTTTATCGCTCAACTTACTTACAAGAAGTCTGGCTGGCAATAAAAACCGACTTAAAATGTACAAAACTTTGGCCTTGGAAAAGAAAATTGAGCCTAAAAAAAGTCACTTGGTTTTTTCTTGGCTGGGAACTCATTCGGACAAATTAATGCTCTGTATGCTCTGAGGTTCATAATGATCGGGTGTGCGTCTGCTTCTTCTTTTTATTTACTCTCAACTTTTTGCCTTTAGATATAGTGACGTCAGACGGGGGCTTGAATATGTGTCCGTTATGGTTTTCGGGGCCTGCAGACGCACACCAGCCTCCCTTTCGCACAGCACATGCAGGGGCTCTTATTCTTTTATATTTACTTTTGACGGGCGCACATGTGGCCAAAAAGCAGACGTTCGAAGCGAGAGGCCCCTTGTCAAAGAAGCGAGAAAGAACTTCTTCGTTAACCCCCTCGGCAGACAGGAAGACGGATTTTTAATTAACGCCCTCCCGACCCAAAACAAACCGAAAACAAGCGCGAAGAAGAGTTTAGAATTTCGCTCGGAATTGTCGCTTGGGTAAATATTTTTGTAATTTGACGGAAGGCTGGTTGAGAGACGAAATTGTGTGTGTGAGAGAGAGAAATTCCTCAGTTCCAACGGGAGGAACGAAATGGTAAATAATGTGAAGAGAAAAAATCAAGGAGTTAAAAAAAATGTGTATGAAGAATAGGAATTAAACATGAAATAAAATATTGCCATCTCCTATAAAATAAAAGTTTTCAACTAATAATATTAATTAATTCTACTTCACTAAATTTCAAGTAAATTAAAATTGTCAGTTAAATGGCAGCATTTAAATTAGTAAATTTGAGCAAATTTAATGAGTGTCATATTTTAAAATCATAAATGGAGTTCAAAGAAACGCATTTTCTAAGTTTGAATTAATATTCAGCTTTTCCTTGATGGGTTTTAT
The DNA here is from genome assembly GCF_031216515.1 of Neocloeon triangulifer. Taxonomy (NCBI): domain Eukaryota; kingdom Metazoa; phylum Arthropoda; class Insecta; order Ephemeroptera; family Baetidae; genus Neocloeon; species Neocloeon triangulifer. The sequence goes on from NW_026775546.1 coordinate 10,560,871, forward strand.
CAAGCCGGTTTATGGTTGCCTTGGAAAAATAATAATCTGCTCTAAATTTTTAAAAAATGTTCTTGATTTGTTTAAATTCTTACAAACAGTTTCCCTTTTTCTTTTGGATTTTTTTGAAATGTAAGGATTTGAATAATTGAAGACAGTCATGAACTTTTTGCAGATCAAAATTAATTAATTAAGATTTAAAATTAAACTCTGGAAGTACTAGATATTAATAATTATTTCAAACCATTTTAATTAAGTAAATTCACTATGGATCGAAAGCAATAGCTTGTTCTAGTAATTTAAAAAAAAAAGCTGTGGCGCCTCCAACCTGCAAGGAGGAAGTGCTCAAAATATTTTGATCACTATCTTTCCTGCCGGTCATTTCGTCGAGACGAATCCGTGACTCACTCGTTAAATCTGAGGACGAGGAAAAGTAACAAACGCCAAAGCTCCAGCAGAGAACTGCAGCGAACGAATCCGCACTTGACCTTGTCTGTGACCACAATTACACGTACGATTTGACTTACACACGGAGCGTTAGCCTTAAAACCATCCGCCTCGTTTCAAACAAAGACTCTCTCGCTCGAGGTGGGGCCTTAAAAAAGAAGCGATAAATAAAAAAAAAAAAGATATCCGCGCTCGCATTGTTAGAAGAAATTTATTTTTATATATTTATTTTGTGCCTAGAAAGAGTTACATGGGAGAGTAGTTCTATTTCATTTTTTATCTGGCTCACGCCCTTGCGCTCTACAAATTTTTAGTCTCCACTCTCCACTCTCAAAGCTAATTGAAATATATTACTCTAGCTTTATATTTTTGCTTCAAGTTAAATATGCAGAACAAGTGGTCGTAAATTTCCCAGCCGATTTTGCCGTTGTGGGTTTGGAAAATCCACCGTTAAAGAAGAAAAATACATATAGTTAAAAAAGCCAGGACAGGATGTTTCTGTTTTTTGTTCTGGCTCTGCTTGCGATAACGAAAGCAAAACAAATTCTAACTTTATGAGTTGGCGCCGGACGATCATTTCCAAACCTCCAACCGTCGGTGTTTGACCTGTAAAGAATCATTGTTTCGTTGAAAGGGGCGCTGTAAATTCCAAACTATTGCAAAATTTCTTGAGCAGTAAAAAGAGGTCAAAGACGTTTAGCTTAGGCAAACGCTGAAAGTTTCAAACAAAGATTGAAAATTAAAGTTATTTTAACCTTGCTTTTTGAATGCATAATTATTATTATTTTTTTTACCTTGAAGATGGTTAAAATAAAAACAAAACGAGATAATTTTTTGATTGATCAGTTAAACACTTCTTTGATCGTTTCTTTGGGATATTCATTGCACACAAAAACTTAATTTTTTAAACTATTCATTTTTTTACATTTTTGTTTTTATTAAATTAAAAAAAAAATCAATCTTTGGATATTTTGTAACAAATACTGAACATACATTATTTATTTTTTTACAAACGTATAATAATTTATCTGCTGAAAATTACTACATCTTTTGATTCCTCTAAAATTTTCTTTCAATCTTGACTTTGTTTAAAATTAAAAATATTTTGCACAATCATAAATTGCTGCAGCAAGAGCATTTTTTAGGCGGAGCGTTGCGCAACGATAATTCCAAAAGCGTTCCAGTCCATTAATCGGAAATGAAAATGCGTTTTGCCGGCGAGCAATATTTCAAACAAGAGCACCCCGGTCTAAAAATACCCCCGGCGTGAGCCAACGCGACCGATCAGCGTGACAGCGAACTGAAATTTTTCCTCTTTGTTGCAGGTCCGGCGGCCGAATTTTCTCAGCACCAAGTTGTGAGGCCCGTGCTGGTGCACAACCGTGAGAAGAGACACTTGAACTCGACCAGAATCGCTGTCAGTAAATTATTTATCGCCCCCTCTTTATCTCTCAAATTCATGCGCCAGTGTTGTGATCTTTGCGGCCAAGCTAGCTGGATAAATAAATGGGCCCTTCAAATCTTTTCAAATGGCCAAACGTCTTATTGTTGTTTGATCGATCGTTATTATTCAAAGCAGATTCAAAGGCTAAAATTTATTTTTAAATGGCCTTATGCATAAATACTTATATATTAAAAACGAGATTAATTGATTTATTGAATTTAAATAACTAATTTCAATTTTCAATGGGTAAATTTTCAGCAATTTCAAAGTTTCCATGTGAAACTTAAACTCATTAAAAGCCAGTAAACTGTTAAAATTTAAAATTTCCTCCATTCAAGTCTGAGCTTACTTTGAAAAGTTGCTTGAAACACAATTAGTAAGAATATTTCTTTGTATTAGTTTTAAAGGCAGCTTTTGCTTTTAATCATTTTTGTTGTTTCTTTTATTCATGCATATGAATGATCTCCACAAATAACGTCAAAATAATTAAAAATAATTATCTTTGCCCTGAATGTCAGTGATTGAGATTAACATTTTATTTTTGAATGATGCTTTATAGTAGCGCGGGTTCAACGATCACCGTGTGGGTGTCACGCTCGTACGTATACAAATTTGTCTTGCGGCCAAGTGACGCTCGAACAACGGCGCGGATCTCCCTTTCAATTAATTCAATTAACTCTGATTCGGGTTCATATAGTTGTTAGACCCTTTCTACGTGTCACAGCTGCGACTTATCAAAACCCTTTTCTAGAGATAATGCATCTGAAATTATTATCAGTGGAATATTGCTGCAATTTTCACACTTTGAGCTGTAATCTTCGTATCTTTATATTGCCTTATTTGAGATACTTCATTGAATTAGACTTAAAAAGGAAGAACCTTGTTAATTTTCATTTTCAATCATTTAAAAATATTTTGAAATATCTTTTCTCTTGACCGTATTTGATCAACATGTGTAAAAATAATCGCCAGCTGCAATATTGAAACTTTATCATTTTTTGCCAATTGGCTCTACTCCCATGCAAGAACTGTAAATAGAATTCTGTCTTTTGCTGCAGGAGGGCTCCGGCAATGAGAATAATCACGTGCACGACTTGGCCGTCTCGATCAACTTCAACGGCGAAGATGTGGTTTTGGACCTGAAACTCAATCGGTGCGTCTGCCAATGCACATTATTTATTATTTTTTTTATGGCGCACAGAGTCTCACGTCAAATTTATATTGCAGTGAACTGATAGGAAAATCATACTTTGTGCGGCAGCAGGGTGAGTCAGGACCAAAGGTTCATCGACCCTCACCGCAAGACGTGAATCTTTGTGAGTACAACGGCAAGATCAGAGACAAACCCGACTCTTGGGCTGCAATATCCACTTGTAATGGCCTCAGGTAATTTTGAACAATTTTCATAACATTTCGTTATTGAAGTTTTAAATTTTCAGTGGAGCGATTTTTGATGGAAATGAAATTCATTACATTGAACCGAGGAACAAGGAAGCCAGTCCAACCGAGGACCATTTTGTTTACAGACATTCGTCACTGGAAGTCAACCACACTTGCGGTAAGTTTTTTTTCCGATTAGTAGAAATGAATAATTGTCAATTGTACTACTAAATTAGGTTTTCCTGACACTCCGCATGAGATTCATCATGATTCAATAGTAGGAAATAGGGTAAATATATAAAATCATGAATTTTGATCTTTTAATTTTAATTCCCAAATTAAATTTCAGTTCAAAAGAAGTTTAGAAGAAGGAACAAAGGGCGTGATCCGAGCTCCTTACAACTCGAATAAACAGTCGAGATATGTGGAGCTCGTTTTTGTTGTTGACAACAAGGAATACAAGGAATTAGGTTCTATTGAGGCCGTACACAACCACTGCAAGAACATTGCTAACATTATTAATTCCGTAAGTTAATCAAAATAAAATATGGGTGCATCTCAAATTAAAATGAATTAAAACAGCTCTACTCGCCTTTGAATATCTTCATTGCCCTAGTTGGAGTTGTGGTCTGGACAGACCACGACGAAATCCAAATCACTGCTAATGGAGACGAGACTCTTTCAGCCTTTCTCCACTACAGGAGAGGCACCTTGGCCAAGGAACATCCCAATGACAATGCGCAGTTGCTCACGTAAAATCTTTTATATTTTCTTCAGACTTACCAATAATTATTTTTTTAAAATAGGCGAATGCAGTTTGACGGAGGCGTGGTAGGCAAGGCGCTGAAAGGACCCATTTGCACCTATGAGTTTTCAGGTGGCATCAGTGTTGATCACAGTACTGCTGTGGGTCTGGTTGCAACCACAGTTGCTCATGAAATGGGCCACAATTTTGGAATGGAACACGACACCAGTGATTGCAAATGCCCTACTGACAGATGCATCATGGCTCCTTCTTCAAAGTAAAAAAATAATTTTGTAAAGTTTTATCTTGATTAATTTTATTAAAAATTCAGCTCAAAGTTGTTCACCCACTGGAGTGACTGCAGTTTGGAGTACCTGGCGCACGCCTTTGAACATGGCATGGATTACTGTTTGAGAAACAAGCCAGAAAAGTATGAGACTTTGATTTTACTTTTATGAACAAATAAAATTAATTTTAATTGAATTAAGATTGTTTGAGAGTCCGGTGTGTGGAAACGACTTTGTCGAGCCTGGCGAGCAGTGCGATTGTGGTCTGCCTGAGCACTGCAAAAATCCCTGCTGCAATGCATCAACCTGCATGCTGCACCAGAATGCCACCTGCGCCACTGGAAAATGTTGTGATCTGGAGACATGCAGGCCCAAAAGGGCGGGAGTCGAGTGTCGTACAGCTGATCATGAATGTGACCTTCCAGAGTACTGCACTGGAGAGTCTGAGTTTTGCCCTGACAATTTGTACAAGATGGATGGAATGCTATGTAATAAAGCAAAGGTATGTATATAATGTTTAAATCAAAAACAAAATCTTAAGTTTAATTGATTTTAGGCATATTGCTACAAGGGAACGTGCAGGACGCACTCGGACCAGTGCAAACTGCTTTGGGGACCATCAGGTGTGAACTCGGAAAGCAAGTGCTATGAAGATATGAATATTAAAGGCTTGCAGCACGGAAACTGTGGTTTCAACAGATTGAATCACTCCTACATTCGATGCGATAGAAAGTAATGGACTGTTATTCAAAAGATATTCAATTGTCTTACCTTTCTTCCTTCCTTCACAGAGATGTAATGTGTGGGATGCTTCACTGCAAACATCTGAATGAGCGGCTCGAGTTTGGCATGGAATCGGTTGCCATTTTGAGTCAGACTTTCCTTAATACAAGAGCAGGAGGAATCATTGCTTGCAGAAACGCAATTGTTGATCTCGGCTTGAACGAAGTTGATCCTGGCCTTGCCCCTGATGGTGCTAAGTGTGGAGAGGGAAAGGTACAATGGATGCAATAATAAAATAAAACATATTTTAATTGAGTCTTTCTAGATGTGTGTGAATCAGAAGTGTATGGCAGTGGAATCTCTACGAACATCCACGTGTGAAAATGACTGTAACGGCCGCGGGATTTGCAACAGCCATGGCCAATGTCACTGTGACGTGGGTTATGCACCTCCAGACTGTCTTTCAGCAGGTTTTGGTGGCAGTTTACAGAGTGGACCTGCGTCTGACCCTAATGGTAGATTAAATTTTTTTCACTTTGTTTGAATTATTTTCTAACGCACTCTCTATAGGAACAAGTGGCTTACAAAAATTGCTCATCTTCTTGCTGGCCGCCGGCCTCATGGTGATCATCCTCTTCGTGGCCGCCTACCTGGCGCACAGTTGGCGAAACAAGCGCCCAGTCCAAGACAGCAGCGCACAGTATGTAGAAGATCACTTTGAAAAGTGGCGCATGTGGCTCTATTTGCACCTCAGTTCATGCACTCGTAGATTCCGTAGAAGTAGTAGCAATTCAAATCCCCCTCAAGAAAAAACTAGCCCAAAAACCACAAAGCAAAAGAATCTAATATACTCTTTGGTGGCTAACCCTGAAAATTCCAAATCACCTAAAAATCCCTCTCTAGATGCACGAAAAATTTTTACCATCAAGGAAGAATCCCCCCACGACTTAAAAGTGATTGAGGCTGCTAGGGTCCCTGAAGCAGTTGCTATATTGAAACCGAATAATTTCCTAGTCACACCCAAAAAGCAAAATCTTTTCCATGTTCAAAGCGATTCAGAAAACCAACCAAAAGAGCGGTATAAAATTCCAACTTTTGTCAAGAGGGTGGAGGAATGGTTCAATAAAGGTTCTTTTAAAGAGGTGACCAGGGTGGTCGAAGTTGAAACTGAAGAGGCCCCGTGTGCTTCAGACAGCCAAACCACTGAAATCCTAATGGATTTCCAACCAATTAAAGAGAAAAAGCTCAAGTCTTTTGGCCAAGCCTCGGACAGACTTGTTACTGAGTTTGTCGCTCTGAGTCCTGTCAGGTCTCCAGAGCTGCACAGGAAAATCCAGACTCCACCTTTGCAGAGGCTCAGACTCCCTAGTAGCTCCTCAACCACAACCACTAGCGGCCCAGAGACACCTTCCACACCTCCAGAGTCTGTTCACCTGCTGCATCCTCTTTCTCCTTACCTTAGTCCTAGAGGGACGAGGAAAATGCATGTTCCGCCTCCACCCCCTCCTCCATCTATTAAGCCTCCCGCAAGCCAAGCCCCTCCGCCGCCCCCATTCTCTTCAAAATTCATGCCTGGGCAATTAACACCACCTGAAAGTCAAAAAGTTCACAAGGCTGGTTCGTCTCCACCCATGCCACCCCCTGCCTCTGGGAAAATTAATCTGTCTGAATTATCTTCTGCATTGGGAAAAAAATTCGACCAACAACGTTCACCACCTCAGAGTAAAAAAGAATCAAAATCTGGCCCATCTCCTCCACCACCCCCTATGTCTGCAAAATATAATCTGGGGCAAAAGTTAGAGCAAAAAATTTCACCCCCTCAAAGTAAAAAAGATTCCAAGTCTAGTCCATCTCCACCTCCACCACCCCCTGTTTCTGCAAAATACAATCAGGCCAAACCGTCTACATTGGGGCAAAAGTTTGAGCAGCAATTTTCACCTCCTCAAAGTCTGAAAGGTCAAAGGGCGGGCCCACCTCCTCCTCCACCTCCTGCAAATAAATTTGCCCCGTCAATATCCTCGAATGCATTCAAAGTTGCTGATAGAGCCCCTATGCCACCACCCAGTGCCAACAAGTATCAACCTGGAAGAAAAAATATGTGAACTTCCACTCAACAATTTTTTTCATAATTTCACTGCCACTGTTGGTGCGAGCATGCTTATCGCACCTTTCTTGGGTTTGTGGAATTGGTTCTCAATCCTTCAACCTTTCTATTGCTACTGTCATGTGTATAATATCTTATAATTGCAGACGAGTTGGTGCTTTCTTTATGCACAAAAGACTATTTTCTTGAAGAAATCCTAGCCTATCAAAAATAGTTTTAGAGGTACTGGACTCTGAATGTTGGGCATTGTGTTTTGTTAAATGCGTTCCTCTGTTTGGATTTTCAACAAAAAAGCAAACGGCTGGAACTCATTACTCATTTTCACTTAACAGCCAAAAAGTTTGGACTCTGATGTGTTCAGTACAGTATTTTTGCAAGATCTCTTAATCCGTATTTGTGTTCATTGAAAATTTTATTTTTGGAATTAATGAGGGTAACTCGAAATCCTAAAAAAAAATCGGCTCAATGTTTTTGAAGTTTTGAAACAAATTTTTAAAAATCGTAGGATTAGAGAGTCACTTTCATTTATTCCAGCATCATTCTTTTTACTCTTTTATGTGTATGGCTTCACACAGTACATTTTATTTGTAATTATTTAATGTTAAATGCTCTCTATATATAGTAGTTGTAGTCTGCATGAAGCGGTTTGCTTTCTTTGGTTTGGGTTTGGCACCTGCCGCCGGAATAAAAAGCATTGGAGTTCACAAAGTTAATTTATTTTTTTTCCTTGCCACAAGAACATCCTCTGGAGTTTTTTGCCTTCTCTCATTGCAGCACCAAGGGAGCCGACATCAGCAAACTCAAAGAGGCCATTTCACGACCAATGCCCCAAACGATGACCGACGGTGCGCAGGCTTCACTTCTGACCGCCACTGAGCAGCTCAACACCCTGATCGCGCAACACCAGTCGCCGCCCCCGCCACCTCCAGCCTTGGTCCCCATCCGCCCTGCTCCACCAAAGCCCCTTTCACCTCCAATCGCTGCCCCAGAAGCACCTCTCGAACCTCCTCGCGGCTACCAGGCTGTGGCCGTTGACAGTCCGACCAACAACGGTGGCCCTCTAGAACCACCGCCCATCAAGGTTGTCCGTGAAGGATCATCGACTCTCTCCAGGATTGCATCAATTTTGAGGCCTGTTCCTCACGGACCGCCTCCTAATGGGGTGCTGACCAGAAATAAGCCCAAGATAAACAGGGAGAACTTGAGATCTCTCCACATTTCGGAGCCCATTCCACTTCAGGTATTCATTTTTATTTTTTTAAATAGTCAATTAAGTTTCAGTTTTTAATTTTGCTAACCTTGAATATAATTTCAGAACATTGAAGTGCCTGGAGTAGTGGAAACGGCAAATAATGCCCCTCGGCCAGTGGTTCTTCGAACTCACAGCATGAGAGATTCCGTTGCTCCCAAAGCTCCTCTGGCATCTTTTGGTTCGATGAGGGCAAAACGGCCAAACAGCCTTACCAGCTCCAGACCAACAGCACCGCCACCAAGGCCTCCACCGGTGAAAGAAACCTTACAGTATGACGACTGCGGCCCCTCCGCCCCAGAACTGCTTCAGGGTCAAGCACCACTGGCCCACATTGACGAAGAAACAACGCCCACCTCAGCCGACAACATTTATGCAGTCATCGAAGAAAGTCCACCAATCATGTCCCCTAAAAAGAAAACTAAGGAGGTATGTATTTAAAAAATAATATTAAATCCAGAAATTTATATCCAAATTTATAGGTATTTTTGGGACTCATTCCATCAAAATTTGTAAATTTCTAAATTGTTAAATTAGAAAAAGATAATTTATTTACCATAATATATTTGCAGTTGAAAAATCAATGGGACCGCTTGATTAACAGAAATGTTAAATCATTGATTTGAAAATACTTAATTTTTAATTAAAAAAAAAACTCTTTCAGCTTCCCAGAGAGTATACCACACCATCAGGAGCGTACCAGTGCCCGAAACCACCAGATAACGCCACGTCTTCAGGCAGTGTTGAGTCAGTGGGTCTCTTGTCTGAAATCGTCAATGAGATGCAGGCCCGCAACATTGAGTCCATTTATACCACAAGCAGTGTCAAGGATGATGACAAACGCTGTCCCAGTTCGCTGTCCAGCTCGACCAGTGGCACTTATGTCAATGCCATGTACACAAACATGCCGACCAACTCGTCGCCCACTCCGAGCCAGGCCTCCAGCAACCAGTACTTGCGCCCCTCCGCAGTGGTGCCTCCACCCCTGCCTGCATCAATGCCTGCCTCCGAGCCGCCGGCTCCGTTCTCCACCTTCAGGACGCCGCCTAGACCACCTCAAGTGCCCAAGGCCAAGAAGTTTGAGATTTCCACTCCAGTGGGTTTGAAGTCTCCTGAGGACAAGTCACAGTCTAAAGAAGATGCGCAAAAACCTAAGCCAAGTTTGAACGGTTTAAAGTCGTTTCCGAAAACAAGTCCTCCTAAGCCGGAACCTACAGAAAAACCCAAACCAATTTCAACAAAGCCCGAGACAAAACCAAACGTGACGAGTCCAGTGGCAAAAGTTACCAGCCCAACCTTCAAACCGCCGCCAGCAGTTACGAGCCCAACTTCAAAACCAACTGAAAAACCACGGCCTCAGATTTCCAATCCAACCCTGATATCAAGCTCGGCTCCTGCGGTTGCGGCCAAACCGGCTGGCCCCAAAGCTCCGAGCGCAGCAGTTGTCAAGTCGGTCCTCATGGCCGTCGAAGGGTCCAAAATGGCGCAGCGGCCACTGCCAGAAAAGCCTGTTGTGGCCAAAGTTCCGCCACCAACGGCAGCCAGGAAAACCGTTGTTGGATTGAAATCGACCAAGCCGGACTTGCTGGCCAGCTGCGACCGGCCACCAAACGGGCCAGAAAAACAAAAACAACCTCCACCGCCTCCGAGTCGGACAACGCCAAACAGCGTTGCCGCCCTGCAGCACAAATTCGAGTCCAGGGCAGCAAAGTAGGCCAAGCATAGTGCAAGTGGCTATTTTCTGTGATACTAGTTAGCTGAGACAATTAATCAATTGATTCTGTTCAGGACCTATTTTCATGTTCTACGCGCTGGACATGCTTTTAAATGTTTCAAGGTAGCAGCGGAAAGTTGTATTTGTTACCCAAATCTTTCTGTTTGGTTAGAAATTCACCCTTCTAGCTCTTTGAAGTGGCTGCTTTAGGACTTAAGAAATCGATTAGGCGTAGCTTTCGATTGGCAGTTAGATTTTGTACTGAAAAATATTAGGCAATTACTCAAGGAGATTTTTGTTTTAGATGGACTTGTAATTCAAATAGGTGCACGCTCAAAAATTCTTGATCGTTAAAATGTATCTCAATTTTGCCTGTCGGGACTAAAATTATGGTGCTCGGGCTGAAATGCTGAAACTTTCCATGACGTTAGAAAATGTGTTATTCGAACAAAGATAATTACGAGAATTGCATTTTTGAGACTGCTTTTGCTTTAGAAATTTATTGAATTTGTAACAAGCTGCGTCTTTCCCTCTTCAGGTACTTTTCTTCCACCCTCGACCACGCTCTTAAGGGCACCCCTATACCTAATAAAGCGGCTGCCTTATCCACCATGTATATCTTGAAAAATGCACCTTCGTCTCTCACTCAGGTCAATGAAAAGCGTAGGAACAAATTCCTGATGTCATCGTTGGTGGGACTCGCGTGCTGAATGGTAATTTGGAAATATATCCAACAGATTTCTGACGGCAATTAAAAGATAATTGTAGTTTTCCTACAAATAAGAAAAGGGAATAGAATAAAAACTGAAAGTGTAAAGCTGGAGATTTTGAGTCACCCTATTAAGTGTAGTGTAAATGCAATTTTTGTAAATGTAAAAAAAAAAAAATATTCGTAATTATTGTCACCAAAGATACATGATAATAAATTATATAATTATGCTTTATTTACAATCGGCTTGTAAAAATATGAATTTTCAATGCGTTCTCAGTCACTAATTTAGTGAATCGGTAATGCGAACAATTATATAAGTTTTTATTTTTGAGTTATTTAAAAATACAATAGCTGGAACAAGTTTGTGCTATTTTATAAATAATTAATGAAAGGCTAGGAGTGCGTGTGTAGCAAGCGTAGAGCGAATTATGTACCAGACGAGATTAACTGTTGGCATCTCATCAACTTAAATGTGCTGTAGAAATTAAGAAACTATCACCGATATTAAAAACAAGAATTATATCATCAGTAACTATGTAACCAACTGAACAGAGGCGACGTTCCTAATTTGTAAAATTGGCTTTTCGTAAATAAAAAGCATCACCACAACCGTGTCAATTCAGAGACTATCATTTTCTAATCCCATCCAATATACCAGGCTGTATGTTACATTATTCGGCAGGCAGCACCCAAGGGCCTTGGACTTCAACCTTGGCGATAAACTGGTCTCGTGCGGAGACGCGTAATTATTATTATTGCAATTCGCCAACGAAAAACGTTTGCCTACATAGTCAAAGCAAATATCTCGGAAGAGAGACACGCGTTCTTTATTTTCAGCCAAGAGATGTTCAAATTTCGCCCTCGCGGATTTTCCAGTCTTCGTGCAGACCTAAAATTGATAACGAGGAAGAAATCTTATGACGCGATTGTCATCGGAGGAGGTAAAATTTGATAAGAAATTTTAAGTTTAAAAAAAATTTGATTTATTAAATAATATATAATCAGGGCACAATGGTTTGGTCTCGGCGTGCTACTTGCAAATGTCAGGGGCAAAAGTGTGCGTTCTCGAACGGCGGCCGGTGGTCGGAGGCGCCGCGGTCACCGAGGAAATCGTGCCTGGTTTCAAATTCTCCAGGGCCTCCTACGTTCTTAGCCTTCTGAGGCCGCAGATAATCAAAGATTTGGAATTAAAAGTAATATAAATTTTTGTAAATATTATTTTTAAATTTTATTTATGCAGAAACACGGTCTGAAAGTCCATTTGCGAAACCCTTCTTCGTATACTCCGCTGCACGAGGCGCTGTGGTCCAAATACCCTGCCAAGTCACTCACCCTGAGCAGCAGTGAAGAATTCAACCAAAAGCAGATTTCCCAATTTTCAAAAAAAGATGCCGAAGTTTGTTGAAAAAATATATATGGGAAAACAATATTCTACTTTTTCTATATTTAAGGCATATCCGAAGTATGAGAAATATTTGGAAAAAATGGTGCAGGCGGTCGAGCCTCTTTTGGATTTGCCTGCCTCCTCTGTGAAGCGGTTGTTGGAAGATGACCAGAGTTTGTTGAGACGGGCGTGGAGCTTTTACAAAGACAAACGACTTGTGAGAGCAAGTAAATATTTTTTCTTTCCAAATTTAAAATTTATATTAAAACTTATTTAATTATTAGGCAAGGCCCTATCGTCTCTCAGCGGCAGCGATTTGAACAAGTTCTTGGAGTTGATGACCGCGCCTGCCACAAAGATTTTGGACAGGTGGTTCGAGTCGGAGCCGCTCAAAGCAACCCTGGCCACCGATGCTGTAATTGGCGCTTTCACAAGCCCACACGACGCAGGCACGAGGTAAAAAAAAAAATTGAAAATCTAAGTAGTATTTAAAAAATTTATTGCAAAATTTCAGTCTTTGGTCAACAAATTATAACAATATATTTTTTGTGTTCACAAATTAATATAGCAACAAGTGTTGCACTCAATGTGAGCAAGCTATTAATCTTATCTCTCTGGCCAGGCGTTTTTCAACTGTAAAAATATCATGCAACGATTTTTGTTTTTGTAAATTCACATAAATTAATTAATCAAGTGGAAATTGATTGTCGCAGCTACGTCCTGTTGCACCACGTGATGGGCGAGTTAGAAGGTGTCAAGGGAGCCTGGGGCTACCCTGAGGGAGGCATGGGGGCGGTCACGCAAGCCATGGCCTCCAAAGCCAAGTCCCTCGGAGTCGACATTTTCACAAACATGGTATGCCTTTGCATCGTTCACATTAATTTGATTACCATATCATATAATAATTTTCATCACAAAAGTTCAAATTGAGTTAAAAATTTTGCAATGTATCACAACGTCATGGTGAACACGACTTCCCTTTTCTCCGCCGGCTGTTCCTGCTGAGGCTTGTTGCCCTGTTGGGTGCCGAAAAGCGAGTTGCCTTGTTCGTCGAAAAGGGAGCCCCGCCGCTTTTGCAACTCGCGATACCGACCCGACTTGGAGATGCTCATTTTGCGCGAGAACTGACTCTCCAAGGGCTGCTTGGTGGCGGCCGCCATCGAGTCGGCGACGCTCGACTTCTTGGTGGTGCTGTTCATTTGGTTCGCCAGCAGATAATGAACAAAAAAAAAAAACGGGCTTTTGATTTCCATCCAACTTCAATCTTATCGCGCCGACATAATCAATACAAATTCAGCACGCTAATTACCGATGTCGGGAGACAATAACATGATGGCAAATCTAATCAATTTTGAACTTGTCGAAACAAAGAACGAATGACGTAATAAGAAAAAAAAATGTTATATTTTATTTCCAGGAAGTGAAGGAAATCTTGTGGGACAGCAAAAAGGGCGCCCAGGGAGTGGCGACGGCAAAGGGGGAGGAAATCAAAAGTCGGCTCGTTTTGTCCAACGCCACCCCTGAAATCACGTACTTGAAACTTCTGCCCAAAGAAGCCCTGAGTGCCGAATTTCGAGCCGCGGCTCAGAGTATAGATTACAAATCCCCAGTTACTAAAATTAATGGTACTTTTTTCCATTTGATTTTTGACACTAAATCATTTTTGAATATCAGTTGCAGTGAAAGAGTTGCCTAATTTCCTTGCCGACCCTACGAGAGATCAAGGGATGGCAGGTCCGCACCACCAAACTACCATCCACCTCAACTGCGAGAGTGTGGACCTTCTTGAACAGGCCTATTCAGACGCCCGAGACGGTCTGATCTCGCGAAGGTTGAAATTGTTTTTAATTAATTTTATTGGATAAAGAGCAATTTAAACTAAAATTGGCTATTTAAATTCTTTTCTGGAAAAATCTTTGAAAAAATTTTTCTATAGAATAAGTCTGGATTTTTTTTTCAATTCTTTTCTTTTTTAAATTTCAGACCAATGCTTGAGATGGTGATTCCGTCCAGTTTAGACAAGACGATAGCACCCCCCGGCTGTCACGTTTGTTTGATTTTCTCTCAATACACCCCATACCATTTGCGGGACGGGAAAGTTTGGGACGAGAACACCAAAAACTCATACGCAAAACAAGTAAAATTGATTTTAAAAAAAACTATAAAATTGAAATAAATCTAAATTGTAGGTATTTCACAATATTGACGAGTACGCGCCTGGTTTTTCCTCGAGCGTGATAGGCTATGAAGTTTTGTCACCGCCGGATTTGGAGCAAATTTTTGGACTAACCGGAGGAGTAATTTACAATTTTTGATATTTTTTTATTAAATCCTATGATTTCTAATCTAGAACATTTTTCACGGCGCCCTCTCGTTGGACCAATTGTTTACCCTGCGCGCAGGTGGCGGTTCTGGGCCGTCGCCACCGGACACGCCGGTAAAGAATCTGCTTTTGTGCGGCAGTGGAGGCCACCCCGGTGGAGGGGTAATGGGCTCTCCGGGAAAGTTGGCCGCTGAAGAGGCCATCAAATTGCTCATGACGAATTACTCAAAAGGAACACATTTCCGATGATTTTAAAAATTATCATTTAAATTTTTATTTGAGTCATTTTGTACAACAATAAATAATAAAACATGTAACGCTTTGTGGATATTGCAGTTACGCACCTTTCCGAACGATCGAACACAGTAAACAGTCAAGGAACACAGATGAGAAAATGCAGAAAAAATCACTCATATTTTTATACTGTGATATAATACAATACAAATAAATTGACCTGGTTGAAAGTAATTTAGTTCAATCATTTTTAATACCAGATAAATTTCTGATGGATCAGAATTTATGTAGCTATCACTTCATTCAAAAAATGTTTTACTCCTATATAAAATTCAGAAGTAGTAACGCCTTTTAACGTTTTCAAAAATTCTTCTAACCACAGTCATCAAGGGCATATAAGTAAGTCTTTTGGTTCAAACTATCTTACACAGTAATTGTGTATCAATTTACTTTTTTCTTCTTCTAATTATTAAGGTACTTCAATACTTTCAGGTGATTCTGATAAAGGACTGCTATACTTAAGCAGTTTATTAAATATTTAGTGGTAGAATTTTTCATTTGGCTTTAAATTGACTACAGCTGCCAATTATTTCAAACAATGTTTTTATTCGTATGGCTTTTGGAGTGTGTTTGTAGACTGCGCCTACTTTTATTTAAAACAAATGAGATTTTGCCAATTATTGTGAGTTTTGTGGTTGGACTTTGTGGCTTACTAAAAGAAAAGAGTGGAACTCGAATTCCTATCACACGGAAACTTCACGTTTAAATAAAAACCAAAACGTCAGAAATGGAAAACATAAATTATTAAGTAATTTAACTGACCGTTCTTTTCTTAAACACCTTCCGGTTTCAGCAAGGGCTCTTGCTGGACTGCAATTGTGGCTGCTGGTGGGGCAGGTTTGAAGCGCTGGCAGAAGCAGTAGGCCATGTACGAAGCGCCGGCAAGCACCACCGTGCACATCAGGAACATGTGCCTGTTGGTCTCGGCGTTGTTTTCCGTGCCAGAGTGCAGCCACAAAAGTCCTCCGCAGGTGATCAGGTTCATGGGCACGCGGAACCAGTTTATAATGTTGGCCCGGTACTGCTCGGGCACCACTTGGCTCCTCAATGAACCGATCGCCGGATAGTACATTCCGACGCAGATCTCCAACAGGATGAAGGCGCCCAGAGAGATGAGTGGGGCCCCTGAAGAGTAGGCACACACCAGGGTGCAACACAGGGCCAAACCGCAAGCTGCCAACAGGACTTGCTCGGATTTTATCTAGAAGGAAATGTTAAAGCAAAGATATAAATAAAAAATATCATTGATTGAAGAGAATTTTATGTAAAAAAGGACTACAAATGTTAGTCATTCAACAATTTACAATTGTAGAGATTGCAAAAAAATTATTAAATTTATAAAAAAAAAAATAAAATAAAGTTCTGTAAATGATGGATTAAAAATAGAAGTAAATATTATATATTATGCAGGAAAAATATATAAAAATTTGCAAAAATTATTGATATGAAGTTGAAGAGAAATTAAAAAGTTATTTTGTTTTATAAATTTCCTAATTAATTTCAATTTTTCTCTGGCTGGTAGAAAATTTTAGCAATTGAAATAATTATCAACCTTTTTGGAGGTACAGATGGAATAAATAGACGAGCCGATCATGATCGCAACCATAAAGCACGAGAAGACAAGCCCTAGGGGTGGTTTTGCTGGCTCGAGCATTGGCGTCCAAAGAAAGACAAAAATATACATGACAGCCTGCAAAATTAAAAAAAGTTATAAATGAAATTAGAATTTTTTTTAGCAAATATCACCTCAAAAAGTGCCTGGACCATTCCCAGCTGCAGCGTGGTCAAGTCTGACAGAATGTAGCGGAGTCCTTTCATGCAGGACATTCCAACCTCAGGAGTGACCGAACCCCTGTTTTCCGGCCACCAGAGTCCAGCTCCAATGCCAGCAACCACCAAGCAGGGCACGGCCATCATGAAGGGGGCCACTGGTCCAAAAGACATCGTCTCGGCCGCAAAATTGGCAATAATTCCTGCTACTATGGCCAGCAAGCCATTGAAGAAGGTGGCTTTGCTGAAGGTTGACGAGATCCACTCGACTGGAAAGCCGTGGTGCTCACGGTGCTCATAGACATACCTTTAATCAAAGAAAATTTATTCAAAATTTTGGTTAACTCCCAAATATTTTTTATTAATTTTTTCATAGATTTTAAATTTCTAATTTCTCTGCTAAGTTAATGAAGTAAATATTCATTTTTAACAGGAATAAATACTTTTAATCAATGATTTAATTTTTTAAGAAATAAAATAATTGTTTGATATTAATTTAATTTTTTTTTACCAAGCTTCGAAACTTGAAAACAACATTGACGTGGAGATGCCACCCAAAATCCGTCCAAAGAGCAACACAAAATAGTCTGGGCTGAGTTTGGTGAAACAGCAGATGGAGTAGAGCACGGCAAAGCAGACACACATGAGTCGTCTGCCGAATCGGTCAGCCAGCGGCCCAGTACTGGTGCCGAACAAGATACTCGCCGCGAATCCAACAACATAGAGGACAGCGATCTGGGACTCTGCAAATCCATAGTGGCTGTAGAGTTTGTAGACATAGGGCCCTTGCAGCCAATCGGAGAAAAGTGCTGGGAAGTAGACAACGAAGAAGAGACGCTGAAACCGCAAGAAATCTGGGTTGCTTGCTTGGAGGGTCGGTTGCGCCTTCGAAGCCACTCGGTGGATGAAGAAACAAAGGCACCCTAAGGCGGCTAAACTAGTGTAAACTTCTGTCTCCATCTAAATAAAAAAAAAAAAAATTGAAAAAATTTAATGCATCAAAGAAATATATATTTAATACATGAATAAAAAATTATATCAATAATCTACTACAATTTTGAAATACATTAAAGATCGAGTATTTCTTTAAAACCTTGTTTTTGCAAAATGTGGTGCTTAGTTTGCTGGCAAAATTTTCAGACTATAGAAGGTTAAATTTTTCGTGGCATTCGACTTTTCCTCCTTTTGTCGTCAGCGTCGAGCTGGCGTGTCATTTTTGCTATCAACGAGTGACGTGCCTGCAGTGTTGGTCCGCTTGATTAGTAATCTACCTTCACCAGGAAACGCAGCAGGTTTTGACCTGAAATCTGAAATGATATAGACATATAGATATGTAGCGATAGAATTACACAATGTGTCAACCATTTAATCTGTACTTTAACTCCTTAAAATCTAAAAAAAAAATAGTATTTAGTGATAGTGAGGTGAGTTTTGTAAACAATCAAAAATTTAAGATAAAGACTTTACCAAAGAAAGTGTGTTATGATCATAAAATTAGACGTTAAGACGACGTCACAGCAATGAAAATTTGAAAAAATTATATAATTACATATTATGCTCCATTTGTGCACAACGTCGATTCGAATGATGTCCTAAAATTTAAAATAAATACAAAAACGGTACATATTTTTGCAATATTAATTTGCGTTTCACGAATTCACGAATTTCCCGTCACGATTAATTCATTGATTCTGGTTTCAATAAAACCGGTATGGTAAGTGATGAAAAACAGAGAATGTTTTAAATAATTTTGAATTTAATTGATAAATTGTAAGGGAAAAAAATTGAAAATTATCAATAACGTAAAATAATTTTGCAATCCTGTATTTTTTCTAGTTCTTAACAGTTTATAATCAATTTTGAAAAAACTTAGTTTAATACAAACCGGTTATTATACCAAGGAGGTTTCAGAAACCGGGATAACCTCCTCGGTCATTGCTTTGTTTACGTCCTTCAAAAATTGTGATGACTGGTGGGCCGATGGTGATTTTTGGCCGATTCTTAAATTAAACTGTCGTCGGCGCCGGTTTCCAGCGAAAGGACGAATTTATTAGAGACCGCTGCACCGAATCGTCTAACCATGACCGAGGTGAGTAGCCTCTTGGGCCCAATTTGCTTGCATTCAGTTCGGTGCACACATTTACCGCTCCTGGTACGTCGGCAGGTTAACGTCGGCAAAGAGGACAAGGAGTTCGACCCTTCAGCCGAAATGATGGTCAACGACTTCGACGACGAGCGGACCTTGGAGGAGGAAGAGGCCATGGAGGCCACCGAGGACACGCATCAAGAACTAAGCAATTTAAAAGAGGTACTGGCGTTGTACACCAAGTTCGGCAAAGACCAGGGTTTTTTGAGTCTGAAGACTTGAATCTATCCTCAAAGATTTTTAAATTTTATTCTTGATAGGAAGCTTAAATATAGATTTGGGTCCAATTGTTTCCAAACCTTCAATCGTTTATTAAGACCTAAATTTATTAAATATTAATTAATCAGAATCGTATCAAATTTTGGCGCGCATAATTTGCAACTACTGCCTGTCTCGTCGGCAAGATCTGGCAGCAGAAGTCACTTGTTTCGTGTTTATCTAGTCCAGATATCTCTGAATGTCCGTCGCTGTACGCATTAGGAGCAAAGCTGCGATGATAAATTTTGAAATTTCAGGAAGGAGAAATGCCCCTGGAACAACTCATGGCCATGTACGGTTATGCAGGTGGTGGCGAACCACCAGCTGAAAGTTCTGAGGAAGAGGAGGAAGAAGAAAACGAGGGAAACGAAGAGGAAGCTGAAAATGGCGATAATGTGGAGGAAGAGCCCAGTGACTCTGATAACCAGGGAAAAAATTACTCGGAATTGCAAAAGTTATACGAGGATGAGGCGTCAACCACTAAGGGTACATAGACTTTTTATGCAAGGAGTTCAATAATTTAATTTTGTCTTTTTAGCTGGTACTTCTAAAGGGCCTAATTCTGGAGACGAAGAGGACGAGGAAGATTACGACTACAGCCCTGAGGAGGACGAATGGAAAAAAGTAAAATTTAATTTAATCACATACATTATCTCCTAATTTTCTTTGCAAGCCAAATAAGGATTTTAGATAATTAATTTTGCCGTAAAAACTTGTTTCATTTCAGAAATATAAAACTTGAATATTTAAATCACTCATTTTTTTCTTTAAAATTTAAATAATCACTCTAGTTTTAAGTGAACACATACTAAATAGATTTTTTTTTAACTTTCAAACCAAAAAATTTAAATAACTAATTTATTTTCATCAAACCTATCATTTTATGGTTTCATTGGAAGAAATAGAAAGCAGTTAAAATTTAGTTTCCAGTATTTATATTTTTGTAATAAATCTAAATATACGCAGACAATTATGGTCGGCTCGGAATATCAAGCACACATTCCTGAGGGGCTCTGCAAGTATGGTGACGCGCTGCCTTACGAGAATGAGGACAAACTGCTGTGGGAACCGCTCCAAATGCCTGAAGAGCAGGTCCTCGAGTACCTGACCCGGGCGGGGCGACCTGCCTCTCCGTTGCCAACGCCAGGGGTGCCTCCTGGCAGTATGGGGCCCCTGCCTGTTGGGACGCACCATCGAGACGACGAACACGCACTTTACCTTTTGCTGCAGTGCGGCTACAACTCGGACGAGGCATTGCGCCGGCTGGCCATGGGCACAGCGCCGCAGACACATGCGATGGGTTTGTGGAGCGAGGAGGAGTGTCGAAATTTTGAAAACGGCCTCCGCACCTTTGGCAAGGATTTTCACTCTATACACGTAAATAAGGTACACTGCTAGTGTGGGGCTAGCTCGGAATTTTGTGAAATTCATGTCCTGTTCATTTTCAGGTTAAGACTAGATCTGTTGGCGAGTTGGTCCAGTTTTATTATTTATGGAAGAAGACTGAGCGCCATGACATGTTCGCCCACAAAACCAGATTAGAAAAGAAGAAATATGCCCTCCATCCTGGAATTACGTAAGTTTTATCTGCCTTTTTTCAAATATGATTTTTCTGAATTAACAAGAGGCAATTTTAATTTGAAAGAAAAGGATTGTGTCATAATTTAATTATTGGCAATACTGAAATTTTAGAGTAATTCTTTTTCATCTAAGCTGTGTTCTTTTCTTTGTAAATTTTAATATTTTCGACAGTTATTTTTTATATAGAGATTCCAACTTAAAATATTGGTCAATCAACTTAAATAGTTAAATTCCAGCCCTCATTTATCAAGAAAAATATCTTGTTTATTCCAATAATTTTTTTTAATAATGATACATAAAACACCAATTTACCTAGAATCTATTTTTAAACTCATTTTTCCATTGTAGCACTTTAATAAAAACCTTTTTATGTTTCTCCAGGGACTACATGGATCGAATCCTAGACGAGCAGGAGAGCAGTGGGCAGACGAGGGATAGAAGCCTTTCTCCCAAATCATCCAACTGCTTGCTAATGGGCGACCCCAAGCGGAAAGGAGTCGAAAACGCATCAACGGCAGCCGAGGGAGGAACGTCGACCCACGCACACACCCTTATTTCAAGCCTGAACCATAGGCACCAAGAGGCGGTGGACACTTACCTCAAAGACAAGGAGGCCGACTCTCCGTTTGCCAGCAGTACAAACTCTTTGACACAGGTGCAGTGACCCCACGCCACCCAACCACACACAGGCCTTTATTTTTCTAAGGAGATTGCATTCCGCCGCCGCACCCTCTACCACCACAACCTTACCCTGGTATAACATAAAATAACTTGAAAACTTCACTTAATTCAAGCAACTATAAACAATTCCTTAGGATTGTTGCCTTTTTAAATTTCATAAATTTTTAATTAATCAAATTTCAACTGTTCAGTTGCCGCTTGTTTATCTTTATTGGCACTGGGCGGCTTGTTTTGAAACTTTGGACGAGTTATTTTCACGCTGATTCTCATATGGATATAATATTTATGTAATTATAATTTTTTTTAAACACAGATGTTCCACATTTATATCTACAGTTACTCATAGTATCAATTATTTTAACAATCTTAATGATCCCTTGGGCAGAGATCTAAATTCCGGTACTTTTGCGTTCAGTTTGTTTTGAAAGTATTTCAAAACCTCTGTCATGTACAAAACAAGTGTAATGAATGGTGAATGTATCAAATTTATGTTCTCATGAGAAAAAGGAGCGTCGGCACCCTCACCCATTGTGTGTTGGTGGTGCAGGATCTAAACTGTACATTCAAAATGTAAGACCAGTGGAATAAATTGTAAGTTATTTGTTCTTGCATAAATCCGTGCTTTTATTTTTTAAATATTTAAATTTGATCGTGACTTTCTTCATAACTATTTTGATAATGAATGCAAGCTTGTCTTTTGCACAATTATTTATAAAAATCAAAATCAACAAATAAATATATGGCTTTTTTTCATTATTTATTGTTTTAAATTTTATACACCAAAAAGCTAGCTTGAATCGCAGCTTCTAAATATGCAGCCGCTGCTGCTGCTATCGCTGCTGCTGCTGCTGCTACTGCTACTGCTACAGCTACTGTCGTCCGATGAACTGCTGTCACTTTCGGAGCTTGAAACTTCAATACATTCTGTGCTGGATTCTGTCGAAGTTTCGTCATCACATTCAGAAGAGTCGTCAGAAGAAGATGAGTCTGAGTCGCTCGAGGACGAAGAAGAGCTAGAAGAAGAAGATGAACTGCTGCTGCTGCTGCTGCTACTGGACCATGACGAGAAACTGGAGCAGGACGACGAGGAATCTGAGGACGAAGATGAAGAGTCAGAATCGCTGCTAGACGAGGAGGAATAGCTGCCACATCTGCCGCCTAGAAAGCAAGCTCTTTTGTCTCTAATTTCATCTAGCGCATCTGGTGGTGCCTGTAGTCCAATTTCAGCGGCGCATGCAAATCCAACGGCGGCTAAAAGGAGAAGCGAAGTTCTCATTCTAAAAATAAAATAAAAATATTAAGTTAAGAAAAAATTGCATGATGAAAATAATGACGGTCTTTTTGCGTACCTGTGAAGTTTTGGGAGAGAGTGTGCCTAGAGCGTCTTCGCGAAAGTCATTTATATACAGCAGTGCTTGTTGCAAACTCAAAATATTTATTTTTATTTGTTTATTAACAGGAACATTTTGCAATGCTGTGCAATGTTTTTCAAACAAGACTTAGATCTTATCGTGAAGGGTATATCCCTGAGCTACAATTCCTAAAATATAGCTGACTTTTTCAAATAACAGATACTTCATTTCAGACTATATGATTGAATAAAAAAAAAAATAAATTTAACAGGGAAAAAAGTTGGGTCTATTAAATAACCAAAACAATAAATAATTTGGGGATATTTACATCATAGTCAGATCACACCAGCAAATCAAAGAAATGCTAAATCTCTTTACTAAAAATTTATCTAAAAATTCTAGTTTTAAACTTTAATTTAATGTTTAGATATTGTAAAGGTAAAGAATTTTAGAAGGTGGAAAATGGCAAAACAAATTCATATACACTGCGCTATTTTTTTTTAAATATTTTTTTCTTAATTTTATTTACTGATGTTACTTAAACCAAATTTGACTTAAAATTCAATTTTTAAAATTAAAACGCTACTTTGATCACATATATCTGTAAGGGAAAAAATTTCAAAGGGCGGAAAATGACCAAGAAAAAAAAATACATTAATATATCTTGCTAAATTTTGAGCATGTGAATATCCCCCAATATTAAGTGCCAAAGTTGCACATATAAATGATATGCATAATATTTCGGTTCATAAATAACAATAAATATAAGGATCAAAGGAAAGCATCAGAGGCAATTTTTTTTATTGCGGTACGTGCTCAGGCACAAAAAGTATTTTTTCACTTCATAATTTCTTTCATATCATAATTGCTGATCTGCGTGTTTTTTATCTGCCTCGCACAAAATTTTGAGTAAGATTTTGTGCGCCTTAGCTTTACACTTATTCGTCATTAAAATGACATAAGAGCTGCTTACATGCACAGATGCGTTTAGCCTTCAGGCTGTTGATAATCAGCAGTAGGAGAGTGGTGATAATTTTTAACTGATTACAAAAATAAAATAAATCACACTTATGAAAAGATGAACTAAAAAATATTTTAATTGTTGCATAATACTTAATTATGAAATGCATTGACTGGCAATAATATCACTAATAGGTTGAAATAGTGTGCCTCAAAATATTGATAAATGTTCTAACTTCAGTCATATAATAATGAACAAGTTTCTTTATAGTTTAATAAAATTTTACTTTAGAATTAATTTGGATGGTTTTTGCTCTTATGCCTGTAATGCAAATGCAGCGCCGTGGAAATTTAATTGCCTTGAGCAGCTCATCATTTCTTGATCAAAGAGTGAATTTGTCTTTAAGATTTATTCCTGTTGATCGTAAATGAGCTTTGTAAGCAATTGATGGAGCAAAAATTAATTATGATGAACCTTGAGGAGGCTGCGTTCCTCATGAGGAGCCATTCACTCTCTTCTCGGACACCAGACAAGACGGAACAAATCCTTCTTAAAAGAACTTTTTGATATTTACTTTTAAAATTTTTCTTTCGGTAAGTTAAATTAATTTAAATGCGCGATTACATTTTGTATAAAAATTTTTAATTTTTATAATGTTTTATAGATGGAAATGAGTTTGGTCTCTCTACTCTCTGTAGTTTTCAAGTGTTTGCTGCTAGCAAGTCTGGCAAACATCTCTTCGGCGGAGGCAGTCAGTCTTCGAGAGTGGCCGGACCAACTGAACTCTAGTTTGACCACAGCCGAATGGGGTTTCGGCGCCGCTCTGGAAGCAGCGCTGACAAGGCAAGCGTGGCTGTGGTCCTTGCTGGGAACGGTAGTTGTTGGATTAAGTGGCGTATTTCCACTTCTAGTAATTCCTATTGGTGATAACGCCGATCTCAACAAAGGCGGTTAGTATATTATCGCGCATTACTTTACAAGCGTTTTCTATAAAAACGAGAGGAAAAAGTCCCCTCTGAGTTGAGTTAGGCAACTTGTGAGACTCGTATGTCGTGCGGGTTGCCTATGCACAAAACACGCAGGGGGCCTTTTGCATTTTAACAATAATCCTTTTTAAGCATCGATCCAATCATGCCATATGATTTTAAATTGCATGCAGAATATTGTTTCATTTGTATTTTCACTAAAATTTCATAATTAATTTTAGAATCCGCAAATACACTTCGGCTGCTTTTGAGTTTTGCAGTGGGCGGTCTACTTGGGGATGTCTTCATCCACCAGCTACCAGAAGCCTGGACGTCCAATAACAATGGTAGTTTGATAAATCGATGCAATTTATTTGAATAAAATTAATATTTCTTACTTATAAGGCTCTGAAATTAACAAAATTACTACGGGCCTGTGGGTTCTGGCTGGTGTGTTGGTCTTCACAGTTCTTGAAATGGCTTTGCACGATGAAAACGACGAGAAAACAAAACGTTCGGATGAAAATTCTAATCCCGCTATTCATGATGAAGAATCGGAAATTTCAGAAAATAAGGGCAAGGTAAATTTTTGGAATGTTTCTAGATTGCTTTTGTTAGGAAGCAATTTCCAGGTCAAAGTTTCTGGTTACCTAAACTTGCTGAACAACAGCATGGACAATTTTATGCACGGTCTGGCTGTCGGAGGCAGCTTTATGATCTCTTTTAAAATGGGATTGGTCACCACTATTGCTCTGCTGATCCATGAAGTACCTCACGAAATTGGAGATTTCGCCATTCTCCTCAGGTCTGGATTCAGCAGATGGGAAGCGGCAAGGGCGCAGATGATGACCGCCTCTGTCGGCCTCTTGGGAGCTTTAGTTGCAAATCTCAGTTCTGCCTCTAATCTAGGTTCTCAGAAATTTTTATGCCATTGTCAACTGTATCTAAGTTTTTATTTTTATTTTCAGAGGAAAATAATCTGTGGGTTGTCCCATTTACTGCTGGAGGATTTTTGCACATTGCCCTTGTAAGTCTATTACCAGAGCTAGTAGCCGAGGAAGACAAGAAAGAATCAATTAAGCAAATTTTCAGTCTTTTTGGTGGAATTGCTGTTATTTTTCTGTTGACAAATGCTTTATAAACTCATTTCAATAAAAACTTAATTAAAGATCTTTAGACTTTGCCAACTGGCTTTTTAATTTACAAACTACCTGAAGAATTAAGTATATCGAGTAGAAACTAAGCTGATTTCGTTTGTCTACAGCAAAATGCTAAAACACATCTTTATTGAGCAAAACTGAAAACAGCTTCTTAAGTGTGTCTGGCTTTTTCAAACTGTCATTAAAAATAAAAACATTCAAATTAAGTATCACTAATTAAGACACACTACTGGGAATCAACTACGAGGATTCTTTTGGCGTCTGTTCCTCACCTTCGGAGTCCTCCATGTTGGCCAGCAGTGTCTTTTTGTCATCCTTAATTTTGCGACCTAGTCTATTCGGTGGCTCAAAGCACGGCTGAAATGAAACATAATTTTACTTATACAAATGTTATGAATTACAAAATTTACAAGATGAGACCAAAACTCATGCAACGGACTGAATCTACTAAAAATAGCAAAATCAAAATAAAAAATAGAAAGAATAATTCCACAAACCGTTTCACAAATATTCATATTGCAACAGTTCTCGATCATGATTTCACAAGTGTCCCCAGATGAGCCGTTTTGAGTTCCAGGCGGAGGCTGCTCGAATGATGGAACAGCCACTTCTCTTCGGCTAACGATGACCCTTCTCTTTAATCGAGGTCTTTGCCTTAATTTGAGCACCTGAATGGCGAGGAATACCGTCACCAGAATAAGGGCAATACATGTCCCACTCAGGGACCAAACAAGTGGGCTGAAATTTCCTTCCGATGAAAATCTGTGTGGTGGACAAGTTAAAGGTCCTATTTCATTCTTGCTGGTCTCACAGCTGAAACATTTTGAAATAATTATATTATTTAAAACGTCTATAAATTTTATTTTAAATAGGCTTACTCGCAAAGCGGAATGTTGCATTGGGCAGTGCACATGTCCCACCTTCGTTCGCATCGCTCGCCTTCGAACCCCTCCAAGCAATGGCACACAGTGCTATTTGTGGATAGATTCAGGTGGCAAACACCTCCATTCAGGCACAACCCTTGGCAAAGGTCCACCTCACACCTAATAAGAAAATTAAAAATGTCATTTAACTTTATCCCTGAAAATGAAGAGAAAATTTTCACCTTTTTCCCGCCTTGCCAGGTGGGCAGTGGCAGGAGACGGAGCCTTCCGGCGAGACCACACAGTGGTTTCCACTTAGGCAGTAGTTGTGGCATAAGTTCACTTCGCAGTGAGGGCCTGTGAAACCAGGCAAGCATTTACAACTTTCAGTTGCTGTGTTGTTCAGACCACCATTCAGGCAAAAGACCATCGAGGCTGAGTTCGGGGAACTGTCACTAAAATGAAATTTCATTACAAATTTAAAATGACAG
Organism: Neocloeon triangulifer; assembly: GCF_031216515.1. Lineage (NCBI taxonomy): Eukaryota > Metazoa > Arthropoda > Insecta > Ephemeroptera > Baetidae > Neocloeon > Neocloeon triangulifer. The sequence goes on from NW_026775546.1 coordinate 10,587,893, forward strand.
ATTAACAAAAAAAGTCAGACATTTTTGGTTGGCTAGGAACTAAAGGTGTCTCGGCGACTGGTTCGCTGGTCTTGCAGACAGAAGTAAAGTCTGAAGTTGAGGGATAAGCAACTAAGCTTAAAGGTTTGTCAACATTGAAGTAGGTTGTAGGCTCCGAGTCGGATCTGTTACAAGAAATAGTGATGATTTTCTTTGAATAAAAGGGAAAAATTCTTGTACCCAACATCATGGAGCCAGATCTTGTAGTTATTCATGTCTGTCCACATTAAAGTTTTGTGATCCACAATAATAATGGAGTCAGGATGCTGGCGACGACCTTGGTACAAAAGTTTATTCTCTGAGCCGTCCAGCCGCGCAGAGTGCACATTGAAATCAATTCCATCAACGTCGTCTACCCAATAAAGCCTGCCAGGGCTTCTTAGGTCCAGTGCAAGACCATTTGGTGAGTACAAATTTTCCAAAACCATAGTGCGGCTGTGGGTTTTCAAATCAATTGATTCAATGAATGAGCGTTCATAGTTCCTGTTGCTCCAAAACAATTTTCTGCAACATAAAATTTTGGTTTTATATTGGTTTAGGAAAAAATCTTATTTTAAAAGTTACTGGTTAAAAAATCATGTTTCGATTAAAAGATGACTTTGTGTAATTTTGTTGCTACTGAAGCAGCAAAATGACGACATAATTATCAACCGAGATAAGACTAATTTGCGTCTTCTGACTCTGACCTTCGACAATGATCAACTCCCAGCGCCTGTGGCTCTTCTTCCACAAATTTGTGCACAATCTGAGCTTTGACGGAACCTTTCAGGTCAGCCGGAAGGACAGCCTTGTAAATGGCTCTTGCCTCTGAGTCTGTCCAATAAACAACTTCGTCCTTCGGGTCGTAGGCTAGACTACGTATGTTTCTATTACTGTCGTCTGAAAGAATGTAAACAAGCTGATTAGAACACTGCGATTAACCAATAAACGGAATAAAAAGTCAAGTAGGGCAGCAAAAAACAATGGAAAAATGGGTAATTTGTCTAGAAGAATCGAAAGCTAGATATAACTTCCGCACATTATTGTCTCTTGTAAAGGAATAATTTTTTTAATTGCCACAATTAAGTGGAACATGTCAAAGTTTAAAAAAAATACTTTGCGATTGTTCAACTTACATGCTTTAACGAGTTGTGAGATTTGAGTGCCATTGGGCGATTCGTCGTTAATTTTAAGTATGAAGATGGAGCCGATGGAATTATTTTGCGAATTTGTGAAGAGGAAAACGTCGTGCTTTGGCAAGTAGACCAGCCCTCTTGCCGCATATAGTTCTTTAGCAGTTATTGTCCTCACAGAGGCGCCTCCTTTCAATAAGTCCAATTGGCCCACACTCGTAACAGCCACATCTAAAAACAATCAAAATTGAAAGAAGATTATTAAATGAAATTAAGTATAGTTTCAGTTTGATATTTATACAGGTAAAATTTACTTAAAATCACAAAAGAGGGAGTATTACCAAACAAGATAATTATAAATACAAAGCTTGTCTGGTGGGAAATATTTTTATGTTCTTAAAAAGAAAATTATTGCTTCTAGTAAATATATAAAAAAAAAGAAAGTTAGGATAAGCAGAATTTAGCAAAGGAAAAATTTACCATAGATAAAAAAAGAGGGGCCGTTTTTATTTTATTTAAGGTAAAAATGAAATCAATAAAAGAAAAACTTACTATTAGAGAAAAATTAAACCAAAGTTAATTAAAAAATATTTTATTTATGACTTGTGGTAAAATTACAAATCCGCGATGCAGAAAATTGTCGCGATGGTCACGCTTTAAGAACTCGCTGTTAGCTCTTTTCAACTACATAACGTTAATTGCAGTTTATTTATCACGATCCGGCAAATTTGAATTTATTGCGTCAGCGATTCTGCACAGTACGAAATTTATCTGCGGAAATGTCTTGCTCAATTATTACGAATTGAAAATTGCACTCAAGGGCTTAATTAAAATTATTATTGAAGAATAACAAAGCAAAAAAGTGAAGTTTAAACTGGGTTTTGACTATGTATTCCCAGAGGATTTTGCCTTTCCTGCTTATATGTCAAAATACATAGTCTGACACACACACAAAAAGATTTTCTAAAAAATATAAAAATTTAAAAAAAGTTTACTATTTATAAATTTTTATTTGGCTGCTTCTTCAGAATTAATGTTATTTTTTTCATAACAAAACACAAAACACGGAAACCTTTTGCCGGAAACTGCCAAAATTATCTCGGAAAGCCCCTCGCCTTTCCGTTTACTTGGAGCGTCACAATCACCACAGGTCGGAGCAGGGTCGGAGGTGCATAAAGTGATAAGGGCTAAGGGCCGCCAGAGAAAAACCTTGGAAAGTGATCGCCACCTAATTTATTTTACGCATTTCGCTAGACGACCCTGTCTGGAGGAAAAAAACTCCCGCGCCAATAAAATCGTAGACTTTCTATTGACTTTGGCGAGGAAAAGTGGCTGAGAAAGGAGCGTGAACGGAAGGCGGCGAGCCACAGCGCCGATTTCATTAATTGACCTCCGAATGAGAAGTTTTGACTTCTGCTTGATCGTTTTTCGTGGTCACGGCGCGCGGGTCAATTTGCAGCCAATGACTCGCACAATTGTCTCAGTGGACGGACCTTGGTGTGACCCCTAAATTAGATCGGTGTGCAATCAACCGAACTGCATTTTTTCCAGACGGATTCTGTAACAATCGATAAACTTCTTCTTTGAAAAGACAAAAAAAAACTAATTTTGATCGATCCGGTCATTCAAAAACTTTAAATTTGTGATTCTGTATAACGGAAGAATGATAAAAATGAATTTTATTTTTCTTTCTTTCAAAATATGATTTAAAGACAAATTGATTTACAATAAATTAATTGCTGTACATTTATAAAATTATTATAAAATGCTAACAAAATAAAAGTTGATAAAATTGAAATTTAACAAAATTATTTGCATTTTTAATTTACAGTTTGATTTTATCTCATAACGCAAAAATTTATAACGTACCATTTATATTTTAACCTACTTGGAACAATTAAATTAATTTTCTCTAATCAATTTTGAAATCTTTCCAAAAGACGGACTTGAATTGTGTTTTGAAAACTTCGTTCATAAAATGAATTAAAAATTTCATGTAATAAAGAAATCAAATTATAAATTTTTCAAATTCTTATGCAGAAAAAAAATTTATATTGGCAGTAAAATAAAATTTAATTTTTATTTTCATGAGATTTAATCCCGCTAAAATTGATCTCTATAATTCTGGCTCTTTTTGGATTCAAGAAGTAAAATTAAATTTATTAACTAACCTCATTTATCAGCATTTTTTTTTTTAAATTTTATCTTTAAATTTTATTAACGGATTGAAAATAATAAAGATTTTTATTATCAAATAAATCCTGTTCAATATTTTAACAATATAAAAGTTATTAAAAATATTAAAAAATAGTAAATTGAACCAAAATCCTCATGGATATTAATTTCAGTGGTCCTAAGAAATGAGAATAGCACGTGCTGTGTAATTAAAATATCATCGTTATTTAACTTGCAGTGACATAATAAAAGTAAAGCCAAGTTCATTTAAATTTAGGTCACCTTCTGTTTTATTTAAATGAATTTTCAGGCGTTTAATATAAGACTAATTGAACCATCACATATCGCCAAATGTTGGAAAGAGCAGAGTCAAGTTCACCTTTCAGAAGGTTACGTTAAAAACGTCCACTTTCTCAGAAATCAAAAGCTGTGCAAGTTGGATTATGGAAATTCCAAAATTTGCAATTCAATCACCGGTGGAGGCGTTTGTAAATATTTGTCTCCAAAAACTTCATACATTTTGCCATTCGTGTTTTTCCTTGAAAATTCTGAGACTGCTAAAAATTAAAATAAATGCAGTCATGCAACATTTAATTAATCAAACAAAGTTATGAAAATTTTAATTTCTGCTTACATATAAAAGCTCAGAAAATAAAAAATTCTGAATTTCAGTCGAAAACTTGAGTGAAATTTTAAAATAAAATCTACCTCTATTGCACGCATTAAAAACTTGAATAAAAGCTACGAGAAGAATTTGATAGCAATCCTCTGAGAAATAAAATAACGGTCCTGATAAGATTAAAGATTACTTCTTTTCTGGAAGCAGGCGAATGCATTTTTCTTGAGTTATGAAATTAGATCACTTCACTTTTAGCACAAAAGAGAAATCCCAAGTGCAAACAATGACTACTGGTTTAAGGAAATTGCACATCTCACTCACTCACGCTACACAAAATGAAAACACATAGAAAAATTAATTTTTTTTTTAATTATATTTAGAAAATTTTAAAGTATTAATAAAAAAAAACAAGAACCCTGCGAGGAAAAATTTAATAAATTTATATTAACATATTATTCCAATTTCTTTTTATTACCAGATATTGTGAATGAGAGTTTAATCTGTTTTCGTTTTCTGTTTTTGTGATATTTCAAGGTTTACTTTACTATTATCTTGCCTATGTATCCAAATATGTACCGGGTAATAAAAAAAAATCGGCAAGTGCAACCCACTGATAAGGACCGACGGGGCTACGTGCGTGACTCCCACCTGGCTATGGCCCAATTGGGCCACGCGACCCCAAACTCGGGACACCTTAATTAAAAGCGTTCAACAGATCGGGACGGGACGCCCCGACAAACGTCCTAATCGTCCGAAAGGTCATTCGGGCCAAACTCACCCCAGGACAAGGCCCAGAGGGGCTGCAGAAGAGCGGCCAAAATCAGCAGCAGCGGCGAGACCATTGTAATTTTTTCACAGCCTGGAGCTCAGCATGGTCGTCCGAGGGAGCCGATCGATCGGAGGACGCTCACGAGACGACTGTCCGGCGCGAATAAGCTCCTGAGACCTCGGCCATCGTGCAAATTTTGTTCGTGTCGGTGCGCACGGTGCGCATGTGGACGAAAACTTCTGTCTGGTTTCTGGTTTTCGTATTCGTACTTTCGTAATTCTTCTTCTTGTTGTTCTTCTTCTTCCTCGTGGTTGATCAGTTTTGGCCCACAACCGGTTATTGGCCGAGCCCATGTGTAAGCATAGGAACTGCGCGCGCAATACCAGACATTGGAACTGAGCGGCCGACAACTGACATAGTGGCCCATAACTGATTTTTATCATATGGTTTGGTAGGTTAGTTCGCTTTCTGGCCGCACTCGTCGCTCCTCTCATGCCAAGGTGGGGTGATATTAAAGGAGAAGGCGGGATTCCAAGGAATTTTCATTACAAAAAAAAAAAAGAAAATAAATAAATATAATTAACTTTTTTTGAGGAGACGTGGGATATTGAGAAAATATGATGATTATAATCGAGTTTAGTAAGTAGTGAACATGGGTACCATAAATTTTAAGGGTGGGGTGATATTAAAGGAGAAGGCGGGATTCCAAGGAATTTTCATTACAAAAAAAAAGAAAATAAATAAATATAATTAACTTTTTTTGAGGAGACGTGGGATATTGAGAAAATATGATGATTATAATCGAGTTTAGTAAGTAATGAACATGGGTATCATAAATTTTAAGGGTGAAATAGTTAAATAATTACCAAAATTAAATTTCCGAATATTATTTGACAGAAAACCCAAATTTCCAAATATGTTTGATTTTTCAATAAATAAATAAATCACATAAATGTCAAAAGTTAAATAAATGAGAAAAACTTATCAGTTCTATAATAATTTTTCTTTTTTTTTCTTTTTTTATAAGATATATAATTTCCTGTATTTTAGGTGCATTATGTATTATTACGTTTGCATTCCAGCGTTTGCAAACAATGAAGCCAAGAAAATACAAAAGGCGCCTACCCCCAGCTCCCTTATTTGGCTTGTGAATGGGCTAGCGGTCCTCGACCAATCAACGTAGCTATAGAGTATGTTGACTTGAGGGGAACCAAATATTCCCCTCCAACCCTTTCCTTTCGTCGGTGACATTTTTTAAACATTTTAAACCGGTAAATCTGTTTGCATGAAAAATATTTTTCTCAAAATACGTTATTATTTTCAAAAAATTAGTCAATTTGATCAATGTTGTAATGAAAAAAGGATTTACGATTAAAAAACTCATTTAAAAAAATGAATAATCAAAATATCGACGTTTTAGCCAAACTTAGGTGAACCGGTACTATCATGAAAACCGGTTTATATCAATTCCTACCTGAACACTTGAAATGTTTAATTGAGATCAGAAATGGCCGAAATTGAGTAGGCAGACGCAGCGGCTGGTCATGTTTTCGGCTGAATTGTGAGGCGTCGAGCGGCCCCGCCGACATCGCCGCTTCCCTCAGCACAACCGGGCACCCAGGAAAATCGTGTCGCCCATTTGACCCCCGGCGTGCCCCCGCTCGAGGGGCAACTCGAAATGTTTTTCCAGACATCGAGCACCAACAAAAACAAGGATGGTGAGTGCTTTACGACTCCTGCGGGGGGTGCCCACCCCTTGGCCGCCCCCGGACTAGCCCAGAGGCGGAGTCTCAAATCCAAATTTGTTTATCCGACACTTCTTAACTCACTTAAAAATTCATAAAAAATTGGCAAATTTTGGTGATTCTGCAGTTCACCTTGAATCGTGTGTATTATTAATTGCTTTCTTTATTTACATTTGCGGACTGCATAATGTGCAATGTTCACTTGTTCGGGAGTGTTCTATTTCCCTGAGGGTGGTTTTGGGTGTGGACCTTTTGTTAGTCCGTGCGGTTAGATGATTGTATCTTTCACTGCAATTTTATGAGGGTGGGATTTTACTACGGTTTTGCGTGGCCTTTAAAGGGCACGGTTCTTTGCTTTTTATGGCTTTTCACATTCTTCTATGTCATTTAATTTTCCTCAGTTTGTTCAATTTTATATTTTTATGGAAGCAAAAATCAAATTCAAAATTTATTTTAATTTTTATATTTTAATTTATTTTTTGGTGGTAGTTTTCTAAAAATATTATTTGTGAATTTTCAGGAGTCGTCATGAGAGAAAAGAAAGGCTCCATGAGCCGAGTTCAAAGGCTCAAAAAGCGTCTGAGCCACAGCTTTGGCAGGCTAAGTAAGTATCAGATGATTTGTATATTGCCGGCGCTTTTTACTGTGAACGAAAATAGTGCCCCTCTCTTATTAAACACGTTATCGTCGGCCAATTTTCTGCAAAAACTGCGACTTACTTGCAAGACAAACATTCTCCGAGTCTATATTTTAAATTATTGCAAGAAAAGATAAAAGGGTGCCACAATTTTTGATTTGAATTTATGATTGTTTGCTTTGGCAACGGAAAAAAAGAAAAGTTAATTTATCAACCTTCAAGGCTCTAAATTCATCATGTGTGGCCGTCGCAGTGTAAACTTGGTCCAAGATAAAGATGAAGGTGCACTTCTTGTGCGTGGGACTGATTTTTTTCTTATTTTTTTGCAGGCATTGCCAACTGTGAGCTGGAAAGCGAACACCAGGAGAAGTGGACAAGAAACAAAATGCCGTACAACACCTATTCTGACGAATTCCTTGACAGAATTGAACCAAATGGCAATATTCCCCACCAGCACTGTGATAAGGACGGACTAAACTGTGGTTAGTGTTCATTTCAAACAAGGAGTCACTTTTTTCAAAAATTTTATAAAATGCCGTCTGAAATTAATTCAAAAATTTTCTGAGCCAGTTTAAATTTTTTCTTGCAAAATTTAATAAGTACTTCAAAAAAGAAAACCCCAATTCATGTGATATTACAAAAAGCTTCTTTAAATTTTACACTAATGTAGAAAGAATATTATTCATCAGTGAACTATAAAAATAAAAGTGATATCGAAATTTTTAGAAACCGTAATTTATTAAACTTATTAATAATGAATGATTTTATTGCAGAGTGGCCTCTGGGTGATCGAGACCGGGTTCGCCGCCAGTTGTCAGTGTCCAGCGACTCAAAGTTGTTGGACGAAGACCTGCGGGAGGAGGCCAAAGTGATTCTTCGGCCGAAGAAGCCGCCACGACCAAAGTCTGAGGTTTTTCTCAATCGAGCAGCTGGCTCGACAAAGAGATATTCTGCATTTGGGGTAATGAAAATATTTTTTTCTACTTGAAATTTAATTTTTGCGAACGTTTAGGGTGACTCTCCTTTTGGGCGAACTGAGGCGTACGTCAAGTTGGAGCAGCTCGGGGAAGGCTCCTATGCCACTGTGTTCAAGGGATATAGCAAGTTAGTAAAATACTATTTCTCCTTTTACTTTTAATAAATAATTGTATAATATTTTATAGTTTGAGTATTTGAGGTGGTAAAAATTTAATAGAATATATTTTGAAATTTTGTAAGCCTGTTGCTGATATTTGTGTACACATTTCTAGTTTGACTGGTCAGTCAGTAGCCCTGAAAGAGATCCGCTTGCAAGAGGAGGAGGGAGCCCCTTTTACCGCTATAAGAGAGGCCTCCCTTCTGAAAGAGCTGAAGCACTCTAACATCGTAACTTTGCATGACATCATACACACAAGAGAAACCCTCACCTTTGTATTTGAATATGTTGTAAGTTAGAAACTCTATCTATATTTTAATTCATTCAGTAAATCTATTTGATTTAAAAATTTTTGATATAAATGCAATCTTTCTGAATTCAATAATTTAATAAGTTATTCAAAAATTAAGAAATAAAACTCAATTTTAGCACACTGACTTGAGTCAGTACATGGAACGTCATCCAGGCGGTCTTAGCACCAAAAACACGCAGCTCTTCCTGTTCCAACTGCTGAGAGGCTTGAGTTACTGCCACAAGAGAAGGGTGCTCCACCGTGACGTCAAACCACAGAACCTCTTGATCAGTGAAGTGGGAGAACTCAAACTTGCCGACTTTGGTACTTAATACGCCTTAATACGCACTAGTTATTGAGAGTTGAATGAGTCGTACTGATTGAAATCTCTCAGGTCTTGCCCGTGCCAAGAGTGTGCCAAGCCACACGTACTCACACGAAGTGGTTACCCTATGGTACCGGCCACCAGATGTACTGCTCGGCTCCACGCATTACTCGACCTCTTTAGACATGTGGGGAGTTGGTTGCATCCAACTGGAGATGCTGACCGGCGTTCCTGCATTCCCAGGCGTGAGAGACGCATCTGATCAACTGGATAAAATATTTAAGGTAATATTTAGGAAAGCATTTTTTACATCAAAGTTAAAAAAAAATTGATTGTAAATTTTCTTTACAAATGTAAAGTCTGATAAGGAGAATTATAATTTTTGATGATAATTTTTAATACATTTAGGTCCTTGGCACTCCGACCGATGACTCGTGGCCTGGTGTTAGCAGTCTGCCTGGCTACGTCCCTCATAAACTGTGCTACTACCAGCCCCAACGGCTAGGTCGTGTCTTCCCCCGTCTTCACGACGCCTCCGAAGGCGAGAGCATGGCCTGCTCTCTTCTGCAGCTCAATCCTGAGCGCAGGATCAGTGCCGAAAAGGCGCTTCGGCATCCTTATTTTGCTTCGCTTCCCAAAAAACTGCATGAACTTCCTGATGGTAAGTACAGCCGATTTTTTTCAGTAGCTTCTTTTTTGTAGATGGCTTTTTTAATTGTGAAGACCATTTTAATTTTGCGTAGTGTGTTGTTTTATACACTGATTTGATTTGATTCATATGTTGAAGAAAACTGAAATTCGGCTTGATGAATTTTCAGAAGCGTCAGTCTTCTCAGTGGAAGGCATTGTTTTGGGTCCGGAGCGGCCCTGGTGGAACAAGTCCAAGGCAGCCTCTTCCTCTTACTGTGACTAAGAATATTGAAACTCGTTTTACTAATACATCCCTGCCTAGTAAAATAACGCGCATTAATCACATATAAATGAAAAAATGCGATGCTCAAGAGAAAGAACTATTTACGAAGAAAGTCGTTGAATGGCAGTAATTGCAAATTGATATTTTAAAATCACAAAGCGTTTCTGGAGAGAAAATAATTGAGAAATGTGTGCAGTGAGTGAGGCCAACTGAAAACGAATCAAGCCGAGCCCGCTGCAAAAGTTGTAAAAGGCGCTATACGAATATTTGCAAATAGGCTGCTGAAATCCGTGTTTGTCACAAAATTTTTAAAAACACTATTGGGTTAAATCCCTAGACTGTAGAGCAGATCTGGAATTAATTGTTGGCAAGATTTTGGGAACTGTACTTGCAGGGGTAAACAAACTTTGTAAGAAACTTTGCCGTCTTTCAAATTTTAATCGACTAAGAGCCAATTTTGATATTTCTCTGTATGAATAGTGATCTTAAAAGAAAAGTGACAAGACGTACATTTCCCTCTTTGCATTTTTTTTTCATATATAAATTACTAGCGCTGCTGCATCAGGCTTTATATGATTTTTTTTCTCAATAATTCAGTTTTTAATTTTTTATTTTTCTTTGCCAAAATGAAGTTTTTTGTCTGATGCACGGCGATACGATTTGGTGCATTGTGAAAACATACTGGCGTGCTAAGCGCATAAAATATTATTATGAAAAACTATCGGTGCTTGGTTGGTACAAATGTTTTGCATTAGATTTGTCCGAACAGATATCTTGTCACTCTTGGAAAAACGCTGTTCAACTGATTAATTAATTGTTGCTTTTGCAAACCTCATAAACTTTTAGAGAAGAACGGCGGAGTTAGTTGTGTTTTTGAGGAGACAATCCATGATCAATGAATATTTATTGTATGAAATATGCTAGACAATTTATTACTTCTATCTAGCAGCAACGAACTATTTATTTAGTTAGTGGGAAAAAAAATGAACAACGCTATTAGAAAAACGCATCACGCATTCCCTGAATCGTTTATTGCGTTTAAAATAATTAAGAACTTGTAACAGAAAAAAAATACAATGCGTATGTAAGTTACGCAATTTTTGTGTGTGATTTTTTCACAGAGGCGCAACTCAGGAAATACAATGTGCTAAATTTTTGCAAGGAATGCGTGATTTTAAAAGTTATTATCATCGTTGTAAATTTTGGGCTAATTCAATGCATCTTCTGTATAATTAATGAGCTAATTACTACAAATTTACAATGTTGATTTTCATGAGTAAAGAATTGACATTCCTCGAGTGCACTCGAAAAATATTTGGAACTATGTCTGAAAGTTTCATGCCAGCACTGCTTTCTAAAAATCTTTTTATCTTATTGTAGTGAGAAAAATAATGTTGACAATGTAAAAAGTTTTAGATGAAGTTGAATGAAAAAAAATCAATCCGAGCGCATAAATTAGCTTTAGAAAACGACGCTTTTGTAACGATGTTATAATATCGTGAATGAGAAGAAGTATTATTAACTATCTCTTCATTACAATTAATTTTTATGATTAATTACTTGTTAATTATAAATATCTTCAAGATGAAAAAGTCTTACATTTATATATTATTTCGTATTAATTTTATTAAAACATTTTACTTGGTGTCGAAAATAATAAAAATTCATGCCAATGAAGGTCAGTCATTCCTCGATCCTTACTCAATTATGCAAATCAAAATAAAATACGTTACTTTAATTGCTTGCGTTCACTAGCACAATTTTTACGGCCCTCGTACTGTCTGCAGAAACCGCGAGCCACAATCAGAGTCAAGGCTAGTTACTAACAAAATTTATGTAACCACAGATTTTTATCTACGGGATTCCCTCGTTTTTAAATCACAAGAGCCGACGACTCTTTAATTATTTGTGACATATTTTTAGCCCGTAAAGGCCCTGATCCTCATTTTAAACTGATTTTGACTTCAGGAGACTGCAAAAGGTTTGCTGGGAAATCCGAGCGTATTATAAATCTGTAGGGCTTGACAGGACCTATGACATTGAACTGACCTGACAACACAAAAACCAGTTTGATTTTTTCTAGCGTGATTATTTTCGCATGCAGTGGAGTTAGGCGTGAGAAGAAGATAATTTAATGAGCTGTGAAAATTTATTTTTTCTTTCTAAAATACGTTCTCATAATACGTGGGCTTTTTGTTTCCCGTTTAGTTGGGCACCAACCCACAGCTTCCCGTTGGTAAGCGTGGTCAATATTTGCAAAATTACCCTGCTTATCTCTCGAGACTTTTCTGAAATAAGAAGTGTGCCAAAATGCTTAAGCTAGTAACAATTATGATTCTTCCTTATTTTGTCAATCATCTTAAATGCTTCTCAAGAGTAAATTTTAGAATAAATAAATTAGTTATTTTCCCACATTCTTGGGAATTATTGTGAAATTTTTTGCTTCTGAAAAAAATGGGAATGCGCAAATTTTGTAAAAAAAATTAATTCATCATCGTAATTAGAAATATTTTCATTTTTCCGCTTAATTTTGGAAGATTATGAATTTTGGTCTATTGATTTTTTTTATAATCCTTAATCAGTGAGCAATCAATCCGTAATTCAATATTAAATTTAAATCTTTTGGAAGATAAATCTCTCAGCATAAAATATTAAAGAGAAATTATGGAATGAAAAGAAGAAAGTAGTTTTTAAATTTTCAATGTTTTTATATGAAAATGTCATTATTATTGAAATCGTTAGTTGATTAATTTAATTATACAAATAACCACAATTACTGTGGTCTATCATTCTAAAAGAATTATTCCTGCTCCTTTATTGAATAAAAAGGCGGAAATATAATTTTGCTCTGCTCTTTGGCACTTCATCAACCGACTTTTCAATAAATCATGCAAACTACACATCCATGTGTTGTGTTGTATGGTCACATTGTGAGTGACGCAATTTAGGATTCCCTAACAGCTTTTGGCGCTTTCGAGTGCCAGTCGTGTGCGTGGGTATATCATCTCGATCGTTCTGCATGCATCCTTTCTGAACACCATAAAATCTCGTTTGTAATTTTAAAAGTCTTAGCCGGGTCGTCGACTCGCACGATTGCTGACGTCAAACATTCACTTTTCCTGTTCATCACAAGATTTTACACACCTGACCCAGAGAAGGAACAAGGAAAATGTCTGGCTCTATTTTTAGATCACCTGTTTTGTACGTAATCATTGACGATCCACTTATAAACCGTGACGTCAAAGCTTAAATTATATTATGATACCTTTGAGGAAAGGTCAGGACTAAAAATCGCAGCATCCGCGGTCCTTTGTCTTGCGTCGAAATTGATTCCTGTAGGGTGAATTCAAAACTTCTACAGAAGATGGGATTAATTTTACACTCCACACATACATCATAAGTTTATTTGCACAAAGTGAATAAATAAATTGCCTTAAATAATAATTTTCCCTCTAAAAAAATCAAGCTTGTATTTCAAGTTTCAATCCGTTTTAAATCAACTCCAATCCTTTATTTTCATTTTAAAACTTGATATAGATATCCGCAAAAATCCAGTTATTATGCGTGTTTGAGGTCATATCATTTTTTGAAAAACACCGTTTTGTTTTTATTACACCAGCCAAGAACCGGCAATTATTATGATCTGCTGATTCGACCGGCTTGATGATTTCTTTCTACACCCAAAGGCGGCACTTGGCAGACAGCCTGGCTCCGCTAATTTTGTATTCCGACCGCGTGATTTGAGCAAATAACTTGCTGCTGGCCAAAAAGCACCAATTTCTGCGCCGACAAGTCAAGGCTGATCGAGTTTTATCAGGTTCTTGCCATTTAGTATTCAGCTGATAATTTTACGTTTTCTAAATTTTCTCTAGAAAATTCAGGTGAGCAAGTTCCGAGAAGTGTCCAGTCCACCAAAGGGCAATTCTTTTGCAAATTGACTAAAATGTTGTTTTATAGCATTCCTACGCCTTGGGTGACCAACCTAAATATCAAAACTCATGAAATTATACAGTTTTTTCTTTCAAATAATTAAAATTTTATTATATGAAGTTAACATAATTGCACTAAAATTTAATTTGTGTTATTTAGTGTAATTTAGCATAGATAATAACATTTTGTCGCATTTTTGTATAAATGGTGATTTGAAATGATGATGAGAATAATAATAAATATACAACTTATTTTGCAAGCGAGTTTGTAGCTAAAAATTTAATGTTAAATACATGTGCGAAATTTTATCAATAAATTTACTAAAATGTTATTTTATAGCATTTGCACGCCTTGGATGATTTCAAATTTCAACCTAAATTTTACTTCTCTTTTAATTTAGGGATTCCGCAACGTTATTATCAACAATTTTTCCTCTTTGCCGAAATTAAATTGAACCCGTATTTAAGAAAATTCGGAAAATTCTTGCTCATATCAAGCAGTCTAGTTTAACAGTTTAAATTGATCAAAATCGATCAAACAAATGAAATTATTTTATTTTTTTTTAGTAAAAATTCAAGATTGAGGGTTGATTTATCGTGATTTGAATTTAGTCAGCTTTTTCTTTATGTGTTTTGTGAGTCGTTTCAATGTTTTAAAAAGCATTTTATTATCTGCAGGCGACAAATTCTTTATGTACTTCCGCAGGAAGAAACTTAATATAATTAAAAATATTGAAGTTGAAAATTTTCACGAAGGAAGTAAACTGTGAATTAATTAAAAAAAATTATCTTCAGGCAACTTCATGGAATTCGGCCCTGATAAAAAAATTACTTTGGAAATTTTAAATTTCAATTTTGCCTACTTTTTTTTAATTCCTTCTTATTGTTTTTGCCAAAATTTTCTTTCAAGCTGATTGATACAAATTTCAAATTAATTGCCTCCTTGTAAGTCGAAAGTTATTACTTTTGTTAGCCTCATTGTGAGTGCCCATCTGCAGTCGGAAGCCCACAGTGAAAGGGAACCACGGTTCACGTTGACTGAAAATCCCATTCAGAATAACATGCAACCGCCAGTACGTGCAAAATGTGGGTTCGAAAAACCAGATGACCGCAGGTCGGTGCCGCACTACGTCCGTGACATTGGGTCACAATAAGTAGTATTTTTTCATAACCTGCGTGCAGCGTGTAAACTCTAAAATTGTTTTTGAATTTGCATTGTCGGAAAGTCCTGGGCAGAGGAGCAGCCGGGACTTAGAATCCCCGGATACTGGTTTTGGAGAGCCAATGTTAACCTCTTTAGTGCCTTTGATAATTATCTCTTTGCTTGGAGACTGACGTCTTGGGATGTGGTCAACTCGAATCTCAGGCGCGAAAGAATAAAAGGCGGCACCTGGCGCGAACTCAGGACACTCGATCCCTCTCCGCGCTCAAGTCAATTACTCAGTCAGTCGGAGGCCGACTTTCTACACAAGAGCACGCACGCCGGCTCTGTAATTTATTATTATTTTTTATGCTTGGTGTTATTTTTACGAGTGCCGGAGACGGAATAGCTAATAAGATGATCAGCCTGCAGCTTGTTTTTCTTGTCGCTATGCTGGTAAGTGCAATTATTTATTTTAACTTTTATAATTCAAAACGCTGTAAATTTTGGAAAGGCTCCTTTTTATTTGAAAGTAATTTAAATTTGGTAACTTTGAATTCCTCAAAATTGAATTGCTAAAAAATTTAAGGTCAAATTGAAATACAAACACAATTTAAACCGTTTGACACTCTTGACAATAAACAATTACTGGGCCAGTGAGTTGGAGTTGGATTGGCGCAAGACGCCGTTATATCGGTTTTATTATCACTCTCAATTAATAATACTAATAATTCACAAGCCCAAAGCGTTTGATTGATTTCACAAGCGGCGTTTATTCACATCGTAACATTCGAAATTGTCACAACCATTCCAATAATCGATTTCACTTTTCATTAATTTAATGCACGCTAAGGCACAGCAGCCGTTGAACTCTCTGGAAAAACATTTGAAGCTGTGGGAATAGCAATAAATAATAAAACTATTTAGTTCACTTTTATCTCACTCCTTTTGATCATCTCCGGCCGTAGTGCCAGCAGCATGTGCGCTTCATGTGTTTACACTCGACGGGTTATTTATCAAGTCGATCACACACCTGAGTTCTACTTTCACTTCTCGTGTGCTTCAGCATTATTGATGTAATTAAACAAACATTGATCTCTGCTGGAGCCGGCTCAAGCGGACATATTTAATTTTTAGTTTTCCTCGTTCACCTTTTTAATTTTGCAAACCGGTGCCGAATAATGTCAACCAGATCGCAAGAGGTTTCTCAACGCCTCTTATTCTCTGGCGCGGCTTATTATGCGTAGGCGATGAATTGTTATTTAATATATGTTTTCTTAGATGTTTTGCGATTAATATCTAAAAACTGCTTTGACGCACTTCCTGTGCAGCAGAACCTCTTTTTTTGCATTTTATTTTACTGCGAGAATGCAAGTCGCGTTGAGCAAAGAACGGTGGAAGCACATATAATTAAGTAATTAATTATTGTAATTGAAAACTAAGTAAGCGCTGCATCCTTGACAACGACATCCGATGTTTAAAAGGAGAGACCCGATGGTAGACAATAACAATTGAGCAAGGACTACGCACCTGTTGACGGAAGGAGCTGTAAATTTTAGGCGACACAATAATATTATTTTTCATGACTTATTTTTTACTTTCTATTAGTTTGTCAGATCAAAACACTAAAGCTAAAATTTTTTCTTGCTCACTATTTATAAACACCAGAGCAGTATTTTCTAAAATTTGTAATTGGGTTTAAAATTTAAATGCTGATTATTAAAGAACCACAATTGTAGGTGGTAGTCATCAAGTTAAACCGACTTGCCTTGTTATGCAAACGAGGTATCACCACCAGGATGTTGACAAAAAACGCATACCTCTTGATTAGATCATCATCCGGATTCATTCATTTAAAAATTTCATAATAATAATAATATTTTTGTATGTAAAAGCTTCACTTATTATACAAAGAATATTAGTTTAACGCGTCTTAATTTGAAAAACAAATTAATTATTCTAATTTGTAGAGTCCACAAGCGCTTCACGGCCGGCCCCACGATCGCGAATTCCGCGGCTGCAACATGACTCTAGCCGATGATTTAATGATTGAAGAAAGGTCAAGTCGACCTGATTACCCTGATCCTGCGCAGAAGTCTGCAGATAAGGTGAGTGACCTAAAGAAGTGTTATGTGTTGCGCTTCTATTGCAGACCTGTAGTGCTATTTATAGTAAATTATTTTAATTAAGTTGTTTAGATTATTCTACACGAAGCTTTAAATGCGTCTAGAATATAAATTGTATTGATAGACTTTTAATTTTTAACTTAAATTTGATTTCCAGGAGCCATCTTCACGTGTTATTTTCCCTGGACCCATAAAAACCACTCCTTCATTTGCCAACAGTGGAATTATTTCATCTAGGACGACAGTATTTCTGCCAAATGTGCCACCAATGGAAAGAGGTCCAAGTTGCGCTGATGGCTCAACATTTTGCGAGGAACCTGATAATTATCCTAAGTAAAATTTTCATTTTTATTAAATTTAGGTCAAAAATGCTTATTTCTTGTTACTTTATTTTTTTAGGGAATATATTTCCAATCTGCTAAAACAAGATAAGATGGTCAAAGGCCTTTTTGGACAGGATGATGTACGTACCTTTGCCTTATTTGTTTTATTTTATTTCATATAAAAATTTTTATCGATAGTTGTCGTCCATAATTTTGGCTCAGAGAATCGACTCGTCCGACGAGCAGCCTCTTTGTCCATCGCAGGTGAGTTATACGCCCTTGCTTTCGTTTTTAAATTAACGTGAACAGGTCTTAAAAACCAGTTCTTGCAATGATTGACTTTTATGTTAAAATAATTTAATGCTTATCTTCACTGTGTATTGCAGGAACACGTGGCCTACCCAAAGACGGCGCAGAATAAAGACGACAAGTGGCTTTACATTATCAACCAGGAGGACTTCGTCCAAGGCATTCGAGTCGAAAAATGCATGTAAGTTTATTTAATGATTTTTTTTTAAACATAAATCAATTTTTTTTTCAATTTAGTAATAAAGAGACTCGTTGTTTATTGAGCGAAAATCTGCCTAACGGCTACGTGACGACCTGCAAACAGAAGTACATCTACAGGAAGCTCGTGTCCCTAAACGACGAAGGAAGGGCACTCACCGATTCTTTCAAGTAAGTAGTGGTGTCATTCATTCTTAACACAAAGGGATACGTGAGCTGAATAATTGGCCGCGATGCAATATCCGACTAAATGTTAAATAATTCAAAGAAATAATTAGTCACAAATGAATACTAAAAATTCAAAGTAGCCATAAAAGGATATTGTGTTTATTGCGGTTGCTTTGCGGACGAGTCTATCTATATTCCTGTTCCTTGGTTAACAATTTTGACCACAAAACATTGCGGCTCTTTATCTTATGCATAGCAACATTTTTCTAAGCGGTTGCCTTGAATTACAGGATCCCATCGTGTTGCGCTTGTCACTACCGCATGACCAGTATTGCTAGCAGAATGGGCGTTCAAGAAAAAATTACTCCTGTCGTCATTGAATCGAGAATTGGACAGAAGGATATAGTACCAGCTGCAGTTACTTCTGCCCAAACCTCTAGATCGAAAACGGCGAAATCGTAGTGAAGCATTTGCAGTTTACTAATCCAAAATTTGGATTCCAAAGACACAAAATCTAAAAGATCTCGGTTTTATATATAATTAAATTGTAATTAATACTATATTATAAATAATATAATTATGTAATTAATAAATAAGCAAAAATTGTAGATGAAATAAGGAGGCGTAGAGTTTTGTGGACGAGTCTTTATTGCGTATCTGTTTTACATCTCGTTGGCTCACAAAAATCACATGTTTTTACACCTGTACATACATATGTAAAGCTCTAAACGCAAGAGAATTAAGCTATTTTTTTGTAATTTATTTTTTTAACGCAAAGAGCGTCATCATGGAAGCTCAAAACTGTACTACTGTCGGCAATAAACAAACAACTTCTCAACTAAAAGCTACTATTTATTTTAATTTAAATGATTGCGCTTAATTAACCTGTGGTAAACGCGAGGTTGTATATAAAGTTCCATAATTCACATTGCAGAGTGAGACGCGGTAGAAATGATAAATATATATTCAATCCTTTACAAACGTACAAATAGGAAGAACTGGATAATTTTCACGTTGCAAAATTCAAGTGAACAAGGGCTTTTTATTAAAAGTAACCGGACGATAGTAATCTTGTTGTTTGCCCCAACCCCTAGCTGCCGTGTTATAATTATTTCCAGACTGCAATTGTTGTTTGATTCGTTCGGCGTTTTCGTAATTTGAGGTGACACTCTGTAGGGTCTCTTCACTGGCGACGTGGTTTTCCACGGTTCCGCTCTGCAAGCCTACAACACCAAATGACAGGGGGTTAAATTATTTTATCAATTAAATAGTTATAGGGTGATGCAAAAATTTAACATGCCAAAAAATCACATATATTGAGGTGCAGGTAATATGATTCTAATAGTATAATCCAGGGGAAAATATCAAACTGGGGGGAGAATAAAATGGAAAAACTTCACCCAGCCGTGATAAAAAAAATTGCATAAAATCATGCGTCTCATCTTCGACTCCACTTTTGGGGATCAATTAAAAACGGGGTCAAAACTTGCGCAACAAGACGAGCTTCAAAATTTCAAAAAATTGCTCTTGCCTTTCTGTTGCAAAGCGGATTGCTGCCGCGTTTGCTGCTCGATATGGTTAATTATGGCTTTGGCTTGGGAAAAGGATTGTTGCTGTGTGCTTTGCTGTTGTTGCTCATTGTACGAAGACGAGGAGTCGAGCTGGTAGGCGCTCAACGACTCCTCCTGATACGATCGCTGCTGGTAAGACACCTGCTGTTCTTGTAGACTTTGCTGGTACTGGTAATTCTGCATTTGTAGCTCGTAGGCCTGTTGTTGCTGTTGATATATTTGTTGCTGCTCGAAGGCGAGCTGCTGTTGCTCTTGCTGCTCATCAAAGAACTGTCTAGTCTCGCAACAGGTGTCTGCTACAAAGTAAATCGCGTTGGGCTGCGAATACTGGATTGAGAAATTGCAAGGCTGTTCTGAGTGCAGATAATCCGGAAGCTCAGCCTTTGGAAGGGCCTGAGTGGCGGGCTTTTCTGGTTTCCTAGTCGGTTTAGGTTGGTAAACGCGGTTCGGGTCAAAGGTCTGAATCAGTTGCTTCACTGGAATTTTCTCGTAATCCTCTCCCTGTTCCTGCTGCAGGGCGATGTGTTCTGCAATCTGTTGCCTTGCAATTTCCTGCTGCTGGATCAACAATTGGTTCTGCAGGAGTTGTTGACTGGCCATTTGTTGCTGCTGAAGAAGAAGTTGCTGGCTGGTCAACTGCTGTTGCTGCTCTTGCTGTAGAGCTTGCTGGCGCTGAAGTTCAAACTGTTCAACCTGCCTCTGTTGGGCAATGAACTGCTGCTGAGTGACCTCTTGGTGGGCAAAAGTCTGCTGCTGGCTAATGGTCTGATGCGTTTCCTGGCTGAAACTTTGCTGTTGCTGCTGAGAGAAACTCTGTTGTTGCTGACTGATAATTTGCTGTTGCTGGCTGAAAATTTCTTGCTGCTGGCTGAAACTTTCCTGCTGCTGGCTAAAGGATTCTTGTTGCAGCTGCTGTTGAGCTTCATGTCTGATGATTTCCTCCAATTTTTCCACTCCGGTGAATGGTGCTTCACCCTCAGTCTCCATTGGCTGTTGTTCAAACTGCTGTGGTTGTTCAGTTGGCTGCTGATCTTGCTCGATGGGTTCAGGAACTTGTAGGGGCTGTTCAGGAATATAAGGTTGAGTTTCAGGGATTTCAGTTGGGACCTCCACAGGTGCTGGAGCAGCTTCTTGAGGGATAGGAGCTTGAGGCTCCTCGGCAGCTGGCGCTTGAACTTCGGGTACAGGGGCAGCTTCTTCCATGGGAATGTCTTTAGGAAGCTCTTCAGCTGGTTGCTGAACGGCTTCTTGGGGAGCGCTTTCAAGAGCCTCGATGACGGTCTGCTCGCTCGAGGTGGCAGTCACGCTCTCTTGAACCACTTGTTGCTGCTGTTGAAAACTTTCTTGCTGCACCGTCACTTCTTGCTGCTGTACAATCTGTTCCGTCTGTTGAGAAACAACAGTTTCCTCCCTCTTGGTTTGGAATATCTCAGCCTTTGTTGCAATCTCAGATTTGATCTCCTCCATACGCTGTTTGATTTCAATTTCGGACTGTGGTTGTGTGACTTGTTGTGTAATTAGAGGAGTGAAAGCGCGAGGGGCAGGTGTGCTTGGAATAGGAGAGAAAGTATAGCTTTGTGGTGCAACGGGGAGTTCATTTGTTTGAATTGGGAAACTGGGTGCAGGGTTAGAAGCCGGATCCTGTTGATAAACAAAATCTGGTTGCACCGGTGGTTGTCCTGCGAGATTTGTATTTTAGTTTTTGGTTACAAAAGAATATTTAATTACAAAAAATGATAGTGTTACAGATAAAAAATTGTGTTATTTTCAGATTAAAAATTTTAAATACTCACTCTCAGGTTGCGCTGCAGGTCTGGCAACAGGAGCCACTGTGGATCCAAAATTCCTCGGCAAAGCTATAAAAACCACGTGTTCTATTTTTTCTTGAAGCGCATGCTTGAAATGTCACTCACAGCTGAAAGCGGTCGGGTCCCATGCCTTGGGTACCCTCGGCTTAAGCAGGTTGTCCACGTTGACCCTTGACGTAAGCGACGGCGGCGGTTGGTATGGGACCTTTGGTGTGGGAGGCAGGGGCTGCTTGAAAGCTGGTGAGGGTTTTGGTGCTTGGCTAAATTGCTGGGAGTACGAGAGACCAGAAGGGGTCGGAGACGGAGCGTATGCTCGGCTTTGAGGAAGAGGAGACGGCGCTTGGAAAGAACGGGTCTGGGGAGGCAGCGTGTTGCTCTGGAAGGTCATTTGCTGCTGCTGCTGCACAGTCTGCTGCTGACTCAGGGTCGAGCTGGACACGGTGCTCAGGGTTGAAGTCTGTTGCTCAGACGCCCGCTGAACCTGAATTGTATTTTTGAATTAATTTTTATATTTTGATATTATCAATTAACTTACAACTGTGTCCACAACTTGCTTGTGAGTCGGAGGCTGCCTCTTAATTTCCTGGAAGGCATTTTGTACTGAACCAGTATTCAAAGCGGCCTCCCATGGGCTCTGGACCATTTTTAGCCTTGGCTGATTATATTTCTCCTAAAAAAATAAAAAATAAAAATTTAGTTTTTACTTCACTATTTCACAAATACCTGTATTTCAGCCATTTGCATCTCTCGCTGGTATCTGGTTTGGTCGATAACTGACGGCGCTGGCAGTTTCGGGCTAGCTCTTGCAGCTGCGGCCGCGGCTGAATCTTGGACTTGCTTTTGCACCGACATCTCATCAACGATCCATTTTTCGGCCCGCTTGCGTCGTTTCGCAAATAATTCGGCACCTACACCAAAAAAATTTATAAAATTTAAATACATACGACCAAAAAATTGTAATCACCTTTTCCGCAGGGTGAGTTGAGATCTTTAACCAGGTCAAAAACGACGTCGGGGCTTATTTGACCAGGCTCGATCTTGAAGCCCTGCTTTCGAAGGCTGTTGATGTCGTGAATCTGACCGTGGGGATTCATTACAAGGCTCAAATTAACCTCCTAAAAATAAGTAAATTTTATTTTGCAAGGTATTTCAAAATATCCTAATTTTTCCATTACCTTTGGAGGAATTTTGTAACTTCCCATAACGTCCGCGGTAGTCGGAGTTGCCGGTCTCTGATCCTCGCCTCTTCCACTCGCATCCTCGCTCTGGCCCTGTGCTGTTGGCATAAAATGTTGTTAGTTATGCAACATGCACGGCTCCCTGCTCCAGCAGGTTGCCTATTCTTTGTCTTGGCAGGCGCGTTAATAACATTTTTGCTCTCCGCCTCATTAAATTTACGACAGCGGCTGCGTGAATCTTAAGAAAACGTGCATCATTTTTAAGTCTTTGTGCAGCGCGTAATAATAATTTAAAAGTTGTTTACAGCATCCGTGGTTTAGCGAGGCGTACCAGCCTATTTTTGTTTATGCCGCATTCGCTCGAAACTTCGCTTGTTAATTCCGAGAAATTCTACTGAAAGAGGCGACACTGTTCTAAATTAATACAGGCTTAATTTCATACAAAATCTTTCTCTAGCTTGGCGACCGCCCACAGGGCATTCGATAAATTCAATTTTGGCGCAGAGATCGCCAGCAGTCCGAGTTAAATTTAAAGCACTAGAGCGTTTTCGAGTTGAAGGGTTATCTGGAAGCACTTAAAAACTTGACCTACATAAGCGTTCCAAAGTTGGACTGAATAAATGTTCAAAAGCCAAATTAAATAATATTTTTTGGTTTGATTTAAAAATTTGAGAAGTCTCATTCCAAAATTCTAAATACAAAGCACGTGATAAAAAATAATACTTTTTTTTAAATTTCTTTGGAATTAGCTGACGAAACTGGTAAACCTTCGCATTTTATAAATGAATTCTTACGGTTACTGGAAGTTATTTTCGCAAAATTTAACGTACTTCCATTGAGTTGCACCCTAGTCTGCTGAAGTCGCCGGCGGTCCTTGAGTTCCGAGGGCAGGAGGGTGGCGGCGCCAGGTGGAGGAGGCGCTCCCACACACGGAATCCACCCCACCCTGGAAGACATGGCAAGGGTGCGTCCGCCCTGAGCGCTGGTGCTGGCCGAGCGAGCGAGAGCGCGAGCCGCCTCAGAATAGATCCGGTGGAAATCCCGGCAAGACTGCGCTTTAATTGTGATCGCGCTATTTCAAGGCCCCCCTCCGACCCCCACTCTCACCCCAACACGCTGCCCCGTGTCAAACCCTTCGATTGTGTGCGGCAGAAAGCAAGCGAAAACATTCGGTCGCCGCATTGTGAACGGGGCTTTGTTCAAATAAATAATGCACTCGAAGCAATGAACCACTAAAATTTATCAATCTAAGATTTTTTAAATAATATTTGAATAAAAATTCACGGTACTTTTGAAAATGAAAATAAAATTGATCAAAAATATGTTTTTGTTCTGAAACTAAAAATTTTAAAAATCCTTTTCAAAAAGTAAATAATTATCACAGAGAACGATAAATATTTAATGAAATATCAAGTAAAAATATTTAAACCAATTGGAATATTTTTGAAAACTTATATGATTATAAAATATCAAAATATTAAAATTTTTTATTATGAATTGTAGGAAATTAATGCAAAAATTTTATTTTTAATTCCTTTTAACAGCATTTGGATTTGGATTTTTCTATCGGCGCATTATTTCAAGGAAGTGCATGGAAGTCTCATTATAGACGAGTTATAAATTGACACAAATTCAAAGGTTGATGCCAGATTTTTTTATGAAGCGTCGGGCCGGCATAAAGGGCGCTGTTAATTCCTTGATCCACACGCCCGTGTTAATTATAATTTGATGGCTCCTTTTTTCACGCTCATTTTGCTTTCTTTGCGTTATTTTGCCCCAGCCCTGTGGCTCACAGCCAAAATTCCTTGGCCAAGACGAGACCGATTCCGCGCCTCTTTCTTTACCCCTCAAACTCTCAATCGAACGTCTCAATCTAAGAAATCATCGCACGGCTTGAATTTCAAAAACTTATTGAACCAGAAGTTTCTAGTAAAAATCTTTCTGTGAATCATCTCGGCTGAATTTGGACTAAAAAAAACACAAGCGCTGGTAGACGAGGCGAGGCGGAAAGCAGTGAAAAATGGACTTTAAGCACTCACATTCGTGGACCCACTTGACAGATCGTTTCATTCTGTTGACGTACATCGAGTGTCCCTTGCTCTGCTGGTTGGTTGTGTCGTACAAACTGGCTGAAATTTTGTGCGCCAGCTGCACCTGCTCCTGGACCGTTGGGTGGCAGGCGGCGTAGAAACTCGAAGATGAGAACAGTTTGCCTGGAAATTCAAAAGTACACATTTTATTACTAAACTCTTAAACCATGTTTAAGTGATAAATTCCGCAGGAGAAATAAACATAATTTCGTTTATTATTTCTCTCTGAAAATAGATAAAATTTAGAATGAGTTCAACTTACGGTTTCTTTGTTGGGGCGTGATTTCACCAGAATCTGAAGCTGGTGTGAACAGTTTCTGGAGGTCAATCTTTTTGGGCTCGTACGCCTCATCTTGGTTTTCCTGAAATCATCAAGAATTTTATAGATTTACTACGTTCATAAAGAATTTATTTATTGATAGAAAATTTTATCAAACAAAAGTTCTGTTACAACTTTGCAGCAAGAATATATTTCAAAATGGTTTTTTTTATTTTCATTGGTTTAATTAAATTCCCCACTTAAAAAATAAAACAAAGAGGGTAAGACTCGATCACAGATAGCGGTCAAGTAAGAGTGCGCTGAAAAAAGACGCCCACGTTGTCGGTAGTTCTCGGGACTTAAAATTAGCCCTGGCTGGGTGTGAACTTCTTCCCGACTAACGAGACTCTCTCGTATTCGCCGTGACGCAACTTATTTTACGGCGCCGATCTGCTCTTAATCGCGCAGGCCATTGCTCTGTACTAATAGATTTAAATACTTTCAAGAGAGCCACTTGTAAATATTTAGCAAGTTTTCTTTCAAGAGCTGTCAACATTGACTTCAAAGAGAAGGAAAATAACGACCTATTCCAACAATAACGAAAATTATTTTCCATCTCAAAAAATATAATTTGCTTACTTGCAGCTGGTTATTATTTCTTGATACAATGTTGATTCTGTGGTGCGATTGACAAATATGAAAGTTTGGTAGACTTCAAAGGAATATGTTTCTTTTTTTAATTTTTATTATTTTTCACTGCATAATATTGTGACTTAGCGAGCCAGAGAGCGTAATAATAAAATAAAAGAACCGGCTGGACGTCTGGTCGCTGGGCAAACTTCCAAGTGGCTCAATCCGAAAGAGATTTTATGGCGCAATCCACACCTCTGTGTTTTGATTAAAACCACTCTCGGTCTACGTCGGAGAACTAGAACTCCACACATTTCATCCACCCGCGCGTAAAAACATGACGAAAACTTTTGCAACACTCCATACATCAAAATCAACCACTAGATTTATTTTAAAAGAATTCAAAACGAATTTTTAATAAAAATTCAACAATTTTTTAATTTAATTTTGGTATAAATTTAATTAATTTCTTTGAAAGTTTTCCCTTCCTGTACAAAATAAATTATCTTTGACACATTTGGAGAGAAACAATTCGTCCTTTCAGTTTGACCTCTACCACCTCTAATTAGCCCAAAGTGTCAAAATTAGATTTAAACTGCTCAAAACATGCGGAAGCACACTTGTCCGTTCCAAGAAACTTGTTCATCCGTCCGTTTAAAAACGGGTCACACACGCGCGATAAAAATAAAGTATCAAAAATTCCAAACTATTTACCAGCGAGACGCGCCACAGCTTGTTGCTCAGAGTGGTGAGGAATTCCTTCTTCCTGGGGTCATGTCTGTCCGAGGGTTTGAACCCCCGGTTCCCCGGAAACTCGCAATCGTTCATTTGGAAAAGTGGCGTCGAAAATCGGGCGAAGCGCGGAGAAAATGCAGCGACGGCGGCGGCGGCTTGTTCGAGAGCGGCCCACCGCGCCAAATTACCGCTCGCTCCGGTCTACTTTTAAACCACCGCGGCGGCCGCGAGCGCACCCTTTCATTAATATTTTCAAACGCACCATTGTCTTTGGCCCAAGGACGCCGAGCAGCGACCACTGTTCGCGACCAACAAGCAGAGAGGGTGTCACAGTAGCGGAACTAAATTTAATAATGCATCTTGCTGACATTCCAAGAAAAATTAAATAATAATAAAAAATGCATAACATTTATATGAAACAGTTTGCTCTTTCAATTTTGTGTTATTTATATATATATTTTTTTTTTGTGAATTATTTTTTGATAAGTTAATGGAGTCTCTGTCTCATTTTGTTTAATGGTACATTAAAAGTCTTCAAAAATTTTTCCTTTGAAGATTTTTCACCCCATATTTTGAACCTAATTGAAAGATACTAAATATTTGCTTTCATAATGTACAAGAGTTGGAAACATTTTATTGTATTACATCAAAAATTTAAATCTTTAACTATTTTCTGCAAATATCTCAGTAAAAATAGAATGGCGTTTGGAATGTTTGGATTTTTTTTTGTAAATTATATAATACGCTTAAAAATAATTAATAATTCAGACAGTTGCTTGAACTTAATTTGTGTAAAAGATTTGAGTAATTTGAATATTCTGAATTTATATTTGGCAACTCTCGGGAAACAAAATAATTGCAGACCTAAAGAATTTGGAGTATTTGGAACTCTCAGTAATATTAATAATAATTCCCGTTTAAATTTAAAGTAACATATGAAAAATCCTACTCACCCCTATTTGACCATTTGTTTCTGCACCTCCACCATTCTGTTGTGGCTAAAGGCATAAAATTTTCACCTTTAAATTTCATTTTTTCTTCTTCTCAAAATCTTACCTCATTTTCTTTATTTCCATTTGTTGTTTCTGTTTCTATTTCATTTATTATCTCGTGCAGCGTATTTCTGATACTCTCTTGGTGAATTTCTTGAACACCATTGCATTCGGCACCCTGCAAAAATTAACAATTTTTTTCACAACATTTCTCTTTTGAATTATAGCTCTATTTTGAATTTTAATTGAATGCAAGTGTTGCCAAGGATTTAATTTATCCCCAGACTTGCTCATCGCTTTGATGATCAAGCGCGGCAGAAATAATCTGCGCGTCGCATGCACAAGTTGAATGTAAAATGCAAAAAATAATTAAAGTGACTCACATTTGTTTGCTTGTGTTGGTCAACTTGATTGCCATTGTTGTCGAGTGGCGCCTCGCTGGCCTTTTTCTGCAACAATGAGCGAAGCGCGAATTAGCAAAACAGTAGGGAGGATGAGTTGGGAGAGAAAGCAAAGGGGTTTTGAGCAGATTTTCATCTATAGGATCGGCGGGCCATTCTATTTCGAGAGCCACACTCATACGCAAACACAACGGCCCGACCCACACAGTTAATTAATTCTACCATCAGGCCATCTTGTGCGAAACTTTAAACGCACAAAACCATTATAAATTTAGCTTTTGTTTATTTTTACAGCCCTCTTTTCCTGGAATGATTCACTCGTGGGCATTTCAATTGACTTTTTTTTTAATAATGAATATATTCATTGGTTTCACTAAAGGTTTTTGAGCACACATCAAAATATAATAGTGGAGTGTTTGATTGAAAATTTATTTCTCGACAAATAGAAAGTATACAGAGGCTGAAGAACAGACGATCACATTGGAAAGAGACAAACCTTGCTTTTTTAAAAATAATTAATTAAAAGTGTCTTTTAAAAATCAGCTGAGGATGAAATTCTACTCTACATAAAAAATCTCAGCCCTGGACAGAGAAAGAAGAAAATGCGCAATTTTAAAAAAAGCACCAATGCGGGCGGACAGATTTTTTTTTTTCGCTCGGCCGCCTCAAAATAAGATGCTCTTTACCTGCTCCTCGGCGGACTGGAGCAATTTCATGGCCTCCTCGGACATCTGGATGGACGAGGAGGTGTTGCTCGAGGAGCTGATAGAGGTCGACGAGGACACGCTTTGGCTGACCGACGAGAAACTCTGCACGGACATTTTGGTCGACGAGGACACATTCTCAGAGACACGCTGCTCCATCAGCGAGTGCTCTTCCTTCTGCGAGCTCTCCTGAATGTGACTTTTGACTCCACGCTCTTCAACAACCTAAACGGGAAGTGAATTTTTCCTTCCAATTTTTGTTTCCAAATTTGATTAATTGTTAAATTTCTTACCTTTGAAGACGAGGAGGACTCGGAAGCGGAGGACTCTTCGTGGGCAACCACTTTGCCCTCGCCACTACTTGTCAGTGACACTTCCATTTTTCTGCAACATGAATAATTCACAATTTAAGCACGTTCGCCTGCGAGAATGACATGCTATGCAACCCGCTTAGCACAGAGGTGCTGCGTGTTGCCTATTTTAAACTACGACAGGGGATATGACTTGTATTTGTTGCGAAATAATTAATCTCACAATATTTCAGACTTCAGATTCCTCTAGAACGTTTTTGATTCGAAAAAAAAAAAATAGTTGACTCGAGCGTTGAAAGAGTTTTCAGACGTGTGTTTGGATACTCTTCCGGCGGGTGTTGGAGAAAAATAACAAACAGCACGCGGCGGCGGCGGGTCTTGGGAAATTTTAATACTTGCGAGATAGCCAAAATTTTTAAAGCCGCGTCGTTAGTCGCGAGGACAGTTTGGAGCTGCGCCGGAATACCTTTTGTGCTGGAGTGATCAAAGGGCTGGTCGGCGATTTGAGGTGAGCATTTTCGCTCCCGGTTCGCCCAGGGAGTTATTTTCGGTCGGAGGGGTCAGAGGGGGCCTTGAGGGGGCGGTGGGGACAGCTCTCGAGGGCGGGACTTGGCAGGACTCCAAGCAAAAGAAACTCAACACGCAGCCCGCACCTGTTTTTGATCCCACTGTCCATTGTTCTCTGATCCGGCTACACTTTTTCGACTTCGGTTACAAAATAATTTTCATTTCTCTTAAAATATTTGCCCAAAAATCAGCAAAATTTATTGATAGAATAATAAATTGATTAAAATCAGGTCCATTATCTGTGCGGAAATTAAATTTTTAAAATTTTCTGGGATTTGAAATTTTTGATGTTGCAATTTTAAGCTCCGATTTATTATAAATAAAAGTAAAAAAGAAAATCCTTTCGCTCCAACTCGTCGTCCGCTTGGATCAGAGGTTTATGCCTAGTGGCAAAACAAGCAGGCTAATGTTTACGACAAGTGTGTATTTCTCCAAGCGCCGTATTTATAATTTTAGTCTTCTGGGTCGTGATTTTCATTTTCGCCAGCCCGAGCTGTTGCGCGTTCGGGAATCCCGATCATCTTTGCTCGCCGCAGCCACAAGCGCGGGCAAGAATGAGAGCTTTTAACAATTGTTGGCGTGGGCCAAAAGCAAATGATGTCCGAGATCGTCCACCCCAGTCCACCCGTTGGCTCGAACGCAAGAAAAGTAAAATGTAACACGCCCTCGTTATTTTATGTAGATTAGCGTCTAGCGATTTGCTGTCATATAAAATTGAGAAAAAAAATACCAGTGGAAAATGAATGTTAATTTTATGATTTTTGTTTGTTCTCTGTTTAAATTTTTGAACATATAATTTTACTGGATTAAAAATTATTGAAAGTGGAAATATTTCTTATTAAAAGTAAGAACAAAATTAATCTTAAAAAGAAAATATGCGTTTTGCAAATTACAATATAATATTTAATTCAAATTTTTAGATATTGAATTAAAACCTAAATATTGTTATAATAATTATTGCTATAAATTTCCTAACTACTATGTCAAATGAGATTAATTTCATCCCCGCCTTTTTTTAAAAGAAGAACAAATCTCTATAAATTTCCTCTAAGTCGGCGTGAAATTGTACACCGTTCGTTTCGCTTGTCAATCACAAAACACATAAGAAGAAACCCCAATAGTTATAGTAACAAATCGACTCACGCTTTTTATACTTGTTGTCGTAAAAATGTCCTCGCACCTATTATCAGCCGGCCGCACCCCGATCCAATTTGCTCTCCTCACGGGAAGGAAGCGCGCGCTGCTCAGTGTTTTGGAACCAACTGATGATCCAATCCGTCCCGGCGCAAGAAGAAAACCAAGTCGAGAAGAAGAATATCGCCCTCCAAATCACTCTCTGACTGCTCGGCGCTGTTTATTATTAGAATGAAACAGCGCTGTGCCGCCGAGCAGCAGGAGAGAGAGGGCGCGAGAGAAATTTTATCACTTTTTGGCACCGGCTTCGATTGATTGGAATCTATCTGCTACTCAATCGGAGGATCGCGAGGTCCTTTTGATCTTGGAGAATTTGAAGCAATTATTGTCTCTCAAGGCATTCAATCAATGCAATTACACGAGCGAATAAACTGAAGCATTGAACTAATCGATTTTTAAAAAGTCAATGAACTCGGAAATGGATCAATTTTAAGGAAATAGATTAAATAAGTGTATTAAACTTTATGCATAATTTTATTTTATAGTTTACAAGATTGTCACAAATTGAGAAAATAAAATAAATTAGTTTTCGTACAAGGATTAAATTAAACGGCTTCTAACTTCAGTTGAGCCATTGGTTAATAGTTTTCAGCAGAGTGAAGTTTTCGAAGAAATTGTCCTCGTCCACCGACCACATTGCAACGCCAGCCAATCCCATCGAATTCACATATTCAACCTAAAAGTAAGCATGAGAACCTTTTGCTCATTTTAGATTTTCAATTTTTACCTTTGCTTTAGTAGAAATTTCATCATCATGGGAAACCCACTGGTCCCCTTTATAAGAATAAGGTGATAAACTTGAAGGGTCTCTTTCAGTCGTCCAATTCTCAATATCTTCAGCAAGCTAATTTTTCCAAGATAAATTAAAAAATAAGATTAAAAAAAAATTAAATCCAAACCTCATTGAAACTAATCCAGCCTGGTGTTCTTGTATAAGGGCCGGCGGCGCCGGGAGCTGAGGCCTTTGAACCCAAAGTGTGGCTGTCAGGGTCGACTAGGGTGTAGCTTCTGCCATAAGCAGGGACACTGAGTACAATTTTCGCTGGATCCACCTGATACTTGATATGCTCATAGACGGACGTATTCTAAAAATAAAATGTATTAATTATTATTATTTGCACTTAGAAAGAAGCTTACGACGTTATAGTAGCCCCAACCGTAAAGAGGCGCCGAGTTGGCTGTGACCAACCACCATGGCCCGTTGTAGTCGTAGGTCATCAGAACAACAAAGTGGCAGGCACTGTTGAATGCGAGATTAAGGCATGAAAGAGAATACTCTTAAAAATTCACACTCACTTTGAGATAACGTCCAAGCCGGTGTTAACATAGGGAACGGCTTGCAAGCTGGCGCTCAAGACCAAGCCTTCCTTATCAAATTCCACTCTCATCTCACTCAACAACGTGCCAAAACTCGCCTGTTTATTAAAATAACCCATTAAATTTATTAAGTGATAACCTGATTAAAAAGAAAAATGATGTAAAATAATGATTATATATTTTTTAATGTACCATTGTTTCGAGGTAAACTGGCGAAACCCAATCAAACTCGAGACCTTCAAAATTGTGTAACTTTAGGAAGGCGATCACGTTTTGTGTGAAAACTGCACGTCTCGTTGGACTTGCTGCCATCTAAGAATATAATAAAAAAATATGATTTGATAATTTCATAAAATATGATAATAATACAACATTTCAGTTTTTATTTAATTACCTCAGTAAATGCATCTCTTCCTGCTCCAGCGCCACCAATGCCAAGCATGGGCTTAAAATTAGGATTTTTCAGTTTCAGCTCAACCATTTGTCTGTAGCCTCCTTAAAAATCACGATTTTTTTTTTTTTAATTTGAAAACCAATTAAAATGTATGTTTTATTGGAAATTTCATTACCAGCCTTTCCGTCCTCAGAATCTAGATCGTGCAGGTTTGAGTGCGAGATTTCGTCGTTCAAGGGATTGTAAGAAGCGAATTCATAGGCGCCGTGGGTGCACAAATTAGGGTCGATCATCGAGGCGGTAAAATTGCCAGGTGCGGTTCTGTACGGCGCCCAACTATTGTACTGGCAAACTACAACTTTTGTGCTGCCGATAGCTGCGCCCATGCAACCTTTTTGTAAGTGATACATCAGAAAACTTATGGCAAAATAAATTATGAAAAAATTGCTTACCTCTCACCTCGGCCATCAGCCCAAAAGCTAGCAAAAATTTCCATGCTTTGAACATTTTAGACGTCTTGACTCTTCCTTTGTTTGTGTTGTTGTGAAGATATCATCTCCAAACTGAAGCTTTATACAAATCAATCCCATTGAACAGAACTGATAAGACGCGCTCTGCTTACGTCTAAGTGCAAAATTTTGACGCACTTTGTAATGCTTGACGGACATTAAAAAAAGAGTTGGGATATCTTTTTTTGCGGCGCACTAGAATTCTAAGAAGTTTAGGAAATCTTAAGGTGCGTCAATTCAAATCTGTTTGTTTGTTTATGAGATTTTGTGATGTTTGGAACGAAAGAAAATTTAAAAAATGATTTGCAGATAATTATTATTTAGATTTATTCGGATTCAATAATTCCAATTCGTTCACAAGAAACATGTTTTACAATTTTCCTTACATAGTCAAACTCTTGACAGCAACAAGAAATTATAGATTCAATCAATTTCCTAAGCAAGTTACACTAAACTTTGCATAATTGGCTTAATTTTCTAATCTTCAGCGTGCGTTCATAAATTCTCTTAACACTTAACAAACAAAAAACGGAGATCTTGCAGTTAAAACAGGAGTTACGATCAAGCGAAACAAACACTTAATATTGAATGTGAAATCATCTCTAAATACAAATTCCATGTCTGGACGTTGGGATTCACTTAATTGGGATTTAAATCAACTCTTTGACTTTGTCACAGAAAGGAATAATTGAAATTATGGCTATTGTACAAAATTGCTTATTGGAAGGTGGAATAGAATTTCAAGTTAGTTGCGAGCACATTATGATGTAGTCGAAGAAATTGTGGCTTCCTCAGGAACCTCTTGCTAAAACAGAAAAAGAGATGTATGAGCATTAAATAAAACAAATGTGTATTTTGCTTACTTTCACCTGTTCCTCTACGAGGGCAGGCTCGGATTTGCCAAACTCAATCAGGTCACTGTCCCTTACGCCAGTAATAAGTAGCGACTCCGTGCGCACCTAAAATTTAAATTCAATACTGAGCGAAACAAAATATAAGAAGAAACTTACAGTGTATACAAGGGCCAATGAAGAGCCCTCATAGTCTCCTTGGTAGGCCACGCCTTGTGGACTCAAAACGTCGACACGCAGTCCACTGCGAAGTTGCTTGTCTCGGCAGTATGAGCCAAACTAATATAAGCAAGTTAATTGAATTTGATTAAAGTGAGATGAAATTCTTACTGAGACAAACTGAGGCTCAGTCTCATTAGAGAAGGATCCATCTGCATAAGCAATCCATGCAAAGATCTTCTCGTCCACGCATTCCACTGTTCCACTGTAAAAACTGCCGTTAGGGTGCCTCGCCCAAACCTAGTAGTAAAAAGTAGAATTTTAGAATTATTGCTTTATGTTATTAAAAATTAACCAACTTGGTCTCCAATGTTAGGCCTCTTCAACACTTTCGTAGCCACCTTGGCTGGACAGGGAGTGTGATCGGCACACGAAGCGAGAACGTGAACTGCTGTTGGCCCTTTGCTGATTGAAAACCTGGCGCCGCAGACCATTCCACAGGTGGGATGGAAAGCAACTTTGCAGAGAGGGTGGCAGCACTCAACACAAACACCACGGCCGGAACCCTTGCAGTATGAGCAGCTCTGAAAAATAAAATAATGAAGAATGTTGCAATTAGGAACAAAATTTGAATCTCTTACAAAGTGCTGCCTATCTTGGTTGATATTGTGCACATTGATTGGTTCCCTGTCCTCTCCCATGAAGTTGACCTCGTAAATGGCCAGTGAGCAGAGAAGGTGGGCCCAACGCCTGTCACTTGTACGCTTCAGTGGACCCCAAGGAATGGGGCACAGGCAGCAAGACTAGAGAGAATTTTGGTTTAGTTGAAATTTAATACAAATGATAGGGAATTTTACCGCTCCACTCATATGCACCCGGCACTTGTCACAGCACCAAGGCTGGCCGGGCAACACAGTCCTAAACTCTCCATAGCAAGAAGCGTGCACACAAACTTTGCATTTCTCGCAGGTCAACAGAGGCGATTTGTTGATTTGGGTGCCAAACTCGAAGCTCTGATCAGAGCTATGATCCTGAAATTTATAATTAAATTAAACATAACGTCTTACTAGAATATTCTGAAATTTAACCTTCAGTTTTCTGCTGAAGACGTAGGCAGGTGACCAAATTTCACTCTGGTAAACAGGGATGCTTTCGTAGTTGTACTTTTTCCAGTCATCGGGCATGGGGTCATGCATTTTGCTTTTTCTGGTGCACAAGGCTGTGCACAGTGAACAATGTGGCTCGCTTTGACTCCAGTAAGAGTTGTAGAGTCCTTCAATGTCTGTGTCAATCAGCACAGCTGCATTGATCAGATCTCTCAACACATCAACACCTGGAATTTTATACTCAGAACACCTTATGCACAAAAGAAGAACAACAAACCTATATTTTTTGGAGGCGTGCTATCCTCTGGTTTGATTGGCGATGTTTGTACTTGAGAGGAATAAAGGCTGTAATAGCTCTTTGGCTTGGGCGTTGTAGTGCCAGATTTGGTGCTTTTGTAAGGGAAATTCCTCTTCGGAACGGGGCTGGCTGCTTGCGATTTGCTCACTACAGGCATGCAGGTCAAATCTTTCCCCAAGATTCGGCTAATAGCCTCGTTACAGTAGAAGGTGGTCGAGTTCTCACTACCGTAGAAGGTGGTCGAGGCAGCACGGCTAGGGCTGTTCACGGAAGGGAACACAGTAGCACTCAGCATCGGCTTTCGACCACCAGACGTTGTCTGAATAGGAAAAGGGTTGATACTGTTCTTAGGGTACCTAAAGTTAGAAAGTACAAGTGGATTATTTATTATTAAAATAATAATTAAAATTTACAAAGACTTAAGATGTTTAATTTCTGGGGCTAACCTGCACTTGAGCTTCTTCTTTGGTGATTTCTTAACACTTGACGGAAGCCATTCAGCTTCTTCATCAGAGTTTGGTTTCTTAGCTCCTGGCAAGTGGTGGCGCATTCCATGCCCATCATCAAGTATGGTGGCGTCCTTGGGGTCTGTAAAATTTAACTAGTCATTGAAAAATATTTTCTTTGAGGCCTAGAAGGTATAAGCAATTTCTTGAAGAGCCAAGAAATATTTAAATTAAATTCATGCAACTCTCTGAAGGTATCTCTTAGCAAAAGCTAAGAAAACCTACCAAGCTCACCACCTTTTATGTAGATCTCTTCCAAATAGGCAAGGTCCTGCTCATCAGGGAGATCCTCGCCTTCACAAGAGTCTGTTGAGCTTTCTGGTGATCGACTGAGAGATGGCGAAGCTGGCCGCTTGTGTATTGGGTGTCTTTTAGATGTTTTCTTCACCAAGTCTGCATTCTTTTCTGGTGACCTGTTAAAACATTTCAAATGTTTAATATAAATTTAAGTTTATGGAATTAAAAAAAGGATCATATCCAAATATACAGCACTAAACTTTAAATAAAAACAAAATGTTACCTCCTAGCAAAGCCTCCGTCAGGAAGTGGAGCAGGAATTTTCTGTCCTGGCACTTCGGGGTGCTCTCCTATGTCTTTTCCCAGGAGCCACTGGTCATATCTCTCTGGCTGAAGGCGTCGGACAAACACGTCCATGGAAATCTTCACTGAATCTTTCATACAAGTGCAGTGGAGACAGCGCTTCCCATACTCTACCCACCGTTTGGACGCAAAGTTTGTTGACTCGGCGCAGTTGAAGCCCTGGTTGAAGCCAGCGTGGTAGCTGTACGGGAAGGTGATCATAATCTCTCCAGCTTCTTGAGTAATCTGCAGTAAAAATTAATAAAACCTTGATTCAAAACATTATGATATCCTACAGTTTGGTAGGGAATGCTGTGAGCCTTAAGTATGGAAGGCGAGAGAAGCGACGTCTTGTGTCGGAGAAAAGCCTTGCAACTCTTGAAGTGGTCCGGAAAGAGACCGGCGGCCACCCGCTCAAATCTTCGTCCGTGCGACGGAGGAATGGCGTACCATGTTTTTGGTTCACCAAAGTGCAGGTAATTGATGCTGTACAGATCCATGTCCTCTGTGTGCCAGGCAAAGGTGGTCTTCCACATGCCGAAGTAGAGGTACGCTGTGTTGACACCCTCAATGTTTATCTTGTAGTCCTCACTCACGTAGTCAAGAATCGAGCCAAGCTTGTTGATGTTCCATTCCTGATATAATAAAATACGTTTCAGTAATTAAATCACGTTTAAAATTTTTGTGAATAATA